>NW_028087687.1:7342325-8014478 GCF_014824575.4 Sturnira hondurensis | reverse complement strand
AACCATTGTACCTAGACAGAAAACTTTCATTTAAAAGTTAATAAACCCAAGATATCAGCTAGAAGTTATAGAAAAAAATTTTTCTTCATGATCCAATGGTTGTTTAAATAGGAATCAAAGGAATATCAGAACCTGAATTGATGGTGTCATTATCAGCCCATAATATAACACCAGTTGGAGGAGGCAATTTATTCAACTGTGTTATCACATTCATTTATTTAATTTTTTACATCCACCCCGAGAAAATCTGAGTGAGTCTTAAGGGCACATAATCTGCTGCTAACTATGTTTTCTATATTATTTTAATTCAAGCTCCAGTTTCAATATGTTAACATCATCCCATTGATGAGAGAGGGAACCATTTGGAATCACAAACTGAGAAACCCTACTACCTTTCTCCTAGAAGACCCTGATTGATAAAACACCACATCACTTGTGTAAAACTATTTTCACTGTTCATATTGCTCATTTACTTATTTGTCTACTTATTATATTTTTAAAAGTAGACATTATACATAATATATAAACCTTTGCTTACAAAACACTTCCCCAAGTGCAGAAATACAGAGAGCAAAATGTGATGCTCTCCTTCCAGTTCCTCCTTCCACCCAATTCAGTGCATTCTCCAGAGATAACTGTTGCGGTGGTGGTCCTTCCACTCTGCCCTTTCATATACACTTATGTGTGTTTGTCTACATACACATAAGAAGTAATAGAATTATCCTTTGCAAATAAAATAGAAATAGAGAACAAAGCACATACGAACGATCTTCTGGGAAAGATGAAGTAGGACTACCTAGAAGAATTGTCCATAGCAGGAGAAAACATTATCATATAATTATGGGCAAGATTATAGGAAAAGAAAACAGAAACTACTCATACTAGATATTAGAGAAGGCAGAATTTAGTTTGAATCCTATGTACTTAAAGATACAAACAAAAATTGTAGCATATTTGGACCACTTTAACCACTTATTCTGATGAACTAAACGTTTTTGAGCTGCTCTGACACAATACAATCCTTCTCAATATTTCATTTCATTTAAAAAATCTTTTTATCATATCTCAGCTAAGCTGCTTTATTTAAAAATTGAAATTCTGAAAGTTTTTGTTATACATGAATCTGTCTGTCATAGTTTGGTAAGCATTTGACATTTTCTGTGACCTGAAATGCATCAACATTTAAAAAAATATTGCTCCCCAAAGAAATTACATGTATGATTCCTCAATATACTATAATAATGATAATAGCTTTGGGGATACCCTAAATGTATTACTACATAAACTTGTTTTTTATTCCTTTTGTAGTTTTTTAAAAATTTTTATTGTTGTTTAAGTAAGTTGTTTCCATACCCCCCTCTCATTCTTAAAAAATAGATTGGAAGAACACAGTTCTTTTGTATTTAAGGAATGCCATGGTCAAGGAAAACATGACAATTCATCAAAGAAAGGTCTGATGAAAGAATTTATGTAGGTGAGGTCAGAACAAAAGGGACACGAGGAACATAACAAACTTTGATAAATGTGATGCAGTCGTCTGTGTGGTAATGCAGGTAGAAATCACAAGAAAAACCTCCACCCCTATACAGCTCTTTTCATCAGTTCAATCAAACACTTGGTACAAGGAAAATGATATAATATCTAGAATCTGAAAGTGTGTACTCACCTCCATCATTAAAAGTGGTGTCTGATGTTGGGCTTCCCTCCAAAATTTACCCTTCTTTAAATACCAGTAAATTTAAATGGTGGAGCAGAAACAATAATGCACAGTCACAGATGAATTAGATATGTAAAACAATAAGTATTTAAAGCAAGTTTTTAAAACTGTGTCAATTTTTATTATAAATTTGACATGTACGTGTAAATGAGGTTTCTCACTACATGTATTCACTTTTTAAAATTACCTAATATTGGTCCACGACACTAATGGTATAATAATGTCATAAAAAACATAGTTGACCAGAGCCTTAAACTAGATATCCTGTTTTTATCTACATGTATTATTATCATTTTGCGATAGTTACTCTGCACTACAACATTTCTCTATCAGATTAACTCTAATGAATTTTACTTTATTTCTAGTTTTTATTCTCTGTAATTTTCTGTGTCTGGATTAGAACACAAATAGGATTGTGAGTTGTATAATTTATTAAAACAACAAAAATACACACAGGTCACCAGGACACATTTTTCTACATTGCAGTGGGCTTAATTTTGCACTGAGTAAATAAGATAATGAAAAGTACGGTTGTAAATACTTTCATTAAATTTCTCTTCCAACCATCATATGTAATGCATGGGTGTGAATGGTATTCACTAGGACATAAGAATAGGGCTCAGAGGTATAATGAGAAAATTACCATGTAAATTAAAGTGCTCAGTAATATAATATCCACCTTTATTAATGTAGGTAAACCCACTTAATATAGAACATTAATAGTGGGCAGAATACCACAAAATCCTGCACTCAGTACTGAGACACCAAGCTTGTACAGGAGGACAGGAATGACAGCAGTCCCTTGTTGAGCTGTGTGAGAGGACTTCTGCACACGCTCCTACACCACACCTGGTCAGAAACTCTCACATGAGAAAGTGCCAGAGGCAGAGTCAATCCTCCTCACCCTCAGGGTGCAGGCACTTTTCACTGCCCCCCATATGCCATGGCTTCATTCTGCAACTGACCTCCCCATCCCACCCCAAACAGAAATACTCAACTCATGGCCTACATGTATTTGGATTTTTTAACCTATTAAGACTAGTGAAACCTTAGGAAATAAGTAGCTAACTGTGGTGGCTTCAACATTACAGACCTACTAAAATAAACCTAAAAACTATTATTTTCCTCATTATATGAAAATAACCCCCAGCTACTGAATATGTCAAATGTTTCCTTGCTTACTGTTGAGAAATTTACTATTTTGGTACTTCATGGTGATCTGACATGCTTTCACCAGAAAAATGAAAATATGCACTCTACTGAGAGCATTCTCAATTTCCTTAAGACAGAAATTCAATGTCTTTTTCATTCTAGGAAATATTGTCGTTCCATCCTTACGCTCTGCAATAATAAGACTGGAATGAATTCATCTATGCAATAGGCTACAACTAAAGGGCTTGGCAATGGAGATTTCATAACATATATTTGACCCATTATTTTAGATCTTACCAATTAAAGTATCCTGCATACTCTCTGAAACTGCCTCTTACCTGTAGAACAGCAAATGCACATTCAGGTACATTAGGAATATGGTTTATTTAGATTGCTTATATCAACCTGTTCAACTCTGATAAAACCCACAGGAGATGCCCCAGGGGGAATACACCCAATTACCTTCTGGCTTGAAATAACAACATGATAATTTATTCAATAACAAAAAGTAAGCAGCTCTGGAGTAATGCACTACATGTTGATATTTAGAAAATGGATAAAGATATTTGTTTTTGTTGATCCACTAATAGATATGCACGCAAACAGTAAACATGCATGGGCAAACCTAGGACCAAAATAGAACTTTTTAACATAGGTTGACAGGAAGGCCCAGTAAAGTTTTCATTTTTCTTCAGTTTTCCAGGAACACCCCACCTTTACCCAGGCTCAATCAGAGTGGTTGTCACAGAAGGATAGGACAGATTGACCTGGTGTGAGAGGTCCCTGAGGATCTCTGAAGCTTGGGGCTCATCCACCTGTTAAGAAGGACGCTGCTTCACCTGGAGGGAAAAGTGCTGAGAAGAATGTCAGTTAGCAAGGCAGGTGCAGCAGGAAGGGGAGTTTTCATCAGGGAGGGAGCTTCTGGAACATGTAGAACAGAGAAAGTTGTTACATACCTTCTTGGAGATATGTCTGTTCAGGTCTTCTGCCCATTTTTAAACTGGATTGCTTGTTTGGGCTTGAGTTAAATAAGTTCTTTATGTATTTTGGATTTAACCCTTTATCGCTGCTCTTGTTTGCCAGTATCTTCTCCCATTTAGAGGGTCACTTTTGTGTTTTGTTGGCAATTTTTAGCTGCGGTGCAGAATCTTTTTAGTTTAATAGAGTCTCATTCACTTACATTATGTCTTTTCTTCCCTTACCTTTCGGGTCAACTTCATAAAATACTCCATAAGCCCAAGGCCCATAAATTTAGTGCCTTTTCTTCTGTGCAATTTATTGCTTCAAGTTTTATACTAAGGTCTTTGATGCATTTCAATGTAAAACAGCACGTTAACAAACTAAAGCATATAAATCATATGATCATATTCAGAGAGGCGTCAAAAAGTATTTAACAAGATACAACATCCATTTATAATTAAACACTTAATAAAATGGGTATGAAATGAAAGTACCTCAACATCATAAAGGCCTTATAGGACAAACCCTCGGCTCATATCCTACTCAATGGTGAAAAACTGAGAGCTCTCCCTGTAAGATCAGGAACAAGACAAGGACATCCACTCTCAGCACTCTTATTCCATGTAGGAGTGGGAGTCCTCACCACAACAATCAAGTGAGAGAAAGAAAGAAAAAGCATCCAAATTGGGAATGAAGAAGTAAAATTGTCACTTTTTGCACAGCACAGGATTCTTTATAAAGAAATCCTGAAAGACTCCACCAAAAAAAGCATAGACACAATAAATGAAGAACAAAGTTGCAGGATACAAAAATGTAAAAAAATCCATTGCATTCCTGTATAGTAACAATGAAATTTCATAAAAAGGAATAGAAAGAGCAGATCCATTTGCAATTGTAAAAAATGAAAAATTACTTTGGAATAAACTTAACAAAGAATATGAGGTACATATACACTAAAAATGACAAAGCACTATTAAGAGAGATGTAAAAAGAAACAAACAAATGGAAAGATACTGAATTAACATAGTTAAAATATCCATGTTACCCAAGTAATATACAGATTTCATGCAATTCCCATCAAAATCTCAATTACACTTTTTACAGACATAGAATAAAAAAGAAGTCATAACACTTGTACCAAACAACAAAGTACCCCAAACAGGCAGAGCAACCCTTAGATAGAGAAACAAAGTCGAAGGTAGCACGTGGTGAGTTATTAACAAAAGAATGTTTATGCACAACCCATGGGCCTGGACAACAATATGGACATTGACTTAGGGAGAGGAAATGGTGGGTTTGGGTGGAGAAGGGAAAAGGAGAAAAAAGCGGGAACTACTGTAATATAAACAATAAAATACAAATGAACCTTTTAAAAAAACCATGGAATTGGTAGAAAAACTGATACACAGACTAAAGGAACAGAATGGAAAGCTCAAAATTCAACCCAAATGTGTGTGGGCTAATAATTTTTGACAAAGGAACCAAAAACATATAACGGAGAAAGTAAATCCTTCCCAATAAATGTTGCTGGGAAAATTTTAACAAAAACAGGCAAAACAATGAAAATAGATTACCATTGGCCTCCATACACAAAAATTAATGCAAAATAGATTACAGACCTAAATATAAGATTGAAATAATAAATTTCATAGAAGAATTCATAAGTACTAAACTTATAGACATTGGTCTTACAGAATATTTCATGAACATGACCCCAAAGTCAAGGAAAGACATATTGCAAGCCAACAGATGTATGAAAAGGTGCTCGACTCCACTAAGCTATCAAGGAAATGCAAATCACAACTACAATGAGCCACCACCTTGCACCTATTAGAATGGCCATTATCAACAAGACAAATGATAACAACAGTTGGAGAGGTTGTGGTGGAAAGTAAAAGCTTGTATTTCCTCCTGTGAAAATGTAAAGTGGTATAGCCATTATGGAATATAGTATGAAGGTTACTCAAAAATTAAAAATAGAGTTACCATATAACCCAGCAATCCCTCTTCTGACTATACCTACATGAACATTTGAAAACACTTACATGCAATGATACATGCGTCCCCTACATTCATTGAAGCATTATGCACAGTACCCAAATCACCATAAGAACCAAAATGTCCTTTGACAGGTGATTGGACAAGAAGATGTGGTGCACAGGTACAATGGGATGCTACTCAGATGGGAGAAAAGACATGATGCAGCCATTTGTGCCAACATGGAAGGATCTTGAGGTTATCATGCTAAGCAAAATAAGTCAAACAGAAAAAGTCAATAACCATATGATTTCACTCATGTGGACTGTAACATTGAAAACAATAAATAAACAAACAAGAAAAACAAAAGCTGACAGATACAACACCAGTACAGTGGTTATCAACTTAAAGGGGGATGGAGTATTAAAGGAAAAAAGGGGTCAAATCTATGGTCACAGAAGACGATTTGGCATTGGGTGGTGAGAACACAATTTAATATCCACATGATGTTTCTTAGAATTATATACACACAACTTACCTAGTTTCATTAACCAATGTCAACCCTATACTACACTTAATCTCAAAAAGTGTATGGCCTAGTGCTAGTCTGTAGATTGGTATATTGGGCCCTTAAGACAAGTCCTCATGCAACTCAAATTTTTATCTTTAGCTCTGCCTGATTTCTCATATTCTAATGTTCTATTAAACAGAACGTTACCATTGTCTGTACACTGTCCCACCTCTGCTGCCAACAATTCTGGTTCAGGTATTCATATCATATCTCCCCTATTAAATACCAATCATCTTAATTGTGTCTCTCATACCACTTAGAAGTGTAGTCCATTAATTTAAATAAGTACAGTAATTTTTATTAAATCACTGTGATTCATTTATAGCTTATGCTTTCAGATTATTTCATTATGTACCTGTTTAGAGGGTTTTGAATCTCATAAACAGGTTATATTCCAACAGGAAACTGAATTTCAGAGGATTTAAGTTATTAACCCATGGCACATAGCTATTGAATATCAAAGTTAGATCTATGTTCTATGTTATTCAATTTCATTTCCACTCTTGCTCAAAATGTTTTTGCCAGTGAAATGTCGCTTTATACTAAAGTCCAAAGGGCATTTATATCATCATTTTGACCATATTTTTATTGCTCCACAATTATTCTCTTGTTTATTATGCAAAACAACAGAGTCATCTGGACACATTTTCTGTCCCAGAAGAGGATTAGTGTCTTTTCTCCCTGGAGTGCCCCTGTGGACGTCAAGAAGAGCTGGAGAACCTGGTATAAGAAGAGTCCAAATGCGTCATGCTCCTAGCACGTCCTCACTGAGTGAGCAGTTCATGTGCACAGGTAAGAAGAGGGGTGTTCCATCACCTCAAAATATCAGGTGTTACAATCCTGAATCTCAAACTACATTATATGCTTTAAAACGTAAGTCTGAGGTGGAAATTTCTACTTAACTTAGAGCTGAATTTAAAATGGAAGGAGAAATTTCAGGGAAGTATCAGGGAGACTAAGACAGGTGCAACATACTTTCTCAATAAATTTGTAAATTAGAAATCAGGTTTAGTTTTCTTCATGGAAGATAAGAGAATTAAAGTAATAGAAATAAGGGACTATATTTTAAAGTTATGAATATTATTAAATGAAGAATAAATTCACTATCAGCCAACCATTGGGTAGATACCATTGTGAAATTATATCTGTTCTCATGAAAGGACATCAATGAACTTAAAACTCATTTTGCTAGGTTGCTAATTGATGTAGAAGCCACTTTAATTTGCTTTTCTTTTTTTTTTAAGGACATACACAATGGTTTACTTGAGCTTGTGATTTTGTAAGTGAAATCAGATACAAGAGGGCGTTATATTGTGTTGTTTCCAGGCAATAACATTTCCAAATTTGCAGTATTTCACTATGAGACCGATTCATGGTCAACTGAAAAGAGCTTGGTTTGAAGACAGAAACCCCTGGACCTGAATTCTGCCTGTACTAGTAACTGTGAGCATGATCAAGTTATAGGTCAAGCTGGAACTCAGTGCTCTTATCTATAAAAGGGTTTTGAATTAGTTTGCAGGTTGCTGTGTACAAAACATAAGATACCATACTCAAAAATTCTAACACCCAGCAGCCACTTCATAGCATGTTGTAGCTGCTATGATAGCTTTGCTTTGTTTCAGGCTTAGTGTTTGTACCCTGGTTCTCAGGGCTGGATGGTGATGCTTGCTTTCTGACTGTGTGAGGGGTGAGGAGCTGATCTGATTTTAGGTTTCCAGAATGATCATGTTTTTGTTAAATTTTGAAATCTAATATACATCTCTCCAATGTCTATCTCTTCGAGTCAAATTAGTTAAATGTAAACACCGTCAGTTCTAATGTCCTTAAATATCAGTTGACAAAAAAGCCTGTTTGAAGAGTATCCTCAATTAAGTCCATGAGCCCCATACATCTTAGCCATCATCCCTCAACAGTGAGGAAGCTCCCTCCAGTGAGGAAGTTCATTGCTCTAATGGAACATAATTCGGATTAACATAGACCTTCATTCATCAACCACTACCTTGCACTGCACATAAACTCAGAGAAATCAAGAGTTACCAGAATATTATTATGCTCAAAATTATCAGGAGAATGTAAGCAAACATGTCATTTTACTGTCTTGCTTAGACTCAAAATACAATGACAGAAATGTATGTTAAAGTTCTTTCTTTTTAAGGTTCTTGATGCCATAGAACATTGGGACTCACTGGATATAGTCTCATGAGAAAGGTATTTAAACATATCTTTAGAAGCCTATTAAAAAATCACATGTATAACTAAAAGAAGAATACTTGGCTTCTGGTTTGGTGCTCAGCCATTGCTCAATGCTTTGAAGAAAAACTAATTTCATAACTGCCTGTTCACATGTTGTACTTAAATGAAGTTTCGAAGCCATGTTTCATATGGATGTATCCCTCACATAAAGCAAAAACACTTTAATGCTCACTGCAATGCATTTCCTAACTAAGTCCTCTGGAATCATACCATGTCCATGTTGTTGAACAAGTTATGCCTGAAAATTTGATTAATCTTACTTCTTCTCTGGTCTGGGGAAATAAACTTACTTTTTCAAGGTTATACTGTCACTAGATGCTAACCTGAGATTTTCCATACAAGGTTTTAGAACACAAGTATAATGTACTTAATCTTACACAATTGTATTATCTCAGACACATCAGTAAGTAAAGGTAAGAGCTGGGCTGTTGCTGAAATTTCTCCTGTGGAACAGTCAATGCAGTTTGTAACAGATTCCTTTAGGAGACTACACATTAATACATTTTCTAAAGTTGCTTGCATACTTTTTGTTGTTTTCACCATGCTTCTTCCGGTCTGCCTAATTCCTGTTTTGCTCCTGAGTCTGTTGGGGCAAACATGGGTGAGAGAGAGAGAGGGAAGGAGACATTTTGTTAAACAGAAATAAATTTGTTGTAATGCCCAAATAATGCACTAATACATTATTACACTTACACTTTTAATTGATTTTTATCTTATTTTATTAATGTATCTATTCAAAGTAAACTGAAAATTACTCTAAGATGTTTGTGTTCTCAAGAGCATAGTTAGTTGTCTGTATTTCCACAGAAGTTGAAATTTAGTTTAGTTGTATTTTTTTGCTCTAGACCCTCTAAGGATTAAATGAGCATTTTGTTTGTGGGGCTGCTTCTCCACATTTGAAATGCTATTTATCCTTTGATCTAAAGTATTCCACAAGGATCTGGGAAGAGCTTTCTGGAAAATCAAAATATGCCAATTTGCTCATTCTTTCTTGATTAATGAGCATTGACAACAACGTGTGTTTCATCTCACAAATAGAAGTCCGTGGTAAGTCCCTGGGCCCATACCAGGTTTTTCTTTCGCTCCTACAGCCTGAACACGCTCAGGGGGAAACAGAGCCCCACTCCGGAAATCTTGCTCCTTGATATGGTAGATGCTGCCTTTCATTGTGTCTAGACCATGAAGAATTCAGCCCAAGGACAGGCAACGCTTCCCTTCTTTTCCACACCTTCTTCTTTTTCACATTTCCCAGAAGGACAATTGGTCTGGAGGAAAAGGGCAACACACTAGACATAAAACACTACCTTGTGTCTCTTATGGTAATTTTACTCTTTTAACAATCTCTTTCATAAATGTTGTAAGGTATTATTGGGTAATTGTTCTTTTATAATAATATTAGTGACTCCTTAAGAAACTAATATATGGAAACCATCAGGATTTATTTTTGAAATACATAAGCCTTAAAAGTACACCCAAGGATTTTATAAGGCTCATGAGTATATAAATAGAAAGATATCTTACACTGGCATTAACTTAAATTGGAAAACTCTCGACAATATAATAAACTGTGCAGGCCTAAATGGACAATGTGGTGATAGGTGTATCAAGAAAGAAAACTGAACAACCAAACCAAACCAATGTTCTGTTATGACCTGTGTACAAGGTGTCTCTCCCAGTGTCAGAAAGTACTGGTGGAAAGGGACTCCAGCCCAAAAGAGGATATACATGGTTTGGTGGGCATAGGCTGCCCCATGTGTCAAGTGGAAATGTAAGTCTGGGAATAATCCAAAGGAATTTCACATTTTTCTCATTTAAATACAATACAATTTCAATTTATAAACAATCTTGTAAGACAAGTGCAGTTGCTTCCATTTTAACAATTGGAAGTGTTAACGAAAGGCATCTCATGCACAATGTAGGAAATCTAGAGCTCTTATTCAGATGTGTCCTTTCTATTACAATTTTGAATAAAACCTTCTATATTTGCTCATCTTTGTGAATGTTAAAATAATGCGATATGAAAATAGGTGGGAGTACATTTGACAAAAAAATAAATTGGAAATTAAAGCACATAAGTTGAGATCTCTAAAAATATGACAAATTTAGCCAGTCATTTAACCAAAATTTCTTTAATTTAACAGGGTAATGCATTCATTGGCCCCAACTTCTTCACCACTTCTTATTCCCTCACCACCAAGGATTTGGTAGACCCTTTAAGAAAAAAATCAAGGGGATAAAATACGGTAGATGCTATTTTTAACAATAGTGCTTAATAATCTATCAATAAAAATAAAATGTCACAGTTGACCTCAAACTTTGATTTATACAAGATTCAGATTGAAAATGGGACTGAAGTCACTATGTTTATATTGACGGGATTCACAGGTGGTTTTGAGGTGCAAGTCTTTCTGCTTTTACTATTTCTAGCTATCTATCTTTTCACTCTGATAGGAAACTTGGGAATGGTCTTATTGATCACTCTGGATTCTCGGCTGCACAACCCTATGTACTATTTTCTGAATGTGTTGTCTATCTTAGATGCTTGTTATTCTTCAGTTGTCACACCCAAAATGTTGGTCAACTTCCTGAACGAGAACAAAGCTATTTCTTATTTTGGGTGTGTAGCACAAATGTTTCTCTTTGTTACACTTGGGACCACAGAATGCTTCCTCTTGGCTGCAATGGCATATGATCGCTATGTGGCAATCTACAACCCTCTGCTGTACTCAGTGAGCATGTCACCCAGAGTCTATGTGCCACTCATCATTGCTTCCTACATCGGTGGCATTTTGCATGCTTGTGTGCACACAATAGCCACATTTAGCCTATCTTTCTGTGCTTCCAATGAAATCAGGCATGTCTTTTGTGACATCCCTCCTCTCCTTGCTATTGCCTGTTCTGACACTCACATAAACCAGCTTCTACTCTTCTACTTTGTGGGCTCCATTGAGATCTTCACTATCCTGATTGTCCTGATCTCCTATGGCTTCATTCTGTTGGCTATTCTGAGGACACGTTCTGCTGAGGGGAGGAGAAAAGTCTTCTCTACATGTGGCTCTCACTTAACAGGAGTGTCCATTTATCATGGGACCATCCTGTTCATGTATGTGCGACCGAGTTCCAGCTATGCCTTGGACCATGACATGATTGTGTCAATGTTTTATACCATTGTGATTCCCATGCTGAATCCCATCATCTACAGTCTGAGAAACAAAGATGTCAAAGAGGCAATGAAAAGAGTGTTTGGGAAATTTGTGTTTACCAATAAAGTATCTTTTTACAGTTAAGAATGAATTAAACAATTGAGAGGTATGTTCTATGCCTCAATATTAAAAAGATGTGATGAACATGTTTGCTTTTCTTGTCAGAATGGCTATCATCAATAAGTCAACAAATGATTGTTTGCTAAGATGAAGAGAAAAGGAAACCCTCGTGCCCTATGGGTGGGAATGCAGGATGGTGCAGCCACGGTGGAAACTAGTATGGAGTGAATAAAAATGTAAGATGGAGCCCTGACCACTGTGCCTCATTTGGTTGGGCATCACCCCACACACTGAATGGTCTCCAGTTAGTTTTCCTGTCAGGGCACATGACTGAGTGGTTGGTTCCATCCCCCAACTGGGCATGTAAAAGAAGCCACCAACATATCTATGTTTCTCTTCTGAATCAATGTTTCTTTCACTTCCTCTCTCACTCCCTTCTCACTCTCCTAAAAAAGTAAATCAATAAACTATTTTAAAAGTCTAGCTTACAAAACTTTAAAAATCGTACTGCATGAAAAAGCAAGAATAAATGGTGAATGAAGGAGACAGAATTTGGGGTGGTGAACACACAATAAAATTTACAGTTGATGTAGTGTAGATCTGTACCCCTCAAACCTATGTAATTTTCTTAAACAATGTCAGCCAATTAATGCAATCAAAATATACATCAAAAATGTAAAAACTTGAAAAATATTTTATAAATATAAAAATGGAACTGCCTTAAGACCCAGTGATTCCACTTCTGGTAATATATAGGGAAAAAACTAAAACACCAATTTGAAAAAATAAATGAACCTTTATGTTCATTGCAGAGTTAATTATACAGCCAAGATGTGGAAGCAGCCAGAGTGCTTATCAATAGGTGAGTGGATAAGAAAAATTGTTGTTGTTTACACAACTGAATACTTTTTTGACCATAAAACAAAGAAATCTTACCTTTTGCGACAGATGGGTGGGTGTAATGGGTATTATGCTTAATGGGTATTATACTTATTATTCACTTAATGGGTATTAAGTGAAATAAACCAATCAGAGAAAGACAAGTACCATATAATTTCACTTTTATCTGTAACCTAATGAACAGAATAAGGGAACACACAAAATAGGAACAGATTCATAGACACTGAGAACAGACCAACAGTTGTCAGGGGAGAAAGAGTTTGAGGGAATGAGTGGAAAAAGGAAAGGCATTAACCAGCACAAATTGGTAGTTACAGGATAACCACAGAAATGTAGGTAACAGCACAGGAACTATGAGGTCTGTCCAGTAACTATCCATCCATGTAAAATGAAAAATAGAGACACTTATTGCAGAAGATACAAGATACAAGAAATGTTGTATGTAGGACAATGACACCTTAGTCCCCTTCAAAGTAGGGACCTTGGGACCTCACACAGTTCTCCTAATCAACATCAACTGTCCCTACTTATATTCCAAATCTCACTGATGATCTCAGACTTCTTCCCTTTCAAAGGTAATTTAAATTTTAATACAGGGTGCTGAATGTGAGTAATAGGGTTGAGTCATCTGGGCAATTGATGTTTCAGAAAAAATCTGCATGAGACATGATAAATGAAGAGGAACATTGTCGTGATGAAGCTGCAAATCACCAGTTGCCGATAATGGTAGCCATTTTCATCATATTGCATCTCTCAACTAATGACGAACTTTCATGTAGTACTATTTACTAATTGTTTGGAGTGGTATACTTGTGATGGACAACACCTTCAAAATAAAAAAACACAGTTAACATGGTCTTGATATTGCTACAACTTTGCTGCTTCTTTTTCAGCCATGGAGAGCTAAGAGAATTCCATTGAGATAGTTGGTCCTTTGTGTTTGGATCACAGCCATAAATCCAAGATTCATCTCTGGTTATGCTTTTCTTGAGGAAATCTGGTTCATTGGTAGTGGTTTCAATCAAGTCATCAGCAACTTCAGCACGACGTTCCTTTTCTTTTGGTAGCAGAAGCCATGGAACGACTTTTACCACCACATATTTCATGCCAACATCTTGTGTGAATATCTCAAATACAGTAGTTTTTTGTAATCCCCACGTCATTTTCTATTTCTTGCACTCTAAGTTGCTGGTCTTTATTGATTGCAGGCCATAAACATTGAACATTTCAGGTGTTGGGCTTGTTACAGGACTTCCAGAACATGGGTCACTTTCTTGAAGTGAAAAGATTCTCAAACACCTGAATCACTTCTGCCACACTTTCATTTGTGCAACGATCATTGCATTCTCCCAAAAGCTTTCTGAATCATCTGAATAGTTTTAGCACAGGAATGCTCAAACTTAACACAATATTTGGTGCAGATTTGTTGCTGTACTCACTCAGTCATTTTGAATGAAATGGCCACACAGAACACATGCTCACTCAATGATGTCTACAACACCCACTGACTAGTACAGTAAAGTCATGATTCTTCACACATGCACCTTCCTGTCCAATCTCCTTGGCTGCCACGTTACATCGATGTTGGAAAGCATTCTTGTTACTGTTAGTAACAATGGCTGGAGTTTTTCCAGACAGACTTCAAACAATGACATTGAGAAATATATTTGTAGAGTCAGGTGGGTACATGAAGAAGTGAGATGACCACTCAGAAGTGCGTGATTGCCTAATCACTTAACTGTCCATCTGAAACTACAGCAGAATAATCTTAAGTATAAATGATAATTGAAAATTAAAAAAGAAAGAAAAATTGAGAGAAAAATTATAATGTAACAGGAGAAAGAGAACTCACTAAGAATAGACACTTAAAGGAGGGAAATGGATGAATAGCACTGGGGAGAGAATTCAAACAGGAGAAAAGAAGTGATGAAAAATTGTTGGGGGGAATATATTGTGGAAAGAGATGCTTTGTGTTTATCCTGCTGAGGTGTTATTGAAATTTAATGATTCTACTCTAGTGAAATATTGTTAGTGTTCTTCGGTCTAGGGAGATTCTTTTTTGCTGAAATTCAAAGCGTTTTCACAAACAGATTAATAATTACATTAGTAATATTGGTAACTATCATAATCACAAAAACAAAGGGAAAGAATAGAGGAAAACGGAAGGGAAGAAGGAGGGACAACTGCCACTTAAATTTGCTCTTGAAGCATACATGCAGTTTCAATGACAATTAGGTCTGTGGGAAGCAGTGTCGAACATCAACACAGCAGGCACACATTTCTGTATCTTGGTTCCTGAGCACGAAGACTGAGGAGGGGGAGCATGCTATTATTTTTGTGCTTGTAGGGTTGACACCCATCTATGCTTGGGCAGAGATGGTCTAGTCCATTTGCAGTCCTGCCATGTTGCTGCTCAAGATAGGACCCAGTCCAGAGGTAAAATTTCCAAGGCCATGGGTTAAAATGGACCTATTATTACCCCAAGAATCTTATCCTGTTGTTTTTCTGCCATACTGTGTCTCAGAATCCCAGAAACAGTACCTCCTTAGAGAACAGAGCTGTCTCATTGTCCTCCTTGGGTTTCCCTAGCAATATGAAATGTTTTGAAACTGGAAAAGACACCATGTTTGTACTGCCTGTCACCTGCCAAACCCAATAAGCAGAAACAGGGATTGAATCTGTATGGGTGCTTTATTCAGATGGCCAGGCATCTGGGAAGATGGCGTGTTTGCACCCTAAAACAAAACTCTCTCAGATTTTTTTCCAAGCCAACATTTTTTCAACAGGGAATAAACAAGGAGCTATGAAGGGGTTTAGAATTCAGGGAGAATTAGGTGAAAGAAACTGTAGCATTCCTGTCCTGGACAGTTAGCTGTTCCCACAAGTGGGTGGTTGCCTCCCCTCCCTGGAATACAATTGTCTGAATGCCTCTACTTTTCTCCTGGGCAGTGGTCTTTAACAGTGCCCCAGGAGCTTGGTTGTCTCTCCCAGAAACCAGAAGAGGCCTTATCTATCTGTACCTTCTGAAACAATAGCTTTAACATATGCATTACTTTCTAAGCTTTTAACTATTTACCTTAAACTAAAATTTTCCAACTCTTTGAGTACCCTATCATTTTCACTCAAAGGCATTTTGTAAGGGCATTTAGAAATTGAATGACTTCTGGTTTGTGTAAATATTTCCTTGCCCTTGTTTCTTGTGTGGTCCTTCAAATTTATGTCCTTGTCCCTGTTTGCTAAACAAGCCATTTCCAGTGACTTGATCATCAACAATGCTGAGCAGAGGCATGTGAAGTTCTAAAATATCTTGATAAATGCTGTTTAGTTTATTTACTTTCTAAATATTTTATCTGTATGTCTTTAACATTCCCTTATTTTAACATCCACAACCACTCTATGTTCTTGCATAGAAGATACAAAAACTGAATTGAAGGCACATACTAGGCTGTCAGTGAATTTTTTCTGCCTTAGATGTAAAAACACTCAATAATAGTGGACATGTTTGATATCTTTCTTTCAGGTGCTGTGCTAGTGCTTGGGTAAAGAAATAGAATGCACAGTCCTGAATCTCCAACTACCTGAAACCCCACCTCCATGGCAGTGATTAGGAAAGAGAGTTTCCCAAGGCACATGAAGGTGTATGGACCAATTTAGAGAGTGCTGGAGGGAAGGACAGCCCCTGGAGGAAGCCAGTGAATTGTGAATTGCAGCACAGGGATTGACTCATGAGGCCAGTCCCCTTTGCTTTTCAGACCTTAGCTACACTGGTCTTCATTAAGCTTTTAAATCCCAGAGAAATGACATGGTTTTGTCCAACTCATGGCCTCTCTAATAGCATGATCCATCTGCCTAGAATGTTTCTCTAGCCATTTGAATCTCTCAGTTAGTTCCCACTTATCTTTTTGATTGCAGGTAATTATTTTCATAGCAGGGAACACATTTTATCTTTCTTCTTTCTGTTTGATTAGTATGCTTTGGATATATAGTGACTAGCCTTTTTTCACTATGACATTATTGTAGTTTATTATAAATGATTTGAATGATTATTTATCAAAATTTGTCACTTCCACTAGATGATAAGCTTCCTCAGTACAAAATCTGCAGGAGTCGCTGTGGAATAAAATCACATACAAGTACAACAGTCACTTTAGAAATTCTCAGGAAGTTTTAAAAAATAAATAAAGTACAAATGAAAGATCAATGCAATAAAAATTTAATAACTAGAAGTCCACAGCATTTGTACAAATAGAGAGTATTACATATACATTCAAGGCACCAGACATAAAAGAAAGCATGGAGTATTTAGGAAATGACACGTTTTGGTGTGGCTGAAACAGTAAAAATAGTTACTGGTTTATACCAAATGAATCAAAAACAGTTTAACTTTTTGCAATATAGTATATGTAACATTGAGAGATTATATAATATTCCAATACATACCACAGTACATAATTTTTCGATGGAGCCATTTTTTTGTTTTTGAGTTTTTCCTGGTCCTCTTTCATATCCTTGGTCTGTAGGTTATAAGTCCTAGAGTTTAGCATGAGAATCACAAGTGTGTGAAAAAACGAGCTCGTTTTGTCTTGATCTATGAAGTAGGAACAACCTGAAATACACGAAGATTGAGTCCCCATGGAAATTACCACTACAGTTAAGTAGGAGGTGCAGATGGAATAAGGTTTGAACCTCCCCTCAGCACAGTTGACCTTCGTCATTTCTAGGATACATAACAATTAGCACAAAAAGTCCTGATACATTAATCAATTAATGAAGCCCAAAATTGTGGATATCACCAACTCATTCACCTGAGAATCTCATCAATATAGCAGAAGGTGAGGTGGGCCATCCCAGAAGAAATGGTTAATCTCATTTAACCCACAGGAACCTAAGTAGCATATTCACATTGTATTTATAGAAGTATTCATAATTCCCATCAGTTGCCCCCCAGTTATGATCAGGGTGCACACTGTGCTGAACATGGTGAATGTAAAGAGGAAGGGGTTGCTACTGGTCTTGTACCTATTACGGGTCACCACCACGAAATTTAGATGCACAGACTCTGCAAAAGTGCAGAAGATCAACTGCTAGGATTTTATCCTAAGAACTCTAAAACACCAATCCCAAAGAACATATGCACCCCAAAGTTCATAGCAGCACAATTTACAATAGCCAAGAGTTGGAAGCAACCTAGGTGCCCGTCAGTAAATGAATGGATCAAAAAACTGTGGTACATATGCACAATAAAATTCTATGCCGCAGAAAGAAAGAAGGAGCTCCTACCTTTTGCAACAACATGGATGGAACTGGAAACCATTATGCTGAGTGAAATAAGCCAGGTGATGAAGCACAAATACCACATGATCTCACCTTTAACAGGAAGCTAAACAACAAAACAAACAAGCAAGCAAAATATAACCAAAGACACTGAAATAAAGAAAAGGCTGACAGTGACCAGAGGGAAGAGGGGAGGGAATTTCAGGGGGAATAGGGGAGGGATTTAGAGGAACATATATAAAGGATACATGGACAACAACTGAGAATGGTGGAAATGGGAGGGAGGGGGGAGCACAGGGGGTGGGATGGGATGGGATTAAGAGACAGAAAGCTGCACTTGAAAAATAATTAAATAAATTTTAAAAATTGTGAAAAAATAAAAAATAAAAGAGCAAAAAAAAAGTGCAGAAGATCAACAATGGCACAGAACATTCACAGAAGAAAATTGACTTCTTGGCAAAGAAACCTACCTGTGTTCTGGGTCCAGTTGCTGTTGTGTAGTGGAAGTCACTGAAAGAAAGGTGGCTGAGAAAAAAATACATTGACCTGTGTACCCAGAACCAGGCCAAAATGAAAAGAACAGTACTAGCACCTTAGAAATTGTCCCCACATCCATCACAAATTGATGTCCAAATACAAACTGGTACAGCTTGTATTTTTTAAGATACACACTAATCAAGTCATATAATATTTTACACATCTTCCTCTGGTTTGTTTCACTCAACATTACGTTTGTAAAATAGCTCTGTGCTGTTGTATGTGGAAGTAGTTCATTCATCTTCATTGCTGTGTATTTTTCCAATGTACAAACTTATGAAGTAATTTGCCAAATCTAGACCATGCGTCAGCAAAGTATAGCACATAAAGTTTTATTGAAGCTGGGGTGCAGCATTTCTTTATACATTGTTGATGTTTTCTTTTACAAAACAAGAGCAAATCTCAGTGGTTGTGGAAAGTTTTTATAGCCTACAAATCTTTAAAAGAATGCACTACTTGTCCCTTTAAGGAAAAGTTTGTCAACTCCTGATTTAATGTGTTGAGAAAAACTGAGCTGTTTTCACATTTATACTGCTGTAAATAATTCAATGGTGAATATTTTGTACATGTGTTTGGTTGAATAGATTCATTGGTTTGTCTTGAGTATAATTCTGAGATTGTTATTTGAGTCATAGAATATATACATATGACTAACATCTATGAAGTGCTTCAAATCCCTTAGGCAGTCTTCTCAACCTTCACTTAGTTAATCATGTAACAATCAATGACACAGGTACTATATTCTCCCTGTTTCACAGACAGTAACTGGTGCATAGAAAAAATAAGTTACTTATTCAACATGCCACTCAATACCTGGGTACAGAGCTGGCATATGAATCAAGGGAATCTGGCTTCTTCCCTCATCCACTAATCTACTCTTGTCAATGGGTAATCTACACATGATCGCACACACATGCACATACACACTTTTATGAGGTATTTACTATATCCTCAAGACAACCAGCTATACTCCATTGCCACATTAACATTAAGCAGCCATTTTAAAACTTTCAAATGTTTTCTTATGCTTTGGGGCTATAAACTGCATTGCACTATGTGAAAAATGAGTGTTTGGTGCAATTCTTGTGAGAGAAGTAGTATGTGTGCTGGTAAGGCTATTGCATGTTGGCAGTTAAACCTTGTGATTAGGAAATTAGATGCATCTTGCAAAATTGTACTTCACAAGGAATCTACCTTTATTCCTGTGTATTTCTTGGTGGTGTCATTTATATATTTGTTTGTCAAACTATTAATCAAAAGAGTCAGCATGAGAATGACCATGGTGTAGATCTGAGATAAATTTACCAATACTGGGAGAGACTCCCCTGATGGGTGGACACAGAAGTCAGGTAAGAGACCCATAGAGAGAAAAGTATTCCTCTTCCCAGTGACAAAGCAGATTTAAGACTGAGAAAAGGGTGAAGAAGTAGGAGGTGATAATGTGATGAAATGATTTCCATTAGCTGCCCTATGTGGAGAGATGCCACTCACTAAATGATGTGTCTGCACAGGCTAGCTTATCCAGGGTAGGGGATCACAGACAAAATGATTCACAACATTTTTTATCACAGTACTTCAGAATCAATGCTAAGGATGTGGGAACCAAGGGACCCTTATTGCCTCCAAAGTTTGATAAGGCACCAGCTTTCTTGAGTGTGTATTTCAAAGTAATCAGTATGCCAAAGTGGTATTTGGGGGGGAAATATAACTTCTTTTCTTTAATTTTATAACATTGAATTACCCTGGCTCACAATTTTTGTATTTTACATATATCTGTATATATGTATTTGAAATCTATCACCGTGTATATCTAATCTATGTGGGTATACACACATTTTTCCACATTCTCACAAATGTTAGCATACAATTTACATGAATAATGACCCAATAAATGTGTGTTTCAAATATTTTTCTATTGATAGGCTGCTGGATATTCAGCAAAGTGTAGAAATAATAGCCATTAAAAGCTGATTCGGCTAATGTAGATCATTTGCATGAGAATATTTTAATGGCTTATTTTTGTTGTATTTTTTATTACCATTTATCACCCTTATGCTATCATCCACCATCCACTTCCACCCACCCTGTGAGTATGATCTTTTATAAAATGTATGTTTTTAGATAATACTTTTAAAATACAGTGCATTCTACTATACTGTTGCTCATAATATTTTTCTGGTGGAAACTGGAGCAGAGATAGATGAAATAGACAAATCTGAGGAATGTTCAGAGATGAATGCTCTTTACTTAGAGTGTAAGTCATACGTAGGTCTTTACAGATCCATCACATTAGTGTCCACAGCCATTTATACACTTTCTGGAGAATGATGAAATATGTATTGTCAAGGTTCATACCCTGAGATTTGTTGTTTTAGTGGCATTGAACAAGAGGTAAAATGTTATCTAATACTTCATTTTTGTATACATTTGTCTGTTTTGTCATTTTGTGTCACTGACACTATTCAGGTGCTTTGGATAATAGACATGGAGTGCCCAGTCCTTCAGCTAAAAACTCTCACAATAATATATTGGAGCTGGTGATATAATAACAGAATGGTATTAGTACAATGCGTAAAAGAGAGAGTTGTCCATGATTTAAGAGTGGGACATTTAACCGAAGCTGAGAAGTGTGTTGTTTCATTCTTATAATGTTTGAAGAATATACATTAAACACACCTTACATGTTAAAGGAAGGTGGTGTGTGTGTGTATATATAAAGAGAAAAGGACCTAAATGAGAAGGCATTGACTTGTGCAGTCTATTATTCTGTCCTCCATGGAGAAGAGAGAGCCTCCAGGTTTTTTAATAAAATGGCAACCTTAAAATTAAATGAATATTCTGAGAACCTGAGATTATATAATGTTTTATAACAGTATTAATATTTATTCAATGGTAGTGTAAATACCAAATATAATCACCTTAAGTTATTAAAGTAGATCTTAGCATTGCTTAACATCAAACCACTAAGCAATGAGCACTATTAAATTGTGTTTAGCCTAAGGTTTCAGTTTATTTCACAGATTGACAAAGAACTAATTTGTGGCATCACAACTGGAATACTAATGTAAATACTACTTGGTTATTTGTTCTTTTCTCCATAGAACATAAATTTTTGTTAATAACTCTTCAACTTAAACTATATCAATAGGGAATTTCACGTTTTTTTTAAAAGTTAATTAGTATAATGCTATCGACATATTATAAAGTACACACATGGAGCACACTTTATACACTAAGGGGATAGTGGGTATTAGAGAAGGTCAAGGTCCTAGATGCCCAAGCATCATTCATGCAGCTTCTGTACAGTTGTCAAGAGAGTGTGTCTGTTCCCCAGAGGGAGGGCAAGAGGGCAAATCCACAGCCTGATGTGAAGGCTGTGTTGTTCCAAACAAATCTAGAGTTGCTGATTCTGCCGACCCCTGGGGTAGAATGATCAGAAATAGAGGATCTGAGAAGTGGTCCACATCACATGATCTGTGTCCCTGACACTTACTCAGCCTTGGGCAAAGAAGAAAAATTGGAGGATTCTGTGTGAAATGCACCTGCTAGAATAAAACAAAACAAAGTAATTTTCTTTTTCATTCACAAAGGCTGCTTTTGACATCTGCCTTGCTCGGGACACATCTTCATTCATTCAATAAATGTTTTTGAGGGGCATCCCGAAAATGGGCATTGTAAATAACAAAGTAGAAATACTGGTAAACAAGACACACATGAGTCTTGCATTTATGGGACTTTGAGCTAAGGCAGAATTATAATTTATTCTTATTCATTTACTACTTATTACTTCTAAGTATTGTGATGGGAAATGTATAGGATGATACAAGCACATAGGAAGAAGAAAATGAAAGCTAACTTAAACTATTAAAACTCCATTCTGGCTCACCAAGTTTATTAAAATCATTGCTTAAAAAACTGGAACTTTAAACATGGAGGAAGATGGCACTATGACCACATCACTCTGGGATATATGTATATTCATGAAGAGAGCAGAGTAGTACACAAAGATCCTCTTTGCAAAACAACAGAGTAAAACTATTATTCGTTTTCTTTAGTTCAAAGAGATAAAGGTTCATAATGACTATTCTCTACATTCAATTTAGGCACAAAGGTGAGTAAGGAAATATCCAGAATTGTGTTTGTGAGAATACACAAAACTGTGCCATGTCCATAAATGTTAGCTGTCAACATCTATAAATAAAACCTGTGTGATTGAACACACTTTCACCCTGTACATAACTTAGTGCCAACTGCTTTTTTCAAGGCACCTTTCAACAACTCATACAAATCAATACCAAACAAACAATCTGACTTAAAAGTGGGCAGAGGACCTGAACAGAAGCTTCTCCCAAGAAGAAATATGAATGGCTATCAGATATTTGAAAAGATGCTCAACTTCAATAGCTATTAGGGAAATGCAAATCATAGCTACAACCAGATGCCACCTCACACCTGTTAGAATGGCTGTTATCATCATAAGACAAAAAATAACAAGTGTTGGAAAGATCGTGGAGAATAGGAACCCTCATTCACTGCTGGTGGGAATGTAAACTGGTATAGCCACTGCAGAAAGCAGTTTGGAGCTCCCTTTAAAAAATAAGAATGGCTTATTTCACTCAGCATAATGCTTTCCAGTTCCATCCATGATGTTGCGAAAGGTAGGAGCTCCTTCTTTCTTTCTGCAGCATAAAATTCCACTGTGTATAAGTACCATAGATTTTTGATCCATTCATTTATTATGATCTCACCTTTAACAGGAAGCTAAACAACAAAACAAACAAGCAAGCAAAATATAACCAAAGACACTGAAATAGAGAACAGGCTGGCAGTGACCAGAGGGGAGAGGGGAGGGAATTTCAGGGGAAATAGGGGATGGATTTAGAGGAACATATATACAGGATACATGGACAACAACTGAGAATGGTGGAAATGGGAGGGAGGGGGGGCACAAGGGGTGGGATGGGATGGGTGTAATAAACAGGAAAATGTGCTTGAAAAATAATTAAATAAAAAAATAAGAATGGAGTTACGATATGGCCCAGAAACACCTCTTCTGAGTGCATAACCCCCAAATCTAAAAAGATTGAGTGGCGAAGACACATGCACCTCCATGTTCATTGCAGCACTATCCACAGTGGCCAAAACGTGGAAACAACCAAAGTGTCCTTCAATAGTTCTTCCATAGAGGATTGAGTAAAGAACATGTGGTACATAATACAGTGAAACACTACTTAAACATAAGAAAAGATGTAATTCTGCCATTTGTGATAATGTGGATGGGCCTTGAGAATAGCATGCTAAGTAAAGTAAGTCAGTCATAAAAAGCTAAGAACCACATGTTTTCACTTATATATGGGATAAAAAACTGAACCTCATAGATACAGACAACAGTATTGTGGCTGTCAGAGGGTGTGGGATGGGGGAGTAATAAAAGGTAAAAGCAGCCAAATCTATGGTGACAGAAGGTGATTTGACTTTGGGCGCAAAATGCAATATACGGAGCATGGGTCATGGAGATGTACACTTGAAATCTATATAATCTTGTTAACCAGTGTCACCCCGATAAATTTAATTATAAAACAAAATAAAAGTACAATAAGTATAGATGCAAAAAAAGAAATGTACTTAGTGATACTAATCATCATAAGGCATCATAATAACCAGAGGCCGGAGGGCTTTGATTATTTAATAAATATCACATGTAGTAAATTATTCCATAACAGTTTTTCTTTCTAATTATTGAGTAAATCATCATGTTGCTATCTTGAACCAGGAGATAATTGAGTCATGTTCCCCTTGGGGAAACTCTTGGTGGTTTTCATTAATCATTCAGTAAGGGAATATAAATGATCTAAATCACTGTGTTCATAGTGTATCTAAACCCACATTTGCTGATACACAGGTAAGAAGAGAAAAGTTTAGGTCACTTGAAAAATATTTTATGAGGTGTGGCCTAAAAATGTGAAGGTCAAATGTTATAAAATCCCCTTTAGCTGTTCCCAACTGCGTGGGTAAATACAACCCAACAGATACAAACTATTGAACTTATGTTTGCAGAGTTAAGTAAGAGTTTTCCAAATTGAGTGTCGGCTTTTGTTTTTATGAGGGAAGGAGAATGATCAGATTAAAGCAGGAACAACAAAGAAAACATTGGACCTATTCAACTACCTGAGTGCCTGTATTTTGCTCTAATGAAGAAATAATCAATTATCCTTTAGTTTGCTAGCTTTGTGACATAGAAGTTACTTCAAGTTAATGCTATTTCATATTTTTCTCTAGTTTTAATGTTTAAAGTGTATTTAAATATATATCAATAATTATATTTTATTTCACTGGGAGTGATAATAGGAGAGGGCAGTTACAGAATGTGGCCATGGTATAGTAAGAGATACTGTAATACTGGGAAACGTGCTCAGTGCATGGCCATTATTACTTTTCTCCTCTTTACCAACTTACTATTTCAATGCTGGGGCAAAGATATTTGGAATTTTCTGCCTTCTACTAAAACTGTGTCTTTAAAATGGTTTGACATTAATTTCAAAAGTTAGTGCTATATTATTAAATTATTAAAAATTATAGACATTCTGTCTTTAAAACTCTGAATCCTTTCNAAACTGTGTCTTTGAACTGGTTTGGTATTAATTTCAAAAGTGGATGCTATATTATTAAATTCTTAAAAATCACAGACATTTTGTCTTTATAACTCTGAATCCTTTCAAAGTATTTTAGTATTGACTTATGTATACCAAACGTAACATTTATTTTGGCATCTAGGGGAAATACCTGATTCAAGTAAAATTTAGCTAGTGTTCAACATTGTAGTCTTTTACTATCTTACTTTCCCAAGTAAAATTAAGCCCACAGTAATGTGGAAAATGGAATTGTGATGAGCTGTGTGGTTAGAGAAAAAAAATCATAATTGAAGTAAGATTCATTGGATTTAACCATGAAAGAATAATATCTCAGTACTTATTAATAATTGCAAAACAAATATAATAAATTTAGCTAAGGAATGAAATATCTAGCAGGAGGCTAAGGTCATATATTTTAAATGATTAGTCATAGTATTAGTTTAGGGATCCAATATTTGCTAATGTTTTAAAAATAAATATATCTGATGACAAAAGATCAATTCTATAGTCTTCATTAATTTGTAACAAAAAATGACAAATTTGAAAGAAATTGTTTCATACATGTATTGCTTTACACATTTAATTAGCCTGCCTATATGCTATCATATCTGCTTGGTCATTCAAATATATTCCTATTTTAAAGGGGAATAAACTGTGAAGAGGAAGCCTAATCCCACACTTGACATTTAATCATGACCAGGGCAATGAACACTCACTTTTAGATCTAAATCCTATGTTATTTTTCCTAACCAGGTATGTCATTGAACTGAGATCAAGAATTGTATTGGGGTTGATTTTTTTCTTGTGACATTTGGGTCATATTTTTAATAGACTTAATCATTTTCATTAAAGTTTGTATTTCATTGCTTAATTTGGCTTACTGTGATCATGAGCCATCTTCCATAAAAAATCTTCATTATTCTTTCAGATAAACCCAAGGCAATCTAACAGAGGTAGAAATTTTTACACATTAGCTCATGAAATGTTACAACCCAGGCAACAGCCACTCTGTAGAACAAAAAGTAACTCAGCATATTCTTTATTGAACATAACTGTCAAAATTCAACTTTATTAGCATATTTTTTCAATTTTTACCTCAATGTTACAAAATAAATATTAATATTCTCATTATATAGGTGACTAACCTGTGGAATATCATTTTACAACATTACTGGAAGGTCTAGAATGCTGACTTTCTATTCCAGTGCTCTGCCCACTGAAACACTATCTGATGTGAATCACTATCAAAAGAAAATTATTTTTAATCAACCACTTGGTGTTCTAATGTCTCTTAATCAGAAAAGCTAATAGAATACAGTTATAAATTATCAATTGACCTGATAGTTTTGGAAATGTCATGGATTCACATAGTGAGTGGACACCCATCTTTTCCATTTAATTTTGCAGTGAATGGCATGGACACTTGACCCACTTACTTGTCACTATCTACTATGTGCAACTTGGAAATTCTACATTGCCAACAAATAATATGAGGACATAGCTCCTGTCTCCTTGTGTCACAACTCTGTTTATTCTTTTTGTAGTAAGTAAATTGTAATTGTACAAATATCTTTATGCTTGTTTTATAAGATTTCAACATGAAGAATGTCACTGAAGTTACTACATTTGTACTGAAGGGCTTCACAGAAAATTTACAAGTGCAAATCATCTTATTCTTCCTGTTTCTAGTGATTTACGTGTTTACTCTGGTGGGAAATTTAGGGCTAGTTGTATTGGTCATTGGGGATTCCAGGCTCCATAACCCCATGTACTACTTTTTGAGTGTGTTATCATCAGTGGATGCCTGCTGTTCCTCAGTAATTACACCGAATATGTTAGTAGATTTTTTGTCAAAGAATAAAGTCATTTTGCTCCTTGGATGTGCATCACAGATGTTTCTCGGAGTTACTTTTGGGACCACAGAATGCTTCCTCTTGGCTGCAATGGCATATGATCGCTATGTGGCAATCTACAACCCTCTCCTGTACTCAGTGAGCATGTCACCCAGAGTCTATGTGCCACTCATCATTGCTTCCTATGCTGGTGGCATTGTGAATGCCTCTATACACACAATAGCCACATTTAGCTTATCCTTCTGTGCTTCCAATGAAATCAGACATGTCTTTTGTGACATCCCTCCTCTCCTTGCTATTTCTTGTTCTGACACTCGCATAAACCAGCTTCTACTCTTCTGCCTTGTCAGTTCCATTGAGATTGTGACTATCCTGACTGTCCTGACCTCCTATGGTTTTATTCTGTTGGCCATTCTGAGGATGCGTTCTGCTGAGGGGAGGAGAAAAGTCTTCTCTACATGTGGCTCTCACTTAACAGGAGTGTCAATTTTTCATGGAACCATCCTCTTCATGTATGTGAGACCGAGTTCCAGCTATGCCTTGGACCATGACATGATTGTGTCAACATTTTACACCATTATGATTCCCATGCTGAATCCCATCATCTACAGTCTGAGGAACAAAGATGTGAAAGAGGCAATGAAAAGAGTGTTTGGAAAATTTGTGTTTACCAATAAAGTATCTTTTTACAGTTAAAATGAATTTAACAATTGAAAAGTATGTTCTATGCCTCAATATTAAAAAGATATGATGAACATGCTTGTTTTTCTTGTCAGAATGGCTATCATCAATAAATCAACAAATGATAGTTTGCTAAGATGAGGAGAAATGGAAGCCCTCGTGCACTATGGGTGGGAATGCAGGTTGGTGCAGCCACTGTGGAAAGTGATATGGAGTGAATAAAAAATGTAAGACGGAGCCCTGACCACTGTGCCTCATCTAGTTGGGCATCACCCCACACACTGAATGGTCTCCATTAGTTTCCCTGTCAGGGCACATGACTAACTAGTGTACTCCATCCCCGGTTGGGACATGTAAAAGAAGCAACCAACTGATCTATGTTTCTCTTTTGCATCAGTGTTTCTTTCACTTCCTCTCTCACTTCTTCCCCCTCTCCAAAAAGTAAATCAATATAATCTTTTTAAAAGTCTAGCTTACAAAAATTTAAAAATAGTACTGCATGATAAAGCGAGGATAAATGGTGATTGAAGGAGACATAACTTGGGGTGATGAACACACAATACAATTTACAGATGTGTAGTATGGAGCTGTACCTCTGAAAACTATATAATTTTCTTAAGCAATGTCACCTCAATAAATAAAATTAAAAATCTAAAAATTTGAATAATATTTTATAAATATAGAAATGGAACTGCCTTAAGACCCAGTGATTCCACTTCAGGAAATATATCTGGAAAAAACTAAAATGCTAATTTGAAAAAGTATATGTACCTCTCTGTTCATTGCAGAGTTATTTAAAGGACCAAACTTTGAAAGCATCCAAGTGCTTATCAGTAAGTCAGTGGATAAGAAAAGTTGTGGTAGTTTACACAATGGAATACCACTCGACCATAAAACAGAAAGTAATCTTTTTTGCAGTAGCATGGATGGGTGTAGAGGGTATTATGCTAAATGAAATAAGCCAACCAGAGAAAGACAAGTACATTATTTCACTTTTATCTGGAGCCTAATGAACAGAATAAGATAACAAACAAAATAGAAACAGATTCATAGACACAAAGAACAGACTGACAATTGTCAGAAGAGAGAGTTTAGGGGAATGGGTGGAAAAAGTGAAGAGATTATCCAGTACAAATTGCTAGTTACAGGCTATCCACAGAAATGTAGATGACAGCACAGGAACTATGAGGTCTGTCCAGAAAGTATCCATCCATGAAATATGAAAAATAGAGGCTTTATTGAAGAAGATGCAAGATACAAGGAACATTGTATATTGTACAAAGACACCTCAGTCCTCTCCAAAGCAGGCACATTGGAACCTCACATAGTTCTCCCAGTGGCCATCAGCTGGCCCCTCGTATTTTCCTAAGTCTCACCAAAGGTCTGAAACCTCTTCAATTTCAAAGGTGATTTTAGTTTTGGGAAAGCCAGAAGTTGCAAGGTGCCAAATCTGGGTAGTAGGGCTGAGTCACGTGGGTGATTTGATACTAAGCAAAAAAACTCTGCATGAGACATGATGCATGGGCAGACATCCTGTTGTGATGAAACTGCCAATCATCAGTTACCCATAACCATAGCCATTTTCATCATATTGCATCTTCCAACCAATGAGGAACTTTGATGTTTGGCCAGGAGGGGTGTACTCTCAATGGACAACACTTTTTAAATAGCCACAAATTAGAGAAACATATGAAGGCTAAACTGATTGAAATGAAGGGAAATGCACACAAAACTAATAGTAATGGAAAGGAAAGTGGGACTCAAATCAAGGGAGTGGACCAGAAGGAAGAAAGAAACAACTAAACAGGAAAGCATGAAGAAACAATAATTCAAAAAAAAAATGAGGAGAGGCTTAGGAAGCTCCAGGACGTCTTTAAATGTTCTAACATCCAAATTATAGGGGTACTAGAAGGGGAAGAGGAACAGCCACCAGTGGAAAACTTATTTGAACAAATAATGAAAAAGAACTTCCCCAGTCTGGCAAAGGAAATAGACTTCCAGGAAATCCAGGAAGCTCAGAGAGTCCCAAAGAAGTTGGACCCAAGAAGGAACACACCAAGGCACATCATAATTGCATTAGCCAAGATTAAAATGAAGGAGAGAATCCTAGAAGCAGCAAGAGATAAGGGGACACTCACCTACAAGGGACTTCTCATCAGACTGTCAGCTGATTTCCCAAAAGAAATCTCTTACAAGCAAGAAGGGGCTGGAAAGAAGTATTCCAAGTCATGAAATCCAAAGACCTACAGCCAAGATTGCTCTATCCTGCAAAGCTTTCATTTAGAATGGAAGGACAGATAAAGTGCTTCTCTGATAAGGTCAAATTCAAGGAGTTCATCATCACTAAGCCCTTATCATATGAAATGTTAAAGGGACTTATCTAAGAAAAAGAAGATAAAAACTATGAACAGTGAAAGGACAGCAAACTCAGTTATTAACAACCACACCTAAAACAAAAGCAAACTAAGAAGACAGCTAGATCAGGAGCGAAACCGTAGAAATGGAGATCACATGGAAGGTCAGCAACAGGGGAGTGGAGGAGGAAAAAAACAGAGCAGGTACAGAAAATAAGTAGCATAGACAGTAGGTAGAAAATAGACAGGGGAGGGTAGGAATACTACGGGAAATACAGAACCTAGAGAACTTGTGACACATGGACTTGAATTAAAGGGGGGGGAATTGTGAGGAAGGGGTGTGCAGGGTGGAGGAGAGTGAAGGGGGGAACAGGACAACTATCATGGCATAATCAATAAAATATATTTTTTAAAAATTTAAAAACATAAAATAAAATTTTAAAAAATGTAGTTAACATGATCTTGATAGTGCTGCAACTTTGCTGCTACTTCTTTGGTCATGGATAGCCAAGAGACTTCCATTGGGACAACTGGTCCTTTGTGTCTGGATCACAACCATGTTCACAGGGGCCCAGACCCACAGTTCACCTCTGATTATGCTTTTCTTGAGGAAATCTGGTTAGTTGGTAGTGGCTCAAATCAAGTCATCAGCAACTTCAACATGATGTTCCTTTTGTCTTGGCAGCAGAAGCCATGGAACAGATTTTGCCACAACATATATTCAGCCAAGATCTTGAGTCAATATCTCAGATATAGTAGTTTTTGGAATCCCCAGGTCGTCTTCTATTTCTTGCACTGTCAATGGCTGATCTTTGTTGGTTGCAGCCCATACACATTCAACATTACAGGTGTTGTGCTTGTTGCAGCCCTTCCAGAACATGGGTCACTTCCAACAGATTCTCAACCAGCTGAATCATATGTGCCACACTTTCATTTGTGCAGTAGTCATTGCATTTCCTCAAAAGCCTTCTCAATCATCTGAATATTTTCTGCAGAGGAATGCTCAAACATAATGCAAAATTTAATGCAGATTCATTGCTCTACTCAGTCATTTTGAATGAGATAGCCAAACAGAACACGTGCTCACTTTATGGTATCTACAATGCCCACTGATTAGTGCAGTGAAGTCATTATTATTCACACAGGCACCTTCCAGTCCAATCTCCTTGGCTGTGAAGTTACATCGATGTCATAAACCATTCTTGTTATCATTAGTAACAGTGGCTGGAGTTTTGCCAGACAGAACTCAAATGGTCAATGACATTGAGAAAAATATTTGTAGAGTCAGGTGAGTACACGAAGCAGTGAAGGGACACTCTGAAGTACATGATTGTCTGACCACTCTGCTGTTCATCTGAAACTACAGCAGAATAATCTTAAGTATAAATGATAACGGAACATTAAAGAAAATAAAAGAAAAAATTGTGAGAAAAAAATATAATATAACAAGAGAAAGAGAACCCACTAAGAAGAGACACTTAAAGGAGGGGAATGGGTGAATGGCACTGGGGAAACAATTCAAACAGGAGAAAAAATGTAAAGAAATCGTTGAGGGAATAGATTGTGAAAAGAGATGCCTTGTGTTTCTCCTGCTAAGGTGTTATTGAAATTTAATGATTCTACTTTAGAGAAATATTATTAGTATTCTAGGGCCTATGGAGGTTCTTTTTGCTGAAATTCAAACAGTTTTCACAAAGAAATTAATGATAACAATAGTACTATTGGTAACTATAGTAATCACTAAAACAAAAAGAAAGAATAAAGGAAAACAGAAGGGAAGAAGGAAGGACAACTGCCACTCTAAATTGTTCTTGAAGGATACATGCACTTTCGATGACAATCAGGTCTGTGAGAAGCAGTGTTGAACATCAACACAGCAGGCATGCTTTTCTGTATCTTGGGTCCTGAGCATGAGGACTGAAGAGGGGGAGCATCTTCACAGGTATCACAGGGTGGGAGGGGTCAGACTAAAACAGAACCAGAGCTGAGTCAGCACCAGGACTCTAGGAAAAAGCATCAAGATGAGCAGGGGCTCAGTTGTGGGAAGAGTTCGAATTGCAAGCCGGGTGTGCCTTACCCTCCAAATTGTGCTTGTCTTTTGTCATGTTTGACTTTAAGTATGATCTTTATAAATGTTCATGCCTACTCTCTACATATTGTGAGAAATGGAAGAATGGATTTTGTTTGTGCTTTTGGTAAAATAATAAAAGGCAGTGGGAGGCACCATCACAGAAAGCATGGTAATGACACCAAGAATTCACAAATATTACCTGTGGCCTCCAAACCACAGGCTATACTTAGAATCGCTGCTAATGCATAGACCTAAGGAAGGAGCACAGTGCTTTGATCTGGAGTCAGATACCAATGATTCTGTGGTAAGTGGTATGTGAGCTATAGTTTTGGTATCAAGCAATTTATAGGTTCATCACAATCCCTATTAAAATACCAATGACATATTTCACAGATACAGAACAAACATTTCAAAAATTTATATGCAACCATAAATGTTCCTCCATAGCTTCAGCAATTTTGAGAAAGAAGAACAAAGTAGGGGGATCACAATATCTGATCACCAACCTATATTACAAAGCAACTATAATCAAAATATCCTGGCACTTGAGTAACAACAGACACATAGACCAATGGAACAGAATAGAGAACCCAGAAATAAACCCATGTCTCTATGGTCAACTAATATTTGACAAAGGGGCAGAAGCATAAAATTGAGTAAAAATAATCTCTTCAAAAATGGTGTTGTGATATCTGGACAGGCACATGCAACAAAATGGAACTCAATCAATTTACGACATACACATAAATAAACTCAAGATGGATAAAATACTTAAATGCAAGTCACAACACTTAAAAGTCTTAGAGGAGAATGTAGGCAGGAAAATCTCAGGCATTCCATGCAGCAATATTTTCACTGATATGTTCACTAGATCAAGGGACATAAAGAAAAGAATAAACAAATGGGATCTCATCAAAATAAAAAGCTCCTGCACAGCTAAGGGAAACAACATTAAAATGAAAAAATGACCAACCATATGAAAAAACATATTTGCCAATGATACCTCAGACAAGGGTTTGATCTCCAAAATATATACAGAACTCACATAACTCCACTCTAAGACGAGCAACCCAATTAAAAAGTGGGTAAAGGAAATGAACAGACACTTCGCTAAAAAGGACATGCAGAGGTTCCAAAGACATAGGAAAAGATCTTCGGTATCATTAGCTATCAGAGAGATGCAAATTAAAACCAAAGTGATAGCACTTCACCAGTCAGAATGGCCATCATAAACAAAGCAAGAAATAACAAAGTTGGACAGGATACAAAGAAAAATGAACACTAGTGCATTGTTGGTGGGACTGCAGACTGGTGCAACCACTGTGGAAAACAGTATGAAGTTTCCTCAGAAAATGAAAAAAGGAACTGCCTTTTGACCCAGCAATTTCATTGAATGCTGAAACAGCAATCCAAAACAACCTATGCACCCTGATGTTCATAGCAGCATAATTTATGATAGCCAAGTGCTGGAAGCAACCTACCTGCCCATCAGTAAATGAATAGATCAGAAAACTATGGTACATTTACACAATGGAATACTAAGCAGCAGAAAGAAAGAAGGAGCCCCTACCCTTTGCATCAACATGGATGGAACTAGAGAGCATTATGCTAACTGAAATAAGCCAGGTGTTGACATATGACATATTTGTCATATGTCATTTATCATATGACAAATACCATATGATCTCACCTTTAACAGGAACCTAATCAACAAAATGAACAAGCAAGCAAATTATAATCAAAGACAGTGAAATGGAGAACAGGCTAACAGTGGCAGAGGGAAGAGGGAAGGGGATTATAGAGGAAAAGGATGAAGAGTTTGCAGGAACTATTATAAAACACACATGGACAATAACAAATGGAGTAGAAACAGGAGAAGAAAGTAGGGAAGGCTGGGGTTGTGGGGAGGGTGGAGGGAAAAAGGCAGAAAACTGTCCTTGAACAACAATAATAATATGTTAAAAAATAAAAATAAAAATAAATAAGATAGAGGACTCTTCTGGGAAAAGGGATTCAAAGAAACAAAAAAAAAAATATTTAAGTAAATTCCTAGAAGAAAACTAAGAAAAAAGCTAGAATTTGGACATGACAATGATTTCATGGATGTGATACCATGACACAATCAGCACAATAAACACTGTCAATAAAAGCAAAGTTAGTTAAATGAGAATAAATACAACTAAAAATCTGCACACAAAAAAGAAAAAATAGAGTGAAAAGGCAAACTACAGAATGGGAGAAAATATTTGAAAACCACTTCAATAGACATTTCTCAAAAAAATGATAATGGCCACAGAGCAATAATAGTAAAATATAACATCTCACACAATGAATTACACAGAAAATAATCATAGGTACTAAACTTATGGACCCTGTACTTACAGAACATTTTATGAATTTGACACCAAAAGCAAGGGAAATAAAGGCAAAAATATGTAAATGGAATATATAAAACTAAAAAGCTTCTGCACAGCAAAAGAAACCCCCCCAAAATCAAAAGGCAGCAAGCTACTTGGGAGAAGATACTTGCAAAGAATATTTCAGAACTGGATTCATATCCCAAATATATAAATAACTCATACAACTCAACACATAACAAACAATCCAATTAAAACATGGGGAGAGGACTTAAACAGATACTTCCCCCAAGAAGACAAACAGCCAACATAAATATGAAAAGATGTTCAACTTCACTGGCTGTTAGAAAAATGCGTATCAAAACTACAATGAGATACCACCTCACATCTGTTGCAATGGCTATCATAATGAAGACCAAAAATAACAAGTGTTGGAGAGGTTGTGGAGAAAAAGAAACCCTCATTCACTGCTGGTGGGAATGGAAACTGCTACAGTCACTATGGAGAATATTATGATGGTTCCTCCACAGAGTAAGAAGAGAGTTACCACATGACTCAGCAACCCTTCTTCTGGGTATCCACCTCCAATATTTGAAAACATTATTGGCAAAAATATATGTACCCCTATGTTCATTGCAGCACTATTAACGGTGGCCAAGACCTGGAGACAAACCAAGTGTCCTTCAAGAGATGAGTGGACAAAGAACATGTGGTACATATATACAATGGGATACTACTCAGCCACAGGAATAAATGAAGTACTGCCATTTGTGACCATATGGATGGACTTTGAATAGTTCATGCTAAGCAAAACAAATTGGTCAGAAAAAGCTAAGAACCATGTGATTTTACTCAACTATGGGATATAAAACTGAAACTTATAGACACAGAAAAGAGTATTGTGTTTATCAGAGGGATGGGACTTAGGGGAGTAATAAAAGGACAAAGGGAACCAAATCTATGGTGACAATGATTTGACTTTGGAAAGTGAGCACGCGATGCAATATTCAGAACATGTTTCAGAGAAATGTACATTTTCAAGTGTACCAAATGTACACTTGAAACCAAGTGTACATTTGGTACATTTAGTTTTATTGACCAATGCCTTCCTAATAAGTTTCAGTAAGAAATAAAGCAAAGAGCCCTGGCTGGTGTAGCTCAGTGGATTGAGTGCGGGCCTGAGAACCACACGATCACGGGTCGATTCCCAGTCAGGGCACATGCCTGGGTTGCAGGCCAGTTCCCAGCAGGGGACTCACAAGAAGCAACCATACATTGATATTTCTCTCCTTCTCTCCTTCCCTTCCCCTCTAAAGATAAATAAAATATTTTTAAAAAAAGAAAGAAAGCAAAGAGAAATACATGAAGTATACATGCAAGCAAAAGAAAACAATGTCACTAATCATAAGGAAAATGCAAATCTAAAGCATGATTGTGCTCACAGTTCAGAGGATTCTGATTATTTAATAAATATCAATGTATGGTGTATTATTTCATAACAATTTTCCTTTTGATTACTGAATAAATCATCATGTTGCTATCTTGAACCAGAAGATAATTGGAGCATGTTCCCATTGGGGACATTCTTGTGGTTTTCATCAACAGTTGAGTAAGGGAATATAAATTGTATTCATAGTGTATCTAAACCCACATTTGCTGATACACAGGTAAGAAGAGAAAAATGTAGGTGCTCTCTTGAAAAATATTTTATCAGGTGTGGCCTAAAAATGTGAAGGACAATTGTTATAAAATCTCCAGAACTAAACACTTCATTTGCTGCCTATTGCAACTATTGAATTTTCTTTTAAAGATTTTATTTATTTATTTATCTTTAGAGGGGAAGGAGAGAGGAAGAGAAACATCAATGTATGGTTGCCTTTTGTGCGTCCCCTGCTGGGAGTTGGCCTGCAGGGAACTGGACTACAACCCAGGCATGTGCCCTGACTGGGAATCGAACCGAGATCCTCTGGTTCGCAGGCCCACGCTCAATCCACTGAGCTACACCAGCCAGGGCCGCAACTATTGAATTTATGTTTGTACAGTTAAGTAACAGTTTTCCAAATTGAGTATATGCTTTCATTTTTATGATGAAAACTGACAGATCAGATTAAAGCAAGCACAATAAAGAAAACATTAGACCTATTCAACTACTTAGAAGCTTCTATTTGCTCTAATGAGGAAACAATCTATCATCTTTTATATTTTCCTAGCATTGTGATATAGAATCCATTTTAAGGTTTTTTAAAATTTTTATTTTTATTTAATTATTGTTCAAGTACAGTTTTCTGTCCTATATTCCCAGCCCTGAACCCCCAGTGCTCCCCACCTCCCTCCCATTTCCACCCCCTACCTTAGTTATTGTCCATGTGTCCTTTATACTTGTTCATGTGAGTCCATCCCCTTTTCCCCTATGATTCTCTCCCCTGTCCCCTCTGGATCCTACTAACTAAAAATGAAAGTGCCTTTTGACCCAGCAATTCCACTATTAGGAGTATATCCTAAGAACCCTGAAACACCAATCCAAAAGAACCTATGCACCCCGATGTTCATAGCAGCACAATTTACGATAGCCAAGAGTTGGAAGCAACCCAGATGCTCATCAGTAAATGACTGGATCAAAAAGCTACGGTACATTTACACAATGGAATTCTATGCTGCAGAAAGGAAGAAGGAACTACTACCCTTTGCAACATCATGGATGGAAAGCATTATGCTGAGCAAAACAAGCCAGGTGGTGAAAGACAAATACCAAAGGATATCACTGTTAAGAGGAATCTAAACAACAAAACAAACAAGCAAGCAAAATATGACCAATGACACTCAAATACAGAATCCATTTTAAGTTAATGTTATTTCATAATGTTTCTCTAGTCTTAATGTTTAAATTTTATCTAGATATATATCAAGAATCATGTTTTATTTCACTGAGACTGATGATAGGAGAGGGCAGCATAGGATGAGGCCATGATACTATGAGAGATAGTGTAACACTGGGAAGTGTGCACACACTCCGCGAGAGGTGCAGGATTGATTGCTGGCTCTGGCACGACTTAGCTGTGAGAGTTGCTAGAGAGGTGAAGTAAGCCCATGTGCACAAAGGTCCATTTCTGCTGTGTGTGCTCAGTGCACGGCTGTTATTATTTTTCTCCTCCTTTGCCCACTTACTGCTTCAGTGTTGAGACAAAGGTATTTGGAATTTTCTGCCTTCTTTTAAAACTTTATTTTTAGACCGTTCCATGTATCTATACCTCTGTTTCTATATTGTTAGTTTATTTTGTTAATTTGATTTCACATATAAATGAGATCATACAGTACTTGTCTTTCACTGACTGGCTTATTTTATTTAGAATAATAATCTCCAGGTCTATCTGTTTATTATTTAGTCTAATAACATCCAAAGCTGTCTCAAAAGGTAGGAATTCCTTTTTATGGCTGCAGAGTAGTCCATTGTCTAAAAGCACCACAGCTTTTTTGTTCACTCTTCTGCTGATGGGTACTTGGACTGTTTCCAGATCTTGGCTATCATAAATAACACTGATACGAACATAACTTAGGGGCATATATTGTGTTGAATTGGCATTTTGGTATTCTTAGGTTATATTTCCAGAAGCGGGATCTCTGGGTGAAAAGACAGACTGACAGTTGTCAGAGAGGATGGGTGAGGGGATGAAAGAAGGTGAAGGGATTATCCAGAAAACACATATGCACAGCCCATAGACACAAGCAGCAGTGTGGTGATGGCCTGAGGGAAAGGGGCAAGAGCTGGGTGGAGGTGTCAGAAGGAGAAAAATGGGGAAAACTGTAGTGATGTAAGCAATAAAAAATAAAGTACAAAACTCTATTTTTGAAGTGGTTTTCCATTAATTTTAAAAGCTGATGCTATATTACTAATTCTCTATAAATCACTTATAACTCTAAGGACTTTCAGTATATTTTAATATTGACTTAGCTATACTTAGTATAAATTGTACTTTGGTGTCTAGTAAAGTTTAGCACTTAACACTGTAGTCTTTCACTATTGTACTTACCCAGGTAAAATTAAGTGCAGAATAATGTTGTAGCAAATACAATTGTGGTGAGCTGTGTGTGAGTAGAGGAGAAAAAATCATAATCAAAATACAATTATTTGGATTGAATCCTGAAAGAATGATATTTTAGTAAGTGTTATTAATCTAAAAATAAATACATTAAATGTACACAAAGAACGAAATATGTGACTCAAAACTCTAGTCACATATTTTAGATGATCACTTATTAATTTTAGGACCTAATATTTGCCAATGTTTTAAAAATAAATGCATCTTATGAAAAAAACTTTAGTTATTTTGGCATCTTAAATTGATAACCAAAAACTGATATATTTAAAGGAAATTACTTTATTTATGGCTTTACAGATTTAATAGTCTGTCTGGCTATATGCCATTACATCTGTTTGGTCACTCAATCGTATTACTGCTTTAAAGAGAAGTCTCTTTGAAGAGAAACCCTAATCGGACACCTGGCATTTTATCATGAACCTGAGAACACACATTTTCAGAACTAAATCCAATGTCATTTGCCTTCAACAGGTGTATCTTTGAATTGATGTCAAGATGTATATTCAGGCTGATTTTTTTCTTGTGACTCTTGATCACACCTTAAAAACTAGATTTCATTATATTCATCAAAGTGTTATTATTTCTTAATTTGGTTTAATTAAATTGTGGGCATCATCCTTAAAAATTCTTCATTCATTCTTTTGGATACAACCAAGAGGATCTAGTAGAGCTGGAAAATGTTTAGAGATTAGCTCATAAAATATTACAATCCAGGATGCAGCTACTCTGCAGAACCAAATTAATTCATCAATTATCTATTTAATATAATTGTCAACATTCAAGTTTATTAACATATTTCTGTCTTTCAATTTCTACCCCAATATTGTAGACTAAGTAATTATTATTAATGTTCTCATTCCATAGGAGACTAGCTTATAGCAAATAACTTTACACTATTACTGAAAGGTTCAGAATGCTGATGTTCTATTTCAATGATCTGTACACTGATATGATACATGATATGCACCAATATCAAAAGAAAATTACTTTTTAACCAATCACTTGGTGTTCAGTGTGATTTAATAGGAAGACAGCTGATAGAATACAGTTGTAAATTAATTGTTTGACCTGATGGTTTTGGAAATGACATGGGTTCACATAGTGACAGGACACCCCTCTTTTCCATTTAATTGTGCACTGACTGGCATGGACAATTGACCCACTGTCTTGTCACTTATCTTATGTGCAAAAAGGAAATTTTATGTTGCCAGAAAATAAATATGAAGATATATCTCATGTTCCCTTGCATCATGATATTGAGTCACAGTTACGTTTATTTCCTTTGTAGTAAGTGAATTATAATTGCACCAACTTCTTCATGTTTGATTCATGAGGAAGATTTCAACATGAAGAATGTCACTGAAGTTACTACGTTTGTACTGAAGGGCTTCACAGACAATCCTGAACTGCAAATTATCTTATTCTTCCTGTTTCTAGTGATTTACCTGTTTACTCTGGTGGGAAATTTAGGGTTAATCGCATTGGTCATTGGGGATTCCTGGCTCCACCACCCCATGTACTATTTTCTGTCTGTGCTATCATCTGTGGATGCCTGTTATTCTTCAGTAATTACTCCAAATATGTTAGTAGATTTTCTGTCAAAGAATAAAGACATTTCATTCCTTGGATGTGCAACATAGATGGTTTTTGCAGTTACTTTTGGGACCACAGAATGCTTCCTCTTGGCTGCAATGGCATATGATCGCTATGTGGCAATCTACAACCCTCTCCTGTACTCAGTGAGCATGTCACCCAGAGTCTACGTGCCACTCATCATTGCTTCCTATGCTGGTGGCATATTTGCATGCTTGTATACACACACCAGCCACATTTAGCCTATCTTTCAGTGCATCCAATGAAATCAGATGTCTTTTGTGATGTCCCTGCTCTCCTTGCAATTGCCTGTTCTGACACACAAACCAGCTTCTACTCTTCTACTCTGCGGGCTCCATTGAGATCTTCACTATCCTGATTGTCCTGATCTCCTATGGCTTCATTCTGTTGGCCGTTCTGTGATGCGTTCTGCTGAGGGGAGGAGAAAAGTCTTCTCTACATGTGGCTCTCACCTATCTGGAGTATCAATGTTTCATGGAACTGTTCTCTTCATGTATGTGAGACCAACCTCCAGCTACGCTTTCAACCATGACATGATAGTGTCAATATTTTACAGCATTGGAATTGCCATGCTGAATCCCATCATCTACAGTTTGAGGAACAAAGATGTACATAAGGCGATGAAAAAAGTGTTTGGGAAAAATATGGTTATCAGTAAAGTATCTTTTCATAGTTGAATACAAATTGAAAGAATTGAAAGTGGTTACCTGTGTTCAATATCAAAAAGGTATTTTGAAAATGTTTTGTTTTAGTTTATTAATGTATTTCTGTCTTCTTGCATATTTTATAATAAAGATCACAGTCAAACTTCTGCCTATTCTGTCTTTGGTTTTTAAAAANTTGTACTGAAGGGCTTCACAGACAATCTTGAACTGCAAATTATCTTATTCTTCCTGTTTCTAGTGATTTACCTGTTTACTCTGGTGGGAAATTTAGGGTTAATCGCATTGGTCATTGGGGATCCCCGGCTCCACAACCCCATGTACTATTTTCTGTCTGTGCTATCATCTGTGGATGCCTGTTATTCTTCAGTAATTACTCCAAATATGTTAGTAGATTTTCTGTCAAAGAAAAAAGCCATTTCATTCCTTGGATGTGCAACACAGATGTTTTTCGCAGTTACTTTTGGGACCACAGAATGCTTCCTCTTGGCTGCAATGGCATATGATCGCTATGTGGCAATCTACAACCCTCTGCTGTACTCAGTGAGCATGTCACCCAGAGTCTATGTGCCACTCATCATTGCTTCCTATGAAGCAATGATGCCACCTGTTGGTGGCATTTTGCATGCTTGTATACACACACCAGCCACATTTAGCCTATCTTTCAGTGCATCCAATGAAATCAGATGTCTTTTGTGATGTCCCTGCTCTCATTGCTATTGCCTGTTCTGACACACAAACCAGCTTCTACTCTTCTACTCTGCGGGCACCATTGAGATCTTCACTATCCTGATTGTCCTGATCTCCTATGGCCTTATTCTGTTGGCCGTTCTGTGATGCGTTCTGCTGAGGGGAGGAGAAAAGTCTTCTCTACATGTGGCTCTCACCTATCTGGAGTATCAATTTCTCATGGAACTGTTCTCTTCGTGTATGTGAGACCAACCTCCAGCTACGCTTTCAACCATGACATGATAGTGTCAATATTTTACAGCATTGGAATTCCCATGCTGAATCCCATCATCTACGGTTTGAGGAACAAAGATGTACATAAGGCGATGAAAAAAGTGTTTGGGAAAAATATGTTTATCAGTAAAGTATCTTTTCATAGTTGAATACAAATTGAAAGAATTGACAGTTGTTATCTGTGTTCAATATCAAAAAGGTATTTTGAAAATGTTTTGTTTTAGTTTATTAATGTATTTCTGTCTTCTTGCATATTTTATAATAAAGATCACAGTCAAACTTCTGCCTATTCTGTCTTTAGTCTTTAAAAAGTTATTATTTATTTTCTTCTTAATATGTTCTTGCTGATATATGTATTTACACATATATGTATGTGGATTTTGATCCTGCTTGATATAATACAAAATGCAAAACAAACATACATGTGTGTAGTCATTACTTTAGAAAGTTGTGAATTGTTTATCTCTCTCCATGTAACATAGAGGCCCTAATGTTTGCAGTTTAAATAGTATTATGGTTTAGCTGACTAGCTTGATCACATACCACCTAATAAGTAACAATGCCACAGCTCACATTAGCCTGGACCACCTTCCATGATACCATTGGTATCTGACTGCAGTTCAAAACACTCTGCTCCATCCTTATGTCCATGCATTGGTAGCCATCTAATCACAGTCTGTGTTTGGGGGACCACAGAAAATGTGTTCAAATTCTTAGTGCCATTGACATGCTGTTTGCGAAGGTACATTTCTCTACATTTTGTTCTTTCATTCAGGCCACAGATGTTAAACCCATTTTTCATATCACACATAAGACAAAGTCCAGAAATTAACATTCATCAAGATCATACTTAAACTAAAAATGACAAAAGAAAAGCACAAGTCAGAGGAAGGTGCAACTTGCTGGTAGATTGGGTGTTTTCCCAGAACTAAGTCCCAGCCCATCTTCCTGGGATTTCTTACAGGCCTGGTTCTGACTCAACTTTCAGCTTTCTTTTTATTGACCTCTGCCCTCTGTCATGTCCTTGCACATGCCACCATTGGCCCAGGCTCAAGAATCAGTGTACAAAGTGAGTCTTTCCTATGGCCCAGCTTCCAACAGACCTCATTTTCATTGCATAAGTATGTCTACATCAAAGAAAAAAATTAAGTTGTAATGCTCTCCCTTCCTTCCTGTCTTTATACAAGTTTTACATTTATTTTTACTTCCTATTTTATTAAAATATTCTCTTTGTAAAGGGGTGTCCTTTTAAAAAATTAAGCAAGATAATCTCCTTAGAATTAAAGTCCAAGCTAAGGATATTTCCCTATAGTGGGATAATTATTTTTAAATAAGACCTCAACAATTATGCAGAACAGTATGTTCTCATTTATTGTCTCCTCTTTAGAAGGTTCACCCCACCATGCATGCCTCCTTAAAATGTCAAAACTAAACCATAGTCACCAATATTCATCAACCTCACATATCCAAATCATACAGGTGATAATGAAGACTGGCTGTGTGTGTGTGTGTGTGTGTGTGTGTGTGTGTGTGAGAGAGAGAGAGAGAGAGAGAGAGAGACTGATTTGGAATAGAAGGGATCCTTAAACACAGCTAAAATCACAAAGATGGATAAGTTTTTGCTTTACAATTTTAAAGGTCTAAATAAAAAAATAATCACAAATACAATAAAAGAATTAGCCATAGAGAAGAGGAAATAGATACAAGTACCTTTCTGTTATATTTTAAAAAATAAATTAATATTTTATAGAACTGTGGGTAAAGAATGTTAATGGACAATTCAGAGTGACCTGTAGGCTAATGAACATATTTAACATTAATAATTACTTGAAAAGTATGAATGTAAAATGATGTAAAATACTTCTACACTTATTGGCAAAAATTAAGAAGTCCGGGACTATCAAGCGAGGCACAAAAATGTGTAAACTTTATTATTGTTTATTATAGAGAAGATTTAGAAGCAACTAAAATGTCCATCTACTCTAAATGTATGAACCAAACCCATAGAAATCAGGATAATTAAATCTCAAAATAGGATTACTGAGAAATATATATACCAAACACAAAATGATGTAAACATTTTAAGTCCATGTATATAAATTTTAAGATACAATGAAATACACTTTAGAACCATATCACTATTATATATTATGTGTGCATACATTATATATACATGTTTACATATACATTGTATATACATATTTATAATGTACATACATTATATGGTGTGCTTATATGTGTGTATATAGAGATATATATCAATGTACCCAAGAATATGAAAGTAAACACCCTTTATTTAAAAAAAGATGCACAATCCTTAGGGCATTATAATAGGTGAAATAAGCTAGCCACAGAAATACAAATACTGCATGTACCTTTTACATGAGGTATCTAAAACATTCAAATACACAGAAGTGGAGGGTAGGATGGCAGTTTACAGGGAGTGGGATGATGGGAAATAGCTGTTGCTATTCAACAGGCATAAAGTCTTAGTTATGAAAAAGCTATTTCCAGTTTGCATCCTGGAAATATCTATACAACAGTGTGCTTGTAGTTCACTGTATGTGTTACTTAAAATTTTTTAAGAGGGTAGATGTCATGTTAAATGTTCATACCACAATAACACTAAATGAAAATATTTACAAACAGAAAGTTTGAAATTGTTAATAGCTGTTGCTCTAGATGGATGGGGGGAATGAGAATGAGAGGTTGTTTCAACAGAAATTTAGCTTATACGTAGTTGTGCATTGCTTTAAAATAATGAATCTTATAAGATAAAACTATTATTTAATGTGAGTGATAAATATATGATACTAGCCCTGGCTGGTATAGCTCAGTGGATTGAGCGCGGGCCTGCGAACCAGAGGATCGCGGTTCGATTCCCAGTCAGGGCACATGCCTGGGTTGCAGGCCAGTTCCCTGAAGGCCAACTCCCAGCAGGGGACCCATGAAAGGCAACCATACATTAATGTTTCTCTCCCTCTCCTTCCCCTCTAAAGATAAATAAATAAATAAAATCTTTAAAAAAATATGATACTTATATGGTTATTTCTGTGTGTATGTGTGCATATAGACATGTGTGTGTTTCTTAAACATGTTTTGGAAGGTGAATCTTGTGATTCAATGATAGCACTATCTTAGAGTTCTGACTGCTTGCCCAAGGTAAATTTACCAAGTATCCTAATCAACACTTAGGAAATGGAAAATAGGACTTAAATGAGAGATCAACTTGTAACATGAAGCATCAATACCAAAAAGCATAAAAGAATTAGTTTTTAAAAAATCTTTACAGTGTTATAAGAATGCTAAATAGATGGGAAGTTGGCAGAACTGATAAGAAATGAGAGTCGTGTTAACTGAGAAGAGTACAGACTGTGTCTGTGGTCACATGGAAGGCAATATCCAATGGATGTTAGAGAGGAAGCCACCCTACAACCTTCATGGGGCTATGGGAGCCTGAAAAGAACCCCCATTTAAATTTATTATGACAATAATTTGAAGTTGGTGAAAAATCTTCATAATTTCCTCTTTATTGTTCACAGTTTGTCTATTCCTTGATTACTTCTAAAGCTTACAATGTGCCATAGCCTTCTTAAATATACCAAGGTGAAGAAAGAACAATTGTGTCCTGCCCTAAAGATCAGACTATTCTAGAGAATGATATGCATGTTGTCACTGCCTCTTTACCAAAGTTAAAATTATATTACAGGTAGATTATGGCTCTAAAGCCAAAAAATACTGTTTTATTTCACCGCTCTAAGATGGCTATTGTATTTATTCATTCATTTATTCATAATTTCATTAGTCAGTCTTTTGGAATATCTTTTGAACATATAGTTTATTCTTGGTATTATTTTAGCAGCTGTTCATACAGCTTCTAAATTTATTCAAATGGAAACTACTTAGACATACCTTTTGCACTTATAAAACTTATGGGCTAGAAAATTTTATACAACAAGAAAATAAAATATTATAATATTTAATTATGATATTTATATATGCTTGAGGAATGATGTCTGGATTATGTAAAAAAAAAATAAGCCAGGCAGTGAAAGACAAATACCATATGATATCACCTTTAACAGGAATGTAAACAACAAAACAAACAAGCAAGCAAAATGTAACCAAAGACACTGAAATACAGAACGGGCTGACAGGGTCCAGAGGGTAGAGGGGAGAGAAGCACAGAGTAAAAGGGGATGGACTCACATGAATAAGTATGAAAGACACATGGACAATAACTAAGACGGGAGGCGGAGATGGGAGGGGGGTGGGGAGCACTGGGGGGGTGCAGGGCTGGGAATACAAGAAAGAAAACTGTACTTGAAAAAAAAATTAAAAAATAAAAGAATAAAACATTTTCCTTTTGAGTAATTTAATCAAAAACTAAAAATAAGACCAGGTTTCTGATAGGGGACTTATTGATTTCAATAAAACATTATATTCCGTCTTCTTATAAACATTCACACTTTAAATTTATGTTTTATACCATGTGGTATTTATGACAAATACACCAGGGCTTGTTTTTAACTCAAGAATAAAGACTTTGCATTCAGTCTACACCCCAAAATTTACATTATAATTGAGCTTTGGGGTGAGAATCTTGTGTTTTCTAACTGTTGGATTTTTGTTTCCACCCCCAGGACCAGCAACTCTTCCCAAAGATAGGGGTGCAATTCAAAACAGAGGGTGGAATCATTACATCTGATTATTACTTAATATGATTATCTAAGTCCCTAGGCTATCTCCACCTTTTTTATTCTGCACCCAAGCCCTGAACAAAAATCAGAAAACCAGCCTTTCAAAGACTGTTTTTGGACCCTAACACAATCAATGCCAAAATGGTAAATAGTTCAGTATGTTTTCATAAAGTGTACAGATTTACAATCATTCTGCTTTTATTCTCTCATGTCTCTATCTTTTGATTCAGCACTATGAACATGAGGTTCCCCCAAGCCATTGCATGTGAGGACAGTTTATACATTCTCTTTGCTCTGCAGTATTCCAATGAATAATCATGTTAAATGTTTTTGTCAAATACCAAATAATGCTACATCGATCATTTTTTGTACAAATTTTGCATCTGCATACTTCCTCATTTCTCTTGGGTACAAAACTACTGGTGGGATTTTAGGAGCAGCTACAACAGAAAACTGCTATATAGTTTTCCAACTGCTATATAGTTGAACACCAGGTTTGAATTCCATCAGTGAGTGAGAGGTGTAGATGTTCCACATTCAAACAGGTATTTCATATTGATATTGAGAATCTTTCTCATGGTAGCTGCTCTTAAGGTGAGTCATGGTACAGCATGTACATACAGAAAATACTTAAATGGTAAGTATTCATCTTGTTTTTAAAAAATATCCTAGTAATCAGTATCCAGACCAAGAGACAGAACATTATCAGAATCGCTAAAACCTGCCTCCTCCCTTCTTTTAAGTTATCTTTACTTCAAACATTAGACTCATGTCTATTTATAGTATCTACAAGCATATGCAATCTGATTTTAAATACATTTCAGTTGTCTTATAGGGGAATCGTGTGCCAGTTCAATGCTACTATTTTTGTGCTTGTAGGGTTGACACCCATCTCTGCTTGGGCAGAGATGGTCTAGTCCAGTTGCAGTCCTGCCATGTTGCTGCTCAAGATAGGACCCAGTCCAGAGGGAAAATTTCCAAGGCCATGGGTTAAAATGGACATGTTATTACCACAACAAGAATCTCCTGTTGTTCTTCTGCCATACTGTGTCTCAGAATCCCAGAAACAGTACCTCCTTAGAGAACAGAGCTGTCTCATTGACCTCCTTGGGTTTCCCTAGCAATATGAAATGTTTTGAACTGGAAAAGACACCATGTTTGTGCTGCCTGTCACCTGCCAAACCCAATAAGCAGAAACAGGGATTGAATCTGTATGGGTGCTTTATTCAGATGGCCAGGCATCTGGGAAGATGGCGTGTTTGCACCCTAAAACAAAACTCTCTCAGATTTTTTTCCAAGCCAACATTTTTTCAACAGGGAATAAACAAGGAGCTATGAGGGGGTTTAGAATTCAGGTGAAAGAAATATGATTATCTAATGCTACAGTTTAGATAATTCCTGCCCTGGACAGTTAGCTGTTCCCACAAGTGGGTGGTTGCCTCCCCTCCCTGGAATACAATTGTCTGAATGCCTCTACTTTTCTCCTGGGCAGTGGTCTTTAACAGTGCCCCAGGAGCTTGGTTGTCTCTCCCAGAAACCAGAAGAGGCCTTATCTATCTGTACCTTCTGAAACAATAGCTTTAACATATGCATTACTTTCTAAGCTTTTAACTATTTACCTTAAACTAAAATTTTCCAACTCTTTGAGTACCCTATCATTTTCACTCAAAGGCATTTTGTAAGGGCATTTAGAAATTGAATGACTTCTGGTTTGTGTAAATATTTCCTTGCCCTTGTTTCTTGTGTGGTCCTTCAAATTTATGTCCTTGTCCCTGTTTGCTAAACAAGCCATTTCCAGTGACTTGATCATCAACAATGCTGAGCAGAGGCATGTGAAGTTCTAAAATATCTTGATAAATGCTGTTTAGTTTATTTATTTTCTAAATATTTTATCTGTATGTCTTTAACATTCCCTTATTTTAACATCCACAACCACTCTATGTTCTTGTGGTTCTCAAAAACTGTGGTTCTAAAAAACTGAATTGAAGGCACATACTAGGCTGTCGGTGAATTTTTTCTGCCTTAGATGTAAAAACACTCAATAACAGTGAACATGTTTGATACATGTTTGAACATGTTTGAAGGCACATACTAGGCTGTCGGTGAATTTTTTCTGCCTTAGATGTAAAAACACTCAACAACAGTGAACATGTTTGATATCTTTCTTTCAGGTGCTGTGCTAGTGCTTGGGTAAAGAAATAGAATGCACAGTCCTGAATCTCCGACTACCTGAAACCCCACCTCCATGGCAGTGATTAGGAAAGAGAGTTTCCCAAGGCACATGAAGGTGTATGGACCAATTTAGAGAGTGCTGGAGGGAAGGACAGCCCCTGGAGGAAGCCAGTGAATTGTGAATTGCAGCACAGGGATTGACTCATGAGGCCAGTCCCCTTTGCTTTTCAGACCTTAGCTACACTGGTCTTCATTAAGCTTTTAAATCCCAGAGAAATGACATGGTTTTGTCCAACTCATGGCCTCTCTAATAGCATGATCCATCTGCCTAGAATGTTTCTCTAACCATTTGAATCTCTCAGTTAATTCCCACTTATCTTTTTGATTGAAGGTAATTCTTTTCATAGAAGGGAACACATTTTATCTTTCTTCTTTCTGTTTGATTGGTGTGCTTTGGATATATAGTGACTAGCCTTTTTTCACTATGACATTATTGTAGTTTATTATAAGTGATTTGAATGATTATTTATCAAAATTTGTCACTTCCACTAGATGATAAGCTTCCTCAGTACAAAATCTGCAGGAGTCCCTGTGGAATAAAATCACATAGAAGTGCAACAGTCACTTTAGAAACTCTCAGAAAGTTTTAAAAAATTAAAGTACAAAAAAAGATTAATTAAATAAAAATTTAATAACTAGAAGTCCATAGCACTTGTACAAAAGAGAGTACCACATATATATTCAAGATGTAAAAGAGAGCATGGAGTATTTAGGAAAGGACACATTTCAAAAAGTCCTGATACAGTAATCAATTAATGAAGCCCAAAATTGTGAATATCACAAACTCATTCACCTGAAAATCTCATCAGTATAGCAGAAGGTGAGGTGGGCCATCCCAGAAGAAATGGTTAATCTCATTTGACCCACAGGAACCTAAGTAGCATATTAACATTGTAGTTATTGAAGTATCCATAATTCCCATCATGTGCCCCCCAGCCATGATCAGGGTGCACACTGTGCTGAACATTGTGAATGTAAAGGGGAAGGGGTTGCTACTGGTCTTGTGCCTATCAAGGGTCATCACCAGCAAATTTAGATGGACAGACGCTGCAAAAGTGCAGAAGATCAAGAATTGCAGAGAACATTCACAGAAGAGAATTGACTTCTTGGCAAAGAAACCTACCTGTGTTTTGGGTCCAGTTGCTGTTGGGTAGTGGAAGTCACTGAAAGAAAGTTGGCCGAGAAAAAAATACATTGGCCTCTGAGCCCAGAACCAAGCCAAAAGGAAAAGAACATTATTAGCATCTCAGAAATTGCCCCCACACCCATCAAAAATTGATGTCCAATACAATGGATCAGTTTGTATTTTTTGAGATATACACTAGTCAAGTCATATAATGTTTTACACATCTTCCTCTGGCTTGTTTCACTCAACAGTATGTTTGTAAAATATCTCTGTGCTATTGTATGTGGAAGTACTTTATTCATCTTCACTGCTGTGTATTTTTCCAATGTACAAACTTATCATGAAGTAATATTGCCAAATGTAGACTATGGGTCAGCAAAGTATAGCACATAAAGTTTTTTTGAAGCTGGGATGCAGCATTTCTTTATACATTGTTGATGTTTTCTTTTACGAAACAAAAACACTTCTCAGTGGTTGTGGAAAAATTCATAGCCTACAAATATTTAAAAAAGGCACTACTTATCTCTTTAAGGAAAAGTTTGTCAACTCCTGATTTAGTGTGTTGAGAAAAACTGAGTTGTTTTCACATTTATACTGCTGTAAATAATTCAATGGAATAATTTATACATGTGTTTGGTTGAATAGATTCATTGGTTTCTCTTGAGTATAATTCTGAGATTGTTATTTGAATCATAGACTATATACATATGACAAACATCTATGAAGTGCTTCAAGTGCCTTAGGCAGTCTTCTCAACCTTCACTTAGTTAATCGTGTAATAATCAATGACACAGGTACTATATTCTCCCCAATTCACAGATAGTAACTGATGTATAGAAAAACTAAGTTACTTATTCAATATGCCACTCAATACCTGGGTACAGAGCTGGCATATGAATCAAGGGAATCTGGCTTCTCCCTTCATCCATTAATCTACTCTTGTCAATGGATAATCTACACATGATTGCACACACATGCACACACACACTTTATGAGGTATTTAGTATATCCTCAAAACAACCAGCTATACTCCATTGCTGGAACCTACCTTTAGTCCTGTGGATTCCTTGGTGGTGTCACTTATTTATTTGTTTGTCAAACTATGAATCAAAAGGTTCAGCATGAGGATGACCATGGTGTAGATTTGTGATCAATTTACCAATACTGGGAGAAGACCCCCTCATGGGTGGACACAGAAGTCAGGTGAGAGGCCCACAGAGAGAAAGTTTTCCTCCTCCCAGTGACAAAGCAGATTTAAGACTGAGAAAAGGGTGAAGAAGTAGGAGGTGATAATGCGATGAAACGATTTCCATTAGTTGCCCTGTGTGGAGAGATGCCACTCACTAAATGATGTGCCTGCACAGTCTAGCTTATCCAGGGGAGAGGATCACAGACAAAATGATTCACAACATTTTCTATCACAGTACTTCAGAATCAATGCAAAGGATGTGAACCAAGGGGCCCTGGTTGCCTCCAATGTATGACAAGACACCAGCTTTTTTGAGTAACTGCATTTGAAAGTAATCAGTAGGTCAAAGTGGCATTTGAGGGGGGGAGAGTATAACTTCTTTTCTTTAATTTTATAACATTGATTCCCCTGGTACAAAATTTTTGTACTGTACATATATATCTATATATGTATTTGAAATCTATCTATCTATCTAATCTATATAGGTATAGACATGTTTTTCTACATTCTCACAAATGTTACATACAATTTACATGAATAATGACCCAGTAAATGTGTGTTTCAAATATTTTTCTATTGTTAGGCTGGTGGATATTCAACAAAGTGTAGAAATAACAGCCATTAAAAGCTGATTCTGCTAATGTAGATCATTTGCATGAGGATATTTTAATGGCTTATTTTCATTGTTTTTTTATTACCATTTATCACCCTTATGCTCTCATCCACTTCCACCCACCCTGTGAGTATGATCTTTTATAAAATATATGTTTTTAGATAATACTTTTAAAATACAATGCATTCTACTATACTGTTGCTCATAATATTTTTCTGGTGGAAACTGGAGCAGAGATAGATGAAATAGACAAATCTGAGGAATGTTCAGAGATGAATGCTCTTTACTTAGAGTATAAGTCATACGTAGATCTTTACAGATCCATCACATTAGTGTCCACAGCCATTTATACACTTTCTGGAGAATGATGAAATATGTATTGTCAAGGTTCATACCCTGAGATTTGTTGCTTTAGTGGCATTGAACAAGAGGTAAAATGTTATCTAATACTTCATTTTTGAATACATTTGTCTGTTTTGTCATTTTGTGTCACTGACACTATTCAGGTGCTTTGGATAATAGACATGGAGTGCCCAGTCCTTCAGCTAAAAACTCTCACAATAATATATTGGAGCTGGTGATATAATAACAGAATGGTATTAGTACAATGCGTAAAAGAGAGAGTTGTCCATGATTTAAGAGTGGGACATTTAACCGAAGCTGAGAAATGTGTTGTTTCATTCTTATAATGTTTGAAGAATATACATTAAACACACCTTACATGTTAAAGGAAGGTGGTGTGTGTGTGTGTATATAAAGAGAAAAGGACCTAAATGAGAAGGCATTGACTTGTGCAGTCTATTATTCTGTCCTCCATGGAGAAGAGAGAGCCTCCAGGTTTTTTAATAAAATGGCAACCTTAAAATTAAATGAACATTCTGTGGACCTGAGATTATACAATGTTTTTATAACAGTATTAATATTTATTCAATGGTAGTGTAAATACCAAATATAATCACCTTAAGTTATTAAAGTAGATCTTAGCATCGCTTAACATCAAACCACTAAGCAATGAGCACTATTAAATTGTGTTTAGCCTAAGGTTTCAGTTTATTTCACAGATTGACAGAGAACTAATTTGTGGCATCACAACTGGAATACTAATGTAAATACTACTTGGTTATTTGTTCTTTTCTCCATAGAACATAAATTTTTGTTAATAACTCTTCAACTTAAACTATATCAATAGGGAATTTCATGTTTTTTTAAAAGTTAATTAGTATAGGCCCTGGCTGGTGTAGCTCAGTGGATTGAGCACGGGCCTGCGAACCAGATGATTGAGGTTCGATTGCCAGTCAGGGCACACGCTTGGGTTGTAGTCCAGTTCCCCGCAGGCCAACTCCCAGCAGGGGACACACAAAAGGCAACCATACATTGATGTTTCTCTTCCTCTCTCCTTCCCCTCTAAAGATAAATAAATAAATAAATATAAAAGTTAATTAGTATAATGCTATCGACATATTATAAAGTACACACATGGAGCACACTTTATACACTAAGGGGATAGTGGGTATTAGAGAAGGTCAAGGTCCTAGATGCCCAAGCATCATTCATGCAGCTTCTGTACAGTTGTCAAGAGAGTGTGTCTGTTCCCCAGAGGGAGGGCAAGAGGGCAAATCCACAGCCTGATGTGAAGGCTGTGTTGTTCCAAACAAATCTAGAGTTGCTGATTCTGCCGACCCCTGGGGTAGAATGATCAGAAATAGAGGATCTGAGAAGTGGTCCACATCACATGATCTGTGTCCCTGACACTTACTCAGCCTTGGGCAAAGAAGAAAAATTGGAGGATTCTGTGTGAAATGCACCTGCTAGAATAAAACAAAACAAAGTAATTTTCTTTTTCATTCACAAAGGCTGCTTTTGACATCTGCCTTGCTCGGGACACATCTTCATTCATTCAATAAATACCTTTGAATGGCATCCTGAAAATAAGCATTGTAAATAACAAAGTAGAAATACTGGTGAACAAGACACACAAGAATCTTGCATTTATGGGACTTTGAGCTAAGGCAGAATTATAATTTATTCTTATTCATTCATTTACTACCTATTACTTCTAAGTGTTGTGATGGGAAATGTATAGGACGATACAAGCACATAGGAAGAAGAAAATGAAAGCTAACTTAAACTATTAAAACTCCATTCTGGCTCACCAAGTTTATTAAAATCATTGCTTAAAAAAGTGGAACTTTAAACATGAAGAAAGATGGCACTATGACCACATCACTCTGGGATATATGTATATTCATGAAGAGAGCAGAGTAGTACACAAAGATCCTCTTTGCAAAACAACAGAGTAAAACTATTACTCCTTTAGTTCAAAGAAATAAAGGTTCATAATGACTATTCTCTACATTCAATTTAGGCACAAAGGTGGTTAAGGAAATATCCAGAATTCTGTTTGTGAGACTACATAAAACTGTGCCATGTCCATAAATGTTAGCTGTCAACATCTATAAATAAAACCTTTTTGATTGAACAAACTTTCACCCAGTACATAACTTAGTGCCAGCTGCTTTTTTCAGGGCACCTTTCACATCCTTATTCCTCAAACTGTAGATCAGTGGGTTTAACATGGGGATGACAACTGAATAGAAAACAGAGGCCACTTTGTCCGTGTCCATGGAGTAACTCGAACTAGGTCGGAAATACATGAAAAAGAGTGTCCCATAAAATACAGCCACAGCGGTTAAGTGGGAGGCACAGGTAGAGAAGGCTTTTTGTCTGCCCTCAGCCGACTTCATGCGAAAGATGGTAGTTATGATGTAGCTGTAGGAGAGGAGAACAGTGATGACATTGCACCCCACAACACAACTACAGGAAACAGTCAACGCTATTTCAGTGGTGGTTGTGTCTGAGGTGGAGAGGGCTAGTAAGGGTGGGAAGTCACAGAAAAAGTGATTGATGATATTGGAATTGCAGAATGACAATTGAGTTGTGAAATAGGTAAAGATGGTGATATCCATGAAACCTACAGTGTAGGCAGTGGCCACGAGTTGAATGCACACTCTCCTGGACATGGTAACTGTATACAGAAGTGGATTACAAATGGCTACATAACGGTCATACGCCATTACAGACAGCATGACACATTCCACAGCCGCAAAGGCACCAAAAAAGAACATCTGAACCACACACAAATTATATGCAATCTTCTTTTGCTCACATAAGAAATCAGCCAGCATCTTGGGAGAGACAGAGGAGGAGTAGCAGACATCACAGAAAGACAAATTGCTCAGGAAATAATACATGGGTGTGTGGAGCCGGGGGTCCCTGTTGATCAGCAGGATCATCCCTAGGTTGGCGATCACAGTGATGCCATAAACCAGCAGGAAGAGCACAAACAGCCCCTGCTGCACATCCTGCCTGTCAGAGAGTCCTAAGAGTATGAAGTCAGTAAACACAGTGCAGTTCTCAACAGCCATCACTCAGGTCTGGAAATCTCTGGTTGTGGAGGAAGGAAATGCAAGTGGAGGGCAAAATCATCTGAGTGTCTAAGCAGTTAAACTGGTGGTTCCTTCTATTTGTCAGTAGTTAGAAAAAGAGCTCAACAATGCACATTCTCTGTAAGTAAACTGACTCTGCAATATTGCCAATTTAATGTGAATTGATAAAATGATAATAATACAGCTTATATAGAATAGGTAGCACACTTTGATACAAAAGAAATCATTTTATTTCCTTACCTAACTATATAGTATTGTTTTATCTTATAGATTAAGAAATTGATGTCCTCAGAGTTGACCATGTGGTTTTAGAATGATTTGGTTCAGATAACCCATATGTAATTACAAGGTTGTTTCTTTTCTTGATGCATTGTGTTGTTATATTCTGCAATAAAGAAGCATAGTGAAGTGAGACATGCTGATAACAAATATATTTCTTGATTTTTCCCTTATTATCCAGTACTGTAAAGCAGGCAGATCTCTGGCTTGTTTCTTGATGTATCGTGTCCCCACTTCCCCATTTTCCCCTGGTCTTATCCAGCCTCAGTCAACAACGGATAAAGATAGTCTGTGATCCAGGACTCCCAGAGCAGGGAAGGTTGACTAGAGAAGAAGTTGGAGGGGTCGCCGTGGATGATAGGTTAGAGTGCACACACTGGAACATGTAGGACTAACCATGCCCCCTCTGACAGCACTGCTCAGGGGAGGTGTGTTGGGACCTGATAGTAGGTATCCTAGTAGAAGAGGTGACCCAGAGGCAAGTGAGGTTTACTGTGTGAGACCCTCTACTCTAATCTGCTAGACTCCACTTAATCTATTCACCAAAAGATCAAATGTGCAAGATACAAGATAAAGTCTTCATGTGTCCCTGGTCCCATAACCTCAGAGAGATTTACAGCTGAACTGGGCTCCATCCCAATTCCCTAGAAACTGTAAAATTGTTTGACTGTGTTCTTGATCCCCTCCCTCTTGAGAATTCCTGAAATCTGCTTTCCTTTGGTTAAAAAAAGTTGGTCTTTTCCTTTTGGTTAAAAAAAAGATCAATTAAATTCTGTCTTCTGCTGTTATATTTTACACAAACCAGACATATCATATATAACATAGTATGTGACCTCTTCTATTCTGTGGAAATATGAGAAATGGAGCAGAATGTAGAATAAACAAAAAATTACATCTGAATGATTATGTAGTGATACATATGCAACTCTCCAAAACTCTTGGTCTGAACTCACCTAATTATTGGTGCTTATAGAGATATATTTTTTAAAAACTTCATTTTAGCCATGGCTGGTGTAGCTCAGTGGATTGAGCACAGGCCTGCGAGCTAAGGGATCATGGTTCGATTCCCAGTCAAGGCATATGCCTGGGTTGCTGGCCAGTCCCCCGTGGCAGACATGCGAGAGGCAACCACACATTGATATTTCTCTCCCTCTCTCCTTCCCTTCCCCTCTAAAAATAAAATGAATTTTAAAAAACTTCACTTTAAACTGGAAATATTTATAAAACATGTGAAAGTACAGGTAAGAGAGTAAAAACAAAAAATGTCCAACCACCTTCATAAATAATACTCACATTTTATTCTTCCTTGCCATTTATGAATGTCTTTAAAATAATGAGATTGATAAAAGTAAGTAAATGCTTGTATAATATTTCTTTCCCTCCATTAGTTTTATAATATGATTTCTGTTGAATAAAGATAGAAAAACTAAAGAAATCTAAAATAGAAATGAGAAAACCATGATAAAATCTACCTGTTCCAGATCACAGACTTCCTTGTTGCCTGCTTTCTGTCTGCCAGAGGGTTCAGCACTGTCCCCTCAGTCATCTGGTTTATATCACCATGGCTGTGTGTGGACCGGGGTGCTGGTCTCTCAGGAATAAGTGACAGGTATAACAAGATGTTCTATCGTCTGTTATTCCCTACAGGCTGAGTGATTAAGGCATGGACCTTTTTAAAGTGTTGCTTTTGTCCCTCCCTACCTTATTGCCTAGTATTGTACTTACTTAGCAATAGTAAAATGAGTGTATTGAGGGCTCTTTACGTCTAGCTCACCAAATCTTATACAGGTGTATTGTTTCCATCTCATATTTATAAAAATAACCACTCAAGTTGCACACAAAGACATGCATATACAAGTACTCTCACATTAAATATTTTTACAAAATAAAGATCTTGTAAACACACAAAAAGCTGACTATAATCATGGTGATTAGGGAAAACTAAATTTTGTTGTCTCATGAGATTTTTAATATTCAAACAAAAATTACATCAGAATAAATATAGCTTATATGCAAATAGTTATTCTGAATAACATCAATGCAACCTTTTTTACATTAATTTATTCATTCTTCTTTTCCTAGTATCCTGTAGGTTTATAGAGAATTGTTATACCAAAAATTTTGATATGAGTATAATTATACATACATAATTTATCATAGCTAAGTTCTTCTTTAAAATAAATTGTAAGAGATGAACTTTAAGAGCATACAAATTTGACTGTAAATAAAATCAATTTTGGCCGTTTTACCAAAGTGAGATGTTTTATGATGTGTAATAATCACCATATATTATCATATATGTTATGATACATACATCCTGAGTTGTTTCTAATAAACTCATTATTTGATACAGAATTGGAAACCTAGAGGTAATGAGTAAACTAGAGTCTTTCGGAGATTTTCACTAAATTCACAAAAGTTGCGCAAAATGTTGTGTTCTTTCAGTGTTTGGTAAAATTCACCTGTGAAGCCGTGTGGTCCAGGACTTTTGTTTGTTGGAAGTTATTTGGTTACTGCTTCAATCCCCCTAGTTGTAGTATGTCTACTCAGATTCTCCGATTCTTCCTGGTTCAGTCTTGGAAAGTTGCATGTTTCTAGGAATTTATCTATTTCCTCCTGATTGTCCAATTTGTTAGCATAAAGTTGTTTGTACTATTTTCTTACAGCCATTTGTATTTTTTGGTATGCAGAAGAGGAGTATCTCATGCACTGTTGGTGAGCTTGCAGATTGGCACAGTCACACGGAAAGCAGTATGGAGTTAACGAAATAAATTTAAAAAACTGCTTTATGACCAAGCAATTCCATTTCTGGTAGTTTATGCTTGGTAATGGCACCAAAGGAAATGAGCTTCACTAATCCCCCAGTTCCTGGAAACAATATTAGAAGTGGCAACACCACAAAAGTCCTAGAGGAGAACATAGGCAGAAAATCTCAGATTTTCCAAGCAGAAATATTTTCACCTATATCTATCTCCCCTAGAGCAAGGGACATAGAGGAATCAATAAACAAATGGGATCTTATCAAATAAAAAGCTTCTGCACAGCTAAAGGAAGCAGCAAAATGAAAATGGAACCTACCATATGGGAAAATGCATTTGCAAATGATACCTTGGACAAGAGTTTGATCTCCAAAATATATAAAGGACTCACAGGGCACCACTCCAGGAAGAAAGACAACCCAGTTAAAAAATGGGCAAAGGACCTGAACAGAGAATTTCTGAAGAGGACATACAGAAAGCCCAAAGACACATGAAAGGATGCTAGCCATTAGAGAGATACAAATTAAAACCACAATGACATATCACTCCACACTAGTCAGAATGGCCAGTATAACTGATCAACAAACAAGTGCCAGTGAGGTTGTGGAGAAAAGGAAACCCTACTGCACTATTGGTGGGAATGCACTCTGGAAAACACTAAGGATTTCCTCAGGCAACAGAAAATGGAACTGCCTTTTTGTCTCAGCAATTCCAAGCTGGGATTATGCACTTAGAATCTGAAACATCAATTCAAAAGAACCTATGCACCCCAACGTTCATAGCAACACGATTGACAATAACCAAGTACTGGAAACAACCTAAATGCCTGTGAGTAAGTGAGTGGATTAAAAAACTATGGTACAATTACCCAGTGGAATACCATGCAGCAGAAAGAAAGAAGGAGCTCCTACTCTTTGCAACAGCATGGATGGATCTGAAGGGCATTATACTAAGAGAAATAAGCCAGGAGTTGAAAGACAAATACCATATGATCTCACCTACAAGTGGAACACAATCAACCAAACAAACAGGCATGCAAAATATAATCAACAGCACTGAAATAAAGAACAAACTGTCAGTAACCAGAGGGAAGAGGGGAGAGGAATAATGGAGTAAAATAAGGGAAGGGTCATCAATGAACATACATACATAACGGAAACATGGACTAAGTCAAAGGGTGGTAGAATCGAGGATGGGAGGAAGGCATGGGTGATGAAGACAGGAGTAGTGGGGGAGAATGAAAACAACTGTAGCTGAACATCAGTTAAAAAAGAAAGTGTTCATATTATGAGTAAGACATATTTACTTAAAAATACAGTAATTATTTATGAGCAGAGTGACATGTTATCACAGAAATATTCTTTAAAATTTCAATTATTTCCAAGAATATGCTGGACTTTACTGTAGACAAGGCAGCACTGGAACTAAACCTTTTACAACAATAAATTTCTGAAGTTTCTTAGAATCTAATGGTGCATATATAGATTTGCCTTCTGGATAACCTTTCTGTTATGTATTATACATGATATTACTTAAGTGATAAGTATATAGCTATATAAATTTAAAATAAATACCCTTGTGAAGAAGACAAAACAACAAATAGAACACTACCAGAATCACCAAAGTCATCCATTCAAGGATAGCCTTCTCAAAAAATATTTTGATTTTTTTTAGAAAGAGGAGAAAGGAGGGAGTAAAAGAGAGGGAAACATCATTTTGAGAGGGAAACAGCAGTTCATCGCCTCTTGTACACATCCTGACAGGAGACTGAACCTGCAACCCAGGCCTGAGTCCTGACTGGGAATCAAACTGGTGACTTTTCATACACAAGAAACTGAGCCACACAGTTCAGAGCACCAGAAATCCTCTTAAGTCACTAGTCCCTTCATCCAACGGAGTAATTAGATTCTTCATTATCATCAGAGTAGAATAATCTTGAAGTGAGCACAAACAGACACCTAAAGCATGTGCTGCTGTAGGCAGTTATACACTTGTTCACATTGTTGCATTCAGTTGCAAAGATGAACCCATTGGTGTAGAGCATTCTTTTCTACAACTACATCGTTGTGTATTGATCTACTTTAATGTGCATGGTAGGTATTGAGTTGTTTCTCTTTTGTTATTTCCAATAATTTCAGTGTGAACACTCTTGTAATACTCTTTGGTAGACAAAAACACCCATTTATCTTGTATATAAAACCAGGAGTTGAAAATGTGTGTGCATGTGTATATAAAATTTCGATTTAGTAAATACCATCATACAGTTTTCCATGAAGTCTGCCAACCCACCTGGCCATAACACACTACCCTTGTGTGAATGCCTTGTTGAACACCCTCACCAATAAGTGACAGGATCTTTTCCTTTAATTGTAGCCATTATTTGGAGTATTTGATATTTCCGACAACTAACAAAGTTGAATGTTCACTTTTATAAAGTGTGTCTCCCAGTGAAATGTAGAATGGAAGGCCTGTTAAGTAGACTGGCTTGATGGTGGTGGGACTCATGCACCCAAACTCTCCATCTGCTATCATTGCCACTTCCAGTTCAGGTCCAGTTGGCCTGCAGCTGTAATACATTCCACTGGTATGAGTGTATTCTCAGCTGTCTGTCATTGTCCCAATCATGCTCAATGGATATGTGCAGTGATAGACTCATGTTAATATAATCCAGGATGCAGTAACTTGAATAGATAATTAAGATTATTCAGTTTTAGCTCCTCATCTGACTGACTGGAACCTGAAGTCCAAAGAGAAAGAATGGTTTGTTGAAGGTCACAGGTAGAGTGAGATGGGAGGAGCCACTCTGACTGAATATTGTTGTCATTGCCTCTGCAGTTCTGAGTGTGTTTCTACAGAAGATGTCAAGCTCAGTTGAGTATGCTGCCTCTTCATATGGAGCCACACACTTAGATATCATGAGAATTATTTCAGTTTTTATTTAACAAATTTTGCTGACCAGATTTTTACCACACAGAGCTATTTGCTTGGATTATTATACAAAGACACTAACTGTCATCCCTGGTGGTGCTTCTGCTTGGAGATACTAATAAATGAGCAAAAATAAAGAGCTATGGTTAAAGATTTGACATGTAACACTAACTGATTACACAAAATTACTGAAGGAGACTATGCTTGGGAGCCAGAGATGGGAAGAGGAACCTACAGATGGAGGAATGACACTGTGGTTGTCTTCTGGGAATAAACTCTACTGAATTAGGACTGTAAGTTGAAAGAAGGTATACAAGGCATGCCCGGAAAAAGTCCAGCCATTGTTAATATAAAGTGAAAAGTTTGCGGCACATTGGTGTAATTGTCAGCCAAAGAGAGTGGACTAAAATGCACCTGTGTGAACAATGACCACTTTCTGCACTAGTCAGTGGGGGCAGTAGATGCCATTGAGTGAGCATGTGTGCTGTGTGCCAGCACATTCAAAATGACTGAATGAGTAGAGCAATGACTCTGCATCAAATTTAATGTTAAGCTGAACATTCCTGTGGAAACTGCTGCAGCTGTGAGCAACTGGTGACTAGCAGCTTCATCACGACAATGTGCCCCCTGGTGCATCGTGTCTCCTTCAGGTTTTTTGACTAAACATCTGATCACTCAGGTGACTTAAATCCCTCCAGCCCAGATTTGAAACCCTGAGATTTATAGACTTTCTCAAAACTGAATTCAATTTTGAAATGGAAGAGATTTTAGACCCTCAAAGAGATTGAGAAAAATATGACAGTGCAGATGGTGGCTATTGGGAGAACTGTGTGAGGTCCCAAAGTACCTACTTTGATGGACACTGAGATGTTTTGTCCTTGTTATTTTCCAGCGTTTCTTATATCTTGCATCTTCTTCAATACATGTCTCTATTTTTTTCCATGGCTGGATACCTTCTGGGCAGATCTTATACATCTCAGGTGAGTTTGAGTAGAGGGAGAGAGGATGGAGTAGTGAGGAAAGCCTTCTGTCAGTGAAAAGGTATGTTGGGTTATAATTGAGATTATAGTAGCCTTTATTGCAAGGGAAGCTATCTTTCCCAAAAGGGACTTGTCTAGGTAGATCAGTGGTGAGGTGGGGGTATGGCCTAAGTGGGGTTTCAATGGAGAAGAAGGGAATGGTGACCTATGAGTGAGGAGAATCAAATATTTTTTTTAAATACTGAGCAGAAATGTTCAGAGTACATGAGTTCACTGTAATAGATAAATATTGGTTCCTTTGTAGCTAATTTGCCATGATAGCCATAGTCCTTGGGATAGGGACAGACAGAACAGCATGAAATGAGATACTCTGGGATTAATGATCTGAACTCATTTCTTGGCAGTGTGGATTCTGGAATTAGACTGATAGAGTGGGTCCAGGGATTTGGCCTGCACAAGGGGATGGTGTGGCCAGCATGGGTGGCCATGAGAAAACCTCTACTCAGCTCTAAGAGTGAAGGCAGGGTCAGGACAGACAAGATCTGAGGTGGATGGCAGAGAGGCCCACAATCCCTGAGGCTAGGATACACACAGGAATCTGACCATGGGGTGAGCAGGCTCTACTGCAGATGAGGGTGGATCCTGGAGACCTCACTTCCTGACATGAGGCCAGCAAGGAGACAGTGTCTTCTTTCAGCAGCAGGGCTTTAGCCCCTGATGAGCAGATGGTTGACTCTGTATGATCTTAGGAACTCTCTTCAAGAATCATAAAATTCTGAAATTATATATATTTCTCCTCATAATGTATATATTAGGCCTGTGATAAAGAGATGAGGAAACTGAGGCTTAAAAGAATTAAGTGCTCTAGGGTTACACAGATAACAAGGAAAAATTTTTTTCATCTCTTTTTTTTTTATTGAGTTTACTGGGGACAGGAAAGGATTTGAACAAATTTGCACTCAGGTGTGTCTCACTTCAAAGTCCAGTTCTTATCTTAACCTTTCTTTCATTTGATCATTCCCTTAAAATGAAAATAAGACACAAACAGGAACAATAATTTCACTTGTTGAGTATATGTAAAAGCTATTATTTTAGTATCTTTAAAGAAAAATATAATTAAAAATTGGATATTTTTCACCTAAACATATATATGAATCATGACCATCCAATCCAAATTTACACAAAATAAAGAGATTTCATTTTATAGATATGAATACATTTATGTTTCATAAATGTATGTTTTAATAAATTAATAGAGAGTGGGGGGCTGGACAATTATCAGAGGTTCTGATGTGTTAAATATTCTATGAACAGCAACAAAATTATTTTATATTGTAAAAGAAAAGAGGTAAGAATAATAAATTACTTTTGTCTTAAAACACTCTCCAATCAGTAACTGAAGGCAAGTTACCTGATGAAAATCACACAGTTTTTTTTTTACATTTTATTTATTTATCTTTAGAGGGGAAGGAAAGGAGAGAGGGAGAGAAATATCAATGTATGGTTGCCTCTTGTGTGTCCCCTGCTGGGAATTGGCCTGCAACCCAGGCATGTACCCTGACTGAGAATCGAACCATGGTTGTTTGGTTCCCAGGTCCGCGCTCAGTCCACTGAGCCACACCAGCCAGGGCAAAATTGCATGCTTTTAATGTACTGTTTTATTCTTATCATGCTTGGAAGCACATGACACTCAGCATTTTTCATACACTGTAGGTATAGATAACACTAGGGATGAGGACCTGAATGGAAAGCCTTCTATCACTCAGTATCCTGTCCTTCTGGAATCAGAAAAGAATGTCCTGTTGTTCCCTTCCTCAGAACAACATAAAATAAAATAAGCACTTATTGGAATCTGAAATTGTGTTTTCTTTTTCATAGCTGGTCATTGTTAATTGACTGCAAGGAGAACAACACAAGCAATTCATTTAATTAAGCTATTGGGATAGCAATGACATACTCAGAAATGACCACTATTTAAGTTGTGTGTAAAATATTGTTCCAGTTTATTTCACAGATAAGCAGATAACAAATGTAAATCATTACAAATGGAATCCTACTATTTTTCCATGAAACACATACTTTTGTTTATAACTATGCCTTTACAATTTAACATGTACCAATTGGGCAATTCATTTTTTAAAGTTTTGTTTTAACTAGTGTGGAGCTATGCTCACATCAAGATGCAGGTTTCTTTCCCAGTGACCCTGAGGAGGTCCTGGTGTTACTAAGCCCAACTTCCCTTCATATATTTCTGTACATTTATTAATAGGGTGATGTCTGTTCGCCACATTGAGAGCAAGAGGAGAAATCAAGAGGCTGATGTGAATACTCTGAGGTGCAATATAAATCTACAGCTTCTGATTCTTTGAATAGTTGTTAATAAATCGGTGCAGAATAATGAGGAATAGGGGATCCAGAAAGTTCTCTCTATGTGATCCCTGTCCCTAAATCTTATTCAGACAAGCCTGAAAGACAAGGAGAACTGATGAACTTTGTCTAAGATAAACATATTAGCATAGAATGAAAAACTGAAGGGAGCTCAGTATTTTTTAGAAAAATGTACAAAGGCACTTTATTGCTTCAGTTTTGCAGAGGACATTATTCATCGATTCAACAAAAAAACATCCTGGAACAAAAGCATTGTCAGTAGACAGATACAAATGTTTGTGAAGAAGAATGAAAAGGGCCATGCATGAATGAAAATTTCAATTTGGACCAAAGGTTTTTTAAAATTCTCATTTGTTTATTTACTACTTATACTTGTAAGTATTATGATGCAACATTTATGGATTGAGACAATTACATAGGAATAAGACAAACAAACCTATTTCAACCCATGAACTCCCCCTAAATGAGCAAGTTTATTATACCCATTACTTTAAAAAATGGAACCTTGGGAGGGTGAGTTGAATTGGCATGGGTAGAGGGGCTGCTCAGCCCATGATGTCTCACTGGGACTTACCTGTGAAGAGAGAAGGGAGGGATAAAATCCTCTTTGAAAAACAGTGAAGTTTACCTACTACTAGTCTCCCTTAGCTTGGGGAGAAGACTATGATCAATAATAACTGTTCTCTATGTGTAATTGGACACAATGATAAGTAAAGGAAAATACTTATCATTGGGCCCTGGTGAGTCAATAATAATGAATATCAAACACCTGAATCAATTAAGATCAATAATGAGTGGTCCCTATGTTTAATTTAGACACAATGATAAATAATGAAAAATATTTAGCATCACGCACTGGTGAACCCATAATAATGCATATCAAATACCTGAACTACTGAAAACATGGCTTCAATCAGAACATAATTTAGTGCCAGCTGCTTTTTTCAGGGCATCTTTCACATCCTTATTCCTCAAACTGTAGATCAGTGGGTTTAACATGGGGATGACAACTGTGTAGAAAACAGAGGCCACTTTGTCTGTGTCCATGGAGTGACTTGAGCTGGGTTGGAAATACATGAACAGGAGTGTCCCATAAAACATAGCCACAGTGGTTAAGTGGGAGGCACAGGTAGAGAAGGCTTTGTGTCTGCCCTTGGCTGACTTCATTCTAAGGATGGAAGTTATGATGTAGCTGTAGGAGAGGAGGAGAGTGACAATACTGAACCCAAGAACACAGCTACTGTAAGTGAACATCACTGTCTCATTGATGGTTGTGTCTGAGGTGGAGAGGGCTAGTAAGGGTGGGAAGTCAGAGAAAAAGTGATGGATGATATTGGAATTGTGAAAGACAATTGAATAGTGCAATAAGTAAAGATTGCAGAGTACACCAGACTTTGTATGTACACAATGGCCACTAGCTGGGTGCAGACTCTTCCAGACATGGCTGTTGTATACAGAAGTGGATTACAAATGGCTACGTAGTGGTCATATGCCATCACAGACAGCACAACACATTCCATGTCTCCAAAAGTACCAAAAATGAACATCTGAACAACTCATAAATTGTATGCAATCTTCTTTTGCTGAGATAAGAAATCAGCCAGCATTTGAGGGGAAGCAGTGGAGGAGTAGCAGATATCATTGAATGACAGATTGCTCAGGAAATAATACATGGGTGTGTGGAGTCGGGGGTCCATGTTGATCAGCAGGATCATCCCTAGGTTGCCCATCACAGTGATGCCATAAACCAGCAGGAAGAGCACAAAGAGCCCCTGCTGCACATCCTGCCTGTCAGAGAGTCCTAAGAGTATGAAGTCAGTAAACAGGGTGCAGTTCTCAACAGCCATGATTCATGTCTGGAAATCCCTGGTTGTGGAGGAAGGAAATAGATGTTTCATCCAGAGATGCCAGCTGCCTCAGGTGATACCCCTTTCAAGCAGGATCCAAAGGAGACCTCCATAAACGTGGGAGCCCTTGTAGTGTAACTCCCACTCCCCGTGACACCCAGAATATGGGGAGCAATGTATTGTCAAAATGTAGATCATTTAAATTCATTCCCAAAGGATTTATGTTCTAATTGAATGGCTTTCTTTAACTATGTGTTTAAGGGGGAAGATTCAGAACACAATTTAAGACTTCAGAGAAAACAAGAGAGAAGAATATTCTGTATGTGCAGGGTTTTCCCGATGTCACAGGTACTGGATAGAGAACAGCCTTCTCATAATCTCCTTCCCGCAGATAATGGCTGTTGGGCCCTGAGGCCTGGATGATTATGAGGCCCTGCACACAGTGCAGCCCCTGATGATGCCGTCAAGGAAAACCAGGTCAGTGTGGCTTCCTGGTGCAGGAACAGGGAAAGTAGTGAGTGAAGGCTGCTACCAATACCTGTGATAGATAATCGAGGTAGCCCTTTCTGGTGACAAGAGACAATCATTTAGTGAAATGGTTTATGGAAATTATATGCTTTGTTAATTTTATAATAATATTTTGAAAATGTGTGTATAAGAAACTTTTAGAAATTAAAAAATTAATAACGAAATCTCGCAATCACCATAATCTGATAGTAAATAATCTTTGCCTTTAGAAAACCCTTTTAAAGATATGTATATGTATATTTTAAAATGTACAATTTAAAAAGCCATAAATTCCCGCATTTAAACCCTGAACAAAAATCAGGAAACTAGGCTTTCAAAAACTGTTTTTGGAACTAACACAACTGATGGCAAAATGGTAGATAGTTGAGTATGTTTTTATAAAGTGGAAAGAATTGCAGTCGTTCTGTTTTTATCCTCTCAGGTCTGTATCCTTTCATTCAGTATCATGCACATGAGGTTCCCCCAAGCCATTGCACATGAGAACAGTTTATGCATTCTCTCTGCTGTACAGTATTCCAATGAATAATCATGCTAAATGTTTTTGTCAAATCCCAAATAATGCACATTGATCATTTTTGTCAAAGCTTTGCATGTGCATACTTTCTCATTTCTATCGGGCACAAAACTACTGGTGGGATTTTAGGGGCAGCTGCAACAGAACATTGCCATATACTTTTCCAAAGTTGAAAGTCAATTCTGACTTCTGTCAGTGAGTAAGAGCTGTCTACATTCCACATTCAAACAGATATTTGATATTAAAATTGAGAATCACTTTAATGGTAGCTGCTCTTTAGGTGAGTCATGATACAGCATGTACATACAGAAAATGCTTAAGTGGTAAGTATACAACTTGTTTTAAAAAAATATCCTAGTAATCAGTATCCAGACCAAGAAACAGAACATTATCAGACTCATTAAAACCTTCTACTTTCTTCCTTGTTTTTAGTCCTATTTAGTTCACACATTAGACACATCTTTGTTTATAGTGGCTAGAAGCATATGCAATCTGACTTTAAATACATTTCAGTTGTCTTATAAGGGAATAGTGTGCCAGTTCAATGCTATTATCTTTGCACTTGTAGGGTTGACACCATCTCTGCTTGGGCTTCTGTCTAGTCCAGTTGCAGTCCTGCAATGGTGCTGTTCAAGACAGGACCCAAGCCAGAGGTAAAATTCCCAAGGCCATGGGTTAAAATGGACCTATTATTACCACAAGAAGCATCTCCTGTTGTTTTTCTGCCATACTGTGTCTCAGAATCCCAGAAACAATACCTCCTTAGAGAACAGAGCTGTCTCATTGTCCTCCTTGGGTTTCCCTAGCAATCTGAAGTGTTTTTGAAACTGGAAAAGACACCATGTTTGTGCTGCCTGTCACCTGCCAAACCCAGAAGTGGAAGCAGGGGCTGAATTTTTATGGGCACTTTATTCAGATGGCTGGGGATCTGAGAAGATGGCAGGTTCACACCCTAACAAAACTCTCTTATTTTTTTTCCAAGCCAATATTTTTTTTAAATAGGGAATAAACAAGGGGCAATGAAGAGTTTTGAAATTCAGGGAGAATTGGTGAAAGAAACTGTAGTGTTCTTGTCCTGAACAGTTAGCTGTTACCACAGGCGGGTGGTTATCTCTCCCTCCATGGAACACAATGTTCTGGATGCCTCCACTTGTCGCATGGGCAGTGGTCTTTAACAGCGCCCCAGGAGATTGGCACTTGTTTCCTCCCAGGAAACAAGATAGGCCTTATCTATGTATACTTTCTGAAACAATAGCTTTAACATATGCATTACTTCCTTAGCTTACAACTATTTACTTTAAACAAAAACTTCCAACTCTTGAGTCCCCTATCATTATCACTCAAAGGCATTTTGTAAGGGTATACAAAAATTGAATGACTCTGACTTGTGTAAATATTTGGTTTTTTTCTTTTTTTTAAATATAATTTTTATTTAATTCTTGTTCAAGTACAGGTTTCTGTCTTATATTCCCAACCCTGCCTGCCCCCCACCCCGTGCTCCCCGCCTCCCTCCCCTTTCCACCCCCCACCCTTAGTTATTGTCCATGTGTCTTTTATACTTGTTCATGTGAGTCCATTCCCTTTTCCCCTATGATTCTCCCCCCTCTCCCCTCTGGGCCCTGACAGCCTGTTCCATATTTGAGTGTCATTGGTCGTATTTTGCTTGCTTGTTTGGTTTGTTTAGATTCCTGTTAACGGTGAGATCATATGATATTTGTCTTTCACCGCCTGGCTTATTTCGCTCAGCATAATGCTTTCCAGTTCCATCCATGATGTTGCAAAGGGTAGTAGTTCCTTCTTCCTTTCTGCAGCATAGAATTCCATTGTGTAAATGTACCATAGTTTTTTGATCCAGTCATTTACCGATGGGCATCTAGGTTGCTTCCAACTCTTGGCTATCGTAAATTGTGCTGCTATGAACATCGGGGTGCATAGGTTCTTTTGGATTGGTGTTTCAGGGTCTCATCAAAATTAAAAGCTTCTGCATGGCTAAGGAAAACAGTATCAAGATAAAAAGAGAAGCAACAGCTTGGGAAAACATATTTGCCAATGATACCTCAGATAAGGGTTTAATCTCCAAAATATACAAAGAACTCATTCGGCTCCACTCAAAGAAGACAAGCAACCCAATCAAAAAATGGGCAGAGGACTTGGACAGACATTTCTCCAGGGAGGACATGCAGAGAATCCAGAGACACATGAAAAGATGCTCGATATCACTAGCTATCAGAGAGATGCAAATTAAAACCACAATGAGATACCACTTAACACCAGTCAGATTGGCTATCATAAACAAAGAAACAAACAACAAGTGCTGGAGAGGTTGTGGGGAAAAGGGGACTCAAGTTCACTGTTGGTGGGATTGCAGATTTGATTGCCCTTGTTTCTTGTGTGATCCTTCAAAGTCACATCCTTGTCCCTGTTTGCTAAACAAGCTACTTCCGGTGACTTGATCATCAACAAAGTAGAGCAGGGGCATGTGCAGTTGTCAAATATCTTGATACATGATATTTGGTTTATTTATTTTAAAAACAATTTATCCATATCTCTTTAACATTTCCTTATTTTAATATCTACAACCAGTTTATGTTCTTTCATATAAGATACAAAAACTGAAATGAAGGCACGTGCAAGGCTGTCAGTGAATTTTTTCTGCCTTAGAAGTACAAACACTTAATAACAGTGAATGTGTTTGATATCTTTCTTTCATGTGCTGTGCTAGTGCTTGGGTGAAGAAACAGAATGCACAGTCCTGAATGGCAGACTGTTGGAAACCCCACCTTGATGATAATGATAGGAAGCGGAGTCATAGATTCAACAGTGTCCTAAGACACATGATGGTGTGTGAACCAATCTAGAGAGTGCTGGAGGGGAGGACAGCCCCTGGAGGAAGCCAATGAATTGTGAATTGCAGCACAGGGATTGACTCATGAGGCCAGTCCCCTTTGCTTTTCATACCTTAGCTAACTGGTCTTCATTAAGCTTTGAAATCCCAGAGAAATGACATGGTTTTATACAACTCAAGGACTTTCTAATAGCATGATCTATCTACCTAGAATGTTTCTCTAACCATTTGAATCTCTCAGTTAGTTCCCACTTATCTTTTTTCATTTCAGGTCATTGTGTTCATAGCAGGGAGCACATTTTATCTTTCTTCTCCCTGTTTTAATTGAGTTTTTAAAAGATATTATTTGCTTATTTTCAGAGGGGAAGGGATGGAGAGAGGGAGAGAAATATCAATGTATGGTTGCCTCTCGTGTGTCCCCTGCTGGGAACTGGCCTGCAACCCAGGCATGTGCCCTGACTGGGAATCGAACCACGATCCTTTAGTTCGCAGGCCCATGCTCAATCCACTCAGCTACACCAGCCAGAGCGCTTCTCTCTGTTTGATTAGTGTGCTTTGGATATACAGTGTGTAGTCTTTTTTCACTGTGGCATAACTATAGTTTATTATAAATAATTTGAATGACCATTTATTAAAATTTGTCACTTCCACTAGATGATAAGCTTCCTCAGTACAAAATCTGCAGGAGTCGCTGTGGAATAAAATCACATAGAAGTGCAACAGTCACTTTAGAAACTCTCAGGAAGTTTTAAAAAATTAAAGTAATGTACAAATAAAAGATCAATGCAATAAAAATTTGGTAACTAGAAGTTCACAGCATTTGTACAAATAGAGAGTACCACATATACATTCAAGACATAAGAGAGAGTACGGAGTATTTAGGAAACGACACATTTTGATGTGGCTGAAATGTAGTGTAAATAGTTATTGGTTCACATGAAATGAATCAAAAACAGTTCCATTTTTGGAACATGGTATATGTAATGTTGGAATACACACACATACAGGTATATGTATATAGCTCCATATCCCAATATATAATCTTTTAATGGAGCCACTTTTTGTTTCTAAGTTGTTCCAGGTTCTCTTTCACATCCTTGGTCTGCAGGATTTAAGTCCAAGCATTTAGCATGGGAATCATAAAGGTGTAAAACAATGAGCTCATTTTGTCTTGATCTATGAAGTAGAAACAACGTGGCCTGAAATACATGAAGATCGAGTCCCTTGGAAAATTAGCACTACAGTTAAGTAGGAGGTGCAGGTGGAATAAGGTTTGAACCTCCCCTCAGCACAGTTGGTCTCCATTAGTGCTGGGATATATAACAATTGGAACAAACAGTCCTGATACAGTAATCAATTAATGAAGCCCAAAATTGTGAATATCACCAACTCATTCGCCTGAGCATCTGAGCAAAATAGCAGAAGTCAAGGTAGGCCTTCTCAGAAGAAATGGTTAATCTCATTTGACCCAAAGAAACCAAGCAGCATATTAACATTGTATTTATTGAAGTATCCATAATTCCCATCATGTGCTCCCAGACATGACCAGGGTGCACACTCCACTGGACATGGTGAATGGAAAGAGGAAAGTATTACTAATGGCCTTGTGTCCATCAAGAGCCATCACCCATGAGCTTTAGATACTCAGATTCTGCAAAGGTGCAGATCAGGAATTGCAGAGAGCAGCCACAGAAGGGAATTGACTTCTTGGCAAAGGAACCTGCCTGTGTTCTGGATCCAGTTGCTGTTGTGTAATGGAATTAACTGAAAGAAAGGCGGCTGAGAAAAAAATACATTGGCCTGTGCACACAGAACCTGGTCAAAAGAAAAAGGACATTACTAGCATCTCAGAAATTGTCCCCACACCCATCACAAATTGATGTCCAGTACACTGGATCAGTTTGTATTTTTTGAGATACACACTAATCAAGACATATAATATTTTATACATTTTCCTCTGGCTTGTTTCACTCAATACTACATTTGTAAAATATCTCTGTGCTATTGTATGTGGAAGTAGTTCATTCACCTTCACTGCTGTGTATTTTTTCAATGTACAAACTTATCATGAAATAATTTGCCAAATCTAGACCATGAGTCATTAAACTATAGAACACACAGTTTTATTGAAGCTGGGATGCAGGATTTTTTAATACATTGTTGATGTTTTCTTTTACGAAACAAAATCAAATCTCAGTGGTTATGGAAAAATTTCATAGCCTACAAATCTTAAAAAGTACACTTCTTATCTTTTTAAGGAAAAGTTTGTCGACTCCTGATTTACTGTATTGAGAAAAACTGAGTTGTTTTATACTGCTGTAAATAATTCAGTGGTGAATATTTTGTACATGTGTTTGGATGAACATACTCATTGGTTACTCCTGAGTATAATTCTAAGACTGTTATTTGGGTCATATACTATATATATGATTAACATTGATAAAGTGCTTCAAACAGCTTAGGCAGTCTTCTCAACCTTCACTTAGTTAATCATATAATAATCAATGACACAGGTACTATATTCTCCCCATTTCACAGATAGTTAACTGAGGCATAGAAAAAATAAGTTACTTATTCAAAGTGCCACTCAATGGCTGGGTACAGAGCTGGCATATGAATCAAGGGAATCTGGCTTCTTCCCTCGTCCACTAATCTACTCTTGTCAGTGGACAATGTATACATGATCGTACACACATGTACGTGCACACTTTTCCAAGGTATTTAGTATATCCTTTAAGGCAGCCAGCTATACTCCATTGCCACATTAACATTAAGCAGCAATTTTAAAACTTTTAAAGGTTTTCTTATACTTTGGGGCTATAAACTCCTTTGGACTATGTGAAAAATGAGTGTTTGGTGAAATTCTTGTGAGAGAAGTTGTGTGTGTGCTGGTAGGGCTGTTGCAGGTTGCCAAATAGAGCTTGTGATTAGGGAATTTGACCCATCTTAGAAAGTTGTATCTCACAAGGATTCTACCTTCAGTCCTGTGGGTTTCTCAGTGGTGTCATGTACGTATTTGTTTGTTGAACTGTAAATTGACAGGTTCAGCACAAGGATGACCGTGTGTAGAACTGAGATAAATTTATCAATACTGGGAGAAGACTCCTCTGATGGGTGGACACAGAAGTCAGGTGAAAGGCCCATAGAGATAAGGTTTTCCTCTTCCCACTGAAAAGCCTTTAATGCTGAGAAAATAGTGAAAAAGTAGATGATGATGTGATAAAACAGGTCATTTTCACTGAGTTGCCCTGTGTGGAGAGATGCCACTCGTTAATTGATCTGTCTGCAGAGGCTAGCTGAAGAGGGGGAGGAAGTCACAGATAAAATGATTCATAACATTTTTATCACAGTACTTCAGAATAAATGCAAAGGATTTGTGTACCAAGGGGCTCATGTTGCCTCTGATGTATGACAAGACAATCCACCATGTACAAATTCCCTCAGAAATCACGACAGTATACAGTGAAGAGTTACAGATGGCGACATAGCAGCTGTATATCCTAGCAGCCAAGGTAAAGGATTCTGTGTCCGGAAAAGCACAGAAAAAATAAACTGCGAGGTATGGCCATAATAAGAAACAGGTTTGTTCTCTGAAAGGAAATTGGTCAGCATTTCAGGAACAATGACTGAGGAGTAAGAAAGGTCTACAAAGGATAGTTTGCTAAGGAAAAATTACACAGAGGATTGAAAGCATGGATTAATCCTGATTAGCATCCTTAATCCAGTGTCCCCATTAAAATCATACCACACAGTGTCAGGACCATAAATAGTAGGACAATCTACACAGTTCAGGGGGAGATGGAAATTCTAAGAAAATAAGCTCAGTCATCTTAGTGTAGGTACCAGTTATAGATTCCATGTTCTATGTTGTTTTGTTTTTATCAGAATTCTAACATGCTAAAATGCCATATTGATGAAAAGAAAAAATAGATGTCATTACAAGGTTATTTCATTGTTTCAACAAACTTATAAACAAGTAATAAAATAAAGAACCTCAGCCACAATCCTTTTCAAATACAAATTCTGAGTAATACATACAGAAAATTATATGTATTTTAGTTTGATATAGTGCCATTCATTTATTTTTGCCTTTAGTTTCTTGCCTTGGGGTCAAACTCATAAAATACTCTGTAAGATCAAGGTCCATAAATGTCTTCTGTGTAATTCAGTGTTTCAAGTCTTATATTTAAGTTTTTTCATTTGTTTTGAGTTAATTTTTGTGTATGGGGACACACACTCTAGTTTCATTCTTTTTGCATGTGACTTTTCAATTTTTCTATCACCATTTATTGGAGAGGCTTTCTTTTCTCCATTGAATTTTTTGGCTCCTTTATTGAAAATTATTTGCCTACTTGCATTTGGGTTTATTCTGAGCTCTCAGTTCTGTTCCAACGCTGTGTTGGTTCTTCTGACAACCATATTGTTTAAATTATTGTACTGTGTGATATAATTTGAAGTCTAGGATGATGATGCAACCAACTTTGTGCTTTTTTTTTTCCAAGATTGCTTTGGCTATTTGGGGGCTTCTGTGGTTCCATACAACTACAATGATATTCTTGTTCTATTTCTTTTAAAAATGTCATTGGAATTTTGATATTGATTGCAATAAATCTGTAGATTGTTTTTGGGTAATATGAACATTTTAACTATGTTGATTCTTCCACTCCATGAACACAAAATATTTTTGCATTTCTGTATTTTTATTTCTTTTAATAAGCTTTGTAGTTTTCAGTGTATAGGTCCTTCACATCCTTGAAGTTTATTCCTAGATATTTCATTCTTTTTGTTGCCATTGCAAAAGAAATTGTTTTTTTCTTTTTTTCTGAAATGTCCTTTTTATTGTAGTATATGAGAATGCAATAGATTTTTATACAATGATTTTTGTATCCTGCAACTTTACACTGTATTTGTTTGTTGTTTCTCATAGTTTTTGGTGAAGTCTTTAAGGTTTTGTCTATAAAGAATCATGTCATCAGCAAAAAGTGATGATGTTATTTTTTTCTTCTTGATTTGTTAGCCTTTAATTACTTTCTCTTGCCTGGTTGCTCTGGCTAGACCACCCAGTCCCACATGGAATGAGAGTGGTGAGAGTGGTCTTCTTGTCCTGTTCCTGATCTTAGAGAAAAAGCTCTGTTTTTCACCATTGAGTAGGATATGAGCCGAGTGTTTGTCCCGTAAGGCCTTTATGAGGTCGAGATATTTTCTTTCTATTTTATCAAGTGTTTTAATTATAAACAGATATCCTGCCAAATGCTTTCTCTGCAATTCTTAATATACGACTATGTGATTTTTACCTTTTATTTTGTTAATGTGATGTATTACATTGAAATAGATCAAAGACCTAAATCTAAGACCTGACACACTAAATTACAAAGAAGGTACGAAAGCTATGGACGTTGATCTTAGAGAATATTTTATGAATTTGACTTCAAAGGTAAGGGAAGTAAAGGAGGAAACAAAGGGGACTATATCAAAGTAAAAAGCTTCTGCACATCAAAAGAAACTGCCAACAGAACAAAAAGGCAGCCATCCAAATAGAAGATATTCGAAAACAACAGCTCTGACAGATTTTATACCTAACTTATATATAAACAACTCATACAAATCAATACCAAACAAACAATCTGACTTAAAAGTGGGCAGAGCACCTGAACAGATGCTTCTCCCAAGAAGAAATATGAATGGCTATCAGATATTTGAAAAGATGCTCAACTTCACTAGCTATTAGGGAAATGCAAATCACAGCTACAACCAGATGCCATGTCACACCTGTTAGAATGGCTGCTATCATCATAAAAAATAACAAGTGTGGGAAAGATTGTGGAAAATAGGAACCCTCATTCACTGCTGGTGGGAATATAAACTGGTATAACCACTGCGGAAAGCAGTTTGGAGCTTCCTTTAAAAAATAAGAATAGAGTTACCATATAGCCCAGAAACACCTTTTCTGAGTGCATAACCCCCAAATCTAAAAAGATTGAGTGGCGAAGACACATGCACCTCCACGATCATTGCAGCACTATCCACAGTGGCCAAAACATGGAAACAACCAAAATGTCCTTCAATAGTTCTTCCATAGAGGATTGAGTAAAGAACATGTGGTACATAATACAGTGAAACACTACTTAAACATAAGAAAAGATGTAATTCTGCCATTTGTGATAATGTGGATGGGCCTTGAGAATATCATGCTAAGTAAAGTAAGTCAGTCATAAAAAGCTAAGAACCACATGTTTTCACATATATGGGATAAAAAACTGAACCTCATAGATACAGACAACAGTATTGTGGCTGTCAGAGGGTGTGGGATGGGGGAGTAATAAAAGGTAAAAGCAGCCAAATCTATGGTGACAGAAGGTGATTTGACTTTGGGCGCAAAATGCAATATACGGAGCATGGGTCATGGAGATGTACACTTGAAATCTATATAATCTTGTTAACCAGTGTCACCCCGATAAATTTAATTATAAAACAAAATAAAAGTACAATAAGTATAGATGCAAAAAAAGAAATGTACTTAGTGATACTAATCATCATAAGGCATCATAATAACCAGAGGCCGGAGGGCTTTGATTATTTAATAAATATCACATGTAGTAAATTATTCCATAACAGTTTTTCTTTCTAATTATTGAGTAAATCATCATGTTGCTATCTTGAACCAGGAGATAATTGAGTCATGTTCCCCTTGGGGAAACTCTTGGTGGTTTTCATTAATCATTCAGTAAGGGAATATAAATGATCTACACCACTGTGTTCATAGTGTATCTAAACCCACATTTGCTGATACACAGGTAAGAAGAGAAAAGTTTAGGTCACTTGAAAAATATTTTATGAGGTGTGGCCTAAAAATGTGAAGGTCAAATGTTATAAAATCCCCTTTAGCTGTTCCCAACTGTGTGGATAAATACAACCCAACAGATACAAACTATTGAACTTATGTTTGCAGAGTTAAGTAAGAGTTTTCCAAATTGAATGCCTGCTTTTGTTTTTATGATGGAAGGAGAATGATCAGATTAAAGCAGGGACAACAAAGAAAACATTGGACCTATTCAACTACCTGAGTGCCTGTATTTTGCTCTAATGAAGAAATAATCAATTATCCTTTATTTTGCTAGCTTTGTGATATAGAAGTCACTTCAAGTTAATGCTATTTCATATTTTTCTCTAGTTTTAGTGTTTAAAGTCTATTTAAATATGTATCAAGAATCATATTTTATTTCACTGGGAGTGATAATAGGAGAGGGCAGTTACAGAATAAGGTCATGGTATAGTAAGAGATACTATAATACTGGGAAATGTGCTCAGAGCATGGCCATTATTACTTTTCTCCTTTTAACCAACTTACTATTTCAATGCTGGGGCAAAGATATTTGGAATTTTCTGCCTTCTATTAAAACTGTGTCTTTGAACTGGTTTGGTATTAATTTCAAAAGTGGATGCTATATTATTAAATTCTTAAAAATCACAGACATTTTGTCTTTATAACTCTGAATCCTTTCAAAGTATTTTAGTATTGACTTATGTATACCAAATGTAACATTTATTTTGGCATCTAGGGGAAATACCTGATTCAAGTAAAATTTAGCTAGTGTTCAACATTGTAATCTTTTACTATCTTACTTTCCCAAGTAAAATTAAGCCCACAGTAATGTGGAAAATGGAATGGTGATGAGCTGTGTGGTTAGAGAAAAAAATCATAATTAAAGTAAGATTCATTGGATTTAATCATGAAAGAATAATATCTCAGTACTTATTAATAATTACAAAACAAATATAATAAATTTAGCTAAGGAATGAAATATCTAGCAGGAGGCTAAGGTCACATATTTTAAATAATTAGTGATAATATTAGTTTGGGATCCAATATTTGCTAATGTTTTAAAAACAAATATATCTGATGACAAAGGATCAATTCTATAGTCATCATAAATTTGTAACAAAACAATGACAAATTTGAAAGAAATTTTTTATACATGTCTTGCTTTACACATTTAATTAGTCTGCGTATGTGCCATCATATCTGCTTGGTCATTCAAACATATTCCTATTTTAAGGGGAACAAACTGTGAAGAGGAAGCCTAATCCCACACTTGACATTTAATCATGACCAGGGCAATGAGCACTCACTTTTAGATCTAAATCCTATGTTTTTCCTAACCAGGTATGTCATTGAACTGAGACCAAGAATTGTATTGGGGTTGATTTTTTTCTTGTGACTTTGGGTCATATTTTTAATAGAGACTTAATCATTTTCATTAAAGTTTGTATTTCATTGCTTAATTTGGCTTACTGTGATCATGAGCCATCAAAAATCTTCATTGTTCTTTCAGATAAACCCAAGGCAATCTAACAGAGGTAGAAGTTTTTACACATTAGCTCATGAAATGTTACAATCCAGGCAACCGCTACTCTGTAGAATAAAAAGTAACTCAGCATATTCTTTATTGAACATAACTGTCAAAATTCAACTTTATTAGCATATTTTTTTCAATTTTTACCCCAATGTTACAAAATAAATATTAATATTCTCATTATATAGGTGACTAACCTGTGGTATATCATTTTACAACATTACTGGAAGGTCTAGAATGCTGACTTTCTATTCCAGTGCTCTGCCCACTGAAACACTATCTGATGTGAATCACTATCAAAAGAAAATTATTTTTAATCAACCACTTGGTGTTCTAATGTTACTTAATCAGAAAACAGCTAATAGAATACAGTAATAAATTATCAATTGACCTGATAGTTTTGGAAATGTCATGGATTCGCATAGTGAGTGGACACCCATCTTTTCCATTTAATTTTGCAGTGAGTGGCATGGACACTTGACCCACTTACTTGTCACTATCTACTATGTGCAACGTGGAAATTCTACATTGCCAACAAATAATATGAGGACATAGCTCCTGTCTCCTTGTGTCACAATATTGAGTCACAACTCTGTTTATTCTTTTTGTAGTAAGTAAATTGTAATTGTACAAATATCTTTATGCTTGTTTTATAAGATTTCAACATGAAGAATGTCACTGAAGTTACTACATTTGTACTGAAGGGCTTCACAGAAAATTTGCAAGTGCAAATCATCTTATTCTTCCTGTTTCTAGCGATTTACGTGTTTACTCTGGTGGGAAATTTAGGGCTAGTTGTATTGGTCATTGGGGATTCCAGGCTCCACAACCCCATGTACTACTTTTTGAGTGTGTTATCATCAGTGGATGCCAGCTTTTCCTCAGTAATTACTCCAAATATGTTAGTAGATTTTTTGTCAAAGAATAAAGTCATTTCGCTCCTTGGATGCTCATCACAGATGTTTTTCGCAGTTACTTTTGGGACCACAGAATGCTTCCTCTTGGCTGCAATGGCATATGATCGCTATGTGGCAATCTACAACCCTCTCCTGTACTCAGTGAGCATGTCACCCAGAGTCTATGTGCCACTCATCATTGCTTCCTATGCTGGTGGCATTGTGAATGCCTCTATACACACAATAGCCACATTTAGCCTATCCTTCTGTGCTTCCAATGAAATCAGGCATGTCTTTTGTGACATCCCTCCTCTCCTTGCTATTGCCTGTTCTGACACTCACATAAACCAGCTTCTACTCTTCTACTTTGTGGGCTCCATTGAGATCATCACTATCCTGATTGTCCTGATCTCCTATGGTTTCATTCTGTTGGCCATTCTTAGGATGCGTTCTGCTGAGGGAAGGAGAAAAGTCTTCTCTACATGTGGCTCTCACTTAACAGGTGTGTCAATTTATCATGGAACCATCCTCTTCATGTATGTGAGACCAAGTTCCAGCTATGCCTTGGACCATGACACGATTGTGTCAACATTTTACACCATTGTGATTCCCATGCTGAATCCCATCATCTACAGTCTGAGGAACAAAGATGTGAAAGAGGCAATGAAAAGAGTGTTTGGGAAAAATGGTTTTTTCAATAACATATTTTTACAGTTAAAAATGAATTAAAAATTGAGAGGTATGTTCTATGCCTCAATATTAAAAAGATATGATGAACATGCTTGTTTTTCTTGTCAGAATGGCTATCATCAATAAATCAACAAATGATTGTTTGCTAAGATGAGGAGAAAAGGAAACCGTCATGCACTATGGGTGGGAATGCAGGTTGGTGCAGCCACTGTGGAAAGCAGAATGGACTTAATAAAAAATATAAAGATGTAGCCCTGACCACTGTGCATCATCTAGTTGGGCATCACCCCACAGACTGAATGGTCTCCAGTTGGTTTCCCTGTCCGGGCACATGACTGAGTAGTGGGTTCCATCCCCAGTTGAGACATGTAAAAGAAGCAACCAACTGATCTATGTTCCTCTTTTGCATCAATGTTTCTTTCACTTTCTCTGTCACTTCTTCCCCCTCTCCTAAATAGTAAATCAATAAAATGTTTTTAAGATCTAGCTTACAAAAATTTAAAAATAGAACTTCACGATAAAGCAAGGATAAACAGTGATTGAAGGAGACATAACTTGGGGTGATGAACACACAGTACAGTTTACAGATGATGTAGTATAGAACTGTACCACTGAAAACTATTTAATTTTCTTAAGCAATGTCACCTCAATAAATAAAATTAAAAATCTAAAAAGTTGAAAAATATTTTATAAATATAAAAACGGAACTGCCTTAAGACACAATGATTTCACTTCTGGAAATACATCTGGAAAAAACTAAAATGCTAATTTGAAAAAATATATGTACCTCTATGTTCATTGCAGAGTTATTTAAACAGCCAAGATTCAGAAGCAGCCGAAGTGCTTATCAGTAGGTGAGTGGATAAGAAAAGTTGTGGTGGTTTACACAATGGAATACCACTCGACCATAAAACGGAAGGAAATCTTACCTTTTGTGATAGCATGGGTGGGTGTAGAGGGTATTATGCTAAGTGAAATAAGCCAATCAGAGAAAGACAAGTACCATATGATTTCACCTTTATCTGGAACCTGATGAACAGAGTAAGGGAACAAACAAAATAGAAACAGATTCATAGACACAGAGAACAGACTGACAGTTGTCAGGGGAGAGTTTGGGGGAATGGGTGAAAAAAGTGAAGGGATTAACCAGTACAAATTGGTAGTTACAGGATAACCACAGAAATGTAGATTACAGCACAGGAACTATGAGGTCTGTCCAAAAAGTATCTATCCATGAAATATAAAAAATAAAGTCACTTATTGAAGAAGATGCAAGATACAAGAAACATTGTATATTGTACAAAGACACCTCAGTCCTCTCCAAAGCAGGCACATTGGAACCTCACATAGTTCTCCCAGTGGCCATCAGCTGGCCCCTCATATTTTCCTGAGTTTCACCAAAGGTCTGAAACCTCTTCAATTTCAAAGGTGATTTTAGTTTTGGGAAAGCCAGAAGTTGCAAGGTGCCAAATCTGGGTGGTAGGTCTGAGTCACTTGGGTGATTTGATACTAAGCAAAAAAACTCTGCATGAGACATGATGCATGGGCAGACATCCTGTTGTGATGAAACTGCCAATCATCAGTTACCCATAACCATAGCCATTTTCATCATATTACATCTCCCAACCAATGAGGAACTTTGATGTAGTACTATTATTAATTGTTTGGCCTGGAGGGGTGTACTCACAATGGACAACACTTTTAAAATTAAAAAATGTAGTTAACATGGTCTTGATATTGCTGCAACTTTGCTGCTACTTCTTTGGCCATGGAGAGCCAAGAGACTTCCATTGGGACAACTGGTCCTTTGTGTCTGGATCACAACCATAGACCCACAGTTCATGTCTGATTATGCTTTTCTTGAGGAAATCTGATTAGTTGGTAATGGATTAAATCAAGTCATCAGCAACTTCAACATGATGTTCCTTTTGTCTTGGCAGCAGAAGCCATGGAGCGGATTTTGCCACAACCTATTTCGTGCCAAGATCTTGAGTCAAAATCTCAGACATAGTAGTTTTTGGAATCCCCAGGTCGTCTTCTTTCTTGCACTGTCATTGCTGATCTTTGTTGGTTGCAGCCCATACATATTCAACATTACAGGTGTTGTGCTTGTTGCAGCCCTTCCAGAACATGGGTCACTTCCAACAGATTCTCAACCAGCTGAATCATATGTGCCACACTTTCATTTGTGCAGTGGTCACTGGATTTTCCCCAAAAGCCTTCTCAATCATCTGAATATTTTCTGCAGAGGAATGTTCGAACCTAATGCAAAATTTGATGCAGATTCATTGCTCTACTCAGTCATTTTGAATGTGATGGCCACACAGAACACATGCTCACTCTATGGTGTCTACAACGCCCACTGATTAGTGCAGTGGAGTCATTATTATTCACACAGGCACCTTCCAGTCCAATCTCCTTGGCTGTGAAGTTACATCGATGTCATAAACTATTCTTGTTACTATTAGTAACAGTGGCTGGAGTTTTTTCAGACAGACCCCAAATGGTCAATGACATTGAGAAAAATATTTGTAGTCAGGTGAGTACCTGAAGCAGTGAGGGGACTGCTCTGAAGTACATCATTGCCTAACCACTTTGCTGTCCATCTGAAATTACAAAAGAATAATCTTAAGTATAAATGACAATTGCACATTAAAAAAAGAAAAAAATTGTGAGAAAAATTATAATGTAGCAACACAAAGAAAACTCACTAACAAGAGACATTTATAGGAGGGAAATGGGTGAATAGCACTGGGGAGAGAATTCAAACAGGAGAAGAGAAATGATGAAAAATTGTTGGGGGGAATATATTGTGAAAAGAGATGCTTTGTGTTTGTCCTGCTAAGGTGTTATTGAAATTTAGTGATTCTATTTTAGAGAAATATTGTTAGTGTTCTATGGTCTAGGGAGATTCTTTTTTTCTGAAATTCAAAGGGTTTTCACAAATAAATTAATAATAACAGTAGTACTATTGGTAACTATAGTAATCACTAAAACAAAAGGAAAGAATACAGGAAAACAGTAAGGAAGAAGGAGGGACAACTGCCACTTAAAATTGCTCTTGAAGGATACCTGCACTTCCAATGACAATGAGGCCTGTGGGAAGCAGTGTTGAACATCAACACAGCAGGCACGCTTTTCTGTATCTTGGCTCCTGAGCACGAGGATTGAGGAGAGGGAGCATCTGCACAGGAATCACAGGGTGGAAGGGGTCAGAATAAAACAGAACCACAGCTGGGTCAGCACCAGGCCTCTAGAGAAAAGCATCAAGATGAGCAGGGGCTCAGTTGTGGGGAGAGTTTCATCTGCAAGCTGGGTGTGCCTTACCCTCTAATTGTGCTTGTCTTTTGTCATGTTTGACTTTAAGTATGATCTTTATAAATGTTCATGCCTACTCTCTACATATTGTGAGAAATGGAAGAATGGATTTTGTTTGTGCTTTTGGTAAAATAATAAAAGGCAGTGGGAGGCACCATCACAGAAAGCATGGTAATGACACCAAGAATTCACAAATATTACCTGTGGCCTCCAAACCACAGGCTATACTTAGAATCGCTGCTAATGCATAGACCTAAGGAAGGAGCACAGTGCTTTGATCTGGAGTCAGATACCAATGATTCTGTGGTAAGTGGTATGTGAGCTATAGTTTTGTTATCAAGCAATCTATAGTTTCAACACAATCCCTATTAAAATACCAATGACATATTTCACAGATACAGAACAAACATTTCAAAAATTTATAGGCAACCATAAATGACCCTGTATAGTTTCAGCAATTTTGAGAAAGAAGAACAAAGTAGGGGGGATCACAATATCTGATACCAGCCTATATTATAAAGCCACTGTAATCAAAACATTCTGGCACTTGAGTAACAACAGACACATAGACCAATGGAACACAATAGAGAATCCAGAAATAAACCCATGTCTCTATGGTCAACTAATATTTGACAAAGGGGCAGGAACATAAAATGGAGCAAAAATAATCTCTTCAAAAATGGTGCTGTGATACCTGGACAGGCACATGCAACACAATGAAACTCAATCACCAACTTACAACATACACATAAATAAACTCAAGATGGATAAAATATTTAAATACAAGTCACAACATTTAAACGTCTTAGAGGAGAACATAGGCAGGAAAATCTCAGGCATTCCACGCAGCAATATTTTCACTGATATGTCCACTAGATCAAGGGACATAAAAGAAAGAATAAATAAATGGGATCTCATCAAACTTAAAAGCTCCTGCACAGCTAAGGGAAACAACATTAAAGTGAAAAAAGAACCAACCGTATGAAAATACACCTTTGCCAATGATACCTTGGACAAGGGTTTGATTTCCAAAATATATACATAACTCACACAACTCCACTCTAACAAGACAAGCAACCCAATTAAAAAGTGGGCAGAGGAGTTGAACAGACACTTCTCCAAGAGGGTGGAGAGGGTCCAAAGACATATGAAATAATACTCAGTGTCATTAGCTATCAGAGAGATGCAAATTAAAACCACAATGATAGCACTTCACACCAGTCAGAATGGCCATCATAAACAAAGCAACAAACAATAAATGTTGGAGAAGTACAGAGAAAAGGGAACCTTATGCACTGTTGGTGGGACTGCAGACTGGTGCAATCACTGTAGAAAACAGTATAGGGTTCCCTCAGAAAATAAAAAAAGAACTGCCTTTTGGCCCAGCAATTCCATTGCTGGGGTTATACCTTAAGAATGCTGACACAGTAATCCAAAAGAACCTATGCACCCCAATGCTCAGAGCACACAATTTACAATAGCCAAGTGCTGAAAGCAACCTAGGTGCCCATCAGTAAGTGAATAGATCAAAAAACTATGATACATTTACATGATGGAATACTAAGCAGCAGAAACATAGAAGAAGCACCTATCCTTTGTGACAGCATGGATAGAACTAGAGAGCATTATGCTAACCGAAATAAGCCAGATGGTGAAAGACAAATACCATATGATCTCACCTTTAGCAGGAATCTAATCAACAAAATGAACAGGCAAGCAAACTATAATCAAAAACACTGAAATTGAGAACAGGCTAACAGTGACAGAGGGAAGAGGGGAGGGGATTATAGAGGAAAAGGATGAAGAGTTTGCAGGAACTATTATAAAACACACCATGGACAATAAAAAGTGTGGTGGAAACAAAGGAAGAAAGTAGGGGAGGCAGGGGTAGTGGGGAGGGGCGGAGGGAAAAGGCAGAAAACTGTACTTGAACAACAATAATAGTATGTTAAAAAAAGAATAAAAATAAATAAAATGGAGGGCCCTTCTGGGAAAAGTGATTCAAAGAAACAAAAAAAAATATTTAAGTAAATTCCTAGAAGAAAACTAAGAAAAAAGCTAGACTTTGGACATGACAATGATTTCATGGATGTGATACCATGACACAATTGACACAATAAATACTGTTAATAAAAACAAAGTTAGTTAAATGAGAATAAATACAACTAAAAATCTGCACACAAAAAAAAGGAAAAAAATCAGTGAAAAGGTAAACTACAGAATGGGAGAAAATATTTAATAACCACTTCAATAGACATTTCTCAAAAAAATGATAGTGGCCACAGAGCAATAATAGTAAAATATAAGATCTCACACAATAAATTACACAGAAAATAATCATAGGTACTGAACTTATGGACCCTGTACTTACAGAACATTTTATGAATTTGACACCAAAAGCAAGGGAAATAAAGGCAAAAATATGTAAATGGAATATATAAAATTAAAAAGCTTCTGCACAGCAAAAGAAACCTCCAAAAAATCAAAAGGCAGCAAGCTACTTGGGAGAAGATACTTGCAAAGAACATTTCAGAACTAGACTCATATCCCAAATATATAAAGAACTCATACAACTCAACACATAACAAACAATCCAATTAAAACATGGGCAGAGGACTTGAATAGACACTTCCCCCAAGAAGACATACAAACGACCAACAGAAATATGAAAAGATGTTCAACTTCACTGGCTATTAGGGAAATGCATATCAAAACTATAATGGAATACCACCGCACACCTGTTAGAATGGCTATTATCATAATTAAGACAAAAATAACAAGTGTTGGAGAGATTGTGGAGAACAAGAAACCCTCATTCACTGCTGGTGGGAATGGAAACTGCTACAGTCACTATGGAGAACATTATGGATGTTCCTCCACAGAGTAAGAAGAGAGTTACCACATGACTCAGCAACACTTCTTCTGGGTATCCACCTCCAATATTTGAGATTATTGGCAAAAATATATGTACCCCTTTGTTCATTGCAGCACTATTAATGGTGACCAAGACCTGGAGACAAACCAAGTGTCCTTCAAGAGATGAGTGGATAAAGAAGATGTGGTACATATATACAATGGGATACTACTCAGCCACAGGAATAAATGAAGTACTGCCATTTGTGACCATATGGATGGACTTTGAATAGTTCATGCTAAGCAAAACAAATTGGTCAGAAAAAGCTAAGAACCATGTGATTTTACTCAAATATGGGATAAAAAACTGAAACTTATAGACACGGAAAAGAGTATTGTGTTTATCAGAGGGATGGGAGTTAGGGAAGTAATAAAGGGACAAAGGGGACCAAATCTATGGTGACAGATGATTTGACTTTGGAAGGTGAGCACATGATGCAATATTCAGATCATGTTTTGTAGAAATGTACACTTGAAACCAATATAGTCTTATTAACCAATTTCTTCCTAATAAGTTCAATAAGAAATAACAAAAAGAAATACAGCAAGTACAGCTGCAAGCAAAAAAAACTTAATGTCACTAATCATAAGAAAAATGTAAATCTAAAGCATATTGTACTCAAAGGCCAGAGGACTCTGGTTATTTAATAAATACCAATGCGTAGTATATTATTCCATAACAATTTTCCTTTTAATTACTGAGTTGTTATCTTGAACCAGAAGATAATTGGAGCATGTTCCCATTGGGGACATTCTTGCGATTTTCATCAACAGTTGAGTAAGGGAATATAAATTGTCTAAATTATTGTATTCATAGTGTATCTAAACCCACATTTGCTGATACACAGGTAAGAAGAGAAAAATGTAGGTGGTCTCTTGAAAAATATTTTATGAGGTGTGGCCTAAAAATGTGAAGGACAAATGTTATAAAATCTCCAGTACTAAACACTTCATTTGCTGCCTATTCCAACTATTGAATTTATGTTTGTACAGTTAAATAGAGTTTTCCAAATTGAGTATATGCTTTCATTTTTATGATGAAAAATGACAGATCAGATTAAAGCAAGCACAATAAAGAAAACATCAGACTTATTCAACTACCTGGAGGCTTTTATTTGCTCCAACGAGGAAACAATCCATTATTCTTTATATTTTCCTAGCATTGTGATATAGAATCCATTTTAAGTTAATGCTATTTGATACTGCTTCTCTAGTCTTAATGTTCACAATTTATCTAGATATATATCAAAAATCATTTTTTATTTCACTGAGACTGATGATAGGAGAGGGCAGCTACAGAATGAGGCCATGATACTATGAGAAATAGTGTAACACTGGGAAGTGTGCACACACTCTGCGAGAGGTGCAGGATTGATTGCTGGTTCTGGCACGACTTAGCTGTGAGAGTTGCTAGAGAGGTGAAATAACCCCATGTGCACAAAGGTCCATTGCTGCTGCGTGCGCTCAGTGCACGGCTGTTACTATTTTTCTCCTCCTTTGCCCACTTACTGCTTCAGTGTTGAGGCAAAGATATTTGAAATTTTATGCCTTCTTTTAAAACTTTATTTTTAGATTATTCCAGGTATCTATGCCTCTGTTTTTCTTTTGTTCATCAGTTTATTTTGTTCATTTGATTTCACATATAAGTGAGTTCATATGGTATTTATGTTTCATTGACTGGCTTATTTCACTAGCATAATAATCTCCAGGTCTACCCATGCTGTGTCAAAAGATCAGAGATCTTTCTTTTTTGTGGTTCTGTAGTATTCCACTGTATAGTAGTACCACAGCTTTTTCATCCACTCATCTAATGATGAGAACTTGGGCCATTTCTATATCTTGGCTATTGTAAATAACACTGATATGAACATAGTGGGTGCGTATATACTGTTGAATTGATGGTTTGGTACTCTAGATATATTTCCACAAGAGGGAACACTTGGTCAGAAGGCAGACTGACAGCTGTCAAAGGGGAGGGGAAAGGGAGGGACTGAATGAAAGAAGGTGAAAGTATTATCCAAACAACATACATGCACAACCCATAGACTCAAGCAGCAGTGTGGTGATGGCTTGAGGGAAATAGAGGCAAGGGCTGGGTGAAGGTGTCAAAAGGGGGAGAAATGGGGACAGATGTAATAATCTAAACAATAAAAAATAAAATTAAAAAACTAGAAAACTGGTTTTGCATTAATTTTAAACAGTGATGTTTTATTACTAAATTCTCTAAGAATCAAACATTTTCTTTTTATAACTCTAAGTGCTTTCAATATATTTTAATATTGACTTAGCTATACCCAGCCTAGATCCCAAAATAAAATTTATTTTGGCATCTAGTGAATTTAGCTGAAGTATTTAAGGTTGTAGTCTTTCACCATCTTACCCAAGTGAAATTAAGCCCACAGTAATATAGCAAATGGAATAGTGGTGAGCTGTGTGAATAGAGAAAATAATCATAATCAAAAAATGACTTGTTGAATTTCATCCTGAAAAAATAGTATTTCAGTGTGTCTCAATAATCACACAATACATTAAATGTAGACAAAAATGAACTATTTGGCTCAAGGCTCTGGTCACATAGTTCTATGTGGTTAGGTAAAGTATTAATTTTGGGACCCAGTATTTGCTAATATATTAAAAATGAACACATCTGCTATAAACATTGGGGTGCATAGGTTCTTTTAGATTGGTGTTTCAGGGTTCTTAGGGTATAATCCTAGCAGTGGAATAGCTGGGTCAAAAGGCACATCATTTTTAGTTTTCTGAGAAAATTCCATAGTTTTCCATAGTGGTTGTACCAGTCTGCAATCCCACCAACAATGGATTAGGGTCCCCTTTTCTCCACAACCTCTTCAACATTTGTTGTTTGTTGCTGTGTTTGTGATGGCCAAAGAACCTATGCACCCCAATGTTTATAGCAGCTCAATTTACAATAGCCAAGAGTTGGAAGCAACCTAGGTGCCCATCAGTAAATGAATGGATCAAAAAACTGTGGTACATTAACACAATGGAATTCTATGCAGCAGAAAGAAAGCAGGGGCTCCTACCCTTTGCAACAGCATGGATGGAACTGGAAAGCATTATGCTGAGTGAAATAAGCCAGATGGTGAAAAACAAATACCATACGATCTCACCTTTAACAGGAAGCTAAACAACAAAGCAAACAAAATATAACCAAAGACACTGAAATACAGATCAGGTGGACAGTGACCAGAAGGGAGAGGGGAGGGAATTTCAGGGGAAAAGGGGAAGGATTCACAAGAACTTGTATAAAGGACACATGGACAACAACTAAGGGGGGTGGAATTGGGAGGGAGGGAGGGAGTACTGGGGGGGGTGGGATGGGATGGGAATAAAAGACAGAAAACTGTATTTAAACAACAATTAAATTTTTAAAAAGACAAAAAAATAAATAAACAGGCACTTCCGCCAAGATGGAGGCATAGATGGAAACACTGTGCCTTCTCCCACAACCAAGTTTGAATACAACAAAGGTTTGGTAAACAAAGATGTAGCCAAAGAACAGAAAATTGAACTATACGGAAGTCCAACAACAAGGAACCATTCAACCGGGACCAGTAAGAGGGGCGGAGCCAGCAGTGGAGCAGGGTCGGGCAGGAAAGATCCCCGACCCAGGTGTGCAGGCAGCTGGAGTAGCAGCAGGTGTCATCACGGACCCAGTGAAGGTTTGGGGCAGTCTGACCTCGGTCACACATTCGCACGCAGATAAACCAGCAGAGGAGTGGGCAGTGAGGTGGACTGGGCAGTGCCCCGAGCTGGTGAACACCTAGGGCTCCGCTTCTCGTAGGTTACAAGCAAAAACAGTCCAAAATATGGCTCAAGAAGAACTCAAAGCCCCAGAGCCTATAACTCTAAGCAACTAAGAAATAACAAACCTCTCAGATGCACAGTTCAAAACACTGGGGATCAGGATGCTCACAGAACTGGTTGATTATAGTCACAAATTAGAGGAACATATGAAGGCTAAACTAATTGAAATGAAGGGAAACGCACAGGAAACCAATAGTGATGGAGAAGAAACTGGACCTCAAATCAATGGAGTGGACCAGAAGGAAGAACAAAACATCCAACCAGAAATGAAGAAACAAGAATTCAAAAAAATGAGGAGAGGCTTAAGAACCTCCAGGACATCTTTAAACGTTCCAACATTCAAATTATAGGGGTACCAGAAGGGGGAAAGGAACAGCCACAAGTGGAAAACTTATTTGAGCAAATAATAAAGGAGAACTTCCCCAGTCTGGCAAAGGAAATAGACTTCCAGGAAATCCAGGAAGCTCAGAGAGTCCCAAAGAAGTTGGACCCAAGAAGGAACACACATCATAATTACATTAGCCAAGATGAAAATGAAGGAGAGAATCCTAGAAGCAGCGAGAAATAAGGGGACAGTCACCTACAAAGGAGTTCCCATCAGACTGTCAGTGGATTTCTCAAAAGAGACCTCACAGGCAAGAAGGGGCTGGAAAGAACTATTCCAAGTCATGAAATCCAAAGATCGTACATCCAAGATTGCTTTATCCAGCAAAGCTTTCATTTAGAATGGAAGGGCAGATAAAGTGCTTCTCAGATAAGATCAAATTCAAGGAGTTCATCATCACTAAGCCCTTATTATATGAAATGTTAAAGGGACTTATCTAAGAAAAAGAAGATGAAAATATGAACAGTGAAGGACAGCAAACTCACAGTTATTAACAACCACACCTAAAACAAAAGCAAACCAAGAGGACAGCTAGATCAGGAGTGGAACCATAGAAATGAAGAACACATGGAGGGTTAGCAACAGGGGAGTGGGAGGAGGAGAAGGGGTGAGAAGGCACAGAAAATAGCATAGACAGTAGGTAGAAAATAGACAGGGGGGAGGGCAAGAATAGTAGGGGAAATATAGAATCTAAAGAGCTTGAGACACGTGGTTATAAACTACAGGGGGGATGGTGGGGGGTGTGCAGGGTGGAGGGGAATGAGGGGGGAATAGAACAACTATAATGGTATAATCAATAAAATATATTTGAAAAAAAGAAAAAAATTAAATAAAAAAGTGGTTTGCAAATAAATAAACACATCTGATGACAAAAGATCAATTATACAGTCATGTTAAATTTACAATCAAAATTACATATTTAAAAAAATAATTTCATACATTTATTGCTTTGCACATCTGATTAGTGTGCCTGGCTATATACTATTATATCTGCTTGCTCATTCAGACATATTGCTATTTGAAAGAAGAGTAAACTTTGAAGGAAAAGCTTACACTGACACATGACATTTAATTATGAACCTGGCCAATGAACACATACTTTCAGATCAAAATTTTATGTCGTATGTCTTGTAGATGTATCACTAAATTGATGTCAGGAATTGTATTGAGGCTAATTTTTTCCTGTGAACCTTGTTCATATTTTTTAAATAGGTTTTATCTTATTCATCAAAGTTTACTTTTTATTTCTTAATTTAGTTTAATTCACTCATGGGCCATCATCCTTAAAACAAACAAACAAAAAGAAACTTGACTCATTTTTTTGGATGGATCCAAGAGGATATAACACAGAAAATTTTTAGCAATTAACTCATAAAATGTTACAGTCCCAGACATATCTACTCTATAGAACCAAACTAATTCAACAATTCTCTGTTTACAGAATTGTCAAGAGTCAAGTTTATTAACACATTTTTGTCTTTTGATTTTTATTCCAATATTATAGAATAAATAAATATTAATGTTTTCACGCTGCAGAAGACTAGCTTAGAGTGTTCACTTTACACCATTATAAAAAGTCTACCATGCTGACATTCTATTCCAATGCTCTGTACACTGATATGCTACCTCATGTGTGTCACTGACAAAAGAAATTTTTTTTAAAGATTTTATGTATTTATTTATCTTTAGAGGGAAAGGAGAGAGGGAGAGAAACATGAATGTATGGTTGCCTTTTGTGTCTCCCCTGCTGGGAGTTGGCCTGCAGGGAACTGGACTACAACCCAGGCATGTGCCCTTACTGGGAATCGAACCACGATCCTCTGGTTCACAGGCCCGCGCTCAATCCACTGAGCTACACCAGCCAGGGCAGAAATTTATTTTTAAACAATCACTTTCGGTTTTAATGTGACTTAATATGACAACAGCTTAAAAAAAGCAGCTGTAAGCTAACAAGTTGACCTGATGGTTTTGGAAATGACATGATTCACATAATGAGAGGACACTCATCTTTTCCATTTTATTTTGCAGTGAGTGGCATAGATACTTGACTCACTGTCTTGTCAATGTCTTCTTATATGTAAGTAACAATTTTTACATTGCAAAAACATAAATATAAAAATGAAGCTCATGTTCCCTTGTGTCATTCAGTCAAAACTCTATTTATTTTTTGTAACAAATTAATTGTAACTGTACAAATATCTTTACATTTGTTTTGTGAGGTTTCAACATGAAGAATGTCACTGAAGTTACCACGTTTGTACTGAAGGGCTTCACAGACAACCTTGAACTGCTAATTATCTTGTTCTCCCTGTTTCTGGAGATTTACCTGTTCACTCTGGTGGGAAATTTAGGGCTGATTGTATTGGTCACTGGGGATCCCCAGCTCCACAACCCCACATACTATTTTCTGTTCGTGCAGTCATCAGTGGATGCTGGCTTTTCCTCAGTAATTACACCAAATATGTTAGTAGATTTTTTGTCAAAGAATAGTCATTTCTTTCCTTGGATGTGCAACACAGATGTTTTTCACAGTTACTTTTGGGACCACAGAATGCTTCCTCTTGGCTGCAATGGCATATGATCGCTATGTGGCAATCTACAACCCTCTGCTGTACTCAGTGAGCATGTCACCCAGAGTCTATGTGCCACTCATCATTGCTTCCTATGCTGGTGGCATTTTGCATGCTTGTGTGCACACACCAGCCACATTTAGCCTATCTTTCTGTGCCTCCAATGAAATCAGGCATGTCTTTTGTGATGTCCCTGCTCTCCTTGCTATTTCCTGTTCTGACACTCACATAAACCAGCTTCTACTCTTCTACTTTGCGGGCTCCATTGAGATCTTCACTCTCCTGATTGTCCTGATCTCCTATGGCTTCATTCTGTTGGCCGTTCTGAGGACAGGTTCTGCTGAGGGGAGGAGAAAAGTCTTCTCTACCTGTGGCTCTCACTTAACAGGTGTGTCAATTTCTCATGGAACTGTTCTCTTCATGTATGTGAGACCTAGTTCCACTTATGCCTTGGACCATGACATGATTGTGTCAACATTTTACACCATTGTGATTCCCATGCTGAATCCCATCATCTACAGTCTTGAGAAAGAAAGATATGAAAGAGGCAATGAAAAGAGTGTTTGGGAAAAATGGGTGTATCAATATAGTACATTTTCATAATAACTATTAAATTGAATCAAATTCAAAATAATGTTCATTGTCTTGATATCAAAATAAGAATTTGTTTTAGTGTACTAGTGCTTTTCTAGTCTTCTTAGACCTTTTTGTATAAAAATCATAGTCAGACCTCCACCTGTGCAGTTTCCACACAGGCTAAAAAACTGTGATTAATGTGCTTTTTAAATCATGCTCAGGCACACACACACACACACACTGATACTGATACTGATTATACTAATTTATCAGGTTGTCATAGCAAAGCACCACAGACTGGTGGCCTAAACAGAAATTTATTTTTCACTATTCTGGAATCTAGGGAACTTAGAGCAAAATAAAACTAGATCTGCTTTCACCTGAGGCCTTTTCCTTCACTAGTAGATGGCCATCTTTTCTCTCTGTCTTCACACCGTCATTTCTCTGAGTTTTTCTATGTCTTTTCTACTCTTCTTATAAGGACACAAGTCATATTGGATTAAGGACCAATCTAAAGATCTCATTTTAATTTAATTATTTCTACAAAGACCATATCACTAAATATAGTCACAGTCTAAAGTCATAATATCAACATATGAATATTGGTATATATTACCTATATTTACACACACAGTCACTCATGCACTTATTATTTACCTTAAACTATATAGGCCCTGACTGGTGTAGCTCAGTGGATTGAGCACAGACCTGTGAACCAAGAAGTCGCTGGTTGAATTCCCAGCCAGGGCACATGTCTGTCTCTCTCCTTTCCTTCTCCTGTGTCTATAAATAAATAAACAAATAAAATCTTAAAAACTGTATAATATGCACTTTATTTTATATTACTCAAATCATGTAAGTTCTAATAATTATAATTATGAGTGACTTTGCAATTCTACCTATCTTGTGGAAATATCACCCAGTCAGTAAAAAAATCACATCTCACTTACTTCTGTAGCACTCTCCATGGAATCATTGACTTGGACCACAGTTCAAAGCATTGTGCTCCATCCTTAGGTCAATATCTTGGCAACAATGCATAGTTCAGAGGACACAGGTATGTTTAAATTTGTGGTGTTATTACTATGTTGATGTGTGAGAGTGCATGCTTCTCCCTCTTAGTATTTCATCTAGAGCGTGAATACAAAACCTATTCTCTAATTTTTAACAGAATACAGTGACTATGCATTAGCTTTTATGAAGATTACACTTAAACTCAAAAGTGACAAAAGACAAACACAATTCAGAGAATCAGTACTTTGTCTGGCAGATTGGGCTGCCACACCTGAGCCCTGGGCCACCTTTATGAGAGAAGGAGAAAACACAGACTAGTACAAAGTATTTGCTAAAGAGCTATACAATAGAGAACATGTATCTAGAATACATAAAGGCATCTAAAACAAAATATAAAAAACCCATAATAAGTGGGCATACACTTGAATAAATGTACACAGATGGTTAATATGTCCATGGGAACATGCTAAATAGTATCTTGAGTTAGGAAAAGAATTTCAACCAAACATCATGATCAAATACATCTGTTACAATGAGTAAAGTTTAAAAGTGCAATAATAACGGACAATATAAAGGTGTTATTAAGGATGCCGAGCAACTGGAACTCTCATCCATTGCCGGTAGGAATACAAATGGGACAGCCACTTAAGCAAGCCATCTGACAGTTTCCTAAGAAGTGAAACATACACCTACCATATGAAATGTGAGATCTAATTCTACCATTTATCCAAAAGAAATGAAAACACAGATGAACACAATGACCCAGATTCCAATTTTTATAGTGGCTAGACTCACCATATTTCCAAAGTGAAAGCACTTCAAATGTTCATCAAACAGAGAATAAGTAACTAACCGAGGTACATCCTTAAAATGGGATACTATTCAGCAATTTAATAGCAATAACACTATTGGTATATTCAAGTACACAGATGAATCCCATATGTTTTGCGCTAAGTGGAAGAATACAAGTTCAAAAGATGACATTGTGATTACACTGTTACCACATTCTGCAAAAGGTGAAAATATAAATGTGGAGAACTCATCCACGGTTGCCAGATGACTGCATAGTGATATGATGGACTTTTTAGAAGTGTTTTATAGAACACTTGTTCTATAGAACAAGAGACAAGTGTTCTATAATTTGATATTAATTATACAATTCTATGCGTTTTACAACGTTCATATAACTTACACCTATAATTAGTGGATTTTTATTAATTGATATTAATACTTAACAACTCTAACTTTAAAAATCTAGATATTACATAAGTTCATTCTTGCATCAGAATTTTTACTTTGTAAAGGAGATGTGACACGAAAAATGTGTAAGGGAGACGTCTGAGTACTATCAATATTTTACTCCTTACTCTTTGTTTTTGTTACAGGATTATGGTCATATTGTGAAAATTCATCAAGCTGTACACCACATAAAAATACTTTTCTACATATATATTTTCTTCCCTAAAAGAAACAAACCCTCAATTTTTTCATATTTTCTAGTAAAATCAATAAACCTTTGATACATAAATGTACTTTGAATGTCTTATATTGTAACTAATTGTCCTATTATTGAGTAAGTTAACAAATTTTTGCTATATAATGCTATATTCGTGTAAATGTTTTAGACATTTTGAAAATTACAGTTTGTAATTTTTCTCAGTCTCTCTCAAACTCTTTCTTATTTCAATTGATTTTTCTCCATATCTGTCTTTTTCTTCTCTCTCTCTAACCGTGATTTCAACAGTTGCCACTCACACTCTTCTATTTTAATAAATTATTCCTGACTTATATAGTTTTTCATGTCTAGCTACTTTCTGTGGTTTCTTTTTCCCAAGATTCATTGAGAAATAATCAGCATTGATCAGCGCATCATTTTAGAGCACATAGAATAATGTGTGTTCTCTTTCCCATGTTTTCAAATCCTTCTGATGTCTAGCTTCTCATATCTACTAACACATTTTATTATTCTCATCAAACATAAGAACTCTATTAAATTGTATTTAATGTTATTATAAGATACCAAATTACCACATTAGTTTGCATGGGCATAAGTTCTCAACTCCTTTGGGAGTCCATACCAGCCAAAGTGATCTAAAGATTCAGTGGAATCCTTACCAAAACAACAATGGTATATTTACAGAAAAGAAACAACTTCCTAACATTCTTGTGATACCCAGCATATGTTAGGCAAGACCAAAACTGCAGTAATAAAACTTCCAGCGTTAAGAAAATATTACAAAACTACAGTAGTTGAAGAATATGGTATTGCTACAAAGACAGACATATAGACCTATGAAACACAATACAGAGACCAGAACTAAACCCACCTATTTATGGTCAATTGATCTTCAACAAGGGTGTCAATGTTACTCTATGGGAAAAGGATAGTCACTTTAAAATTATGTCTAAGAAAACCTGGACGTCCACATGCAATGTAATAAAAATTGACTCTCATCTTATAGTGTAAAAAAAGTCAACTTAAACACTTCAACAGAAAACCTGAAACTTTTGAACTCTCAGTAAAATCATAAGAAATAAGCTTGACATTGGACTTGGCAATGATTTCATGGACAGGACACCACGAAACCATAAGCACAGCCAACAGAGCAAAATTAGTTAAGTGAGAATAAATACACCTAAAAGGCTTCTGCAGAACAAAGAAAAAATTGAGAGAGTGAAAAGGCAAATTGCAAAATGGGAAAAAGTATTCAGACACGATTTGAATAGATATTTCTCTAAAAAAAAGACATAGTAACAGCCAACAGAGCAATATGAAAAAAATATAAAATTTTACACAATAAATTAAATAGAAGAAAACATAAGTACTAAACTTACAGACCTTGGTCTTAGAGAATATTTTATGAAGGCAAGACAAGCAAAGGCAAAAATAAATGAGTGGCAAGACAAGCAAAGGCAAAAATAAACTAAAAAGCTTCTGCACGGCAAAGAAAACTGTGCAAACAGTTTTGTTTGCAAACAAAAAAAGCAATCAACCAAATGGAAGAAGGTGTTTGCAAACTACAACTTCAACAAGGACTTCATATGCAACATATATAAATAACTAATACAACTTAGTGTCAAACAATTGTGTTACAAATTGGGCAGAGGACCTACAGACACTTCCCCCAAGAAGACATAAAAAAGGCCAACAAAAATATAAAGAGATGTCCAATTTCACCAGCTATTAGGGAAATGCATACCAAAACTACAATGAGATACCACCTCACACCTGTTAGAACGTCTATTATCATCATTAAGACAAAAACTAACAAGTGTTGGACAGGTTGTGGAGAAAAAGGAATCTGCATTCACTGTTGGTATGAAAAACTGTAAAGAGGGTCCTCCAAAAAGTAAGAATAGAGTTACCACATGACTCAGCAACCCCTCTTTTAGGTATCTATCTCCAAATTTTGAAAACATTATTGGCAAAAATATATGTACCCCTATGTTCATTGCAGCACTACTAATGGTGGCCCAGACATGGAGACATACACAGTGTCCTTCAAAAGATGAGTGGATAAAGAAGATGTGGTACATATACAATGGGATACTACTCAGCCACAGGAATAAATGAACTACTGCCATTTGTGACCATATGGATGGACCTCGAATATATCATGCTAAGCAAAACAAATTGGTCAGAAAAAGCTAAGAACCAAATGATTTTACTGAAATGTAGGATATAAAACTGAAACTCATACACACAAAAACAGTATTGCGATTACCAGTGGGATGGGATTTAGGGAAGAAATAAAGGGATAAAGGAGATCAAATCTATGGTGACAGAAGATGATTTGACATTGGAAGGTGAGCACATGATGCAATACTCAGATCTTATTTCATAAAAATGTACACTTGAAAGCAATATAGTCTTATTAACCAATGTTATCCTGATAAATTTAATAAGAAATAAAACAAAAAATACAATAAGTATAGATGCAAGAAAAAATAATTAATGTTACTGATCATCAGGAAAATGCAAATCTAAAATATGACTGTACTAAAAGGCCAGAGGACTCTGGTTATTTAATAAATATCAACATGTAGTAAATTATTCCATAACCATTTTCTTTTTAATTACTGAGTAAGTCACCCTGTTGCTATCTGGAACTGGAAGATAATTGGAGCATATTCCCCTTGGGGAAATTCTAGTGTTTTTCATCAACAGTTCTGCAAAGGAATATAAATAATGTAAATTCATTGCATTCATAATCTATCTCAACCTATCTTTGTTGGTACACAGTTAAGAAGAGAAAATGGTAGGTCATTTGAAAGGTATTTTGTGAGAAAGAGCCCAGAAATGTTAAGGACAAATGTTACAAAATCCCCATTACTAAACCCTTTACTTGTTGCCTATGGCATAGGTAAGTAAATGCAACAAAGAAGTATGAACTATTGAATTCATGTTTGTAGAGTTAAGTAATAATTTTTCAAATTGAATGTATGTTTTCATTTTTCTGATGGAAAAAGATCAGATTAAAGCAAGAACAGTAAAGAAAACACCTAACCTATTCAAATACCTGAGGGCTTTTATTTTGCTCTAATGAGGGATCAACCACCTTATATTTCACCAGCTTTGTGATGTAGAAGCCACTTCATGTTAATGCTATTTTGTAATGTTTCTCCAGTCTTAGTGTTTAAAATTTATCTAAATGTTTCTCTAGTCTTAATGTTTAAAATTTATCTAGACATATATCAAGAATCATGTTTTATTTCCCTGAGAGTGACAATAGGAGAGGGCAACACAGGATGAGGCCATGATACTGTGAGAGATAGTGTAACACTGGGAAGTGTGCACACACTCTGCAAGAGGTGCAGGATTGATTGCTGGCTCTGACATGACTTAGCTGTGAGAGTTGCTAGAGAGGTGAAATAACCCCATGTGCACAAAGGTCCATTGCTGCTGTGTGCGCTCAGTGCACGGCTGTTATTATCTTCTCCCCCTTTGCCCACTTACTGCTTCAGTGTTGAGGCAAAGATATTTGAAATTTTATGCCTTCTTTTAAAACTTTATTTTTAGACTGTTCCATGTATCTATACCTCTGTTTCTATATTGTTAGTTTATTTTGTTAATTTGATTTCACATTTAAGTGAGATCATATGGTATTTGTCTTTCACTGATTGGCTTATTTTATTTAGAATAATAATCTCCAGGTCTGTCTGTTTATTATTTAGCGAAACAGATCCCAAGACTGTCTCAAAACGATGGAATTCCTTTTCATGGCTGTGGGGTATTCCATTGTGTAAAAGCACCACAGCTTTTTTATCTGCTCATCTGCTGATGGGTACTTGGGCTGTTTCCAGACCTCGCCTATTATAAATAACACTGATATGAACATAACTAAGGTGCATATATTCGGTTGAATTGGCATTTTGGTATTCTTAGGTTATACTTCCAGAAGCGGGATCGCTGGGTGAAAAGGCAGACTGACAGTTGTCAGAGAAGATGGGTGAGGGGATGAAAGAAGGTGAAGGGATTATCCAGAGAACACATATGCACAGCCCGTAGACACAAACAGCAGTGTGGTGATGGCCTGAGGGAAAGGGGCAAGGGCTGGGTGAAGGTGTCAGAAGGAGAAAAATGGGGAAAACTGTAGTGATGTAAACAATAAAAAATAAAGTACAAAATTGTATTTTTGAAGTGGTTTTGCGTATTACTAATTCTCTATAAATCACTTATAACTCTAAGGACTTTCAATATATTTTAATATTGACTTAGCTATACTTAGTATAAATTGTATTTTCGTATCTAGTAAAATTTAGCTGAGGATTTACCATAGTAGTCTTTCACTATTGTACCTACCCAGCTGAAATTAAGTGCACAGCAGTGTAGCAAATGGAATGGTGGTGAGCTGTGTGTAAGTAGAGGGGGAAAATCACAATCAAAATACAATTGATTGGATTTGATCTGGAAAGAATAATGTTTTAGTGAGTATTATTAATCACAAAACAAATATATTACATATAGACAAAGAATGAAATATCTGGCTCAAAGCTCTGGTCACTTATTTTTAAATGATTAATTACAAAATTAGTTTTAAGATCTAACATTGGCTAATGTTTTAAAAATAAATACATCTGATGACAAAAGTTCAGTTGTTTTGGCACCTTCAATTTATAACTAAAAACTGACACATTTAAAGGAAATTGCTTTATTTATGGCTTTACAGATTTAATAGTCTGTCTGGCTATATGCCATTACATCTGCTTGGTCACTCAATCATATAACTGCTTTAAAGAGAAGTCAACTTTGAAGAGAAAGCCTAATCAGACACCTGACATTGAATCATGAACCTGGGAACACACATTTTCAGAACTAAATCCAATGTCATTTGTCTTGAACAGGTGTATCTTTGCATTGATGTCAAGACTGTCAAGATGTGTATTCAGGATGATCCTTTTCTTGTGACTCTTGATCACATCTTAAAAACTAGATTTCATTATATTCATCAAAGTGTTATTATTTCTTACTTTGGTTTAATTAAATTGTGAGCATCATCCTTAAAACTTCTTCATTCATTCTTTTGGATAGAACCAACAGGATCTAGTAGAGTTGGAAAATGTTTAAGATTAGCTCATAAAGTATTACAATCCAGGATGCAGCTACTCTGCAGAACCAAACTAGTTCAGCAATTGTCTATTTAGTATAATTGTCAAGATTCAAGTTTATTTACATATTTCTGACTTTCAATTTCTACTCCAACATTATACAATGAGTAAATATTAATGTCCTCTTTCCAAGGAGACTAGTTTATAGCACATCACTTTACACTATTACTGAAAGGTTCAGAATGCTGATGTTCTATTTCAATGCTCTGCACACTGATATGATACATCATATGCATCAATATAAAAAGAAAGTGACTTTTTAACCAATCATTTCGTGTTCAATGTGCTTTAACAAGAAAACAGCTGATAGAATACAGTTGTAAACTAATCAGTTGACCTGATGGTTTTGGAAATGACATGGGTTCACATAGTGACGGGACACCCCTCTTTTCCATTTAATTTTGCAGTGAGTGATGTGAACACTTGACCCACTGTCTTGTCTCTGTCTTATCCGCAACAAGGAAATTTTGTGTTGCCAAAAAAGAAATATGAAGACATATCTCATGTTCCCTTGCATCACAATACTGAGTCACAGTTATGTTTATTTCCTTTGTAGTAAATGAATTATAATTGTATGAACTTCTTCATGTTTGAATCATGAGGAAGATTTCATCATGAAGAATGTCACTGAAGTTACTACTTTTGTACTGAAAGGCTTCACAGACAATCTTGAACTGCAAATTATCTTATTCTTCCTGTTTCTAGTGATTTACCTGTTTACTCTGGTGGGAAATTTAGGGTTAATTGCATTGGTTATTGGGGATTCGCAGCTCCACAACCCCATGTACTATTTTCTGTCTGTGCTATCATCTGTGGATGCCTGTTATTCTTCAGTAATTACTCCAAATATGTTAGTAGATTTTCTGTCAAAGAAAAAAGCCATTTCATTCCTTGGATGTGCAACACAGATGTTTTTCGCAGTTACTTTTGGGACCACAGAATGCTTCCTCTTGGCTGCAATGGCATATGATCGCTATGTGGCAATCTACAACCCTCTCCTGTACTCAGTGAGCATGTCACCCAGAGTCTATGTGCCACTCATCATTGCTTCCTATATCGGTGGCATTTTGCATGCTTGTGTGCACACGATAGCCACTTTTAGCCTATCTTTCTGTGCCTCCAATGAAATCAGACATATCTTTTGTGATGTCCCTGCTCTCCTCGCTATTGCCTGTTCTGACACTCACATAAACCAGCTTCTACTCTTCTACTTTGTGGGCTCCATTGAGATCTTCACTCTCCTGATTGTCCTGATCTCCTATGGCTTCATTCTGTTGGCCATTCTGAGGACAGGTTCTGCTGAGGGGAGGAGAAAAGTCTTCTCTACATGTGGCTCTCACTTAACAGGAGTATCAATTTCTCATGGAACTGTTCTCTTCATGTATGTGAGACCAACCTCCAGCTACGCTTTCAACCATGACATGATAGTGTCAATATTTTACAGCATTGGAATTGCCATGCTGAATCCCATCATCTACAGTTTGAGGAACAAAGATGTACATAAGGCGATGAAAAAAGTGTTTGGGAAAAATATGGTTATCAGTAAAGTATCTTTTCATAGTTGAATACAAATTGAAAGAATTGAAAGTGGTTACCTGTGTTCAATATCAAAAAGGTATTTTGAAAATGTTTTGTTTTAGTTTATTAATGTATTTCTGTCTTCTTGCATATTTTATAATAAAGATCACAGTCAAACTTCTGCCTATTCTGTCTTTGGTTTTTTAAAAAGTTATTGTCTATTTTCTTCTTAATACGTTCTTGCTGATATATGTATTTACACACACACACACACACACATATATACATATATATATATATATGTGGATTTTGATCCTGCTTGATATAATACAAATGCAAAATAAGCATACATGTGTGTAGTCATTACTTTAGAAAGTTGTGAATTGTTTATTTCTCTCCATGTAGCATAGCGACTCTAATATTTGCAATTTAAATAGTATTATGGTTTAGCTCACTAGCTTGATCACATACCACCTAATAAGTAACAATGCCACAGCTTACATTAGCCCAGACCACCTTCCATGAAACCATTGGTATCTGACTGCAGTTCAAAGCACTAGGCTCCATTCTTATGTCCATGCATTGGTAGCCACCTAATCAACAGTCTGTGTTTGGGGGACCACAGAAAATGTGTTCAAGTTCTTAGTGTCATTGCCATACTCTTTGTGAAGGTGCAATTCTTGCCATTTTGTTCCTTTACCCAGGCCGTACATATTAAACCCATCTTTCATATCACACAGAAGACAAAGTCTAGGAATTAACATTCATCAAGATGATACTTAAACTAAAAATGACAAAAGAAAAGCACAAATCAGAGGAAGGTGCAGCTTGCTGGCAGATTGGGTCTCTTCCCAGATCTAAGCCCCAGCCCATAGTGGGATTTCCTACAGTCCTGGTTCTGACTCGACTTCCAGCGCTCTTTTTATTGACGCCTGCACCTCTGTCATGTCCTTGCACGTGCCACCATGGGTCCAGGCTCAAGAACCAGTGTACAAAGTGAACCTTCCCAATGCTCGTGTTTAGCCCAGCTTCCAACAAACCTCATTTTCATTGCATAAGTATATCTACATCAAAGAAAAAAATATTAAGTTGTAGTGTTCTCCCCTCCTTCCTGTCTTTATAGAAATTTTGTGTGTATTTTTAATTGTTATCTTATGAAAACATTCTCTTCCTAAAGGGGTGTCTTTTTTAAAAATAAGCAAAATAATCTTCTCAGAAGTAAAGCCCAACCTAAGAATATTTCCCTGATGGAATAATTATGTTTAAATAACACCTCAACAAGCATGCACAAGAGTATGTTCTCGTCCATTGTTTCCTCTTTAAAAGGCTCACCCCACCATGCAGCCCTCCTTAAAATGTTAAAACTAAACCATAGTCACTGATACTCATTATCGTCACATATCCGTATGATGCAGGGGATAATGAAGACTGACTCTGTGTGTGTGTGTGTGTGTGTGAGAGAGAGAGAGATTTAGCACTGAAGGGATCCTTAACACAGCTGAAAATCACAAATATGAATACATTTTTGCTTTGCAATTTTGAAAGACTGAATCAAAAATAATCACAAATACAGCAAAAGAATTAGCCTTAGAGAAGAGAAAATAGATACAAGTACTCTTAAATTAAAAAATAGGTTAAAATTTTATAGAACTATGGGTAAAGAATGCTCATGGACAGTTCACAAAAGAAGCAACCTGTAGGCCAATGAATATATTTAACATTACTAATTACTTGGAAAATACAAAGGTAAAAGGATGTAAAACACTCCCACACTCATAACATTGGCAAAAATTAAAACTAGAGGACTATCAACTGAAAAATAAAATATATGAACTTTATTATTGTTCATTACAGAGAAGATTTAGAAGCAACTAAAAATTCCCATCNTATAAAGGAAAGAATAAACAAATGGGATCTCATCAAAATTAAAAGCTTCTGCATGGCTAAGGAAAACAGTATCAAGATAAAAAGAGAAGCAACAGCTTGGGAAAACATATTTGCCAATGATACCTCAGATAAGGGTTTAATCTCCAAAACATACAAAGAACTCACTCGACTCCACTCAAAGAAGACAAGCAACCCAATCAAAAAATGGGCAGAGGACTTGAACAGACATTTCTCCAAGGAGGACATACAGAGGATCCAGAGACACATGAAAAGATGCTCAATATCACTAGCTATCAGAGAGATGCAAATTAAAACCACAATGAGATACCACTTAACACCAGTCAGATTGGCTATCATAAACAAAGAAACAAACAACAAGTGCTGGAGAGGTTGTGAGGAAAAGGGGACCCTAGTTCACTGTTGGTGGGATTGCAGACTGGTACAACCACTATGGAAAATAGTATGGAATTTTTCTAAGAAAACTAAAAATGAATGTGCCTTTTGACCCAGCAGTTCCACTCTTGGGAGTATATACTAAGAACCCTGAAACATCAATCCAAAAGAACCTATGCACCCCAATGTTCATAGCAGCACAATTCACGATAGCCAAGAGTTGGAACCAACCTAGATGCCCATGGGTAAATGACTGGATCAAAAAACTATGATACATTTACACAATGGAATTCTATGCTGCAGAAAGGAAGAAGGAACTCCTACCCTTTGCAACATCATGGATGGAACTGGAAAGCATTATGCTGAGCAAAATAAGCCAGGCAGTGAAAGACAAATATCATATGATCTCACCGTTAACAGGAATCGAAACAAACCAAACAAGCAAGCATAATACAACCAATGACACTCAAATATGGAACAGGCTGTCAGGGTCCAGAGGGGAGAGGGGAGAGAATCATAGGGGAAAAGGGAATGGACTCACATGAACAAGTATAAAGGACACATGGACAATAACTAAGGGGGGGGGTGGAAAGGGAAGGGAGGCGGGGAGCATGCGGTGGGGGGCGGGCAGGGTTAGGAATATAAGACAGAAACCTATACTTGAACAAGAATTAAATAAAAATTATATTTTAAAAAAATTAAAACTAGAGGACTATCAAGTGAAGAATAAAAATATATGAACTTTATTATTGTTCATTACAGAGAAGATTTAGAAGCAACTAAAAATTCCCATCGCCTTGGCTGCTGTAGCTCAGTAAATTGAACATGGGCCTGTGAAGCAAAGGCTCGCGGTTTGATTCCCAGTCAGGGCACATGCCCGGATTGCAGGCCAGTTCTCAGCAGGGGACACACGAGAGGCAACCATACATTGATATGTCTCTCCTTCCTTTCCCCTCTGAAGATAAATAAATAAAATCTTTTTAAAAAAATCCATCTACTCTAAATGCATGAACTAGATTCATAACAATCAAGATAATTAAATCTGGTAATAGGATGACTGAGAAATATATATACCAAGAACAAAATGATGTAAACATTTTAAATACACTTATATAATGTCTGAAATCCAATTAAATACATTTTAGAACCATATCACTAACAATTATATATGTGTATGCATTATATATACATATTCACACATACATATTTATTATATATATACATTATATAATGTGCATATGTGTATATAGTATATATCAATGTATCCAGGAGTAAGAGTACTTACATAATGTGAATGTATTTACATCAGAGTAAATACATTCTATTTTTTTAAATGATGCATAAAGCTTAGGACATTAGAGTAAGTGAAATAAGCTAGTCACAGAACTACAAATACTGCCTGAAACCTTTTACATAAGGCTTTTCAAACAATCAAACACATAAAAGTGGAAAGTAGGATGGCAGTTGCCAGGAAGTGGGAGGAGGGAGAATGGCTATTGCTATTCAATAGGCATAAAGTTTTAGTTTTTCTAGATTACATCCAGGAATATATATGCAACAGTGTGCCTGTAGTTCACATTTCTGTATTTGATACTTAAAACTCTGTTAAGAGGGTAGATATCATGTTATATGTTCATACCACAATAAAACTAAATTAGAATATTTAGAAACAGAAAAAGGTTGGAATTGTTAGTAACTGTTGCCTCTAGATGGATAGTGGAGAATGGGAATGAGAGAGGTTTTTTTCAATGGAAATTTAGTTTATATGTAGTTGTGTATGGCTTTAAAATAGTGAATTTTATATGATAAAACTATTGCTTAATGTGGGTGATAAAAAACATGATATTTAGAAGGTTATTTTTCTGTGTATGTGAGTGTGTATAGGCATGTGTCTGTTTTTTAAACGTATTTTGAAAGGTGAATCTTGTGATTCAATGATAGCACTATCTTAGAGTTTTGACTGCTTGCCCAAGGTAAATTTACCAAGTATCCTAATTAAGACTTAGGGAGTGGAATATAGGACTTAAATGAGAGATCAAGTTGTAACATGAAGCATCGATACCAAACAGCATAAAAGAAAGAGTTTTTCAAAAATCTTCACAATGTTATAAGAATGCTAAATAGATGGGAAGTTGGCAGAGCTGATGAGGAATGAGAGTCGTGTTAACTAAAAGAGTACAGACTGTGTCTGTGGTCACATGGAAGGCAATATCCAATGGATGTTAGAGAGGAAGCCACCCTACAACCTTCATGGGGCTATGGGATCCTGAAAAGAACCTCAGTTTAAATTTATTACGATGAGAACTTGAAGTTGGTAAAAGTCTTCATACTTTCCTCTTTATTGTTCACAGTTTGTCTATTCCTTTATTACTTCTAAAGCTTACAATGTGCCATAGCCTTCTTAAATATACCAAGGTGAAGAAAGAACAATTGTGTCCTGCCCTAAAGATCAGACTATTCTAGAGAATGATATGCATGTTGTCACTGCCTCTTTACCAAAGTTAAAATTATATTACAGGTAGATTATGGCTCTAAAGCCAAAAAAACTGTTTTATTTCACCGCTCTAAGATGGCTATTGCATTTATTCGTTCATTTACTCATCATTTCATTAGTCAGCCCTTTGAAATACCTTTTGAAAATAACATATACTTTTTTCTTTGTATTAACAGCTGCTAAATTTATTCAAAGGGAAACTACTTAGACATATCTTTCTCACTTATAAAACTTATCAACTAGAAAACTTTACACTCAAGAAAATAAAAATATTATAATATTTAATTATGATATTTATATATGCTTGAGGAATGATGTCTGGATTATATAAAAAGCATTTTCCTTTTGAGTAATTTAGTCAAAAACTAAAAGTAGGACCAGGTTTCTGATGGGGGCCTTATTGAGTTCAATAAAACATCATATTCAGTCTTCTTATAAACATTCACACTGTAAATTTATGTTTTCTACCGTGTGGTATTTATGGCAAATACACCAGGGCTTGTTTTTACCTCAAGAATAGAGGTTTTGCATTCAGTCTACACCCCCAAATTTACATTATAATTGAGTTTTGGGGTGAGAATCCTGTGTTTTCTAACTGTTGGATTTTTATTTCCATCCCAAGGGCCAGCAACACTTTCAAAAGATAGGGTTCCAATTCGAAACAGAGGGTGGAATTATTACATGTGATTATTATTCAATGTAATTATCTAAGTCCCTAGGCTATCTCCACCCTTTTTATTCTTTGGGTGAGAGTTTTGCATAGCGGCCTGGTTAATGAGCATTTTATTTGTCTTTCTTTCCAAGGGGAATAAGAACTTTATCTGGGAATTCTGGTTCTCATGTTTGGGGATTGGGGCCATATGCAAACATACTGCAGTGTGACTTATAAAACCCGATAGCATGCTTCCCGCAACAACCTCTGATGGGAGTCTCAGCACATCTCTGGAAATTGGTAGGTTAAACCAAATACTTTTCTTATTACTAACCATGGATGTGTGGAGCAAGCATCTTGGGAACTTATTCATTCAAATCAGATGCAGAGATGAAATGATACCTGCTCTGTTCTCTTGTCTCATCTCTGCCCACTGATTGCCGAGTGGAAGTGATGGTAATAGACTTGCAAAATAGTGTCCAGCAACCCTACTGATAAATTAGACTGTGTGAGCACTTGTACAGAATGATGGATAGTCATTACAGACAGTATATTTCACCTTGGTATAATAAGGGATTTTTTTTTTTTACCATAGAACTGGCAGAATTGATGGATGTGTTACAGGGCACTCTACAATAAATACAAGTGTCTGTGTAATATGTCCTCCAGGAAGACTAACCCAATTACTTAACATTCATAAAAACCAGTTTGTCTCCCTTATCTGCTTTTTGCATTGCCCAGGGCGATAAACCTTAGGATGGAAAGATTCACCTCTGTTCACAGTCTCTTTATTGCTGGTGAACATGGAGAGCTCAAATTACAGTGCACAGTTTTAAAATCATATCAGAAGGTGCTTAGAAGTTAAGTTGCACTATTATTTATTATTATAAGATAAAATGATTAAAATTCGGTATATTTTAAACATTTTATTTGCCAAGATGTATTGTCTTGGTAGACCTATAAGATGTTCACATTAAAAACAAATTAGAAAAAAAAAGCATTTGTAAAGAAGTAAAGTTTCTTTTTTCAGGAACACTGCTCTATCAAACAAGGTTCTGAAGAAATAAGAGAAAACTGAGGCTGCTCCAGAGAAACTTTCCTTCCGTGACAAATACTTACCAAACTAAGGAACAACACGGTATAGCTTTGCCTTCGGTTACATTGCAGTAGAAGAGGAAATACATAACAGGTGGGATATACACATATGTTCTCCATTTCAAAACTTAATGGCACAAATTCATAATAGATAATCAAACATTGCTACTTCGATGCTCCTTTTTGTTTTTGTTAAATTGAGGGTGAATATACTGAATATATTATCTCAGAGTAAAATATGCACTGAGTTACTTGATTTGTAGCAAATTAAGCATTGTTTTTTAAAGATTTTATTTACTTACTTTTAGAGAGAGGTGAAGGGAGGAAGAGAGAGAGGGAGAGAAACATCACTGTACAATCAGTTGGTTACCTCTCCTGCAACCCTAACTGGGGATCTGGCCTGCAACCCAGACATATGTCCTCACTGGGAATCAAACTGCTGACCTTTCAGTTCACACACCAGCATCCAGTCCACCAAGCCACACCAGCCAGGGCACAGATGAAATATTTTAATGAGGGGGTCTGGCCACCGTGTTTTCCACCAAAACTTACCTCTGCACTTCTTCTTGAATGCAGTAGTAGGAGTCGAGATACGGGAGTGCTGGTGCAACGGCATCAGCTTGACACATTAGACAGGTAGCTGATGGATGGGAGTAAGCATTTTTAAGACAAATAAACACCAGAGTTTTAAGAGAATGAGGTTGTGGGAGAGCACAGCCTGATTTGTTTGTTCAGTGCATAGCTGGATATCTTGTGTCCCAGTTTCTTCAATATGCAAAATTATAATTCACTTGCTATTTCTATGTCAATTATAAAAGCCCTCAGTAAGGTAGAATGAGTTCCCAAGGCTGAAATAAGAAAACACATTTGAAAAATCTTTCAAAACATATTGATAACATTAACCACTCAGACACTTGATATTTAATCATGAACCTTGGAACACACATTTTCAGAACTAAATTCTATGTCATTTGTCTTCAACAGATGTATCTTTGAATTGATGCCAAGATGTGTATTCAGGCTGATCCTTTTCTTGTGACTCTTGATCACATCTTAAAAACTAGATTTCATTATATTCATCAAAGTGTTATTATTTCTTACTTTGGTTTAATTAAATTGTGAGCATCATCCTTAAAACTTCTTCATTCATTCTTTTGGATAGAACCAACAGGATCTAGTAGAGTTGGAGAATGTTTAAGATTAGCTCATAAAGTATTACAATCCAGGATGCAGCTACTCTGCAGAACCAAACTAGTTCAGCAATTGTCTATTTAGTATAATTGTCAAGATTCAAGTTTATTTACATATTTTTGACTTTCAATTTCTACTCCAACATTATACAATGAGTAAATATTAATGTCCTCTTTCCAAGGAGACTAGTTTATAGCACATCACTTTACACTATTACTGAAAGGTTCAGAATGCTGATGTTCTATTTCAATGCTCTGCACACTGATATGATACATCATATGCATCAATATAAAAAGAAAGTGACTTTTTAACCAATCATTTCGTGTTCAATGTGCTTTAACAAGAAAACAGCTGATAGAATACAGTTGTAAACTAATCAGTTGACCTGATGGTTTTGGAAATGACATGGGTTCACATAGTGACGGGACACCCCTCCTTTCCATTTACTTTTGCAGTGAGTGATGTGAACACTTGACCCACTGTCTTGTCTCTGTCTTATCCGCAACAAGGAAATTTTGTGTTGCCAAAAAAGAAATATGAAGACATATCTCATGTTCCCTTGTATCACAATACTGAGTCACAGTTACGCTTATTTCCTTTGTAGCAAATGAATTATAATTGTATGAACTTCTTCATGTTTGAATCATGAGGAAGATTTCATCATGAAGAATGTCACTGAAGTTACTACTTTTGTACTGAAAGGCTTCACAGACAATCTTGAACTGCAAATTATCTTATTCTTCCTGTTTCTAGTGATTTACCTGTTTACTCTGGTGGGAAATTTAGGGTTAATTGCATTGGTTATTGGGGATTCGCAGCTCCACAACCCCATGTACTATTTTCTGTCTGTGCTATCATCTGTGGATGCCTGTTATTCTTCAGTAATTACTCCAAATATGTTAGTAGATTTTCTGTCAAAGAAAAAAGCCATTTCATTCCTTGGATGTGCAACACAGATGTTTTTCGCAGTTACTTTTGGGACCACAGAATGCTTCCTCTTGGCTGCAATGGCATATGATCGCTATGTGGCAATCTACAACCCTCTCCTGTACTCAGTGAGCATGTCACCCAGAGTCTATGTGCCACTCATCATTGCTTCCTATGCTGGTGGCATTTTGCATGCTTGTGTGCACACACCAGCCACTTTTAACCTATCTTTCTGTGCCTCCAATGAAATCAGACATATCTTTTGTGATGTCCCTGCTCTCCTTGCTATTGCCTGTTCTGACACTCACATAAACCATCTACNAACCATAAAACCCTACCATTAACCAACATCTTATACATACTCTTTGTTTAACTTCATCCTGTTAAACCTCAGTAATATTTCTATTTGACATAGAAATAATTACATCTGTCTTCTGGGACTATCCTGCAGAATAATGAGATCACTGCTTCAGAATGCCTAGCACAGCTCTGGGCACAGAGTAGGTGCACACCCAATAATGCCAGTACTCTCCCACATTCGATTCTCTATCCAACTAAAACATGCTGGTCAGGCTTTAACAAATCAAAACTGTCAGTTGTAACCAAAAAAAGCAAAACATGCTTTATACTATGTAAAGAAAAGAGGTATAAGCTGAAGAGGAAAGGAAGGGCTTCCAGAACCAAACAGTACAGATAAGTCTGAACAGCCAGAAGTCAGACTGATAGTCAGAGGGTCTGGCTTACTCAGTAAAAGAAAGGAAGTGGGATTCAGTGAAGAGCACAGTTTCTGACTGATACTGAGAAGAAGCAGTACTAAGGCTCGGCCTGTTTGTGGGCAGCTGAAGCAAGGCAGTGTGGTGGATATTGATAAGGAGAAACCCAGGATCCTAATGGGCTGTCACAGAAATATTGAAATTTCCAAGGGTGATGATGGCAAGATATGGGGTGGAGAGGAGGCCTGTGGCAGCTAAGGGAAAATAACTGGAAGTCACTCTGGCTCACCTGGTTCTTATGGGTAACTGTGTTTTATTTTTGGAAACATAAACATACACACTCTCAGAGGCATGTGTGCACAAGCAAATATACATAGGAATGTGCGTACATTCAACAAATCACAAATATTAATATAATCAAGATATGCATATCAATGTTAATACATATAATGAAGTAGTGTGCCTTCACCCACTACAAACTCTCACCAGCAGTGAATGATAAATCAGTACCTTACACAAACAGTTCTGAGATTCTGAAGTTGGTCTCTGGAGAGTTGATATTTTAGGACTTTATGAAAAGATTGAGAGAAAACAGGATCTGAAGAAAAAACTGATAAATACACAGATGGTGAATGACAGAATCATAGACTTAAAACACATACAATTTTATTAACCAATGCCACCCCAATTTAATAGAAATTTCATAAAAATACATAAAAGCCAATGACAAACAGTAAAGAAATAAACTGATTTTAAATGAACCTTTTAACAATCTGGTATCCAACAGAGAAAGCACCTTATTGTCCATTCATCTCTTTTCATTGTCCCCATTAACTGATGAAGGCAACAAAATCGATGGCACCAGAGAATATCTCACAGGTGACCGAGTTCATTCTCATGGGCATTTCAGACCGCCCGGAGCTCCAGATCCCACTCTTCTTTGTTTTCCTGGTCATCTATGGGCTGACCGTGGTAGGGAACCTGGGCATCATCACCCTCACCAGTGTCGACTCTCGACTTCAGACGCCCATGTACTTTTTCCTCCGGCACTTGGCTGTGGTCAACCTTGGCAACTCTACTGTCATTGCCCCTAAAATGCTGGTTAACTTCTTGGTTTCCAAGAAAACCATCTCCTACTATGGGTGTGCAGTGCAACTGACTGCATTCATACTTTTCATTGTAGCTGAGATTTTCACACTTGCTGCAATGGCCTATGACCGCTACGTGGCTGTGTGCAACCCCTTGCACTACATGGTGGTGGTGTCTCCACAGGTCTGCCTTCTGCTGATCTTCCTTACACACTTGTGCAGCCTGACCACAGCACTGACTTCCTCTTCCTGTGTGTTCTCTATGTCCTACTGCTCTTCCAACGTGATCAACCATTTTTACTGTGATAACGTCCCTTTATTAGCATTGTCATGTTCTGATACCTACGTTCCAGAAACTATTGTGTTTGCCTTCTCAGGAATCAACTTGTTTTTCTCTATGATTATTGTTCTGACATCCTACTTTAACATCATCCTTGCCATCTTGAGGATCCATTCCTCAGAGGGGCGACACAAAGCCTTTTCCACCTGCGCTTCTCACTTGATGGCTGTTGCTGTGTTCTATGGGACCCTTCTCTTCATGTATTTTCAGCCAAGGACCAACCTCTCTTTAGATACTGATAAAATGGCCTCAGTCTTCTATACCCTCGTGATACCAATGCTGAATCCCCTCATTTACAGCCTAAGGAACAAGGATGTGAAGGATGCATTGAAGAGGTTCCTGGATAACCCATTTCAATCACTCAAACTAACATCAATGTAAAACTGTCTTGATGAACAGCTTTCTGTGGCCTCTGATCATCTTGCTGTTCAGAGGCAACAAATAGTTTAAAATTCCATGAGTTTCAGTGAGAAAATCGTCATTCTTTTCATTCCAACCTCAAACACCCAATTTCCCCAGTGGAAAAAATGCATTAGTTGAGCCAAGAAAACACAGTTATGTAAGTAGTAAACAGTAATAATAAAGTAAGCACATTTTAAAATACAGTTAAACTTATTCAAAGGGTTTTATCATTTCTAAGCAAGGAAGAGCAAGCCTGATAGCTGGTGGCGAAGATGCACATGGGCCACTTCTTAGAAAGTGGTCGAGTGAGACCATTTTTCCTGCCACAGATATCTTTTGTTCAGCTTTTAAAAGTTTTATTATTTTTGTAGCATTTTTTCCATCAGTTTTTCAACCTTTTGCAGCTATTTCTGTCTTAACCTTAAAAGAAATTTTTATCACAGACAAAAAAATGAACTTTTAGAACAAAATAAAAACTGAACAAAAATGCTTTAGTAGACATGAAAATAAGAAACAGGACATGTGGCTAAACAAATAAAAACTATGTAAAAGGGGATTCTACCTTTTTATGCCTTTCATTTTATCCCTTTACTTGGTGCATGTACGCAATAACAAAGTGTTGTGTCATTTATCCAAGAGTGACATATACTCACTCTTTCCAAATTATACTCTTACACTAGACACTGTAGTGCTGACTTTTTTATACAATCATAACAATAAACACTCTTATAGCATTTTTATTACTGTCTTTTGGAATGAAATGTTACTAAACAAAAAGATAGTTGTCCTCAAAGTGACACCAATTCTTAAGGGCACCCATTGCCTCTGCCACTGACCCCAATGTCGGCACTCATTTCCTGCCCTGTCTCGTTACATGTTACACACCACTAACATTTAGTAAAGAGAGTGTGTGCAACATGCAAGTCAAGATTACAGAATTTGGACTCGCTCACAACCTTTTCTAATTGAAAAGTAAAACTGGGAAACTTTAAGGTTTTCCATGGAGATTTTCTGGCCCCTTAGGTTCTGGATGAATTTGGTTGGAGCACTGATGCTCTCTCACCGGAAGTTCTCAGGACTTCGTACTGGGTGTCCAGTTGTCCTGATTCACATCGATCATGGATGGCTGCTTTCCAAAGGGCGGGTTCCTCCAGCCACCTCCATGAAAATGAAATAGTCCTTTCACAGAAATCATTTGAAAATGAAGGAAACTCACTGCAGATACAGTGGGAGGAGACCAGAAAGACATTGTGGTGTAGCCTCAGGCCTCCTTCTCAGAGAAACTGAACTGCTGAATTTCCCGGTTGCCTGTCCATGTTCCCCAGCCTCACGGAGGAACCATTGTGCTGGCTCCTCTCTCTTTCTCTTCCATTTTGTCCCTCTGATTTTTTTCTCTGTATTTCAATTACGGGGTAAATTTTTTTCTATCCTTCTTATAAACAGAGCTATTACTTGATGGAGCTTGAGAGTTTTTTATTAATCATTCCCCTAGTTGTGACCTTCTATTCCAAACTCTCTACAGGATTGGTTTTGTTCTTTCATTACTTATAAAGGCATTTCTATAAACAACCACTTTTACCTATGTTGGGGCAGTTTTGTTTTTAAAGAGGGCTGTCAAAACGAGTCTTTATCTCACAAAATGTACATGAGCTGTGGTTAACAAAAATATCCAACTAAACACTAAAATATATATTTTTAATAAATATCAGAATATGTATTTCTTATGAAGTGATTCTAACCACAATAGCATTTTGAGATATAATGGTCAGAAGAGGTTACTAACAATGAGAAAAATGCACTTTAGAAAATCTATCTGTCAAACATCCAGTAGAACATATCACTGAATGATAAAGGTTATTCATGTTTCCACAATCGTAAAACATGATTATTTTAAGAAATGGACTCATGATGTTATATGACATTAATTTAAACCCCTTTATGAAATAATCTGAGCAGGACACTTCAATGTTAAGATGTGAATGCTGAAAATATTGCTTCTTAATCACTGAATAATCAAGATAGCTGCAAACACTTCTTTGGATGTGGTGGCATCCTCACTTCTGTTGAAATCATTTTTCTCGTTATTTGCTTCCTCCCACAGAATGTTCGACAGTTCACTAACACTTCATGATTCGACACTAGGAAACTGCAAGCTCTAAAACAGAAAGTCACCCTGGAAAACCACTCAGGACGAGAACACCGTGAGGCTTGTGGAGGGGAAGGTGCTGTGTCACCACCCATGACTTAGGCCACAACCCAGCCACGGCCTCATACCTGTGAAGAGGACAAGCAATAGTCTCGCCTTACGCCCAGGAGGAAACGTAGAAAGATCAGGTGGTCAGCCAGACCGCTTCTGCCACTAGATGTCAGTGCTCTGTGTCACTTCCATAACGCCTTCATCAGCATTATCCCAAATGGCCAATCTTAGCACTATTATGAACATTCAAATATCAAAACTATATTGGTTATGTTTTTATTTATCTCTGAACTTTTTCGTTAATGCATACTGTGCTTAGGGCATCTTCTCTTTCAAATCCAAAACTTTATTTGAATTACTTTTTTAAAATTACATATCACCACAAGTAGGAGAATTTTAGCCTTAAAGCCAAAATTGTTTCTATAATTATGTCTGACTTAATTATTTATTGCAAATCCTTACAAGCAGTACATATTTAGAAATGTCCACAGCATGAAATTCTAGGGTATTGATCGTGCAATGTATATTGATAAAGAATTCTTGAAATAGAACTGTCTTTATTTAAATGAGTTCAAAGTGTTTATTTTTTCCCAAATCAAGTACCCATTTCGAGAGAGATTCATTTATGGATCAGTGGGGATCACACATACAACGTTGCTCATTGTGGTGATACATGCAGAAATCAAGAGATGGTCACTTACTAAATGCCTGTTACCATTTAAACAAACAGACAGCAATGTGGTAAAGGTGGGGGGATGGGATGCTGGGTGCTGGGCAAGGAGGAGAAATGGGGGACAACTGTAATAGTGTCGACAAAAAAAATATATTAAAGAGTTCTGACCCAGACTATAGTAATTTTATGAAACAGAACTAGTCAATTATAAATATTTATGTAGTAAATTTGTTCAAAAATATATAGTTGAGTGAGAACTTTTAAATACAAAATGAAGTATATAACAAAACATATGCACATTAAATATACATTATATTGTCATTGGAAAGCTGTAATTTTTAAGGACATATTTCAGCTTCTACAGGGAAAGTTCTGTGTGAGGAAGGAAATTGAAAATAGGAAATGAAGACTATGATGATTATGGCTATGGACCTCGGGTATATTAAGTCAATGTAGTCCTTTACATTAAACAAGTAAAAGAGTTATACACATATTCTTAAATTTTATTTTTTCTGAATCTTTAAAAAACATTGTAGGACACATTTAAAGAGTTTTGTCTTCATCCTCAGACATAAAACTGGGAAGAACTCATTATGGAAAATGCTAAATGTTGAAGTCATTTATAGTATGCTTACATCCAGATATTTGAATGGATGCAGTAAAAAAGATAACAGAGGAAAGCAGGTAAATTAGGTAAAAGAACATTTCCTCATTAAAAAGGTACCCAGGATAATTAACAAAGACCATGGCATAAGGTCCTGTTCTCTGATGCTTTGGCAATAACCAAGAAATTGCAATCAAGCTCCCAGAAAGTGACTCACAGGGGAGACACTCATGAATTCTTCTGATTTCAGTTATGTTTGTAATCACATGGGGAAACAAGAATGCATCCTCCGTTTTAGGTGAGTAGATGGTACTAAATATTACCTAATTTGTAGATTAGCTCCAGTGACAATTTTAGATGCCTGGTTTTAATTTGAATTTTAGAGATGAGTGTAATCACCAATGCCAGATTAAATACACTATACCATAAGTATCAGTAACCTCTTTTTATAACTATGTTTTCTGGAGTACTTATATGTTTGTACCCCTGTATTATATTCTCTGGTGGTAGTAAGGGCCCTCACTTTTCCCTTTATCCCCGTTATCACCCTCCTCCCTGCACCCCACCATCCTCCAGCATTCCCCCCAACTTAGTTCATGTCCATGGGTTGTTTATATAAGTTCTTCGGCTTCACCATTTCCTATACTATTCTTAACCTCCCCTGATCTATTTTGTTTTTTAAATCCTCATTCAAGGATATATTTTTGTTGATTTCAATAGATTTCAGAAAGAGAGGAAGGGACAAAGAGAAAAATACTGATGTGAGAAAGAGACATAGATTGGTTGCTCCCCTACCTGCACCCCCACCCCCCATGCACTCCTGGACCCTGTACCAAACCCACACCTAGCTAGCTATGTGCACTGACTGGGAACTGATTCTGCAACATTTAGGTGTATGCGAGATGCTCCAACCAACTGAGCCACCCGGCCAGGGCAAGGCATCCTCATTTTTTGTTATGGCTTCTAGATTTATAGTGTGATTCTAAACCATGAACCATTTTCTTTCTTTTACTTTATTAAATTTATTGGGTGACATTGGCTAATAGGACCATATACGTTTTAAATATATATTTCTATGATACATGCTCTGCATATTGCGTTGTATGTTCACTACCCAAAGCTGAGTCATGTTCTGTTATATATTTGACCATATCTTTGACCCCCTTTACTTTTTACAACACCCCTCAAGTTCCTTTTCTCTGATAACCATGAGACTGTTGTCTGTGTCTATGAGTTTCAGTTTTATATCACATATAAGAGTGAATCAAATGGTTAAGGGTAGTAGCAGGGATAAGGTTAGGGTTAGGGTTACAGTTAGGAGGAGGAGGAAGAGAAATGATTAAAATGCAATACTAAGTGGAAAACACCAGACTTTCCCAAAATTATACTGGTATTGGGAAAAATATAAATGATATTGAGCTGTACCATATGAGCACTTTATGTAAGTTATACATTTTGTTTAGAATGTGTGGTATAATTTTAAAAAGTATTTCCTGTATGTAAGACTGCAAGATTGATTTTACAGTTGAAAACCAATTACATAAGTTAAATTAATAACATTATCATTACTTTAATAAAAATACAATAGGTCTGTGATAAATTGGATAAAAAATAAATTTAGAAAAATCTAATTTATTTCTACATAATTTTTTTTAATTTAAGAAGATAATGTTTATGAAGCCATTAAAAAAGAAACCTAATTTAGGAATAAGTTCATTTTTAAAAATGTAAGACCTCAGTAATCATTTGAATAAAAATTTAACACAGTATTTAAATATATATATATTTCAAAAAATTATACTTAATTTGCCCACAGAATGAAAGACATAATTTTTTAGCAAAGTCAATCTTTAGATTGATCTATAGATTCAACATAATGCCAACATAAATCCTTTCTACTTAATTTACTCCCACCTTCCTTTCTCCCCTCTGTACTTTCTCCCCTCCCTCTTTCTCTTTTTTTCCCCTGCCTTCCTCATTTCCTCCTTTCTTTTACTTCTTACTTCTTCCTTTTAGAACTTTGGAAGCTAATTGTATAATTTACTCAGACAGGCAAAACACCTAAAAATAGCAAAGATGATCTTGAAGAAAGAAAACAAGTTGCAGGAGTTACAGAACCAGATGTAGCTATTAGCTGTAGTAATATTTAAAAAGCACAACATTTCCCTGCTATTCTGATCAATGGAATAGAAGAGTGACCCCAGAAGCCAATACACACACTCGTACACAGTCACCCAACTTGTAATAGAGGCATCACTATTTTTCATAACAAAAACAATAATTTTTTCAATAAAGGATATTAGGTAGTTTGTGTATTTTGTTCAAGGGGAAAAGTGTCTGGACACTTGTTAACACCCTAGACAGCTTCAATCCTACCTGGATTAAAGGTCTAAATGTAAAATCCAAACAACAAACATTTTGGAGGTAAACAAAATGGGACATCTTTGTGATACAGAGTTGTTGTACTAGAATATGTACAAATTTTTTAACAGAACACACAGAGCAACTACATAAGATTTAAAAAGATTACTTCAACTAATTTAAGAAATCAGAGGGGAGGAGAGAGGGGTGACAGGAGAAGGAAGGGGAAGTGTCTAGTCAAGGAACATGTATAAAGGACCCATGGACAAGGACAACAGAGTGGGGATTGACTTTGGGAGCTGGGGGTGGGCTGGGCAGGGGAGAGCAATGGAAGAAAAATTGGGACAACTGACAACTGTAACAGAACAACAACAACAAAAGAAATCTGTTCATCAAAATTAATAGCATAAAAAAGGAGACTCTCATAGTGGCAGATTATAGTTCATCAGAACTACATATTTAGATACAGATATTTGACAGATGATTTATGAAAATATAAAAATAACTTACCAATCAATAAATAAACACAAAATATAATATGAAAATGATAAAAGACATGCATGAGCACTTTTGAAAGGAAAATATCAAAATCCCTTTGAACAAATGAAAATGTCCTCAATTTCATTTAACATTAGGATAATGCAAGCCCTGGCTGGTGTAGCTTGGTGGATTGAGCGTGGGCCTGTGAACCACATGATTGCGGTTCGATTCCTAGTCAGGGCACATGCCTGGATTGCAGGCCAGTTCCCAGCAGGGGACTCACAAGAGGCAACCATACATTGATATTTCTCTCCCTCTCTCCTTCCCTTCCCCTCTAACAATCAATAAATAAAAAATCTTAAAAAAACATTAGGATAATGCAAACTAAAACCACAACACCCATGCACATCATGCAGAATGGAGACAAAGAAAACAATGAAAATGTCAAATCTTAACAAGATATCAAGCAATTATAACTATTTCTATTTCCAGTAAAAGTGGGGTTCTTTCATAGGATCAAGAGAAAAACATTTCACGGACCCACACACAGGAGCTTAGGGCAAAATTTATTTGGGTGGGAATAGAAGGACATTCCTGTGTCCCATTCCTTGTCCATGCCACCATGGAAGAAGTCCAACCATGTCTTCAGCAAGGTCCAAACAAAGGCCAGTGTCCAGTTTCTGTTTCATACTAAAGCTTAGTCCTTTGGAACTCACAGTTGGCTGCTAAGCCACCTCAGTCCCCATCTGGGTAGCTAGGCACTGTCCCTGCCCACTGCTCTACCCAGACTCCCACCTAAAACCCATGTTTGGAGTCCACATCACTGCTAGTCCTGCGTGGTCACTACAGAGAGAGTGCACAAACTAACAGGGCGAATACATGTTCCCAAGCTAGAGAGAGAGAGCTTCTCTGCTGAACTGTGTTGTATTATCTTGAGCTTGGGCAGGACAAGGTGCTTTTTCAAAATAACCAATCAACTCCCCAAGGGTTCCTGGGCTCCTGATGGGTCCACCCTCTAGGCAAGTGACTACTTTCCCAGGTTAGACTGACAGGTCTCTATGGGCAAGCACCTCCCTCTGCCCCACTGTAACTTTTATTGTGCATGTGCTCACCTCCCACTGCTTCCTCCAACCACCTGGTGCTGGAGAGTGGAAGACAGGGTGCTAATCCTGGCTGCAATACTGTGATCCTGTGGTTTCTGGGAAGATGTAGCTTCCTGGTGCAGCAAGCTGATGCTTCACAGCCCATTAGGCTCAACAATATCCAATTCCTTTGCTTCCTTCCTTATTAATAACTAGCTAACTAAGTATGATAACATTTTCACTACTGGCGGGGATGCACATTTGTATAAACATTCTGAAAATCCATTTGGCAGTATTTACTAATGCTGCAACTCAGCAATTTTAGTGTATTGACTATGCCCAAATGAAAACACATTCAAGAGTAAGCCAGTATAGATCAAATATTGATGTGAACACAAGGGGTGTGAGTAGTTTTTAATTACCATCATCAGGGAACCCTCATGTATATCAGGACAATATTTTATAAGTGATTATCTTTAATAAATCCACATGTTATTACTTTATAAATGTTCAAAGATGAAAAAGTTATTTTTGAAGTATAACATTGAATAGAATGTTAATAACACCACTAATCATAAAACCTCCAAATTAGAACCAATCCCAGTAATCAAAAAGGGAATAATGGATGAATAATTTGTGGTATATTTATAGAGTAGAATTGTACACAAAAATAAGAATAAGCAATCTAGAAATACAGATGACAATATATCAAGTGAAAAAGTCCAGACACACAGAAAACACATGTACAGGATTTCTTTTATATGAAGTAGCAAATGTAGGTGAAAATAATTTATGTTGTTCAAAGTCAGAGTAGTAGTTACTTTGGTGTGTGGGGAGAGGTGTGGGGTATAGTCATAGTAGAAAAGTGAATGAAGAATGATTTCAGAGTCCTGATAATATTTTGTTTGTGTTGGTGGTTGTAATTTCTGTTTAATCTGGATTCTGGCTACACAGATGTGTTAATTTTGTAAAAATTTATTTATGATGTATGCATTTGTTAATAATACATGTATTATACTTTAGCAATAAGCAAAAGACACCACAAATAAGGGGGAAATGTCTACACATATATTTTCCCTTGCAAATTTTAAAACTGTGCAATAAATGTTCAAACATTTCTCTTTTATGTCCTCACTCCTTTTTTTTTAATGTAACCCATTTAGCATTTATTTTTTTAAATATATTTTATTGATTATACCATTACAGTTGTTCTATTCCCCCCATAATTCCCTTCCACCCTGCATACCCCTCCTCCACCTTTCCCCCCTTTAGGTTATGACCACGTGTCTCAAGTTCTTTAGATTCTATATTTCCCCTACTATTCTTACCCTCCCCCCTACCTATTTTTTACCTACTGTCTATGCTACTTATTTTCTGTATCTTCTCCCCCCTTCTCCTCCTCCCACTCCCCTGTTGCTAATCCTCCATGTGATCTCCATTTCTGTGGTTCCACTCCTGATCTAGCTGTCCTCTTAGTTTGCTTTTGTTTTAGGTGTGGTTGTTAGTAACTGTGAGTTTGCTATCCTTTCACTGTTCATATTTTTATCTTCTTTTTCTTAGATAAGTCCCTTCAACATTTATATAATAAGGGCTTGGTGATGATGGACTCCTCGAATTTGATCTTTTCTGAGAAAAGTCCTTACAGGATTCCTCACTCCTTTTTTAAAAGAGACAAAACTTGCAAGAAAAACTAAAACTCCCCTCTTACAGAAATAATGTTTTGGTTACAGATGTCTGTGTTGCATTAGAAAAGACTTAACCAAGGGAAACTGAGGAAAAGTACTTAATCTTATTTGTATGGGCATATAAAGATATTCTGGATAATCAGCAGCTATCCAATTGGCTTTGTTTGAAGCATTCAAATGCTTTCAGCATAATTAACAGATTGTGTCCTTTCTCCTCAGGGAGGATCTCAAAGGACCAAACAGTCCTATAAATTCTTCCTACTGGGTTATGCTAAGAGTACATGAGGAGCACAGAGAGATTCCTCATTAGAGGTGAGTAGACGGTACCTGTTTCTCCCACTTTCACTGTCAGTCTTTAACGCCCCACCTTGGGCATTCAGCTATAGCTTTAACAACCTGCTTCAATAACTGGAGTTGCTGGGCAAGTATGCCTTTGTAAATATCTTTATTATGATTTTTTTTACAAAAGTTAGACATTTATGTTGATGTGGTTATACTCTTTGAATAGTAAAAAAAGAAAAAAAGGCAACTTCTGAAAAGGGAGTCACATTAAAAAACTCTACCCCCCAAACCTTAAGATAGTCGTGTTTTTACCCTTGGACCCATAATCCAGATGTCAAATTTGATATTGCTATCTGGAGTTAGTTGGGTATGTTTCAGAACTTTTAACCACAAATAATAACATATCCATAATGTTCTCCAGTTACCTCTAAATGAAAATGGTTATGCCAATACCTTTAAAATTCTTGCAGTTGTCACTATCGAAAATGCCATGTGTTTTCCAGATTCACAATTATCATTAAAAGCATCAATACCACATGCAAATCACTGCTTCTCAGTGGGAGGTGAGGCCAAAGCAAAATATCAAAGTGTGGATTTCGCTGCCTAGCACCTCCATCCCACCATCATGTCTCACATGAGTGCTTACTCTCTTCCTTGGGAGAGTGTTTGAAATGTCATCAAATTGTCTTTTAAATGACATCTAACTGGATGGATACACATCTAATGGATATTGGAAGCAAGATTAAAATATGCACCCATACAGAGTGTGTAAGCAGGAATGTGTATTTTGCCAAAAATTTAGATATCTTTCCCACTCCATATTTATTTAGTGGCTCATTTTTTAACTTCCTTTATTCCAACTGAAAAATTATGGAGGTGTTTAAATATATGCATCTAAATGCAAATGTTATTGATTTCTCATTGTGGAATCCATTTATTGCCACTTATGTTAGTGTTGAAAGCTGTATTTTGTGTAGGGAGGGAGGCACAACTGGGGAATGACAACTTCTATGAGCTCTATATATTTAGGGCAGTTTTATAGCAAATGCCTGATGCTAAGTTCTGCCCATTGTATTTTTTACATGTTTGAAAAGTCTTGCACAGGTCTGCGAATCAGAGGATCGCGGTTCGATTCCCAGTCAGGGCACATGCCTGGGTTGCAGGCCAGTTCCCTGCAGGCCAACTCCCAGCAGGGGACGCACGAAAGGCAACCATACATTGATGTCTCTCTCCCTCTCTCCTTCCCCTCTAAAGATAAATAAATAAATAAAATTTAAAAAAAAGAGAAAAGTCTTGAGAAAAAAAAGAAAACAGATTTAAAAGATCAGAATCAAGTCATCTTCAAAAATCAGATAAAATAATATAAATGAAAGTATTACAATGTTAAAAGAGGTTTTGTACTTTACATACAAGTCTAAAAATGATTAGAAAAATATCTTTTCTCACATACAGGGCAACTGGTATTTACTAGTAGGGATTTAGAAAAGAATAAAAATTTTAAAACTCATTTATTCCATGAGATTTATAATGTTTTGGATATCCAGTAAAAAAAATGTACCTAAGTGTATTGTCTCTTAAGAAGTAACTCAGTGTTCCTGAACAAGCCACATATTTTCTGCCTTCTATCTCTACAAATATGCTTTTCTCTGGGTTTTTCATATGATGCAATTGCACAATAATACAATATGTGACTTTCATTTGTGTCACTTACCATTAGATGTTTTAACACCTAATCCTTGTTGTAGCATGCATCAATACTTTTTCCTTTTTATAACTTATTAATATTCTATTTTATCTACATGGTACTTGTGTTATCTATTCACCAGTTCATTGACTTTTGGGTAGTTTCTATTTTTGAGTCTCATAATTGATGCCATTCTGTGTAACTCTTCTCATGGTGGCTATTTTATTTTATCTTACTTACAAAAAATGTTCCAAGGTTCTAATCTTTCCTGACATTTGCCAGCATTTGCAGCATCTGTCATCTTTTTTCTTGTAGCCACCCTAAGAGTATCTCATTGTGGTTTTGATTTGCATTTTCTTAATGACCAGAAATGTTGAACATCTTTTCATGTGCTTTGGCTAGTTTTTATCTCCTGTAAGAAATATGTAAATCTTCTTCTAAGTCTTTTGCCTGTTTTTAAATTTGGATTGTTCATTTTTGTTGTTGAGTAGCAAAAGTCCTTTGATATTCTACCTACTAAGCCCTTACTAGATAAATAATTTGCATTTTTTACTTTGTGTGGGTCATCTTTTTATTGTTTGGTGCACAAAAGTGTGTTTCAAAAATGATGATAAAGTCCAATTTACCTATTTTTAGTTTTGTCCTTTGTGCTTTTCATGTCAGATGTAAGAAACCTGTCAAGAGCTTCACTGAGCTGAGAGAGACAGAATTGAGCTGCCAAGTGTTACAGAGTAGCCAGTTAATGCAACAAGCTATAAATGAACAATTTAAGCCTTTAATCATTTGTTACAATGGTAATCTCAGTCATAACTCATGAGGGTTAATTATTATTTTTATATTTTTTCCTATTACAGATTTCCTGGGCAGCCTGGATGGACAAACACAATCTAACAGTGTTGAATGGATTTATTCTACTGGGAGTCACGGACCTCCCAGAGCTGCAGACTCCATTATTCGGGCTTTTCTTCCCTGTATACATGGTCTCCTTGGTGGGTAACCTGGGCTTGATCATCCTTACCAAGATAGACCCCAGGCTACACACACCCATGTACTTCTTTCTCAGACACCTGGCTTTCAGTGATCTCAGTTGTTCGACTGCGGTAGGACCCAAAATGCTAGTAAATTTAGCTGTAAATCAGCATACAATCTCCTATAATTGGTGTGCTATCCAACTCACTTTCTTCAGTATGTTTATCACTAGTGAAAATCTTATTCTGTCAGCAATGGCCTATGACCGCTATGTGGCCATCTGTAACCCTCTGCTCTACAGAGTTATCATGTCACAAAGACTATGTCACTTGCTGGTGGCTATAGCCTACCTATACAGTGTCTTTTTATCTTTACTGACCACCATAAAAATTTTCATTTCATCATTTTGTGGCTATCATGTCATTAGGCATTTCTACTGTGATAGCCTGCCGTTGATATCTTTGCTCTGCTCAGACACACATGAAATTAAATTGATCATCCTGATTTTTGCAGCCTTTACTTTGACTTACTCTCTTCTGATGGTCCTTATGTCCTACATTCTGATCCTGGTTGCCATCCTCAGGATGAATTCTGCAGAGGGCAGGCACAAGGCTTTCTCTATCTGTGGATCTCACCTGACAGTCATTGTCATATTCTACGGTAGCCTACTATTTATGTATGTGAGACCCAAGTCCAGTCATTCATTTGATACTGATAAAATGGCCTCTTTATTTTACACTTTGGTCATCCCCATGCTGAATCCATTGATTTACAGTTTGCGGAACAAAGAGGTGAAAAATGCCCTAAATAGAACTTGGGGGATGTGTGCAAATATTCTATTTAAAATTCACTGTAAGATACACTAGCAACTGATGTATCAGCCAATGTGTGCAATAACTGGCATTGCTTTAAACTTACACTGTTATCTCCATGGGATGAGAAACAATAGATGTATGATAAGCCTAGAAATAAAAAATAATTGTACATAATTTTCTTTTTACGAACATTTATTGCATATTTTTCCATCATTGTTTACCTCCCTTATACTCCCCACCCTTACGATCACCACACTGTTGTCCTTTTTCCTTTTTTGCTCAATCCCTCCACCCTCTAACCTCTCTGCCCACCCAGGCTGCTATCCTGCTCTCTATCTGTGAATCTGTCTCTAGTTTGCTGGTTAGTTCAGTTTATTCATTAGAGTCCACATATAAGTGAAATCACATGGTCTTTGTCTTTCTCTGATTGTCTTATTTCCCCTAGCATAATGTTCTCCATGTCCATCCATGCTGTCACAATGAGTGAAATTTTCTTCCTTTTTAAAAAGGCTGAGTAGTATTCCATTGTATAAATTACCCAGTGTTGTTTTATCCACTTATCTGTTGATGGACACCACTTGTCCTGCTTCCATATCTTGGCCATTGTAAATAACATTGCAATGAACATAAGAGTGCTTATGTTCTTTTGACTTAGTGGTTTGGATTTCTCTGGATATATTCCCAGAAGTGGGATTGCTGGGTCAAAAGGCAGATCCATCTTCAATTTTTGAGGTATCTCCATACTGTTTTCCAGAGTGGCTGCACCAGTCTGTAGCCCCGCCAACAGTGTACAAGGGTTCCCATTTCTCCACATCCTCACCAACAATTGTTATTTGTTGATGTATTGATAATAGCCATTCTGACAGATGTGAGATGATACCTTATTGTGGTTTCTCTGCTGCTTAGTGATGCTGAGCATCTTTTCATACTCTATTTGCCATTTGTATGATAAAAAATATTTCACTAACAGATGGCTATTTCCTGCCCATACTTCAGATATTAACCTATATTTAATTCCCAATTAGATTATTGCTATTCTTCACATTTAGCCAATTGTATTTCTCCTACACTAGACATTTATTTTTAGAAAGCGAGGGACTCTGGATATCACATTCGTAGTTGTATCTGTAGTGCCTAACATGGTAAAAGGTATTAAAAAGACAGAAAGCTGTACTTGAACAAAAATTGAAATAATTTTTTAAAAAGAATGCATGATAGGTCTTATATAAATGGGTTCATTCAAGATAATAAACACATACTGTCAATTGAAAAACCAAAATCTCACTCTTTATGTGGCTTAGAGGAAAAAAAAACAGAAAAAGGCAGAATGAGAAGTAGGCAATATATTTAAAGAAAATATTCTGGAATTTTTCAAATTTAATAAAAATGTAAAATCTTCAAATTGAAGCGTATTAACAAACAGCATGTAAACAGCAGTTAAACAACTATGTATAGGCACATCCTAACCAAATTTCTCAGAGCTGTTGATAAATAAAAACCTAAGCAGTCAAGAAAACACTCTGTTACAGGGGAACGAAGAGTTTATAGATGGTGTAAGTAAACAAAAGCAGGGGTTTGGTGGCCTGTCACCACAAAAGCCAAACACGTGAGGCAGATGCTGGTGCACAAGGAAAGATTTTGTTCCGGTGCTGCATGACCTGGGAGCATGGTGAACTCCTGTCTTAAAGCCCACCTCTTCGGCAAGACCAAGACAAAACCCAGTGTCCAGAGTTTCCGCTCCAATTCTAAGTGCAGTCCTTTGGAGACCACGGGCGGCTCCTAAACAGTCAGAGGCCCCACCCAGGTAGCTTAGTTTGCTCCTGGGTGGTGTTCAATTTAAGCTCCCGCCCTGAGCCTGGGTGTGGAGACCGCAGAGCCGTGAGTCACACAGCTGCTAGGACTGCAGAGTCACACACTGTCAGGAGAGTGCACAGACATACCAACAGGTACATCACCAGATGGCCAAGAGAGAGTGAGACCTGCTAAGGCCACATGGCCCATGGGGAGAACAGGTGAGGGTCCTGTGCAACTGCAGGTCAGCAGCAAAAGAGCCACAAGCCCAAGCCTCTTTGTTTCCCTGGGATTATATCAACTTGGGTGCAAAACAGGCCAGGCCGGTTTGCCTTCTCAAAATGACCAATCATTTTCCCACTTTTGCGCACTTTGCTTGGGTCCACCTCCAAACCAATCCCTTCTTTTCCCAGGCTAGAATGACAGGCCTCTTTGGTCAGCACCTCCCTTTGCGTCATTTTGACTTTTATGGCACATGTGCCGGCCTCCCCCTGGCCCCACCCACAATTTGATAGAGGGGGAAGGGCTTTTTCTCTATCCAATTATCCTGCTGGCTCTTCACGTTCAGGTTCTATCCATTGATGTTTCTAGCTTTCCATACATTCAGTGTAAGAATCTCAACCTGCTGCCATCTCGGCCAACGGGGAAGACTCCCTGGCACTTCAGACAGACTGTTTACCGAAAACAACATGCCGCCAAAAGCATAACCTATTAAACAACAGCTTGATATTTGGACTTTGTAAAAAATAAAACAACTTACCAATCACACTCTTGGGAGCTCAGTCCAAGAGAATGAAATTTATATTATACAGTTATCTCTAAGTGAATGTCGCGGGGTGTTTTATGCATCATAGTCAAAAACTGGGAAGAACCCACGTGCCTGTCTATGAGTGGATGACTAAGGAAACCGAATCATCCATACCATGGAATACTACTCAGCAACAATAAAGGAACAAGTGATTTATACACACAAAAAGACAAATGAATCACAAGAGGATTACGTCGAGTGGAAAAAGCCAGTCCCCAAATATTGCAAGTGGTGTGACAGTCTTCATAAACATTCTTCAAATCACAAGAAAAGAGTGATAGGATCAGATTAGTGACTGCCAAGGGTTAGACACAAGGGCAGAAGAGGAGGAAGTGGGTATAGTGAACATAGCATTTTTTTTTTGTAATACACGTGACAGATTAAAGCTTTGATTGCCCCAGGCCCCTATTCTCCTCACCTTCCTCCTCTCCGCCCCCCCCTCCCCAAGCTTTCCTTCCCTGCTTCCCCACCACACAGACCTCACTGTGTGGCCCAGGTATGCTGTGTCATTCCCAGGTCTTGTAAATAATAAAACTGTACCTTTTCAAAGTTCCCTGGAGGTTATTGCCGAAGGCATCTTTCAATCAATCATAAAAACCACAAGGGCTGGTCCAGCACAATATTGACTATTAATAGGCTGAGACCAGTACAAAGCATGTGGCTACAAAGTAGTCACCAGAGGGAACTTTGTTTTAATGGAACATGTCTATATCGGAGTGGGTCTGCACAGCAAAGAGTATTTGAAGTTGTTCAATAAACTGTAAAGAAAAAGACAAATTGTGAAAAGACAGATGATGAAAACTCACAATGAAATGAGAAGTAACAGTAACTAATTTCTGTTCCTTAGGGCAAAAAAAAAATTTAAATTGCAACAGAGTGAAATGCTCAGTTTCTCTGACTTAATATTATTCAAGCCTGCATTGTTCTCATGGCCTCCAGGCTAATAGTGCCTTCTTTGTCTTTCGAATAGATAACCTAATCATTAGCAGAATCCTGCTTGAGGCTTGATTTTCCAAAACACTGCTCCCATTTTCCCTTCCCTTGACAAAAAAGAAGCCTGAACTCTGTACTTTCTTAAGATGGAGTTGAAGGTTAAAGCTTTCATCTTCTCAGCTGGCAACTTCTCAATCAATAAAACTTTCCTCACTCCAAACTCTGATGATTTGAGTTTTGGCCTCTTAAAAGTGTTGGGATAGCGACTTTGGACCAGTAACAACATGAGAAGCCAATTAAAGAAGCAATAAATTATTTTAATTCCCTAAAAGGTTTCAAATAGTCAGATAGTAGTCACACATTTCTACAATGTCACTCACTTGAGGAGACATTGTATAATGAAGACTGTTGACAGGCCTGCCTACAGATACAATATTGCAGTCAGGAGTCCTGTTTAGTACAAAAGTAAAGAGTAGAACATGGAAGGAAGCGAGGGAGGGAGGGAGGAAGGGACGAAGAAGGAGAGGAAGGAAAACAAGGTGAATACCAATGGTCCATTACAATTAAAAGACAACTTTCAGGCATGTAATTGTGCTATTCAATACTGTAGGGATGATCAACAAATTGCTAGGCATCTCCTCAGAGACAGTCTCAAAAGGTGAAAAACATCCATAAATGGTCTTCACTGAGCCATGTAAGAAACACATGAGGGAGTCAAGAGAGAGATTTCACCACAGGTAAAAAGATAGGACATTTCATGTAGTGTCTTATGTTACCAATATTGACAGTGTTTCAGTAATATATGCAAGGTTGGTTTCACTTTATTTCAATGACAAAGTTCTAGCAAAATGTTTCCATTTCTGATGTAGTTATTTTTGCTGTCTACTACTCCCTAACGACTGAGCAGGAATAGAACCCCTTTCCTCATCTGAACATATTAATGTTTTTAAGTATTTTCACCTGGGTTGGTGGACTAAATGTTCAGAAGGATCTTTGAAATATCACAATGAGATTGCTTATAATATATTTATTTTATATGAATAATTATATTTGTAATGCAGGCCAAAACTGAGTGCAAATGAAGCATAACTAAATGTGAACTTTAAAAAACTGGCAAAAAATTACAAAGCTTCAGGTGTTCGATCTATCATTTTGATGTTTTTCAAACTTTTAGTTATTTAGTGTTTCTAGGCTTTTATGTGACACTTGATATAAAATAATAGTAATTGATTACTCAAATAAACATATAAATAGGATTCTTTACACATCATATTGAGATGTGAAAGACAGTATGTGAATATTAGAACACTTTTAACTATCCAGTATTATGATAATTCAGCATGTTTTTACATTTCATGTGGAATCTGACAAAAAGCAGATATAATTATCTGAAAGAGTACAGCCTTTAAAAAATGCTAAGTCTTTATTCAACAAAGATGCTAAACTATGAAAAGGCAATTCGATGTGAGAAAAAAAAGATACATACACTCTAATCTTTCCTTACCACATAGAAAAACTGAAACTTAACAAGTAGGATTTTTCTCAGCCTTTGGCATTTACAAAATGAAACAAAACACACGAAACAAGATTTATACTGCTCCTTATTAAATTTACTGAAGATACTTTTCTAAAATTGCTACCTATTGCTGCACACTCCCACCTTCTGGAGGTGAGGAAAGTGAAGCAGAGCAGACTCCCAGGTCACACGATTCTGAGCAATTCTTCAAGAGGTTCAAGTGCAAGTTCATGTAATAACTTTTAGACTTAATGTTATAAAATGATTTATTTTCTTTTTTAGACTACTGGAGGACTGCTGTCACTGCAGTTTTTATGTAACCAGTATTATTTTTATTTTTTTAAAGGAAGCTTTCATTCTCACAATATTTTAAATCTAATAATTACTTTAATCTGCCATTCACCACTTACTCTGGTTTATATTGTTTTATTGTTGTTGGTTACAGTTGTCCCTGTCTTTCCCACATCAGTCTCCCCTGCCCTGCCCACCCCCTCCTCCAAACTTCAATCCTCCCCTCCCAGTTGCCCTTGTCTATGGGTCCTTTATACATTCTTAATCTGTCTATTATTAAGGATATTCAGATACATTTTTATTTGATTTTACAAAATGTTTATCTGTGTTCTGTATCATGTAATAGTTTAAAGGCATACTTGTGGCCTTAAGGTGTAGAAGAATTTAAAGTAATATTCAAGAATCCATGGATCTTTCATCTTTAGTGTATTTTATTTCTCCTCTGCAGTATTATATAACATAGTGACTTTAAACTATTGTGTATGACACACACACCTTTAAACTTACATTAAAGAGTATGGTAACTCTTTATCTAAAGGGAGTTTTTATAAATTTTCATTATAAACAATGCCAATACTTACCTGCAATTTTGTTTGGAGAAATAAATGAAGATTAAATATCCAAAGTATTGATTTTGCATGTGAGAGTATTGAAAGGTGTAAATTTTGCCCAAATTTTTGTGTTTACCAGAAATGGAGATATAACTGGCATTATATATATATGTGTGTATATGTATGACATTTCAGTTGTCATACACACTATATACATATATATACATATATGTATATACACACACATAATATTTCTCCATATAAAGGCAAATAATTTTCACTGCAATCTGTTATAGTTTTCTTATTGATACACTGGTGTAATTTCTGTCAATTGCATTAGGGTTTCAACCTGTATCACCTGTAGGCATAAGGAATTTTGCAGGACTATGTGTTCAAGTAGTGGGTTATATATATTTTTGGAATTTGTGATTTAAAATTGTTATTATAATTATTATTGAATTATATAATATAATTTATTATAGACTTAGCATATATATTAAGTCATTATTACATGTAATTTACAAGTGCCACTATATGATTGTAATTATATAAATGACTAAAGAAAACTCTAAAGAATAGCACAATAATAATTTACACAACCCCCAAACTTTTAATGTAGTTTTAACTTCTTTTATATTTTCTTTATGTATCTATGTATATGTCTGAATCTATATGTATATGTGTTTTGATCTATACTGTATACCCATATCTATCTATGTATCTATTTGTGTTTCTCTGTATCTGTTTATCCATCTACCTGTTAATCATCTATTTCTATCTATCTATCTATCATCTATCTATCCTTATCATGTATTTAGCTCTGCCATTCTGATTTCTCAGACTTGGCACTGTTGATATTTTGGGTTAAATACTGGATATTACAGAATGTTTAAAAGCATAACCGACTTCTAACATTACATGCCAGTTTCACCCTACCTCCAAGTTGTGACAACTGAAATGTCTTCTAGATATTGATCAATTGATCAATTGATCAATTAGTAAAATCACCTCCTGTTGAGAACCCCTGACTATCTGTTTCTAGCTCTATTTATGAATATTATTTCTGTGGGACATAGGCTTATTTTCACACATTCTAAATTAGAAAATTTGGATGTATTTTACTTATACTAGCTTTGCACACTAAATATTTGCCAGGTATAAAACATGAAATCTATTAATTATGCCAATGTCTTTTTCCAGAATAACTTTCCTGAAAAACCTGCATGGAAACACAAAATTTAACAGCATTAACTGAATTCATTCTCACGGGGATCACAGACCGCCCTGAGCTGCAGGCTCCGTTATTCGGGCTCTTCTTCCTCATCTACACAGTCTCATTGGTGGGCAACTTGGGCATGATCATCCTCACCAAGGTGGACTCAGGCCTCCAGACACCCATGTACTTCTTTCTCAGACACCTGGCTTTCACTGATCTTGGTTATTCAACAACTGTAGGACCTAAAATGTTAGTAAATTTTGTCGTGGATCAAAATACAATCTCCTATTGTTTCTGTGCTATCCAACTGGCTTTCTTTCTCGTGTTCATTGTTAGTGAAATTTTTATTCTATCTGCAATGTCCTACGACCGCTACGTGGCCATCTGTAACCCTCTGCTCTACCCAATCATCATGTCACAAAGGATGTGTCAGCTGCTGGTGGCTATTCCCTATCTCTACAGCACATTTGTTGCCCTTCTAGTCACCATAAAGATTTTTAATTTATCTTTCTGTGGCTACAATGTTGTTCATCATTTCTACTGTGACAGTATCCCCTTGTTATCTTTGCTCTGCTCAAATACGCATGAAATTGAAATGATTATTCTGATTTTAGCAGGTTTTGATTTGATTTCATCCCTTCTAATAGTTCTTGTGTCTTACTTCCTCATTCTTCTATCCATTCTCAGGATGAACTCTGCTGAGGGTCGGCACAAGGCTTTTTCTACCTGCGGATCCCACCTGACTGTGGTCATTGTATTTTATGGGACTTTGATATTTATGTATGTTAAACCTGAGTCCAGTCATTCCTTTGACCATGATAAAGTGGCTTCCATATTTTACACCCTCGTGATCCCCATGTTGAATCCCTTGATCTATAGCTTAAGGAACAAAGATGTCAAATGTGCACTACATAGGGTGTGGAAAAAGCTATGTAACATTTTCTCTTAAGGTTTACATACAGTATGATTCCTATAAACTAGGACCTAGATTACGGACTTTAAATTTTGCTGTATGTACCTCCTGAAGAGGGAGCAAGCACCAATGAGTTTGACATGCATGTACTGATTTTCTTACAGATGCTGGGAATGTCTAATTCCTGTGAATAGATTAATGAATAAAATAGTAAAAAATCTTTCTTTATTGAGTATAAATTTTATACTTAAATTACATAAGTGTCATTGTACAGCAAGCAGAATGTGTTAGGTGGATATAGTAAAAAACTGTCAAGGATTCTGATGTTTTGTTATCTATTAGAATAAAATTCACAGCATGAATATGTGAGTGTGTGTGCCCTTTTCTTTCCTTTGGTTTTTGGCTGTCATACCCTTCTTCAGTATGTTTCAGAATTGTACTTACTAATGGTTGTGTCTGTGATACATTTGAAGTTCTCAGTGACAAACACCCTGAGGGGTATTTGTCTCTTGATCTCTCACTGACAAAATACCCAAGGGTACTTTGCTCAAATACCCTTTTCAAACATCGGGATCCCACTTTTTCCATATTTGAGTCTATTAACTGAATATACTTTTAATTCAGCAGTCCATAGGTTCTGATTGGCACCTAATTTTATCTTAATTGGTCTATTTTGTTGATATCAGAGAATTTAAATTGAGAGAAATTTCTGAGGCCACATAGAAGCTCCTAGGTTTGTAGTGTTTCCCCCTCAACTAGTTCTTGCTTAATAACTGGCTGTCTGGCTTTTGAGATGGTAGTATTTCTTTATCTCTTTAAAAAAGGTAATATTATCCATGTTTAAAAGTAATTTCATAGGGTAAGAGAACTATCCTATGAAAATTAATTGTGTTGTTCCCCTTTTCTCAAGTTGATATTTCTCAATTTTTAATTATATTTAATGATTACACTATTACAGTTCTCCTAATTTTCCCCTTTGTCCCCTCTATCCAGCACCCTCCACTTCCTCAGGCAATGCCCCCACCATTGTTCATGTCCATGGGCCACATTTATAAGTTCTTTGGCTACTCCATTTCCTATGCTGTACTTTATATCCCCATGGCTCTTCTGTAACTACCTATTTGTACTTCTTAATCCCCTCACCTCTTCACTCCCTTTTTTCCCTTCCCTTTCCCATCAGACAACTTTCTGGTAACTAACTTCCTCTTTCTTTCTTTCTTTCTTTCTTTCTTTCTTTCTTTCTTTCTTTCTTTCATCTTTATCTTTCTTTATCTTTCTTTAGCTGTAAGCTTTGGCCTTTGAATAATGACATGTCTTGGAGTGGGCCTCTTTGCATCCATCATAATGGGGACTCTCTGTGATTTATGGACTTGAATGTCTATTTCCTTCACTAAATTAGGGAAGTTTTCTCTTTTTCCTACTTTTTTAAATGTTTTCTTGATTATGCCATTACAGTTGTTCTAATTCCCCCCTTCATTCCCCTCCACCCTGCACACCCCCTTCCTCCACTCTCCAACTTTAGTTCATGTCCATGTATCACAAGTACTTTAGATTCTGTATTTCCCATACTATTCTTACCTTCCCCATGTCTATTTTCTACCTACTGTCTATGCTACTTATTCTCTGTACCTTCTCCCCACTTTTCCTCCGCCCACTCCCCTTTTGCTAACCCTTTATGTGATCTCCATTTCTATGGTTCCACTCCTGATCTAGCTGTCTGCTTAGTTTGCTTTTGTTTAGGTATGGTTGTTAATGACTGTGAGTTTGATGTCCTTTCACTGTTCATATTTTTTATCTTCTTTTCCTTAGATAAGTCCCTTTAACATTTCATATAATAAGGGCTTGGTGATGATGAACTCCTTGAATTTGATGTTATCTGAGAAGCACTTTATTTGCCCTTCCATTCTAAATGAAAGCTTTGCTGGATAGAGCAATCGTGGATGTAGGTCTTTGGATTTCATGAGTTGGAATACTCCTTTCCAGCCCCTTCTTGCCTGTAAGGTCTCTTTCGAGAAATCAGCTGACAATCTGATGGGAACGCCTTTGTAGGTGACTGTCCCCTTATCTCTTGCTGCTTCTAGGATTCTCTCCTTCATTTTCATCTTGGCTAATGTAATTATGATGTGCCTTGGTGTGTTCCTTCTTGGGTCCAACTTCTTTGGGACTCTCTGAGCTTCCTGGATTTCCTGGAAGTCTATTTCCTTTGCCAGACTGGGGAAGTTCTCCTTTATTATTTGTTCAAATACGTTTTCCACTCGTGGCTGTTTCTTTCCCCCTTCTGGTACCCCTATAATCCGGATGTTGGAACGTTTAAAGATGTCCTGGAGGTTCCTAAGCCTCTCCTCATTTTTTTGAATTCTCATTTCTTCATTCCTTTCTGGTGGGATGTTTTGTTCTTCCTTCTGGTCCATTCCATTGATTTGAGTCCCAGTTTCCTTTCCATCACTATTGGTTTCCTGTGCATTTCCCTCCATTTCAATTAGTTTAGCCTTCATTTGTTCCTCTAACTTGTGACTAAAATCGACCAGTTCTGTGAACATTCTTATCACCAGTATTTTGAACTGTGCATCAGATAGGTTGGCTATCTCTTGGTCACTTAGAAGTATTGGCTCTGGGCTTTGAGCTGTTCTGCTTAAGCCACAACATTTTAGTCCATTTGCGCCTGTTACGTATGAAGTGTGGAGCCTTAGGTGTTCACCAGGGTGAGGCGAAACAGTCGCTGGGTTGTGACGCTATATGTGGTGGTGGGGTCAGAGAGGGGCAGTGGCGTTTGTTCTCCTCTCTCCAGATTTCAGTTTTCTCTGCCGCTTCCTGCAAGCAAATTGGGCCCTTCTAATGCTAATTCCTGGGTATGTGGGCTTGTGTACCCTCCAGGACCCTGTGGGTTTTTCCAACGAACTCTCTGTGAGCCTGGAAGCCTCTCCCGGCACCTCAACCACTGAAAGTGTTTCCAATTGGTGCTTTTAGGCTTTATTTCTCAGGGCTGGGGCCCTGGTTTGCGAAGTTTGTCTCACTGCTCACTCCTTTGTCTGGTTTATCTGCACGTGAATGTGTGTCCACAGCCAGCCAGCCGCCTTGTGCCCTCACTGGGTCTCCCCATTGCCACCCCACACCTAGAATCAGCCAAAAGCCGCCTGAGCACCTGGGTCGGTCCAGCAGCCACTGCTTTTTGCTGCTGTGACCCCTCTCCGCCAGCTGCTGACTCTGCCCCTCTTACTGGTCTGGATGAATGGTTCATTGTTGTTGGACTTCGGTACAGTTCAATTTTCTCTCTGTTATGGTTGCATTCTAGTTCCTAAATCTTTGTTGTGTTTAAACTTGGTTGTGGGAGGGAGGTACAGTATTTCCACCTGTACCTCCATCTTGGCCGGAAGTGGGAAGTTTTCTTTCACTGTTTTTATTTTTCAGATAGGTTTCCAGTTTCTTGCTCTTCATCTTCTCCTTCTGGCTCCCCTATAAAGCAAATGTTGGACCTCTTAAAGTTGTCCCAAAGGCTAATTACACTATCCTCATTTTTTGGATTATTTTTTTCTTGTTGTTCTGATTGGTTGTCTTTTGTTTCTTTATGTCCCAAATCGTTTATTTGATACTTGGCTTCATCCATTCTGCTGTTGTTTCCCTGTAAATTCTTCTTTTTTTCAATGAGTATATTCTTCATTTCTGACTAGCTCTTTTTTATGCTGCTGAGCTCCTCACTAAGTTCTCTGAGCATTGTTATAAACAGTGTTTTGAACTCTGCATCTGATAGGCGTATTTCCATTTTATTTAGCTCAAAACCTCTTTTTCTGGGGTTTTGATCTGTCCTTTCATTTGGGCCGTGTTTCTTTGTCTCCTCATTTTGGCAGGCTCCCTATTTTTGTTTCTATCAGGTAGAGGTGCTTTGACTCCCTGTCTTGGAAGTGTGGACTAACGTAGTAGGTGTCCTGTAGGGTCCAGTGGCACAGCCTTTGCTATCACTCAAGCTGGGTACTCAAGATGCACCCACTTTGTGGGCTGCTTACACCCTCCTCTTCTTTAGCCTTGGTTCTGTATTTCCCAATTTTAATCAGTATTGATTATGCACTGTGTCTTAACTACCTTCTATTGTTTGACTTGTTTGACTGCATTGATTGATAATTGTGGGAAGCAAAGAAAAATAGTCCTGCTGTTATCATAATACCATATTTCTAATGTAAGTGAAGCCTAATACATAACAAGAGCATAGTCATTTTGCCTTTTGTGCATACAGGCTCCATGTCATGCTCCAAATTTTTCCATATGCTTATTTTTATTTCTTAATATTTCTTAGATTTTATTAAAGCTATTTATTTACAATATTTGCTTTGCTAACTATCCTACAATAACATTAAATGTTTAGCCAAAGAACCCTTAAATACTTCACTTGAATAAAAATTTGAAAGTACATCATACAAATCAACCAAAATGTACTTCAATAAGTGGAGAAGCAAATAAACTATAGTACACCCAGACAACAATATTTTATTGGGCATTAAAAAGAAATGAGCTATCAAGCCATGAAAAATGTGGTAGAATCTGAAATGTATATTACTAAGTGAAAAAACTAACCACAAAGGGCTATATATTGCATAATTCCAACAATGTGACATTCTGGAAAAGGCAAAACTATGGAGACAGTAAAAAGATTTCTGGTTGCCAGGGGTTAGGGCACAAGTAAGGATGCATAGAGGAAGCTGGGGAAATTTTTAGGGTAGTAAAATACTTTGTATGAAGTTATAATTGTGGATATGAGTCATTATATATTTATTCAAAACTGTAGAATGTACAACACCAAGAGTGAATCCAATGTAAAACTGTGGGGATTAGGTGAGAATGATGTGCCAGTGTAGGTTCCTGGATTGTAACAAATATACCACTTTGTTAAGAGCTGTTGACAATGGGATGGGGCAGCTATGTGTGTGTGGGTCAGGTAATACATGGGAATCTCTGTACCCTCTCACTTTTGTAATGAACACAAAATTTCTCTAAGAATAAAAAAGTCTCACAAAATAAAAAAGTACAGGATACAGTTTCATGTAAGGATAATATCAAAGTGTAAATGCAGTTAGAAAGAATCTTTAAGGTAGTCTATTACTCCCAAGTAATACTTCATACTTCTGAGTATTCTTCATGCCTTGGTGAATCTGATTATCACAACTCTGTGAGATAGGTCCTATTATAATTTCTATTTTTCAGATTATGAAAGGGTGATTCAAATAGGCTAAGTACACTATCAAAGCCCACTAAGGTATTGAGGGTTAGAAGCAGATTTCAGACCAAGTAGTCAAGTTCATGCTCAAGACTTTTTGCTCTTAACAGAGTCCCTAAATTGTCTCTTAGTATCATCTTTATTTTTCACTGATGTCACCCCAGAAATGATGGGGAATAAAACTTCACCTTGGAAGATGTAGGATTAGAAGAGGAGAAATAGCAGAAAGATTCAAAACAATGAAAACTGTATCTGGCACAGAAAAACAAATTCAAGAGAAAGATAACTACTCAGTTATAAATGAATATTAGCTCACATAAATGTAAATTAATCAGTCCTGCTTTTAATGAGTGATTTTGCTCTCATAAAAAAAAACTAAAATAAAATTAAGGCAGGGCATAGTCTTAAAAAGGGAGATTAAGGAGAAGCAAAATTCAAAAAAAGGCAAATGTCTGCTGCTAATGATTTATAGAAGGAATTCTTCCAGGGACAATATAAGAGAGAAATGTTCTTTCCAAAAAAGAGTGGTCTGTGAGAGGGATATTAATTCTCTATTACCTTCTGCTTCTCAGACTTTGAAGAACCTTTCTATGTGCACATCATCCATTTTGCAAACTAATTTAAGGGCAACAGAATATATTGACTCTGATATTGTTGAGCTACTGAACCAATAACTGCCATGAGGCCCAACATGTGATCATTTTTTATTTCAAAATAAGCCCTCTTCCTGAGCCAATGTTTGTTAGTGACCTATTCGTGCATGGGAAAGACATCCCTGGTGATACCATGAAAAACCATAGAGCACCCCATGCATCTGTGAAGGCTGAGCACCATGTTATTTTAGGGTGTGCCATTCCTATGGTGGAGATGTAAAAGCCCCGCCCAAAAGATATTCAATTAATAGAATATTGTCCTAATTCATGGAAACAGGCAGTGGCTGCCTATTATAGTGACTGGACTGATAAAGGGAATTACATATCTCTCAGAAATATTTATCAACTGTATGAGGAGAAACATCGCTCATCAAGACACACGGTTTGTCACTGAAAGAGCTCCTGAAATATGAGAGGGAATACTAATTAAGAAGCATGAATATAAAAGTTAAATGTTAGTGTCTATAGAATGGAAAATAATCTCTGATTCATTAAATTTTAATAATTTACAATAATAATATTTCCAAGTTTCTAATTGTATCTACATGTAGTTTCTTATTGGAGAAAGGAACTAATAGTGCATTCTCTGGAGAATATACCTATGTAATCTTTATCTATCTATCTATCCACCTACCTACCTACCTAATTTGTGTGGATTCCCTGGAGAAATTGTAAGCACTAGAGAGCTGAAAAGGGATGCTATTAGGTAGGGAGGTTCCAGAAGTCATATAACAGGAGGGTCTACATTCTAATGTCTAGTATGCAAATGGCACACCCTGGAACAATGAGGGCCACACCCTTCACAAAACCATCTGGTGTTTCTCCGTTCCCCTATATGTCATATTTGATCAGAAGTTTACATTTATTTACTGTGTATCTTACCTTTATCAACTCCTGGATGATGAGGATTAAAATATTTGAATGACCATATTTAAAGCCCAACAAACTTGCCTAACATAAAACATGAAATAATAGCAAAATATATAACACAATGTGTCTGTTTATTTATATAATTCATAGCTCAATATATTAATTTGTAACTCAGAATACTATAACTCAATGAATCACAGAATAAACAAAGTAAAAATCAGTTTTTATTCTGGCATAAAAGATGTTGGCATTTTTCAAATTTGCTTATGGAATTATGGACTTACTTTTTAAAAAATCGATTTAGAAGTAGAACAGTACAGAGATTTCTTCCAGGGCTTTATTTTTTTACAGTCCTTACATTTTTCCATTTTTTTTTGTAGTCATGAAGAATTTCATACCTATTGAGTAAATGTGATCTCTATTTCTTGCAGAAATGATTATACCAAATTCGCTTCTTAATTTCAGATCTAGTAATAATCAAATAGATTAATGTTTATTTTTTGATAAGGTTAATATATATTTTATAGCAATTTATAGAGATATAATTCACAGACTATATATGAGGTTTGTTTTAAGGATGCAAGCCCAGTTCAACATTCAAATATCATGCATGTAATTTATCATATCAACAGAATTAAGAAGAAAATATGAATTTCCCTATTGATACAGAAAAAGCACTTAATGAAATTTAGTATCTATTTATAGAAGAAAATTAAATTCTCAGCAATTTAAAATGCAAAGAAACTTTATGGTAAAATACATCTAAAATAAAACTTACAGTGAACAACCTATTTAATCATGAAAGAATATATGTCTTCTCACTAAGACAGGAAAAAGAAAAGGCTTTTCTTGTTGCTACAACTATCACATATCATAATTAAAATCCCAGCTCGTGCTATAAGATGAAAGTAATAAATAAAAAGACATAACAATTTGAAAAAATAAATAAAATGTTCTGCATTTGAAGGTGACATGATTGTTTATGTAGAAGATGACTCTTCAAAAGTTAGTATAACTAATAATTGAATATAACAAAGTCACAGTAAGCAAGGCCAACACACACAATTCCAATGCATTTCAGTATATAAGCAATACATAGTTGGAAGTTTAAGTAAATATATATAAATCTAAAAGTTCACTCCCTAGATTTCCAGTTTATTACAAAAGATATCAAAGAATATGAATCAACAGCCAGATGGAGAGATACAGAAAGATAAGTTCCAAGAGCAAGACCTTCTGTCCTTGAGTTTGGGGTCCAGCAGGGTGACACATAGAAGCATTCTGGTTCAACAACTGGAAAGTTCTTCACAACCCCTCTTTGGGGCTTTTATAGGGACTTCACTCCACAGGCAAGGGGAGTTAAATCATTGGTCATTGGTGATGGATTCAACCTCCAGCCCTCTTCCCTCCTTGGAAATGGCGGTTGGTTCCCCTGGTAACCAGCCCCCAAACAGATGCACTTTCTAAAATCACCTCAGTAACATAACAAAAGATAGCTTCGAGGTTCTCGACACTTAGGAAATTCTACCCAAGTTTATTGTATATATTAATGAGCTAATCATTCCACATATCCATGACCCAATGACCAGCCCTACATGTTTCCTCTTCAACATGGCCACACTGTAAAGCAAAGGATTTGCAATCACCATGTAACAATCATATGCCATTACTGACAGCAAGAAATCTGTGGTAACAAACACCCCAAAACACAAATGCTGTACCATGCAAGCAAAAAAAAAAAAAAATAGTTCCCTTCAAACCAGGAGCTTTATCAGCATTTTGGGTGATAAAAGGTTTTTAAGAGCTATGCTGGAATCCAGGACTAAAACCAAATACATTTTTCTTATTATAAATTGCAATATCATAACCACTTTTTAAATGAGTTAAAATATAAGTCAATAAAGGAAAATTTTAGCTATAGCATATCTGTATTATTGGAAATCTGAGAACCAATATCCTTTTTTTCTTGTAAGTACTGTGTTTTTATGTCCTTAAATGACAGTATTATTATATAATTGTTTTCTCCAAATAACAGAAAAATATAAATGTAGTACTGGATTTTGTGTTGATTTATAGATTGATATAAATCAATATCAATCTTGACTATCAGAAGACCAATGCCATAGGCTATTGTTTTTGTGATACAGCTATATGAATTAAACAAGTTTTCTTTATTGGCTGCCTCCTCATACGACCCTGCAGGCGGGTGCTTCGAGCAGTGCGGGTACTACTCTGCAGAGTGCATGGGTTTCCAACTGCTTTGCTGTACATCTACAACTGGTGTAGAATAGTATTGCATGTAAACTATAGTTGAAATTTTTTTAGGAATTTAAAAAAAGAAAAACTTTGTATATCCTTAAAGACGTTACACTCATGGAATTATAGAAAGTGAGAAGCAACTGGTAGAATGGGGTAGCATTTACTATGACTTAAACTCAACAGGGGAAACGTTTCATCTTTAAAGGCCCTTTTCACAGCCTCCTTTACCTCTTTGTTTCTCAGACTATAAATCAGTGGGTTTAACGTGGGAATAACTAGTGTATAGAACACAGAAACTACCTTCTGTTATTCTACAGAATACTGGAAGCTTGGCTGAGCATAACTAAAGCTTATGGTACCATAGAATATGGTCACAGCAGTCAAGTGAGAGGCACAGGTGGAGAAGGCTTTCTGTCTGCCTGCTGCTGAGTGGATTCTCAGGAGAGCAAGAACAATGGACATGTAGGGAATCATCACAACCAAGAAGGTGGCTATGGCAATAACTCCAGAGAAAGGTAAGAGCAACAACTCACTCACGGCGCTGTCAGAACATGGCAGCTTTAGGAGTGAGGGAATATCGCAGAAGTGGCTGACAGCATCCAGCCTACAGAAGGACAGTCTGCCCAGACTTACTGTGTGTACTAAAGAGTTCATTGTTCCACATATCCATGACCCAATGACCAGCCCTGCACACTTCCCTTTAAACATGGCCACACTGTAAAGCAAAGGATTTGCAATCACCACATAATGATCATATGCCATTACTGACAGCAAAAAACTTCTGTGGTAATAAACACCCGAAAACACAAATGCTGTACCATGCAAGCAGGAAAAGAGATGGTTCCCTTCCCAACTAGGAGGTTTATCAGCATTTTGGGTGCAATGGCAGATGCATAGCAGGCATCTACAAAAGAAATAAAGCTGAAGAAAAAGTACATGGGTGTGTGGAGCTTGGGAGTTATTCAGATTAAGATGATCACGCTCAGATTTCCCACCAAGGTAACGGTGTAAATCACCAAGAACAACACAAAAAGCACAACTTTCAGTTCCACGTGGTCGGTCAATCCCAAAAGAATAAACTCAGTCACCAACGTATCATTCTTTTCAGTCATTTGCTTGTTTCTTTTCACAAGATCTTTTGTGAAACAACAGAGATTACAATATATTAGGGAATATATATATCATATATTATATAGTAGGGAATGCAGATACAGACAATTACTGATGTTTGGCTTTGGATAAAAAATATCCTTTCTTTTGAAACTGAGATTTTTCATCAATAAAACTAATAAGTGGATAAATGGTCTCTAATTTCATTCCAGTGATGTTGCTTTATGTGATTATATTCCGTAGAAACCAGCAGGTGAAAAAACTTTCTCATGGCCTCAGTCTTCCTCTAACGTGCCCACTTTAAGACTAAAGTTATACCAAGTACTAAGACACTAATGATGATTGAAAGTGATACCATGCATATATGCCATTAGAAAAGTAAATAGCTATTCTATGCATTTCTCCTTTGATTTTGTTTGAAGTAGGAAATTATTTAACGAGAAGAGTCTGAAAATTACATTTATTTTGAACTTAGATATGGCAGTGGTCTGTGGTGACATTATTATAGACAGCAAAATGACCACCTCATGGGTTAAGAAGGTGCAGGTACCTAGAGTAATGACATTACTCTAAAATATATGAAACAATAGCCTGTCTCTGGCATGATAACTATTAAAATTAGCCAGGATTCCTGCTTCAGGACAATCTTCCCCATGTTCATGGTAGAAGAACAGCCTTGGAAGGTTGTTCACTCTGAAACCTATGACACAGAATCCTGTATCTTGCCTGTTTGGACCATATAGAGGCTTCAGCTGTCCCTGAGATCTCAAATAATTTTAGGAAATTTTAAAAACACGAGAATTAGACATGTGAAAACCTACACTCACCAAACACTCTGTGATACTTCTTTATATTTTGCATTTTATAATAGATAGTTTAAACAACTTAAGTCTTTCTAAAAATGCAATTTTCATTGGATTATTGGGTGCCTATACTTGTTACTCAGAGCTGTTCATATTTGTTTCAGAATTAACTGTCTCTTGCTTTTTCTCTATTAAGTTGGAGTTTCATTTTAGAAAATATAATAAAGAAAATATGATTATGTTGGTTTATCTGTAATTTATACCATCTGTCTATTTTAGTTAATACATTTAATTGCCACAATGATGAGAAAGTTGGAATCCATTAACCCTGGGTCAGATCCTATTGTTGACAACAATTGGTTTTATTTCATTGAACAAAGTTTTTTAACTTCCCAGATTCACGATGTGATTATATTTAGTTCTCCAAGATTGCTGAGAGGATCGAAAAAGACAACTCCAGTAAAGTATTTACTGTTCTTTGAGTACACTAAACACTTAAGTTAAATAGATAGTTATCTATTTAACTAGTTGAAATAGAGCTACATAAAAAAGTGATATACATTTAGTGTACTATATATTTTGGAACATGGTGATCAGTATTAAACTTCAAAACCACTGTAGTTGAAGAATTTCTTTTTTTATCATTTCTGCAATTCTTAAGAACTATTTTTATTTGTTTGTTTATTTTAGTAATCAAATGGATATCTCAGGTTATCATTTGCAAACTAACCTTGTTAGATATGTGATGAATAAAATAAATACCTATATTTTTCATATCTAACACGCTCCTTAAAGATTACGAGCAGATTTGACAATATGGAAGAGTACTTTCAACAACTATTCAGAACTGCATTTTCTATCATAGGGCTGTCTATCATACGCTCTTTCTTCTGCTAATCTTAGAGACATAATGGAAATTGTTAATAAAATATCACTTGTGGAATTTTATTGGGAACTATTATTTAGGAAACAGCATGTTTAATAGGTGTTAGACATTAACTACCCAAGTGTAAAACTAATAACTTTAGTGGCAAATTTGATGGCAACATTGTAAACTAAATTACATAATAAAATATGGATTTAAATTACATAAACTTCAAGAATCAAAACATTGATAAGACTATCACATTTGAAATTTTCAATCATTTGTCAAATGAGTTCTAAATAAAAAAAAATAAAAGAAATAGAAAGACATTTAAAATGAATTTAACTTACTGATGATATTTAAAAGTTTAGGATACTAGTTCATTTAGAAAGCTCACATCTATGTCCAAGGTTTCTTACTCTCCTCTTAGAAATGAAATCATTTAATATATTTTTTGAGATTCAGAAAAATCAATATTTTAATGGCAGATAACTGAATAACTCTAGGTTTTAGATAGAACAATATATATCAAGTAAAAAACAAAAAATATTTTTAAAAATGTAATCATGGTGTTCCATCTTTAATTCTTTCCTCACTTAGGACAAACTTGAAAGAAGAGACAAGTATGTGTGTGTGTACATGTGTATGTACATATACACACACATGCACATACATACTTCTAATGAGATCAGAATCCCTGGGGTTCAGACACCAATTATACTGAATAACCTACAACAAAAATTATACCCTGGATTGCACTGTGGTTTCTCAAGAGACTTTCTCAAGGTATCTCAATGGAACTGGTTTCCCTAAATTGTGTGATATAAAAAATCTTACTAAGAATAGGAGGCAACATAGCACCAAGGGTGAAAACAAAGTAGAAATGGTTATTGTAAATAATGCACATAGTATTTTATTAAGATGTAATATGGACTGGGCTTTCCTTTGTAAGGCTAGAATGTGTTAGGTGGAATCCAGCTTGATAACAGCTACTCTTTCCAGAGAGTTGGGAGCAATACCTGGAAACATTATGAATAAAATTGCCCGTGGTGATCAGGCATTTCCTCACACAGGTTGAAATTTGGATTTTTGCCATCTGCACAAGGGAGGAAGCTTCAGGCTGAAAAATGAATGTAAAGTGGTCTGAGTAGTAGCACCATAGACATCAGAAGTGATTTTATAGGATTGTCACAGAGAAGATCCCATAAAAGACATAATTTCTCAGTATATTTTNTTATGAATAAAATTGCCCGTGGTGATCAGGCATCTTCTCAGGAGAAAAAAAAAAAAGAGCCTCATCTGCAAATCAGTAACCACAACATTTCCTCACACAGGTTGAAATTTGGATTTTTGCCATCTGCACAAGGGAGGAAGCTTCAGGCTGAAAAATGAATGTAAAGTGGTCTGAGTAGTAGCACCATAGCCATCAGAAGTGATTTTATAGGATTGTCACAGAGAAGATCCCATAAAAGACATAATTTCTCAGTATATTTTGCCAGTTGCAAAACACAATGAGAAAGAACATCTCCATATCAAAACTCTAGAAGGCAATAAATATATTTAAAATGTTTTTAAGTCAAATAGATAAAAGGAGGAAAGGCAAAATAAATAGGCCTTTAGCAAAAAGACCAGGGTAATAAGTTAATGTACTTATAATGTACATTATGGTCTAATAAAGGATCAGGAGGAATGAATGAACAATACCTATGAAAAATATTTAGCTGGTCAAAGGAAGTTCTGTCTTGGTGTGGGAAACAAATGTAGCCCACTGTTGCAGGAGGATTAGATCATGAAGTAACTATTGTGAGGAAGAGATGTTGAAGCGAGCCACTAATAATTTTGTAAAGTATCCTTCAGAAAACAACAGGAAGCATTTCTCCATCCCTCTGCAAGTGCTCACAGAAACCAGTTAACACCTATTGAACCTGAGTCTGTGCAGTTAACAGTCAAAGGAACCTAATCTGACCTCCAGAGCACACGACAACCATGGAATTCAAGCAACAGACATGCTACTGTTTGCCCTCCAGAGCCCATTAAATGGTGTGTGGTCCCCCAATAAGGAAGATCTGGTGCCCAAACCAATACTTACACAGGAGGAAGGCATGAGTAGATGAATTATACGATCTTATCTCAGATTTTGCTCTCGATAAGGTTATATTGAACATTATCCAAGAGTGGTGAGATCTCACCTCAGGAAACACTACTATCAAGGCAATCATCAAGCACATTGCATTACAATAACTGTTACAGAGGTTTGTCATATGAAAGAACAAATATATATATACTATTCACTTAAGGGTGAGGCATTAATTTCCTATCTCTTAGTTACCAATTACGTGACTTTGGGCAAACTACATGGGTTGTGTGAGCTTGGGGTCCTCTGAAAATGGGAATAGTGTATTTATGTCACACAGGTCTGTAATATAATTTTAACCCAGTGTTTACTACATATTTTTATTTCAATAATAAGTTCAAGCCCTGGCTGGCGTAGCTCAGTGGATTGAGCGCGGGCCTGCGAACCAGACGATCGCGGTTCGATTCCCAGTCAGGGCACATGCCTGGGTTGCATGCCGGTTCCTTGCAGGCTAACTACCAGCAGGGGACTCACAACAGGCAACCATACATTGATGTTTCTCTCCCTCTCTCCTTCCCCTCTAAAGATAAATAAATAAATAAAATCTTTTTAATAAATAAATAAATAAATAAATAAAAGTAAATAAAATCTTATTTAAAAAAATAATAATAAGTTCAAAGAAAAAATCCTATATGATGTCATTTATAAGTTTACCACAACTTTTGGAATGATGCCAATTTTATTGGGATTTAAAAGCTGATGTCCAAGTATTTTCTGTAGTTACTTTAATCATTAATGACTCTGTGAGTGAGTGAGTACCTTTACGTCATTTAGGTCGTAAATGACTGTGGACTGTTCAGATCATTTCTGTTGTTTAGTTGCTTTCCTTGAATTGTCCCTCACATGCTCTCACCAGGGAATGTGTAGGGTGTCCTGGGTAATGCGTACCATGAGGCAATATTCTAAAAATCTCTCAGGTGACCTGAGCTTGAATTATATGCCACTTCTTTAGGGAGTATCTCAAAGAAGGACAAGAAGCATAAATTCTCCCTACTTAAAGTAGAAGTAATTTAGGAGAAGAAAAGCCAATTCTTCATTACAAGTCAGTGTATAGGATTCGTGTTTCGAGGTTCCTGAAAAATGGCCGTGGAGTAGGACGGAGCGACTGCAGTTCTCCTACACCTGGGGGAAAATCCTGGCAGATTTACAGAAGAACAGCGCAATCAATTCCCCAACCAACAATTCCCCAGCATTTATGAAAATAAGAGACCAGAGATAGTGACAAACCAGACAGCTAGAGGTCCTTGGGGTTTCAGGGATGCGAGTAAGGACGGAGGTGGCCAGACCGGCGGCAGCCATTAGCCGGTTCGTAAAGACTTCGGAGCCGCAGCTGCCGCAGCGGTTGGAGCCCAGAGGCTTCCTTCTGTCTGTGCCCAGCGACAGGGGCGTCTGCCACGGAGAACTCATCAGGAGCCCAGCAACCCTGAGAAAAGTCAAGGGCAGCAGCAGCAGTGGCGGCGGCAGTGGGACGGCAGCCATTGGCCGGCGCATAAAGACCTTGGAGCCTTGGCTGCCTCAGCGGTCGGGGCCCAGAGGCTTCCGCCTGCACCCAGCGACAGGGGTGTCTGACACAGAGGAGTCATTGGGACCCTGGCACCTGTGAGTAAAGACAAAAGCAGCAGCGGCAGGGCCGGCTGCCCTCAGGAGCCAGGCACCCCAGAGTAGAGCCAAAAGCAGCAGCAGCGGGACCAGCAGCCATTGGCCGGCGGGTAAAGACCTCGGAGCTGTTGCTGCCACAGCTTCCAGGGCCCAGAGGCTTCTGTCTACGGCCAGCGTCCGGGCGTCTGCCACAGAGGACTCAGCGGGAGCCCGGCAACTGTGAGTAAAGACAAAAGCGGCAGTGGCAGGACCGGCTGCCCTGGGCCAGCCCAAAACGCCTCAGAGCCGCCACTGCTGCTGTGTTAGCAGTGTAGAGGCTTCCGTCTGTGGCCAGTGCCACGGAGGACTCGTAGGGAGCCCAGTACCCAGTGGAGCATTGGTCCGGCTGCGGGGTCCCTGGAAGAGCTGGCTCCCTCCCTCACCATCTAGGTGGGGCTGGGTGGCAGAGACCTGTCTGCCTAGGTGTGCAGGGAAGGTGGCAAGGACAGGGGGCCGTGTTCAGTTGCAATCTCTGTGGTCGCCAGCCCACCAGCCTGCCAGCCCAGGAAATTTGAGAGGAGCATTGTCCTAACCAGTCAGGTTGGGGATTGGGCTGGGCTGAGAGGCACGCTTTCTGGAGAAGTTTTTACCGGAAAGTGGACTGAGGTGTTCTCCCATGAAGGCAGCTTGACTTGCTTCTCACCCAGCCACAGGACAGTACCAGATCCCGTGGGACCAAGGCAGCCTGTCAGGTGGGCGGGCGCCCGCACCCCAGTCTGGTAGCCTGGCTGGTGGGCGGGTGTGCCCCTGGGCCTACAACCCAGCCCACAGAGGGGTCCCACTGAAACCAGAAAAACCGGATTGGACAGTTTGACACCAACAAGGAAGGAGGTTTTTTTTGTTGTTTTTTGGGGTTTTTTTGTTTGTTTGTTGTTTTACTTTTATTTTTAAACTTTTTTCAGTAATCGTATATATTTTTTAATTTTATTGTTGCTGTATCTTTCAGTACTCTGTTCCTCTCCTTTCTTTTTTCCTGTTTTAGTCCCTCTTCATTTCACCCCATACTTATTGCTTTTTCCTCACTTCTCTTGCCCTTTTTTTGTGTGTTTGTTTGTTTGTTTGTTGCTTTCTATACCACTGTAAATACTTCACAACACATCTCTCGGGTCTTAGCCCACTTTACAGGTTCCTGAATTCTATTACTGTAGTGATTAACTCTACTTGCTCACACGCTACGTCTATTTACTATTCTTTACTCTCACCTTACCTCAAAATCTGACCACCCGCAACCTCACTGCTTTCTAGATACAACTCACAAGCCTTCCCTCCCCAACAAGAGACTTATCTTTGGTCTATCCTTTCCTAGAGGTGGCAAATTGGGTTGAAGATTACAGTTAACACTATATAGAGCCTAAAGATCTTCTATCTCTTCTCTGCCAGCTGTGACTGTAAATATCATAAAGTACTCTCCTGCTGTCATAAACCATTTTGCCTCCCCCTCCAGCTGATCACACACACACAAAGAAAGGAGTAGGTGGAAGCAGAGAACATCAAGATACCTGCAGGAGACTGTACCACTGAATTTCACAGGAATTCTACCACAGAAGTTCACACCATAAACCTAGGGAGTCAGAACAGATCAATTTAAGAAGCTGAAGCTAACAAGAAGAGTCTCATAAGCAATGGGAAGACAAAGAAACAATGCCCAAATGAAAGAAAAGGTGGAAGTCTCAGAAATAATGTTAGATGAAAGAGAGGCAAGTCAGCTATCAGATATTGAATTCAAAGCACTAGTTATCAGGAAATTCAAAGAGCTCACAATGAGCTACCAGAAACTAGAGGGGAGCTACCAGAAACTAGAGGGGAGCTACCATGAGCTCTCCGCAAACTATATCAACATGAAAAAGGAAATAGAAACTATCACCAAAGGACAAGAGGAAATGAAGAATACAATTTCGGAACTGAAGAACACAGTAGAAGGAATGAAAAGCAGGATCGATGAGGCAGAAGATCGGATCAGTGAGTTGGAGGACACAGTAGAAAGAATCTCCCAGAAAGAGCAAGAAAGGGAAAAGAGGCTCAAAAAGAATGAAGATGGACTAAGAGAAATGCAAGATAATATGAAACGTAATAATATCCGAATAATAGGAATACCAGAAGGAGAAGAAGAAGAACAAGGGATAGAAAACCTATTTGAAAGAGTAATGATGGAAAATTTTCCTAATTTGATGAGAGAAAAAGTTACACGAATCCAGGAATCACAGAGAGTCCCATTCAAGAGGAACCCAAAGAGGCCCACTTCAAGACACATCATCATTAAAATGGCAAAATTTCAAGACAAAGAGAGAATCCTAAAGGCAGCAAGGGAGAAAAAGGAAGTAACATACAAGGGAGCCCCAATAAGGTTAGCTACTGACTTCTCAATGGAAACACTCCAAGCAAGAAGAGAATGGCAAGAAATATTTCAAGTAATGAGAACCAGAGGCCTACAACCAAGGCTACTTTACCCAGCAAGGCTCTCAATCAAGATAGAAGGCCAAATAAAGAGCTTCCAAGACAAAAGAAGTCTAAAAGAATATGCCTCCACCAAACCAGCTCTACAAGAAATACTAAAAGGGCTGCTTTAAGGAAAGGAAGGAAAAGAGAGAGACAGAGAGGAACTGTGGTACAAAAATGGCAATGAATAAGTCCCTATCAATAATAACCTTAAATGTAAATGGATTAAATGCTCCAATCAAAAGACATAGAATAGCTGAATGGATAAGAAAGCATGACCCACACATATGCTGCCTACAGGAGACCCACCTCAGGACAAAAGACCATCACAGACTAAAAGTGAAAGGCTGGAAACAAATTTTCCAAGCAAATGGACAAGAAAAAAAAGCCGGGGTAGCAATTCTAATATCAGACAAAATAGACTTCAAAAAAAGGGCCATAAAGAGAGACCCAGAAGGTCACTTCATATTGCTCAAGGGAAGAATCCAGCACGAAGACATTAACATCATAAATATATATGCACCCAACATAGGAGCACCCAAATATATAAGAAAAATCCTAGAAGACTTCAAGAAAGATATTGACAGCAACACAATTATAGTAGGGGATTTTAACACCCCACTGTCAAAAATGGACAGATCTTCCAAACAAAATATCAACAAAGATATAGCAGCATTAAACGACACTCTAGAAGAAATGGACTTGACTGATATATATAGAGCGCTTCATCCCAAAGAAGCTAAATACACATTCTTTTCAAATGCACATGGAACATTTTCAAAGATAGACCACATGGTAGGACACAAAATGAACCTCAACAAATTCAAGAAAATTGAAATCATACCAAGCATTTTCTCTGACCACAAGGGACTGAAATTAGAAACCAACCCCACAGGAAAAAACCCCAAACATCCAAAATCATGGAGACTGAATGGTATGCTATTAAACAACGAATGGGTCAAGATTGAAATTAGGGAAGAAATCAAAAAGTTTCTGGAAACAAATGAAAATGAACTCACAACAACCCAAAACTTATGGGACACGGCCAAGGCAGTCCTGAGAGGGAAGTTCATAGCAATACAGGCTTACCTAAAGAAAATAGAAACATTTCAAACAAACAACCTAACCCGACGCCTGCAAGAACTCGAAGAACAACAACAAAGACAGCCCAGAGCAAGTACAAGGAAGGAAATAACCAAGATCAGAGCAGAATTAAATGACATAGAGACCAAAAGCACAATTATAAGGATCAATGAATCCAAGAGTTGGTTTTTTGAAAAGATAAACAAAATAGACAAGCCTTTAAGTAGGCTCATTAAGAAAAGAAGAGAGAGGACACAAATAAACACAATCAGAAATGAAAGAGGAGAGATTACAACTGATACCACAGAAATAGAAGGGATTGTAAGGAATTACTATGAAGAACTGTATGCCAAGAAATTTGAAAACCTAGGTGAAATGGACAAATTTCTAGAAAAATATAATCTTCCAAAACTCAATGAAGAAGAAGTAGAAAGCCTGAACAGACCAATAACAGCAAATGAAATTGAAGCAGTAATCAAAAAACTCCCATCACACAAAAGCCCCGGACCAGATGGTTTCACAGGAGAATTCTACAAAGCGTTTAAGGAAGAGCTAACCCCTATTCTTCACAGACTATTCCAAAAAATCCAAAATGATGGGAAACTCCCAAACTCTTTTTATGAAGCGAGCATTATCCTAATTCCAAAACCAGATAGAGACACAACAAAGAAAGAAAACTTTAGGCCAATATCACTGATGAACATAGATGCTAAAATCCTCAACAAAATATTGGCAAATCGCATCCAACAATACATCAAAAAGATCATACACCATGACCAAGTGGGATTCATCCCAGGGATGCAAGGATGGTTCAATATCCGCAAATCAGTAAATGTAATACACCACATAAACAAAAGCAAGGACAAAAACCACATGGTCATATCAATAGACGCGGAAAAAGCTTTTGATAAGGTACAACACCCATTTATGATAAAGGTACTCAGCAAAGTGGGAATAGAGGGAGCATTCCTCAATATAATAAAGGCCATATATGAAAGACCTACAGCCAACATCATACTGAATGGGCAAAAACTGAAAGCTTTTCCACTAAGATCAGGAACAAGACAAGGTTGTCCACTTTCACCACTTCTATTTAATATAGTATTGGAAGTTCTAGCCACAGCAATCAGACAAGAAAAGGAAATAAAAGGCATCCAAATCGGAAAGGAGGAAACAAAACTGTCACTGTTTGCAGATGACATGATAGTGTACATGGAAAATCCTATAGACTCTACCAAAAAACTGCTGGAACTAATAAATGAATTTGGCAAAACAGCGGGATACAAAGTCAATATCCAGAAATCAAAGGCATTTCTGTATACTAACAATGAATCAGCAGAAGCAGAAATCAAGAAAAAAATCCCATTTGATATAGCAAAAAGAAAAATAAAATATCTGGGAATAAATCTAACCAAGGAGGTTAAAGACCTGTATGCAGAAAATTACACAACACTGAAGACAGAAATCAAGGAAGACACAAACAAATGGAGACGTATACCGTGTTCATGGATTGGAAGAATTAACATCATCAAAATGTCCATACTACCCAAAGCAATTTACAGATTCAATGCAATACCTATTAAAGTACCAATGGCATATTTCACAGACATAGAACAAACACTTCAAAAATTTATCTGGAACCATAAAAGACCCCGAATAGCAGCTGCAATGTTAAGAAAGAAGAACAAAGTAGGAGGGATCACAATACCTGATATCAAACTGTATTACAAGGCCACTGTAATCAAAACAGCCTGGTACTGGCATAAAAACAGGCACATAGACCAATGGAACAGAATAGAGAGCCCAGAAATAAACCCAAATCTCTACAGTCAATTAATATTCGACAAAGGGGGCAGTATCATAAAATGGGGTAAAGATAGCCTCTTCAACAAATGGTGTTGGGAGAACTGGACAGCTACATGCAAAAAAATGAAACTCGAGCACCAACTTACATCATACACCAAAATAAATTCAAGGTGGATAAAAGACTTAAATATAAGCCATGACACCATTAAAGTCCTAGAGGAGAACATTGGCAGGAAAATCTCAGATATTTCACGCAGCAACATTTTTACTGATATGTCCCCTAGAGCAAGGACTATAAAGGAAAGAATAAACAAATGGGATCTCATCAAAATAAAAAGCTTCTGCGCAGCTAAAGAAAACAGCATTAAAATAAAAAGACAACCAACTGTATGGGAAAACATATTTGCCAATGATACCTCAGACAAAGGTTTAATCTCCAAAATATACAAAGAACTCACACGACTTCACTCTAAGAAGACAACTAACCCAATTAAAAAATGGGGAAAGGACTTGAACAGACACTTCTGCAAGGAGGACATACAGAGGATCCAGAGACACATGAAAAGATGCTCAATATCACTAGCTATCAGAGAGATGCAAATTAAAACTACAATGAGATACCACTTTACACCGGTGAGAATGGCTATCATAAACAAAGCAATAAACAACAAATGTTGGAGAGGGTGTGGAGGAAAGGGGACTCTGGTCCACTGTTGGTGGGATTGTAGACTGGTACAACCATTATGGAAAACAGTATGGAATTTTCTCAGAAAACTAAAATTGGACTTGCCTTTTGACCCAGCAATTCCACTTCTAGGATTGTATCCTAAGAACCCTAAAACACCAATCCCAAAGAACCTATGCACCCCAATGTTCATAGCAGCACAATTTACAATAGCCAAGAGTTGGAAGCAACCTAGGTGCCCGTCAGTAAATGAATGGATAAAAAAACTATGGTACATATACACAATGGAATTTTATGCTGCAGAAAGAAAGAAGGAGCTCCTACCTTTTGCAACAACATGGATCGAACTGGAAAGCATTATGCTGAGTGAAATAAGCCAGGTGTTGAAGGACAAATACCATATGATCTCACCTCTAACAGGAAGCTAAACAACAAAACAAACAAGCAAGCAAAATATAACCAAAGGCACTGAAATAGAGAACAAGCTGACAGTGACCAGAGGGGAGAGGGGAGGGAATTTCAGGGGAAATAAGGGAGGGATTTAGAGGAACCTATATAAAGGATACATGGACAACAACTGAGAAGGGTGGAAATGGGAGGGAGGGGGGAGGATGGGGGGTAGGATGGGATGGGAGTAATAGACAGAAAACTGTACTTGAAAAATAATTAAATTAAAAAATTTGGAAAAAAAAAAGGATTCGTGTTTCGATTATCACCTGGATGTTGGTGATTTTCCATTATTCCTGGCTTCTGATTATGGACATTCTTATAGCTACTGATGGCTGACTCTAAACTACCACAACAATTTATTTTCTTCTTTATTAGCTGGAATTCCCTGGCATAGAATGGCATTTTTAGGAGACTAGGTTTTATTAATTGGCTAGACTTGTAGATATATTTTATTTATGAAAATGCTAGTGGCATTTGGATATTACAAGTGAATAGAGAGTTATTAATATCATAAAAAATTGTCACTAATCTCATCTATTAGAACTTATTAAAGTTAGGATTCCAAATAAAAACAGGATTCCCAAATACATTTGCATTTCAGGTAAATAACAAATCATTTTAATATATGTTATATAATATTTGGTAAATATTATATTATATATAATAAATATATTCAATGCGATTTTTACCAAAAGCATTTTATTACATGTATTACCCATGTCATATTTTATAAACTGCAAATACTATTAATATAAGGATATACTCATATACAAGGATAAGCTCCCAATATTTTTCAGTTATTGGCTTTTTTCCTCAAGGCTGCTTACTACTTGGTTCATTTTTTCAGATAGGCTTTACAAACCAGTGTATTACACATTATTAAAAATCTTTAACATAGTATATTTCATATTAAGTATTCTTACCACAATAAAATGAAAATGTGAATTTTAACAAACAAAGAATGAGCAAAGTAAAAGAAAATTTGATGTTTTCTGAGAGAGGTAATAACTGACACTAAAAAATGTAGATAACTGAAACAAACACTAGAATAATTATGTCAATGTAAGATACTTTCATATGTGTAAGAATTTTTATGAGTTTATTTGAGCAAACTGATGACAATTGCCAAGAAGCAAAACCTCAAAGGATTGAGAAAATGCTCTGGAATATGGCAGCTTTAAACTTTATTTCATACATTGCATTTAAAAGAGGAGGCATACAGGAGTTGCATGAAATCCATTGGCGATAGATTAGTGAGGCAGAAGAAAGCAAAGTGGGGAAACCTCTGGGGTTGGACAAAAAATTAAGTGATAGACACATCTTTTATGCAAGTGAGTACAGAATAGTTAACACTCAACTATTAACATAATAGCAACAACAATGATGGGATTTGTGATCACCCGCTGGTGCAGTGCCTATGCTTTGAGGAATCTGGAAAAAGAAAATTTGGCATTGCAAAGGTATGTTATTTCAGATGCAAAAAAACAACAGACAGGCTCAGTTAAGGAAAAGATTGACTTTCGTCAGGGAAGGTTCCAGCCTAGGACATGACTGCTTGCCATGACCTGCTTTCAGTTAGAAGTTTTTAACTGCAGACTATCCTATGAGGTTACTTTAGGTCTGGAAGGGTTTTTTTGTTGTTGTTTAAAAGAATTTTTCTACAGCTATCATATGACTTTTTCAATGAAAACTTTTTTATTGTTGTTCAATTACAGTTGTCCCCATTTTTTTCCCATTACTCTCTCCCGCCCTACCTACTCCCACTTCCCACATTCGGTCCTCTCCTCCTTGTGTTTGTTTATGGGTCCTTCATACACATTCCTGGATGACTCTTCCCCTTCTTTGCCCTGTTTCCCCCTCGAAGTTTGCAATGCTAGCACACAGGCCTCCCTGAGGTCGTCAGGCTTAGCAGGTGGCCTCTTTTCTTCCACAACACTTAGCAAAGCATTGAAGACTTCAACATGGTACCGGAATTCTGACTTTCTTTGCTTAACCCAGTGCGTCTGCAGAAAAACCAGGAGAGCAGGCCCTGCAGCACTTGTTCTCACCATGAAAGAGGAAAGAACTTGAAAGCAGAGTGGGCCCAATGGAGAAGCAGCAGACAACTTCATCTAGGAAAGAGGGATAGATGTGACTGAGGAATCTTCTCAGTTGCCTCCCCCATTCTTCCCATTCATTATGCCTTGAATCAAGTTGGCTAAATGGACACCCCAAAATTACAGATTCCTAGAATTCTGCCAATAGCCATAGGGGGTTCCTGACTCAGCTGCTGTAAACTATAGGTTTGGACCTTCTGCGGGGCTCCCAGGAGTTCTTACCTGATAGTTGTTCAGTCTAAAGCTGAGCATTTCATCACACAATTCTGTTTTGTCTTTTAACTGGCTGAATATTTTAAACTCCAATTACTCCTCCATTGAGAATCACACTTAGAGTTCCAGATTTTCACTGAAGGGAAACTCAGTGTGAGGGGCAGGAAACACGAGGGGATCGAGCTAAAGCAGCTTCTCTGTCTTCAGTCGGAGCAGTTCTGCTTTGTGTTACTGGCTTCCCATGTAAATGTTACAAAATGAAGAGGTCAGTACTTATCATTGGAATATTTGAAAATCACAGTGTCATATTCTATATATACTCCATTGTACAACCCAAGAACTAAATTGACAGTAATATGAGATATAATAAATGCTCAAATAAATATTTTAAATGCTTTATATACTTATCATATTCACAATAGAGAAATTAATGAGTGCATATAAATAGCATATAGAGGAAAGGAAGCATATAAAATTAAATACTCAACATGCCTAAATATTGATATAAATCATATATTTTAGCAGAAATAAATCCAGATCTTATACCTCTTGAAGTTTATACTAATTTAAAGATTTTTTCTTAAAAAATAAATAAAAGTTATACATGTATATTAAGGCATAAATGTGAATAATTATTAGAATGAAAAAAGAGTTTAAAAAATTTCAGTGGTCAGTGAAGAACAAGTAGTCACATACATCATAAATTATAAATGTATTATTTGTATTAGTAAAATTCCAGACACATCTCAGCATTTTGGGTGGGAAGAGAATTCTTAGAAGCCATTACAACACCAGAGTGAATAGCATTTACTCAATAATAAATTTGACTCTTACAAACACACCCACTACACATCAAATAAAGTATTATTAACTCAATCTCTCTTTAGCTGGACACCACAAATGTTTGTACACATGTCAATCATAGTTGATATCAACTATGATATTAGTTGAATGTGGAGTAAAGTAGTAATGGAAAGAGAAATTAGGTTTGGTTGAGGTTAAAATACATTTGCAACTTTGACAAAAATAAATCACTTCGTGAGTGTATTGTTAAGGCCCCACCTAGGTCTTAAAAGTGCAAATGAGGGACCTAAAATCTTAAATTTCATTCCCTTCATATTATCTCTGCTTCTTTCATTTAGAAAATCAAATATTCACAAGGATTCTCAGATAGAAATGTAAATGTACTAAAGAAAAGTTGTGATGTTATTGTGCAGATTAAATAAATATATCTAACATTTAATGGCTCTTAAAAAATCAATAGATATGTTCCAAACATTGTTGAGTCTAGTGAGAGTTTAACCTGTCACCTCACTTCACGTGTTTCCTGTGGATCTTTTTTCTTGACCAGTTAAAGATTTTATCATTTATTTTAATTTTAAAATCAGATGTGGGAACTATTTTCTATTCCCTATTATAAAAAGGTATATTTTTCAATGTGTCTGTAAAGATTGTAATTTGTTTAATGACAGTACATGGAGGCTAACAACAACCCCTCTGTTTCCTTCCAGAAGAGCCAACTGGACTAGATGGGCCAACAGAATCTAACATCATTGACTGAATTCATTCTGATGGGAGTCACAAGGCAGCCTGAGCTACAGATGCCACTTTTCATGGTCTTCCTCATTGTCTACACAGTCACAGTGGTAGGCAACCTGGGCATGATCATCTTAACCCAGGTGGACTCCCGCCTATACACACCTATGTATTTTTCTATCAAACACCTGGCTTTCATCAATCTTGGTAATTCTACTGTCATTTGTCCCAAGATGCTGGCAAATTTTGTTATGGATCAAAATATCATTTTATACTATGCATGTGCCACATAGTTGGCTTTCTTCCTTATGTTTATTATCAGTGAATTTTTCATCTTGTCCACCATGGCCTATGACTGCTATTCAGCCATTTGCAACCCTTTGCTCTACAATGTCATTATGTCCCAGAGACGCTGTCATGTGCTGGTGGGCATTCCTTATCTCTATAGTAGCTTTCAGGCTTTAATGTTCACTATTAAGATTTTTACGTTGACCTTTTGTGGCTCTAATATCATAAATCATTTCTACTGTGATGATGTTCCCTTAATACTTTTGCTGTGTTCAAATGCACAAGAAATAGAATTGCTGATTATACTATTTTCAGCATTTAATTTGCTCTCTTCCCTGCTGGTAGTTTTGGTATCGTACACTATGATTCTGAGAGCCATATCTCAAATGCATTCTGCAGAGGGCAGGAAAAAACCTTTTTCCACATGTAGTTCTCATCTGACTGTGGTGGTTATATTCTATAGCTCTCTCCTATTTATGTACACACAGCCCAAATCTACTCACTCCTTTGATACTGACAAAATGGCCTGTGTTTTACACTTTAGTGATCCCTATGCTCAATCCCTGGATATACAGCTTAAGGAACAAAGAGGTAAAAAAAGCCTTTCATAGGGTCTTTAGGAATCAGTGCAAACTTTGAATTTAATATTCAATATGGAATGTTGTTCCAATAAACTGATAAAGGCAAATATCACAATATTTCTAATATGTATAATTACATTCCTTTGACTCCAGAGCAAAAACTAATTATAATGCACAAAAAATAGATTGTTTCTCTAATATTCAGCCAAATCAATCCTCCTATTTCAGATCTCAACTAAATGATACTTCTTCCTTAGAATTTCTTGTTTTTAACTCAGTGTTTCATCTAGTAAAATCATAGAACCTGACATTTCTTTCAGGTGAAACACTAAATTCTACCTCAGTAAACCATATGTTTGATATCAGGTATTGTAATCCCTCCTACTTTGCTCTTCTTTCTCAAAATTGCAGCTGCTCGATATCGCTAGCTATCAGAGACATGCAAATTAAAACCACAATGAGATACCACTTTACACCAGTCAGAAGGGCTATCATAAACAAAGAAACAAACAACAAGTGCTGGAGAGGTTGGGGGGAAAAAGGGACCCTAGTTCACTGTTGGTGGGATTACAACCACTATGGAAAGCAGTATGGAATTTTCTAAGAAAACTAAAACTGGACGTGCCTTTTGACCCAGCAATTCCACTCTTAGGAGTATATCCTAAGAACCCTGAAACACCAATCCAAAAGAACCTATGCCCCCCAATGTTCATAGCAGCACAATTCACGATAGCCAAGAGTTGGAAGCAACCTAAATGCCCGTCGGTCGATGACTGGATCAAAAAACTATGGTACATTTACACAATGGAATTCTATGCTGCAGAAAGGAAGAAGGAGCTCCTACCCTTTGCAACATCATGGATGGAACTGGAAAGCATTATGCTGAGTGAAATAAGCCAGGCAGTGAAAGACAAATACCATATGATATCACCTTTAACAGGAATGTAAACAACAAAACAAACAAGCAAGCAAAATGTAACCAAAGACACTGAAATACAGAACGTGCTGACAGGGTCCAGAGGGTAGAGGGGAAAGAAGCACGGAGTAAAAGGGGATGGACTCACATGAATAAGTATGAAGGACACATGGACAATAACTAAGATGGGGGGCAGAGATGGGAGGGGGGTGGGGAGCACTGGGGAGGCAGGGCTGGGAATACAAGAAAGAAAACTACTTGAACAAAAGTTACATAAAAAAAATAAAAAACCCATATGTTTGTTTCTGTCTTTTAATTGCTATTATTTTTTAGCTCAAGGATCTTTTTAATTTTGTTTTTATTCTGTTTTCTGAATCTAATACAACAGTGTAAAAAAAGTCAGTCTCTCTCTGAGAGACTGACTCTCTTTTTTTGATATAGCTGTCCAAATCTCCCATCAACATTTGATGAAGAGGTTATTTTCACTCCATTGTATGCTTCTGTCCCCTTTGTCAAATATTAATAGACCATAGAGACTTGGGTTTATTTCTAGGCTATGTGTCTGTTCTTATGCCAGTACCAGCCTGTTTTGATTACCATAGCCTTGTAGTATAGGTTGATGTCAGGTGTTGTGATCCCTCCTATTCTGTTCTCAAAATCACTGCAGCTTCTCATGGTTGTGTATGGTTCCATATAAATTTTTTAAATACGTGCTCTATATCTGTGAAATATATCATTGGTATTTTAATAGGAATTGAGTTAAATCTATAAATTGCTTTGGGTAGTATGGACATTTTGATGATGTTAATTCTTCCAATCCATGAACACAGTATATGTGTCCATTTGTTTGTGTCTTCCTTAATTTCTTTCTTCAGTGTTCTATAGAGCATTTTGCTAAGCGAAATAAGACAGGTGGTGAAAGGCAAATACCATATGATCTCACCTATGAATGGAACCTAATCAACAAAACAAACAAATGAACAAAATAGAACCAGAGACACTGAAATAAAGAACATACTGACAATAACGCAGGGGGCAGGTAATGGGGAGAAAAGGCAGGTAAAAGGGTCATCAAGGAACACGTATAAAGGACACATGGACAAAGCCAAAGGGGCATAGAATCAAGGGTGGGAGATCAGGATGGATGGGGTTGGGGGAGTGATGGGGGAAAATGGAGACAACTGTACTTGAACAACAATAAATAAAATAAAATAAAATAAAGTCTCTTGCAGACAGCATACAGTTGGATGATGACCTTTTAAAAAACCTATTCTGCCAATCTCTACTTTTGGATAATTTAATCCATATGTATTCATAGTAATTACAGATAATGCTAACATGCTTCATCATTGGCATGATGATGTTGTACATCTGATGACATGCATCATGACATACATGATGGCATGTTGCTCTGTGTTCCCCACACATCATCTCATTCTCTTGTTTCTCACCCTTTTCTCCATTAAAGGTCTCTTTGAGTTTGTGGATTAACACTAAATTGGGAATTCCTATAGTCAAAATCCACGAGGCTGTTAAAAGAATGATGAGGGACTTGTAAAGCTGAACAGTTCAGAGGTCGCACAGGGCAGGAAGACATTAGAGTTCCAAAATCCAGAGAAGAGAGTCCTTATTCAATACTGAGGCACCTGGTAGAAACTTCAAAAATAACAGTTACTTAGGACTGCTCCTCATAGACTTTGGAAAAAAGCTCCAAGAAAGAGCCATCTGATCCTTGTTAAAAAAAAAAAAAAAACACTGAAGATTATTTTTAGGAAGACAGAAATGTTACAATATTTGTTAGCATAAGATTCATTAAGTTCTCCATCCAATCACAAGTATTAGACATTTGTGGAAGCAGGACCATGTGACCCAACCCAGGAGATGATTAACATACATCTTGAAATAACAGTGATGAGTAGAATTATAAGACAAAGACTTTAAAGAACTATATACACATATATATGTATATATGTTTGTAGTATGAGTCCTGACATCAGTGTTTGCTTTTTATCTTCTCTTCATAATGCAAGTTCCAGATTTGAGTTTTGGTTGTCCAGGCATCAATTTCAAAGAGGCATTCTCTTCAAAGACTGTTATATTTTTTTTCAATTACACTTTACATTGAACATTATTTTGTATTAGTTTCAGGTGTACAGCATAGCAGTTAGATAATGCTTTACAAAGTGGTCACCTCATTATTTCAAGTACCTACATAATTACTACAATATTATTGACTAATTCTCAATGCTGAGTTTCTATCAGTGTGACTATTTTGTTAGTACCAATTTGTACTTCTTAATTTTTTCACCTTGTTCAGGGAACCCTTGTGGCACTGTTGGGAGTGCAGATTGATGCAGCCACTATGGAAAACATTATAGGGGTTTCTCAAAAAATTAAAAATAGAACTTCCTTAAGACCCAGCATTTATACTTCTGGGTGTATCTTGGAAGGAATCCCAAACAGTAATTTGAAAGTATATATGCACCCCTATGTTCATTGCAGCATTATTTACAATAGCCAAGTGATGGAAGCAACCCAACTGCCCATCAATAGATGAGTGGCTAAGGAAGTGGTGGTACTATATATATATATATATATATATATATATATATATATATATGCACATGGAATATTACTTGGCCATAAAAGAATGAAATCTTGAGTAAATACATTGCCAGCTACACAATTAGTTAAAGTGCCGGGATGCCTCCTGCCATTGAGGCTCCTTTGTTTTGCAAATCTTGCTTGATTTCTATAACTGACAATTTGGGCTACATGCTATTTTCTCTTCCGGTGCTTTGAATTCCCAGTCTTATGTTTTACATTTACCAATGAGGAGTAGGCCAGGAAACCTTATGTTCCTACCCTAGAACCCCATTAAAGTGGAACCCCAGACCCTAGGAGCTATTTCTTTCTACCTGCAACCTTGATGTTTGGTGCCAGATGTGCTATGTAATTTCCAGGACTTGTAAGTAACAGACCAGTACCTTTGTGAAATTTCCTGATGGTCACTGCTGAAGAGCATCATGCAGTCATAGTGAGAATGACAAGGGCTGGTCTGTCCACAACCTTGTGTACTGATGTGCTGACTACACCAGTACAAAACAGCGCTCCGTATAACTGAAAGGTTTAATAACAACACTAACCTTCTGGGACACCCAGAGACTAAAACACTATATCAGATATGAACAAACAGTTATTGAATGAGAGTAATAGCACATTATCCACTGAGAAAATGATAACACACTTAAATATATCTCAGTAGAAACTACCCAAAATGAAGCCAGAGAGAAAGCAAAATACTAAACAAGCACCATGAAAATCATCTCAGTGATCTGCAGAACAATAATAAGCTACATACTGCACATTTAAATGTGGGTCCGATTTGGAAGAATGGACTATATCAGAGAAAAACCACTGGAAGAATTGTTGCCCAAAATTTCTTCCAAATTTATTTTTTTAATTCTATAATCCTAAAAATATAAAAAGCTAATATAATTATAAGCAAAATAAACAGAAAGGAAATTAAACCAAATATATCATAACTACGTTTTTGGAAACCAGTGATAAAGAGAAATCCTTAAAAACAAATAAAAATGAAATAACCCTTATAAACAGATGAAAAAACATTTTACTACTGATTTATTAGCAGCCATAATACAAGTCATAAAACATTGGTTTATGCCAACCAAATGTTCCATAATCTTTTATTAAGGTGTAAATTTCATTTCCTCACACATTGTGTGTATGTGTATGTAATGTATCTAACATGTGCGTGATATTGTGTAACTGACATACCGACAAAGACATATTTAGAATCCTGGTGTTTAGTGATATTGCATAATTTATTTTTTTGGTTAGACCCACATGAGAAATATTTTTTACTTTTCTTAATGGAACATTCCTAGAATAATTAACAGAAACTAGAGTGCTCTCTCCCTTGGGTGATATTATGCAATATTTGTTATCCTTCAATCAGGATTAAAACTTTAACAAAATGAGTGTCAAGAGGGTAGAAGAACAGCTAAATACATTCTCTAATGACAGATGAGGATTAAAACAGCAGGAAATCAAAGTAGATTCTCCACTCAGGTGAGTAAAAAACACTGGTTTGAAAACTTCTGAGGGTAGACAACTTAAACCAAAGATCTTGAAGAGGATTATGTGCTACAAAACTTTTTTCTTAGCAATATACATCTTGTGACATTAATAGAATTAATGTGTAGGACATGTACATTTAGCCCACCTTAGTTTTCAGGTGAACTTACCGTTTCAGTTACCTCTTGTAGCAAGGATTTTTGTCTATATATACAAAGTATCTCTTCTGTGTTACTTTTTTATTTTCTATCTATTCAAGGTGATAATAATGAAAAGAAAATATGGTGTTTATAAAAATGTATTTTGAAGACATAATACAAAAAATTAAAAATTATCTTTAATCTGGATCCTGAGTCCACCCTCCATTATCTGAGTGACCATCGCTAATTTATTTCACTCTTGTGCTTTGGGTTCCTTGACTCTCAAATGGATACGGTTTTACTATCCACTTCCTATTGACTGTGCGCACCACATGAGTTAATATACGTGAAGTGCTCAGAAAAGTGCCCGACACACAGTGAGTCCCTTATCAGTGCTCCATAGTCATTTGTATTCTTCTTTCCATGCAGCTCCATTAAGAGATCCTGAATAACTGGAATAGCCAAGTTCTTTGTATGTCGAAGAGAGGGATGTATGATTGGAAAATTATTAGGAGTGATTCAATAGGCAGAAACAACAGATGTGTCAAATAAGGGATAAGCTATTAATAATAAAATCCTAAAATTCATATATCACAGCCTTAGATTTTGTATGGGGTAAACAAGCTGAATTTATAGTGATAAAGGCTGAAATATATGTTTATAATGGTCAGATTTCCCCCCATCACTGCCTGATTCATCATTCCACCAACAGTTTAGGAAGTCTTTTGTCTTGCTACTTTAAGCAGACGTGATGATTATCAATAATGTAAGGTATATAGTTTAGGTGTCTCTACTTGTTTACAAATTACTTGAAATATTGAAAAAGCTTGAAATAGATCAGTCTTTCAACATACTTTAAAATGACTTTAGATCAAAAAAGAAGGTCACAATAGATATATCAAAACAACCACTTCAAAATATCTTGACCCTTTAAGGCATACTTAACCAAAAGCTCAATAACTGTGTGTGTCATGTCAGTCTCAGACTACAAACAGCTAGGAATGCTTGAGGACACCCACCTGGGCCTTACCACTGTGGCAAGCCCCCCAGACACTTCCCTACCAGAGCCAGTGTTGTGGCAAAGTGCAGGAAGGCACAATCAGGGTTATTCAAGCAATCAGTTACTAGGTTACCCAGGGCTTTGTGAAACTGACCTTTACAGGTGAGGCAGCTTAGCTCTTTTTCTAACTGTGTAGTTGCAATACATTTATTTGAGATGGATGTCATTGATGTGAGTGTCCCAGCAATCAAAACACAATGGTTGGAACAGTACAATTGAGGAAGCTAATTGCTCAGGCACTTATACTACAGTGTAAGCATAGGTATTATAGTTTTGGCTTGATGAGAAGAGTTGTCTCTATTTATAATTTAAGACAAAGAAAATGTCTTTGTATCTTATATATTATGTATTAAATTCTCTTACAAGATAGCACCTCAGATGTAAGTATTCATTCTATATTTTACACAGGTTCCTAAGAAATATGGAGAAACACAATCACACTGCAGTGACCAAGGTAACTGAATTTATTCTCATGGGGATCACCGACAACCCTGAGCTGCAGGCACCTCTCTTTGGGATTTTTCTGGTCATATACTTGGTCACAGTAATGGGCAATCTAGGCATGGTCTTCTTGACCCATTTGGACTCCAAACTACATACTCCCATGTATTTTTTCCTTAGACATTTGTCCATTACTGATCTTGGTTACTCCACTGTCATTGGCCCCAAAATGATGGCAAATTTTGTGGTGCATGAAAATACAATTTCCTACAACTGGTGTGCTGCTCAGCTAGCCTCATTTGAGATTTTCATCATCGCTGAACTGTACATTCTGTCAGCAATGGCCTATGATCGCTACGTGGCCATCTGCAAACCTCTCCTCTACCTGGTCATCATGACAGAGAAAGTGCGCTGGGTACTGGTACTCACTCCCTATCTCTACAGCACATTTGTGTCACTGTTTCTCACAGTTAAGTTATTTCAACTGTCCTTCTGTGGCTCTAACATCATCAGTTATTTTTATTGTGACTGCCTCCCTCTGATATCCATTCTCTGTTCGGACACACGTGAACTAGAATTGATCATTTTGATCTTCTCAGGCTGTAATTTGCTCTCTTCCCTCTTGGTTGTTCTTGTATCCTACACGTTAATTCTTGTGGCCATTCTGAGAATGAAGTCAGCTGAGGGGAGGTACAAAGCCTTCTCCACCTGCAGCTCCCACCTGACAGTGGTGATCGTGTTCTATGGGACATTACTGTTTATTTACCTGCAACCCAAGTCCAGCCACGCTTTTGACATTGATAAAATGGCCTCTGTGTTTTACACCCTGGTGATCCCTATGCTGAACCCATTGATCTACAGCCTAAGGAACAAAGACGTGAAAGAGGCACTGAAGAGAACTTTAATTAATTGGTGCAAAATCCCCATTTAATATCTTAAGATTCAGTTGCACAGGTGGGTTTTTATTCAATATTCTGTCAGTTCAATTATAGTATCAAAAGGTAGAAATGTCTTATCAAGTAAAGTGTTCTTCTCCTTCTGAATAAAACACATTTCCCCTTATATCTCCATGTACTTTTCTTCACTTTAATCACATCAATTAATATAGTAGCCAGATAATTTAAGTTATCTTAATATAGTAGCCAGATAATTTAAGTTATCTTCAGATAATTTAAGTTCCAAATTATTTTTCAAGATGTAGAAATAAAGTAATTCACACCAAATTTCTGGTAGAATATAAACTTGCTGAGGTGAAAAAAAAGTCTTACATATTTAAAATGGTGTAAAATTAACCAGAAAATTAGTAATATGTATTTTATAGTAGCCATGGTGTATTAAAGATGAATAAGATTGGGTAGTAATGAATGTGTATGCAAGACAGAGAAGTCAAGAAAGTAAATGTGTGATTGGTTATTACACAGCAATAAATTTTATTAAAAATAAAGAATCAAGGCTAAATAGAAAAAAAACAAAGCATACTGTCTTGGAATGGAATTTTCAAATCTGACTGAGTTAATATTTTTCATTTTTGGCAAATGAGAAGATTTTTATACTAGGAACTGTAAACACAATGCCAGCTGGCATTGGGCCCCTCTTGACAGGTCTTCATACTATGGTTAACTCTGGTTTATCATAGCCTCCTGATAAACAAGCTGACTTTGCATTGGCAAACTCAAGATCAGTGAGTTAAGTGGTCATCTGCTGAAATGACATCAGTACTTTGAAAAATCTGTAAACAATGATTGAAGATAACATAGATTGAAGATAACATACAACCCAAGGTTAATTGCATTTTCATTCCTGTCTATTTTGTCTCTTTTATGAGCTTGTGTTCAAAGAGAGTATTTTGCATGGACTCTGTGCTAAAACAATGTTTCGTTCAAGTGTACCCACTCAGCAAATGTGTGATTCCTTACATCTTAGTATTCCCCTTATTGTCCAAATAGGCATTTTTTAAAAAATTTAAATACATACACTACCCCAACCATGCTTGCTTCAATCTACCCTCACATACCAAGTAAACAATGTGAAGAATTAAACCAGTAAATTAACAGGGTTTCTTTTTTTTTTAATCTCTGACTCATGCATTTTATTTCTCCCTTTTTAATATACTGAAATTTATTTTATTAAGAGTTGATCTTAAGTGTTCTTGCCCAACACACACACAAAAAGAGGAACAATGTGAGGTAATGGATGTGGTAATTAGCTTAATTATTGTAATCATTTCCCAATATATACATATATCAAAATATTATGATGTACACTTGAAATATATACAATTTTATTGCTCAATTATAACATCAATAATGCTTGCTATTTTAATTTTTAAAAATAAAAATGAAATAAAACAAAGTAAACAAACTAAAAGAAATATAAAATTGTGTTCTTCAATCATATCAGTTTTGTTTACCATGTTATCTTCAGATTTTGTTCTTGAGCATATTTATTATTATGAGTAAGTTTTATTTTCTAGAGCAACATTTTATACTATACTGCACAACCTTGGTCATGTATCCCTCTCCAAAACTCTATTATTTCCATTACTTTTCACAATTGACAAGTTAAATAATATTAATAGCATTCCCTAGTAGCACCCAAATAAAAAAGGGCTTTTAAAAAAATGTAACACACACAAGGCCTAAACCTAGAAGAATAAAAACCAAACTGTTAATGGCAGTTAGCTCTGGGGAGCAGAGTGGGAATGGTTGGGAGAGGGGAATAGTGGAGGTGAGGGAGGACATTTACTTTGTAGTCCACATTCTTCTAGCTTGTTTGCATTTGTATCATGAGAATGTTTTTATTGTGTAATTTTAAAAAAGCAATCAAAATGTATTTTTAAAGATTTTATTTATTTATCTTTAGAGGGGAAAGGAAGGAGAGAAAGAGAGAAATATCAATGTATGGTTGCTTCTTGTGAGTTCCCTGCTGGGAACTGGCCTGCAACCCAGGCATGTGCCCTGACTGGGAATCGAACCGCGATCGTCTGGTTCGCAGGCCCGCACTCAATCCACTGAGCTACACCAGCCAGGGCTCAAAATGTATTTTTTAAAGAAGTTAACTGCATTGTATGAAGAAACTAACTAATATAAAATTCAGTAAAGTTGCAGGGTACAAAGAAAATACAAGTCAGTTGCATTTTTATAAACTAACAATGAACAATCTGAAAACTAATTTTATTAGTTTAAAAAAACTAGTTTTTTAGTTATTAGTCTATTAGTTTATTGTTTAAAAACAATTTTATTTTTAATAGCATCAAAAAGAATGAAATATCTGAGAATATACTTAACCAAGGAGGCGGAAGACTTATACATTAAAAACTATACAATATTGCTGAAGGAAATTAAAGAAGAAACAAACAAATGTTCATTAATTGCAAGATTTATTCTTAAAATGTGCACAGTACCCACAGCAATCTATGGATTAGATGTAATCTCTGTCACCATCTCAATGATATTTTTTTGGAAGTAGAAAAATCTATTTGAAAGTTCATATGAATTTCAAGAAACCCTAAATTGCAAAAACAAATGTGAAAAAGAACAAAGTTAGAGGTCTCAGCTCCTGATTTCAAAACTTACAAAAGGCATAGTGATCAAAAAGGTATGATACTAGCATAAAGAAAGACATAGAGACCAGTGAGATAGAATACAGGACCCAGAAATAAACCTTAATGTATATGGTCAAATGATTTCAACAAGGATGCCAAGACAGTAGAGGAAAAGACGGTATTTTCAGCATGGATGCTGGGGAAACTGGATTTCCACCTGGAAAAGAATTAAAAGAATGAACTACAAATATGCTTGGGAGATATAGGGGTTGCAGGAAAATAGCAGAACAATAAATATGCTTGAAAATAATTTGCATGTAAATCTAGTCGAAAATGAGATATTTCAGGATTTCTCACTTTTGACAAAATTCACAAAATTGAATGACATTAAGATTATTTTGTACCAAATATTACATGACTGACTGATCCAAGACTTAGATATGCATGCATTTAGATAAGTATCCATGGTAACAGTGGAACTCAAGTTCTGCATTCATACTCTCTGTGTGTACAAAGGGGCCAGGCTTGAAAAATTGGGAAATAGCAAGCAAATAAAATTCTGTTATTTAGAAAAAAAAAAAGAAAAGTAACACATCATGTTCCCTGAAACTTTCTTACTGGAGAATTCATCATCAACATCCTTCTTAGTCAAAAACCATTAACTGTTTTAATTTTTAATGTCAGCAAACAATTGTGAAGTTCGGATCAATCACTTTGTATTTGGTTCAGCCTTTGGTTGATGGAAACTTTGTCATTTGTATATTTTTAATTTTTGCAACCATATAAAAATATACACTGTAATAAGTACTCTTGTGCTGACAATATAGTATTGTCTTGTTTTTTAAGATTTTATTTATTTATTGTTAGAGGGAAAGGGAAGGAGAGAGGGAGAGAAATATCAATGTGATATTTCTGATGTCTGAGAGCCGAGGGAGGGCAACAACGACAACCCTATGAGAGAACTAGTCACTGGCATCCTCTCTAACCAGCAGGGTGCAGATTGGAAAACACCAGGAGAGATCGGTTTGCCTGTAGTGGCAGAGAGAGCAGTGGGCATTGGGAAGCAAACCAGAGAACTCTGATAACCCGTGGAGTCAGGCTGTGTTTGCCAGTTTGGGGAAATGAAGGGCCCTGGCATTCCCAGTAGCCTGAGCCGGCGCTCCCACAGTCTCGGGGAGCTTTGGGATACTGTCAGTGCCCCTGGAAGAGCACCAGTCACCAGCTCCCTCCCTACCCAGCCGGGCGCAGGCTGAGAAGCACCGGGAGTCAGGCTGAAGTTGCTGGCTTGGAGGTCTGGGAGTCCCATGCATTCCCGGTGGTGTGCATTCCCCATACCGGGGGACTCCAGCCGGCACCCCCGGGAGCTGCTCGCAACTGACAGGGCCCCTGGGGAAGCGCCAATCGCCAGATCCATCCCTACCCATCTGGGCTCAGACTGAGAAGCACCTGGAGTCAGGCTGTGGTTGCCAACTTGGAAGAATTGTGAGTTGCCCAGTGTGTGCAGCCACAGCACTGGGAAAGGTCCAAGCCCAAGCCTGCGAGACTGGGAAAGCCTGGCTGGGAGTGAGTGCGTGCCCTCACGCCAGGCCAGAGCTGGGAAGCCTGGGGAAAAACCTGCTCTCAGTGGGGCATGGGAGATCGGCACCATTTTGGATCTTGGGAGGGCACTGGCAAGACCAGCTAAGTTCACTGAGAGGAGAGAAAGGCCACGCTAATAGCCCCTCAGGCTGCTGCAGCTAGGGAGACCAGAAGAAAAGGGTTGACCAGCTGGAAGCCAACAAGAGGAGTAGGTGGAAGTGGAGAACACCAAGATACCTGCAGGAGACTGCACCACTGAATCTCACAGCCATCTTACCACAGAAGTTCACACCATAAACCCAGGAACCCAGAACAGATCACTTTAAGAAGCTGAAGCCAACAAGAAGAGCAACACAAACAATGGGAAGACAAAGAAACAATCCCCAAATGAAAGAAAAGGAAGAAGTCTCGGAAAGAACGTTAGATGAAATGGAGGCAAGCCAACTATCAGATATTGAATTCAAAGCACTAGTTATCAGGAAATTCAAAGAGCTTACAACGAGCTATCAGAAACTACAGGGGAGCTACAGTGAGCTCTCTGCAAACTACACCAACATGAAAAAGGAAATAGAAACCCTTAGTAAAGGCCAAGAGGAAATAAAGAATACAATTTCTGAACTGAAGAACACAGTAGAGGGTATGAAGAATAGAATCGATATGGCGGAAGATCGCATAAGTGAGATAGAAGACAGGATAGAAAGAATCTCCCAGACAGACCAAATAATGGAAAAGAGAATCAGAAAAAATGAGGAGAATTTAAGAGAAATGCAAGACAACATGAAACGTAATAATATCCGAATAATAGGAATACCAGAAGGAGAGGAAGAAGAACAAGGGATAGAAAACCTCCTTGAAAGAGTAATAATGGAAAATTTTCCTAAGTTGAGGAGAGAGAAAGTCACACGGATTCAGGAATCGCAGAGAGTCCCAATCAGGTGGACCCCAAAGAGGCCTACTGCAAGACACATCATCATTAAAATGGCAAACCTCCAAGACAAAGAGAGAATCCTAAAGGCAGAAAGGGAGAAAAAGGAAGTAACATACAAGGGGGTCCCAATAAGGTTGGCTACTGACTTCTCAATGGAAACATTCCAAGCAAGAAGAGAATGGCAGGAAATGTTCCAAGTAATAAGAAACAGAGGCCTACAACCAAGGCTATTGTACCCAGCAAGGCTCTCAATCAAGACAGAAGGCCAAACAAAGAGCTTCCAAGACAAAAGAAGTCTAAAAGAATACGCCTCCACCAAACCAGCTCTACAAGAATTACTAAAAGGACTGCTTTAGGAAAGGAAGGAAAAGAGAGAGATAGAGAGGAACGCAGGTACACAAATGGCAATGAATAAGTACCTTTCAATAATAACCTTAAACATAAATGGATTAAATGCACCAATTAAAAGACATAGAATAGCTGAATGGATAAGAAAGCAGGACCCACACATATGCTGCCTACAAGAGACCCACCGCAGGTCAAAAGACCATCACAGACTAAAAGTGAAAGGATGGAAACAAATTTTCCAAGCAAATGGACAAGAAAAAAAAGCCGGGGTAGCAATTCTCAACAGCAGCCTGGTGGTTACTGGGGGGAGGGATTATAAGGAGACTAAATGGTAATGGAAAAAAACAACAAAGATTAATTTTAAAAAATTTAAGTGCACATTGCTAAACAAAAGAAACCAGACTAAAAAGACTACATTATTTATATGACATGCAACAGGCAGAACTAAAAAGATGGTAAACAGATCTTTAATAATACTTCTATGAAAAAAAATGAATTCTGAAAGTGATGTGTTATATGAAATTTGATGTCATTTGTATTGAAATAGTATTCACCTACAGATTTTGGGATCCCAGGATTGCATTTTTTTATTGTTGTCATAATCATTTCCTAAGCATAAAAAAATCTCTAATTTACCAGTAAGATAAGAGTTTTCCCTTAATTACATGTAAGTTCAAAGAGCTTGTCCAGAGATGTGACTAATGTTTCTAAGACTTTTTTATTGTTTTCTGTTTTTAATATTGTACTATATACCATGATCAAGCATCCAATACCTAATCATAGCATTTTATTACAAGGCACAAGCAGAATAGACATTTAGCTAATTGTACCAGATATGTCTCTCAGGTGGAAAGACTAGGCGAGGGGGGATAGAAAATGGTGTATTATTAAAGAGTTATCATCTGGAATATAGAGTTTAAACATATATATTCTTACCTTGACCATTACTTATACAATTAATCTAGGTTGTGATTTCTAAGCATTTTCTACATTTTCTCTTTTAATCAAAGTGTTCTGTTCATATACCATGAAAAAGAATGTAAGATTCTATCCCTCTCTTCTTCAGATTATAACCAGTTTTACAATGAAAGATTCATTTAAATGAGAAGTAAGGACAAGTGTCTGTTCAAGTCCTTTGCCCATTTTTAATTGGGTTGCTTGTCTTCTTAGAGTGGAGCTTTGTGAGATCTTTGTATATTTTGGCGATTAAACCTTTGTCTGATGTATCATTGGAAAATATGTTTTCCCATACACTTGGTTCTCTTTTTATCTTCATACTGTTTTCTTTAGCCATGCAGAAGCTTTTTATTTTGATGAGATCCAATTTGTTTATTCTTTTCTTTATGTCCCTTGCTCTAGGGGACATATCAGTAAAAATGATGCTGCATGAAATATCTGAGATTTTCCTGCCAATGCTTTCCTCTAGGGCTTTAATGGTGTCACAGCTTATATTTAAGTCTTTTATCCATCGTGAATTTATTTTGGTGTATGGTGTAAGCTGGTACTCAAGTTTCATTTTTTTGCATGTAGCTGTCCAGTTCTCCCAACACCATTTGTTAAAGAGGCTATTTTTACTCCATTTTATGTTACTGCCCCCTTAGTCAAATATTAGTTGCACTCTTCGGTTTATTTCTGGGCTCTCTGTTCTGTTCCATTGGTCTATTTGAGTGTTTTTATACTAGTACCAGACACTTCCCCAGGGAGGACATACAGAGGATCCAGAGGCACATGGAAAGATGCTCAATATTGCTAGCTATCAGAGAAATGAAAATTAAAACCACAATGAGATACCACTTTACACTGGTGAGAGTGGCCATCATAAACAAAGCAACAAACAACAAATGTTGGACAAGTTGTGGGGAAAAGGAGACCCTAGTTCACTGTTGGTGGGATTGCAGACTGGTACAACCATTATGAAAAACAGTGTGGAATTTTCTAAGAAGACTAAAAATGAATATGCCTTTTGATCCAGCAATTCCACTGTTAGGAGTATATCCTGAGAACCCCGAAAAAACAATCCAAAAGAACCTATGTACCCCAATGTTCATAGAAGCCCAATTTACAATGGCCAAGAGTTGGAAGCAACCTAGGTGCCCATCGGTAAATGAATGAACCAAAAAACTATGATACGTATACACAATGGAATTCTATGCTGCAGAAAGGAAGAAGGAGCTACTACCCTTTGCAACAGCATGGATGGAACTGGAAAGCATTATGCCGAGTGAAATAAGCCAGGCGGTGAAAGACAAATACCATATGATCTCAATTTCAACAGGAACATAACCAACAAAACAAACAAGCAAGCAGAATATAACCAAAGACACTGAAATACAGAACAGGCTGACAGGGACCAGAGGGGAGAGGGAGGGAATTTCAGAGAAAAAGGGGAAGGATTCATAGGAACAAGTATAAAGGACACAGGACAAAAACTAAGGCAGAGAGGGGCGAATGGGAGGGAGGTGAGAAACACTAGGGTGGGCAGTGGGCTGGGATGGAAATAATAGACAGAAAACTGTACTTGAACAATAATTAAATTTTAAAAGTAAGGACAAATTTTAAATTCATAATCAGTATATAAAATCCACCCATTTTCCCAATGCACTAATTTGACAATATATTTCTTATTTGTCATCTAGTTTGGAGTGACTAGGCTGCCAGTTAATGTACAAAACTTTTACCAAATGTCCAGTGCACAGTGTATGGAGGGGCATTCCTGCAGAAATTGGATACACATTTCACAGAAAGCTACCTGTCAAAATTTTCTAAATTCTTATCTGCTTTTAAAAGCACAATCTGAAGACTGACACTGATAATCTACAACAAAAATTATTTTAAAAAATAATCATGAGATTTAAGAGTTAGGAGAATCCTAGAGCAATAGTGATACTCCAGGCACAGCTGCAGATACAAAGTTCTACAAAAGTTCTTCCTAATAGGGAATTAGGTGAATAAACCTTCAGCCTCCTTGGCATCCCAGTGGAGCCAGGACTGTACTTTTCCTGATGACTTTGCTTGCATCATGCTTTGAGGTAAGATCCTTTGGGACAGAGACATAGACAAAACCATGGACTCATCTGCTAACCAGATCCATTATGAGGAGAAACAGGAGCACCCTCTCTCCAGGTAGGTGAGTGAGTATATTTTTAAATGGTGGCTTTCACTCACAGATCTGAAATAACATTGCTATGGTACCTGAAGATGAAAATTTTGAAATTAAAGATTAAATACGATGGATGGGAAAAAGCAAGTTTGAAGCACATTTTGCAAGTTAAAAATAAAAAGTGTTTTTTCTAATTTTATATTTGTCTTGATGAAAGTATCATCTAGGTTTAAAACTGAAGGACTGAAAGTGAAGAGATAATCTACTCAAATCACTTTTTTACATATGTAGCTAAGTTGAGTTTCAATACATCCTAGTGATTTTCCCAAGGTCAGGTAATTAGTCAGAACCTGGTCTAGAAGTAAGGTTGAATAAACATTATTGTATTCATATATTTAGGATTTATAGAAATTACACATGTACTGAATTCCATTTTTTGCATGTTCTCTATTTGAAAACTTCTCTGCTTTAATTATTTCCCCATTGTTTTCAATAATGTTTTCCCAGGGAAACATTATCTCTAGCACCTCTCCTTAAAGTCTCCAAGTCACAGGGCCTCCTCTCATACATTCCCTCTGTATCCAGCACTTAACTCCATCCGATTATTAGAGCTCACTATTCTCAACCTGTTTGATTGCTATCTTTTCCTCCTTGCACTGTAAGCTTCTGGGTGGCTGAACTCTGATCATTATTTGTTGTCACCTCAAAACCCAGAAAGATATTTAATACATAAGAAATAGTCAATCAAAATTTTTTAAAAATATTTTGTCTTTGTTGTGTTCTTTCCATTACCATTTAGTTCCCTTATACCCTGTTAGCCCAGTAATCATCACACTGTTGTCCATGTCCATGAGTGTCTCTTCTTTCTTGCTTACTCCTTCTAGCCCCACCACCCCCCACTAGCTGTCATTCTGCTCTCCTCTATGAGTCTGTCCCCATTTTTATTTAATGCATACAAGATTGCAAATTCGACATCGACTTATGTTGCTCATATATATTATCTATAAATGTATATGAAGCTAAATACATACATGTGTACTTGGATTACAGAAAATGAAAATTCCAGTTTAGAATCTATAAGGAAGTTTGGAAAAAGCAGGCATATGATTGACCAAATCATAAACTGTGTCAAGCCATGCTTTCTAGACTGATAGTAGCTAGAGTTTTTACTCAGGATTAGTGGCAACTGTGTTAGACAAAGGCTATCAATGTGTTCCTATGGATATTTTCCAAAGCAAAGAATATGACCTAAGAAAGAAGAGAAAAACATATATAGTATAATTATCGTGATATCTATCTTAAATTAATCTTTTATTCTATATTACCTAATATTTAGAAGGGACTACAATAGTAAGTAAGTAAATAACTAAGTAAATGAATAAATAAAGCAGCATGACCCTCGATCATAAAGTCTTTAACATCTACCCAGGGAAGCGGTATGGAAACAGGTGGTTGTTACAAATGTGAAAAGAAATATAAGGGAAGTACATCTACAGTGATTCCAGAACACAAATATAAGCTATGGTAACTCAACATGGGAAGTAGTTCTTTAAAGAAGAATTGATATTTCAACAGGCCTTAAAAGATAAACAGAATTTTCCCTTCAACTATTTTTTTTCATAGGGAAAGGGACTAGGAATGACGAGGACAAAATCAGAGAAGCATAGAAGGGGATGTTGTTATCAACAAATGGAGACCAGTTACATTAAGTTTACCAATGGAAGTCCACTAATGTTAGAAGAGTGGAATGGAGTTGGAGTTATACAATTGCTCAGGGACAAGACTATGAAAAGTCACACATGCCTCCAAATGCAATTCATGCTTTATTTATTACAAATCTAAATGGTTAGTGTGTATCGATGTCAGAGATTTTTGTTTTGGAAGTAGAAAAGACAAATGAGAGAAAAACACATGAGAAAAAATATAGGAAATTTGCATAAAGCTTTCTTTCTTTCCCATTTAGTCCATAGTCTGCTTTTTCAGGACTCTATCTTCAGACTCTAGTGTCTGGAAATTAACAGTTTTAAATCATATTACTGAATAAGGAAGTGAGTCATTTGAAATAGGCTCCTAAGGAGGCAGCAATTAGGCATAAACAAGACAAATGTTAAGGACAGAACCTGCAGGTCAAGTGGGGCATCTCTCCTACAGCTATTTATAAGTAAATCCCTTATTTACTTGTATCTGTGGAAACATTGGTGGTGTTCTGTGGATAAAGTGTAGCTTTTGAAACTGTGGAGCTACTAGTAGACAATGAATTCATTTTTTTAAGAATCTAGTTGAGTATTATTTGACATAAATACAATACAACAGAGCAGAACGTAGTAGAGCACGAGAGAGCATACAGAATAAGCGTTCCTGACAGCATTAGGACGATGTGGAATTGTGTCTGCACAGATACAATGGTGTCTGGCAAAATGATGCCACTGCAGATTTGCCTTCCTTTATGCTATCTATGTTAACATATTTCAGTAAAACAACAGCTTACGCATTTTAACAAGGCAGCTTATAGTTTTACATACCTCACTGAATAAGGCCTTTGAATCAAAGTCAAGGCAATGCAGACTGTTCTAAAGCAGCCACCTTTGCATCCACAATGGGTGTGGGAGAAGAGAAGTGTGCCTAACCCACACATATCTCTGTCTGCTCTCCACCCTGTTCCCAGAATACCAGTCTGATACCACTCTCTGCTAGGAACAAAATCTCTACAAGGTGTTAAAATATAAAAACAAGACGCACGGGAATGGCCACTTGAATTTCCCTTCTTTCTCTACTTCCTCATGTAGGTAGATACCTTGAAGAGATATGATGCAGATCAACTGCACCCAAGTTAAGGAGTTTATTCTCACGGGCCTCACAAACCAAAAGGAGTTGAAGATGCCTCTCTTTGTGGTTTTTTTAACTATCTACCTCTTCACAGCAGTAGGCAACCTGGGTTTAATCATAGTCATAAGAACAGATGCAAGACTCAACACACCAATGTATTTCTTCCTTAGCAACCTGGCTTTTGTTGATTTTTGTTATACGTCGGTCATTACACCCAAAATGCTTGGGAACTTCTTGTACAAACAAAATATTATTTCATTCTATGAATGTGCTATTCAATTAGGCTGTTTCCTCACTTTCATGGTATCTGAGTGTTTGCTACTTGCTTCCATGGCCTATGACCGGTATGTGGCCATTTGTAACCCCCTCCTCTACATGGTTGTAATGTCCCCAGGGATCTGCATTCAGCTTGTGGCTGTCCCCTATAGCTATAGCTTCCTAACGGCACTATTTCATACCATCCTCACCTTTCGTCTCTCCTATTGCCACTCTAATGTCATCAATCATTTCTACTGTGATGACATGCCCCTCCTCAGGCTAACTTGCTCAGACACTCATTCCAAACAGCTATGGATCTTCGCCTGTGCTAGTATTACATTCATTTCCTCTGTTCTAATTGTCTTTGTCTCCTATGTGTATATTATCTCTGCCATCCTGAGGATCCGCTCTGCTGAGGGCAGGCGCAAGGCTTTCTCCACATGTGGCTCCCACATGCTGGCAGTCACCACATTCTATGGGACCCTGATCTTTATGTACTTACAGCCAAGCTCTAACCATTCCCTTGACACAGATAAGATGGCCTCTGTCTTCTACACAGTCATCATTCCTATGCTGAACCCCTTGATCTACAGCCTTCGGAACACGGAAGTAAAAAACGCCCTGAAGAAAGTCACCCTCGGTAGAAAGAAACCAGGCTTCTGTGTTCCTGAAGTTTAAAAAATGGTTTGACTGTACAGAAGTGTCTTGTCCTTCATGATCTGTTTTTTCTTCTAGTAATCAAACTAGCAGAGTGTCTTATTCTCAGTTGGTTCTCAATAAAGATTTGTTCTCTGAAAAATGAACTCATTCTCCAAATTCTTTGTAAGCCAGTTTGGCTTAAAATAATGATTAATGTGTATCATGTATCACAAGAATCTACATTGTTTATTGCTCAAGTAAAAAAATTGCATATTAAAGTTTCATGATCTCATCTGTTAGTTACATAACTAGTTGCTGGCCAAGAATAGACAAAGTGTAGGCTCTCAGAACACCAAGTTTAGGCTTTTAAGAGTATTTAAATAATATATTTATGAATGCTTTAATAACATATTTCAAATTAAACACCAGAGACCACTGTAAACTAATGGCGTCAACCAGGAGTGATTCTTCCCCCAGGGGACACTGGGCAATGTCTGCAAACAGTATTGATTTTCACCATGACAAAGCGTAAAAAGGACAACTTTTGCTATCTCAAGGATTGAGGCCTGGGTGCTGCTGCTTAACCTACTGGGCACAGGAAAACCTCTCACACAAAGACATATCCAGCCCAAAACAGTTGTAGTGCTAAGGTTGAGAATGTCTGCCCGAAACAATTGTTTCCTAAAAATTATTGGGGCAATAATTTCTTTCTAGAGGAGAAGCTGTACCTGTACTGTTCCTCAGGACCAGAGACAACGTTCATTGGTCCCCAGCCTGCCATTGGGATCCCTGTGGGTTGTGCACTGTAATTTTTCTGATGATCTTACTTGCATCAAACTCTTAAGTGTGATCCCTGGAGATAGAGTCTCTGACAAAACCTAGTAGTTGTTGCTGCTGAAACCCATTTGGAGAAGAAGTAGGAATGCCAATTACACAGGTAGATTCAGAGACTGTATTTCAAAGTTGGGATCAACTTAAGCATTTTTCAAAAAAAATGATTAGAATAGAATGATTTTAATAGAACATTTTAAGGCATGTTTTCTGGAAATGGTGTAAGAGTGTTCTTTCCAATGTTATTTCTGTATATATAATATTACATAAAATATAGCTCTTATTAGTTTGAAATGAAAGTGAGACTTGAGTTCTCCAAGATAGAATCTATTATACTGTTTGAATAAGTTAGGTAATAAATTCACTAGACTATAATCTATACCAAAGCTCTTCTTATTTTTGCAAAAGATAATTATTTTATCTATAATGAAAAGGGAAAATATTGAAATCAAGTCATTGATATGTCCCTTAATACACTGAACATAAGTAAAGGACATTAATTATGAGTAAGGGGAATTAATATTAAAAGATTATTATAAAAATTAATCTTTAACTCTCCATTACCAAGGATCTACAAGGGGCTATATTAGGAAATGTGTGAAAAGTCATGACTTGTACCCATGAAGTCTCCATTCTATCAAGAGAAGAAATGTGGAGCCCTGGCTGGCATAGCTCAGTGGATTGAGCGCGGGCCTGCGAACCAGACGATCGCCGTTCAATTCCCAGTCAGGGCACATGCCTGGGTTGCAGGCTGGTTCCTTGCAGGCTAACTACCAGCAGGGGACGCACAAAAGGCAACCATACATTGATGTTTCTCTCCCTCTCTCCTTCCCCTCTAAAGATAAATAAATAAATAAAATCTTTAAAAAAAAAGAATGATACATTAAAAAAAAGAGAGAGAGAAGAAATGTGGAAACAGTTGGCTGCTATAAGTGTGAAATTTTGTGGAAATGAGTTATGTGTAAAACATTTCTTGAGCACAAACAGGAAAACTGTTAGATATCACAGATCAGAGCCTGTGATATCTAATTAGAAATGAAGGAGGTTTTTATAGGAGAGGTGGGATTTCGGTGGGCCTTGAAGGATCATTAGTTTTCCCTTCAACTCTCATTCTCCATATACCTGGTAGAGATGAGAATAGAAACAAGCATTTGTGAAAGTAGGGAAACTGATAAGGGCATGTAGTAATTAGAGACTGTACAACAATTGTTCTGATTAGATTACTGAATGTTGGTTGTGGCAGAAGAGAAGAGATATGAGTATAATTTAAATACAAAAATTATATTTAATATTTTATAATTTTTTAATAAATATCTGGGTTGGATGGTAAAAAGATGTATGCAATGTGCCTTCTAGTTATTTGCACACATGTGCCTCGAGATCAGGGGGGATGATTCACTGAAGGACTTAGAGATGCTGAGCAAGGAAGCCTCTCCCATTGTCTTGGGACTTGAAAACCAAACCCTCAGTTAAGCAGTTACTTGTTTGTTTCTAAATGAATTTTTAAATATATTTTATTGACTATGCCATTGCAGTTGTTCTAATTCCCCCCTTCCTTCCCCTCTACCCTGCATACCCCTCCCCCATTATTCCCCCCTTTAATTTATATCCATGTGTCTCAAGTTCTTTAGATTTTATATTTCCCCTACTATTCTTGCCCTCCCCCTGTCTATTTTCTACCTACTGTCTATGCCACTGATTTTCTGTACCTTTCCCCCCTCTCTCCTCCTATCACTCCCCTGTTGCTAACCCTCCATGTGTTCTTCATTTCTATGGTTCCGCTCCTGATCTAGCTGTCCTCCTAGTTTGCTTTTGTTTTAGGTGTGGTTGTTAATAACTGTGAGTTTGCTGTCCTTTCACTGTTCATATTTTCATCTTCTTTTTCTTACATAAGTCCCTTTAACATTTCATATAATAAAGGTTTGGTGATGATGAACTCCTTGAATTTGATCTTATCTGAGAAGCATTTTATCTGCCCTTCCATCCTAAATGAAAGCTTTGCTGGATAGAGCAATCTTGGATATAGGTCCTTGCCTTTCATGACTTGGAATACTTCTTTCCAGCCCCTTCTTGCCTGTAAGTTCTCTTTTGAGAAATCAGCTGACAGTCTGATGGGCACTCCTTTGTAGGTGACTGTCCCTTTATCTCTTACTGCTTCTAGAATTCTCTCCTTCATTTTAATCTTGGGTAATGTAACTATGATGTACTTGGTGTGTTCCTGCTCGGGTCCAACTTCTTTGGGACTCTCTGAGCTTCCTGGACTTCCTGGAAGTGTATTCCCTTTGCCAGACTGGGAAAATTCTCCTTTATTATTTGTTAAAGTAAGTTTTCCACTTGTTGCTCTTCCTCTTCCCCTTCTGGTACCCCTATAATTCAGATGTTGGAATGTTTAAAGATGTCCTGGAGGTTCCTAAGCCTCACCTCATTTTTTTGAATTCTTGTTTTTTTGCATTTTTCTGTTTGTTCATTTTTTTCATTCTTCTGGTCCACTCCCTTGATTTGAGTCCCAGTTTCCTTTCCATCACTATTGGTTTCCTGTGCATTTCCCTCCATTTCAATTAGTTTAGCCTTCATTTGTTCCTCTAATTTGGGACTAAAATCAACCAGTTCTGTGAGCATCCTGATCACCAGTATTTTGAACTGTGCATTTGATAGATTGGCTGTTTCTTGGTCACTTAGAGTTATAGGCTCTGGGGCTTTGAGTTCTTCTTGAGCCATGTTTCAGTCTGTTTGCACCTGTTACATTTGAGGAGCAGAGCCCTAGGTGTTCACCAGGGTGGGGCAACTCAGTCGCTGGGTTGTGATGTTGTGTGTGGGGGCGGAGTCCAAGAGGGGCAATGGCGGTCCCCTCTGCTGCTTCCCGCTGCTGGGGCCTGCATGGTCTGTCTCACTGCTCACTCCTTCGCTGGTTTATTGGTCTGGCTGAACAGTTCATTGTTGTTGGACTTCCATATAGTTCAACTTTCTGTGTTGTGGCTGTGTTTTTGTTACTGAAACTTTGTTGACTTTAAACTTGGTTGTGCGAGGAGGCACAGTGTTTCCACCTATGCCTCCATCTTGGAAGAAGTCTCCTGTTTCTAAATGAATTTTAAATATTTGTGGTATCACAGTTTAGGATTTTAAAATCTTTAATGTCCTACCAATTGCATGATGGTAATTGGGCAGGGTAATAATACATAACAAAGGTTGATCAATACAACTGATCAGAAATGATCAATATTAGTGTATTCATTGTCTTCAGATAAATGCCCAGAAGTGGAACTGCCAGATCATATGGTAGTTAAGCTCTCCATTTGTTTGAGGAAACTCCATACTGTTGTCTTTGGTCTTTGTAGTGATTTACATTCCATCAATAGTGCACATGTTCTCTTGTCTCTACATTCTTGCCAACCCTTGTTATTTCTTGTCTTTTTGATAATAGCTCTTCTAACAGGTGTGAGGAGATATCTCATTGTGGCTTTGATTTGCATTACCCTGATGACTAGTGAGGTTGAGCATCTTTTCATGTGCCTATTAACCATCTGCATGGGTTTTTTTCGGAAAAATATCTAGTATTCAGATCTTCTGCCCGTATGTTAACTGAATTTTTTAGGGGTTTTTTTCTTTTGCTATTGAGTTGTATGAGTTCTTTACATATTTTGGTGGATATCAAACCGTTATCATATATACGATTTAAAATTTTTTTCTCTCATATAACAGGCTGCATGACAACTTTTTGAGATCACCTGAGCAAAAGATGCTGCACATACAGGGCATTAGTCATTGAAAAGACAGGGAATATTAGTTATGTAACGTGTCCTATATACCAAGTCATATTTATTGTGTACAAAGCATTGTGTACAAGTTATTATTAGTTTCTGAAAAATTGTATTTAATTTTTTTATATAAAGAAAGGGAAAGGTGACAATGATATTATAAATTTAGTAACAGAATCTTTATTTGTTATGTATTATTACCCTGCCCTAAATGAAAGCTTACATTAATGGTCATATTCAATTTATGAACAATAGTCCAAAAGACATGTAAAACATATAAAGAGATTTCACTTAAATTAATATAGTCTAGAAATAAAAATTAACATAAAATCTAATCCCAAACTATGTTTTTAAATAAATTACCAAGTGGTAGGAGTCATATATATCTATATAAATCTATTAGAAAGCAGATACCACTTTTATTTCAATTAAGCAAATGTTTTGAAAATGTGCTGATGATCTTCATTGCTTTTGGTCAGGTGAGTTGCTTCTTTACATATAGACATGTCTGTGAAATAGTCTAACAAGAAGCATTTGGAGAAACTTAGGCATGAGGGGAGAGAATAAACTGGGCATGTTGAGAATACAGTGGTGGGTGGGCTCCTGCATCAGAAATACACAAGGCTGAACTCCAGCTGTGCTACCAACTCCCTGTCTGAGCGCACTCCAGGACTTACCCTTCGGAGACAGCTCTCCCTCATCTGTAAAATGGACATAGGAAGCCAGGAAATAAACAAACACCTGTAAAACATGTTACTGTGTTTTTCATAAAGTTATCCATTTTGAGTATTTGCTTTCTACGCACAATGAAGAGGGTTGTATAGCAACCAAAATCGGTGAGCTCTCCACAGTAAGGAGTGAGTGTGGAGCAGACAGACAGCACTCTGCATCTGCCAGTATGGCTGCAACGTGGGCTTCATAGACCGGGCACAGCGACAGGTTAGTCAAGGCAATGTCACTGCAGAAGATTCATGTTTTCTTTGTGTTATTAACGTTAAGACTTTTAAAATACCAATAATAGTTTCCAAGTTTTGATCAATTAATATTAAATTTTAAATAATGTAATGTTCAAGGGCTTGGAAAAGAGAGCTAGTCTGGACTAAATCTTACCATACAGCTCAACTGTATAAATGCAGTTGATGTGGGTGAAAGAAATAAGTCTTTCCTCTAAAATATCTACTTTTGCTCTTTGTCTCATCCCAGAGTCCAAGTATACTACTAATCATTTTAAAATTAGTATTTTCACATTAATAAGACAACTGATATTCAGTATGCTAAGGTTTAAAAACATTATTAAGGTTGAAAGGTTAATTTAATTAACATGGATTCTCTTCTCTCCATTCAGACACAATGAAATCCATGGCCCAGATTAATTGCACTAGGGTTAAGGAGTTTATTCTCACAGGCCTCACAGATCGTCAGGACTTGAAGATGCCTCTCTTTGTGGTTTTCTTAGCTATCTATGTCTTCACAGTAGTAGGCAACCTGGGTTTGATCCTTGTCATTAGAACAGATGCAAGACTCAACACACCAATGTATTTCTTCCTTAGCAACCTGGCTTTTATCGATTTTTGTTATACGTCTGCCATTACACCCAAAATGCTCGGGAATTTCTTGCACAAACAAAATGTCATCTCCTTCAATGCCTATGCTGCTTAGTTAGGCTGTTTCCTGGCATTCATGACAGCTGAATGCTTGCTACTTGCTTCCATGGCCTATGACCCATATGTGGCCATTTGTAACCCCCTCCTCTACATGACTGTAATGTCCCCAGAGATCTGAATTCAGCTTGTGGCTGTCCCTTATAGCTGTAGCCTTCTAATGGCAATAATTCACACCACCCTCACCTTTCGTCTCTCCTATTGCCATTCTAATGTCATCAATCATTTCTACTGTGATGACATGCCCCTCCTCAGGCTAACTTGCTCAGACACTCACTCCAAACAGCTATGGATCTTCGCCTGTGCTGGTATCATGTTCATTTCTTCTCTTCTAGTTGTCTTTGTCTCCTATGTGTATATTATCTCTGCCATCCTGAGGATCCGCTCTGCTGAGGGCAGGCGCAAGGCTTTCTCCACATGTGGCTCCCACATGCTGGCAGTCACCATATTCTATGGGACCCTGCTCTTTATGTACTTACAGCCAAGCTCTAACCATTCCCTTGACACAGATAAGATGGCCTCTGTCTTCTACACAGTCATCATTCCTATGCTGAACCCCTTGATCTACAGCCTTCGGAACAGGGAAGTAAAAAACGCCCTGAAGAAAGTCATCATCAGTACAGACAAGGCTTTTCTGTTCATCAAATTGAGAAAGTGACCTGGGCAAATAAAAAAGTTTTCTGCTTATGGTCTAATGCTTTTACTCTAAAAAAATATCAGAATACCAACTCTTTAAGAAATTGGGGGCTACATTGGTTAATAAGATTATGTAGGGTCAAGTATGTGTTCCTATGATACATGATGTTCATATTGTCTTGTATGTCCACCACCCAGAGTCAAATCTTCTTCCATCCCCATATATTTGACCCCCTCCTTCACCACCCTTCCCTCTGGTAAGCACTGTATTTTTGTCTGTATCTATGAGTTTTTGCTTGTTTGGTTTTCTTGTTTGTCCATTTGCTGCATTTTTTTATCCCACATATAAGTAAAATCAGATGGTTCTTAACGTTTTCTGTCTGACTTATTGAACTTAATATGATATTCTCAAGGCCCATCCATGTGGTAGCAAATGGCAGTATATAAGATCTGACTTTGGGCCCTTCTTGACAGGTCCTCATAGTATAGTTAACTGTGGTTTATGATAGCCTCCTGATAAACAAGCTGACTTTGCATTGGCAAACTCAAGATCGAGATCCTGATCAAGATCAAGAGTTAAGTGGTCATCTGCTGAAATGACATCAGTACTTTGAAAAATCTATAAACAATGATTGAAGATAACATACAACCCAAGGTTAATTGCATTTTCATTCCTGTCTATTTTGTCTCTTTTATGAGCATGTGTGCAAAGAGACAATATTTTCCAGGGACTCTGTGCTAAGACAATGTTTCGTTCAAGTGTACCCACTCAGCAAATGTATGATTCCTTACATCTTAGTAGTCTCCTCATTGTCCAAATCAGAATTTTTTTAATTTAAATACATATGCTACCCCAATCATGCTTGTTTCAATCTACCCTCATATACCAAGTAAAATATGTGAAGAATTAAACCAATACATGAACAGGGCTTTTTAAAAAATCTGACCCGTGCATTTTATTTCCCCTTTTTAACATACTGAAATTTATTTTGTTAAGAGTTGANGTCTAATGCTTTTACTCTCAAAAATATCAGAATGCCTACTCTTTAAAAAGTTGGGTGCTACATTGGTTAATAAGATTATGTGGGGTCAAGTGTGTGTTCCTATGATACATGATGTTCATATTGTCTTGTGTGTCCACCACCCAGAGTCAAATCTTCTTCCATCACCATATATTTGACCCCCTCTCCCACCACCCTTCCCTCTGGTAAGCACTGTATTTTTGTCTGTGTCTATGAGTTTTTGTTTGTTTTTCTTGTTTCTCCATTTGCTGCATTTTTTTATCCCACATATAAGTAAAATCAGATGGTTCTTAACTTTTTCTGTCTGACTTATTGAACTTAATATGATATTCTCAAGGTCCATCCATGTGGTAGCAAATGGCAGTATATCAGATCTGACTTTGGGCCCTTCTTGACAGGTCCTCATACTATGGTTAACTCTGGTTTATGATAGCCTCCGGATAAACAAGCTGACTTTGCATTGGCAAACTCAAGATCAAGATCCTGATCAACATCAAGAGTTAAGTGGTCATCTGCTGAAATGACATCAGTACTTTGAAAAATCTATAAACAATGATTGAAGATAACATACAACCCAAGGTTAATTGCATTTTCATTCCTGTCTATTTTGTCTCTTTTATGAGCATGTGTGCAAAGAGACAATATTTTCCAGGGACTCTGTGCTAAGACAATGTTTCGTTCAAGTGTACCCACTCAGCAAATGTATGATTCCTTACATCTTAGTAGTCTCCTCATTGTCCAAATCAGAATTTTTTTAATTTAAATACATATGCTACCCCAATCATGCTTGTTTCAATCTACCCTCATATACCAAGTAAAATATGTGAAGAATTAAACCAATACATGAACAGGGCTTTTTAAAAAATCTGACCCGTGCATTTTATTTCCCCTTTTTAACATACTGAAATTTATTTTGTTAAGAGTTGATCTTAAGTGTTCTTGCCCAACACACACACAAAAAGAGGAACAATGTGAGGTAATGGATGTGGTAATTAGCTTAATTATTGTAATCATTTCCTAATATATACACATATCAAAATATTATGATGTACATTTGAAATATATGCAATTTTTATTGTTCCATTATAACACCAATAATGATTGATTTTTTCACTTTAAAAAACAAAAATGAAATAAAATAAAACACACTAAACAAACTAAAAAAATACAAAATTGTGTTCTCCAATCATATCAGTTTCGTTTACTATGTTATTTTCAAATTTTGTTCCTGAGCATATTTAAAAAGAAGAACAAAGTTAGAGGTCTCAGCTCCTGATTTCAAAACTTACAAAAGGCATAGTGATCAAAAAGGTGTGATACTAGCATAAAGAAAGACATAGAGACCAATAAGATAGAATACAGGACCCAGAAATAAACCCTAATGTATATGGTCAAATGATTTCAACAAGGATGCCAAGACAGTAGAGGAAAAGATGGTATTGTCAGCATGGGTGCTGGGGAAACTGGATTCCCACCTGGAAAAGAATTAAAAGAATGAACTGCAAATATGCTTGGGAGATATAGGGGTTGCAGGAAAATAGCAGAACAACAAATATGCTTGAAAATAATTTGCATTTAAATCTAATCGAAAATGAGATATTTCAGGATTTCTCACTTTTGGCAAAATTCACAAAATTGAATGACATTAGGATTATTTTGTACCAAATATTACATGACTGACTGATCCAAGACTTAGATATGCATGAGTTTAGATAAGTATCCATGGTAACATTGGAACTCAAGCCTTACATTCATGCTCTTTCTGTGTATGAAGTGGCCAGGCTTGGAAAAATTGGGTAATAGTTACCAAGCAAATAAAATTCTGTTATTTAGAAAAAAAAGGAAAGTGATACATCATGTTCCCTGTACTTTCTTACTGGAGAATTCATCATCAACATCTTTCTTGGCCAAAAACCATTAACCATTTTAATTTTCAATGTCAGCATACAATTGTGAAGTGCAGATCAAACACTTTGTATTTGGCCCAGCCTTTGGTTGATGGAAATTTTGTTGTTTGTAGATTTTCACTTTTTGCCCCTATATAAAGATACACACTGTAATAAGTACTCTTGTGCTGATGATATACTATTGATTTTTTATTTCTATTATAAATGACAAAGATTCTTTCACATCCTAATAATAATTTACATATATGCATAGTATTTTAGAAAAATAAAACACTAAGAAAAAAGGCTGTGCTTTGTGACTTTTTTCACATAGTGCTTTTTATTTTTAAGAACAGATAGTAATATTTATTGCTGCATTTTCATTGTATGATGATAAAATTACAAAAGAGCAATAATAGATAAGAAACTTCAATAATATGGGTCCGGACTGCCACAAAACAGATTCAAGGGGTGTCTGATTGAACTCCTAGAGGAGGGCCTAGTGATTCCAATCCCAGGTGGCATCTTCCCCAAGGACACAACAGGCAACATGGGGATTCCAGAATCATCTGTGCTTCTGAGTTAAGCTCTCAAAGGTTCATAGGGGCCCATAAACTCTTACTGCCACAGCCACATAGAGATTCTCACTAAGAACCTGAAGCAGACTCTCCATTACAGGTGGGTCGAAAACATTTACCTTATTTTTGTATAATGGCCTTGGAAAGATCTCAATCATCCATCAAATGGGGCTACCCTACTCTTATTCTGGAGAGAACTGGACATCATGTATAATCAAAAGTGTAATATTTAAAGTAAGGTTTTTTCCCAAGATTTATAACTTGTTTCCAGAATGTAAAGTGCTAAACATTTTTCTAAATCAGAACTGACATCATTACATCTTACATGCTTAAAACAAATTATAGCACCACTGAAGCAATGGATAGTTGTTCACTGAGATTATTTATTTCACAGTTTTATCTCAGCAGTATCACCTAAAACGAAAACTGTATGCTTCATGGTGTGACCTGTGAAAGAAAATTGGGTGCATGGTACCCAAACTGCAAATGATAACTGCTTTTTGAGAATATAATTAGCCATCAGAAATTTTCTCAAAAAAAAATTCCATGAAATTTAATAACATACAGGCTTCTAATATACAAATAGAAGCCTAATATGTAATTACTGCAACAATGACACCTATTTAGGTAAACCATCTATCTGATAGTAAAGTAAATTTGCAGACATTGCCATGGAGAAGACCTCATGAAGAAGAATTTCTGTTTCACTAGAGGCTCTGCGAAAGCAGTAGCGAGACATTGAAACCTGCAGAGTGCTAGGTTCCTGCACAGAACCTTTATTCCTCCCTCAATGAGAAAATAAAACCCAGGAAGACAATGTTCATTCAGAGGGTTGCCCCACTGACAAATTCAGTGTCCGAAAAGAGGCTCTTCTAGAATAAATTTACCTTCTATATATTTAGCCTTATCATTTTACATAAAAATACTCAAGGTACTTAGGAACTATTTCACACACATTTTGAAAAGACTAACAACATTACTCATTTACCATAAAGCACTGGTGGGAATAAAGACAACTTGCCCACTTTTTACCCTCCCAATTACTCATTAGTATTCATTAGAAGATTGAAAATGCCTGGAGTATGATAAGAATGTCATTCTTAAATACTGTGAAGTGCGACTCTGTGAGCCTTATTACCACGTTCACTTTCAGTTCCTGATTGCAGGAAGCCACTGCCACAGATGCTGGGCAGGCTTCATTCAGATAACATGCCACCTCTCCAAAAAAAAAAAAAAAAAAAATGGACAAACCTCAGAAAAGTCAGTATGAGTCAGGAACAAAGGACCAAAACTTATCTTCAGTGCATTCCTAGCAGGTTAATGTGGCTATAAGTTTGATATAGATACGATTGTGAAATACATTCAAAATGAGGCTAAAACATTATCTTAATTATTCTTTAAAAAATTCAAATTGTCTATCTGAATTACTCAAAAAGCTTTAATGACTGCCTGCCTACCTGCTGATCTCAGAGAATCATGAAGTGAAGACCAAGAAGGATACAGTAGCCAACAGCAGTGTGAGTGAAAGCCTGACCCAAGGCGTAGAGGAGCAGAATGCTTAGGATGGGGAAGTATTTCTAGAACTGGACAAATAATGCAACATGGGGCTTGAAACAGAAAATTCAGGGATGAATACATTGTTTGTGATTTAACATGGCTTCTAATTAAAGTTTATTGCTGGAGGGATTGAGGAAAAAGGAAAAGGGACTCAGGGAAGGGCAACAGTGTGGTGGTTGCTGGAGAAAGGGGGTTTAAAGGGACTAAATGGTAATGGAAAAATACAGTAAAGATTAAAAAATTACCATTGCAATGTAAAATGCAGTGTAGCCCTGATCTGTGTGTCTCGGTTGGTGGGGCATCACCCTACAAATTGAAAGGTCACCAGTTCAATTCCCAGTCATGCCACATGCCTGGGCTGCCAGTCTGACCCCTGGTCAGGTTGTGTAAGAGGGGCAGCCGGTCAGTACTTCTCTCTTACAGGAACGTTTCTCTCCCTCTTTCTCTCTCCATTCCCTTCTCTCTAAAAATAAGTAAATAAAAATGTTTAAGAAGTGAAATGAAATATATAATGAGGAAAACACTAGACTTTAGCAGAAATAGAGGAGTTGATATAATTCAGAAGCATTCATGTTGGCTGATAGTTGATATGTTTGCTAAGCAAGACAATGAAGACAATGAAACCTACAGAGAAAATACTAACAGTTGTAAACACAGAGAATGCAAGGTAGAGTAGGTACTGGAAACATTGAGGGAAACACCGTGGAAAGTGTATGATTGTCTAACCACTAAGCTGTACACCTGAAACCAATACAAAATAATATTGAAAGTAAACTGTAATTTAAAATAGAAGAAAAAGCATGGGAGGGGACACAGCCACAATACCCTGCAGTGTGGAGTTTGGGGATAAAAGGAAAGCTAGACGGTCAAAACAGTGTTATCTCCACAAAGATTGCTTGAGGAATGTACTTGGATTTTTTGTTACAAATTTTGGAACAACGATCTTGACATACGTGGAAAAATATGGGAACATTATCTAGGTTGATGTTTCCTGAGTATCGACAAGCCTAACCACACACCATGCTCTGGACTTCAGTATTAGCTTGCCCAAATGATTGTTTAAATGACTCACCAGCACCTGAAGCTTACCATGTTCAAATTATCACTTTGATCACTTCATTTCAAACCATATGCTCTAAAATGCCAAAAAAGAAAAACAAAAAAGAAAATACCATGGCTACTGACGCAATTGCAAAAAAGAAAAATCACAGAATTCTTTCTTGGCCAATTCCCCCAACCTGCCATTCCCTTAATACCTATCTTACACAATTTATACTGTATGTTAGGGCGGGGATTGTTTCTGCTCCCAAATGTTAAATTTACATCTTCATCCAGGTTCTCCACTTTGTCCCAATCGGCATTAACTTTCACCAAAAATCATACAACTGCTTAGCTCCTTTTTAAAAAGGTCCACTAATAATTCCTACCCCTTTCCAATTCTATAATTTATTGTCATTGTTACAGCAAAAGTTGGTATTCATCTTCCTTAAAATTTCTCAGTGGCTTACAATTCACTTAGAATACAATCCAGGTATTATAATCTGCCTTATTTGATTTGACTGATTCTCTACCTACTCGTTATTATCCAGTCACTCTGGCTTCCATTAGGTTTCCCCTCAAAAACCAATAACACAATCCTGAGTTATTTTCTCTCCCAGAACAGGATTCCTGCCTGCAATCCTGGAATAGTCTTCCTGTAATTTTTTAAATAGCAGGTTTCATCTCATGTGTTATATTTCACTCACATGTCACCCTCTCAGGGTGTCTTTCCCATAACATCCCCTGAGAAATAATTCTCCCAGGTTGCTCTGATGCATCTTCTTGTTTAATTACTTATGACACTCACCATAGTCTGCAATGATCTTGTTTGTATGTTTCTTTGTCAACCTTCTGTCTCTTCCATATTATTGATGTAGAAAGTCCATGATGTGAGAAACAAGTCATTTATCTAAAGCTTGAACATTGCTTGGCACACATAGGACATTAGCAAATACTTGGTGAAAAATAAGTAAATAAATAAGTAAATAAAACAAATCAAGGGAGGATTATATTTGGTGTCAGAAGAAAACAGATATCAAAAAGAACAAACAAACAGGTAAAAATATATTACATGTTATGTTTTTTATTTCTCTAATTCTTTTTATGCATCATTACAGAACAGTTTTCTATTTTTCTATTTTATTTTATTTTTTATATACAGAGAGTATGTCAACAACTCTGAGCTTTTACAGCTCAGTCATTTTTGATATATTGTCTTTTTTAAAACTATTTAGGTATTATCGAATATAAAAAGCTGTACATGTTTAATGTACAGTATATGATGTGATGAATTTAAAGATAAGAATGCATTAGAGAAACCATCACTACAATAAACATCCATCACACCCAAAACTTGTGTTTTGTCTTTTATTATTATTATTATTACTATTTGTTGTCATTTTATAATTACATATACTTCTATAAGTATATAAAAAATTTAGCTAAACATTAGATTTTGTGCTAAATAATGACATAGCCTTGGCTCTCTGGAACTTAACTTCAAAGCTTCAGATAAAAGACTATTATAGGGCTTCTTTGGACACACTGCTTCCCGTTCGTCCAGTTGTGATGGGGAAAACCCCCAGTTGGCTTCGTTAGAAGCCGGTTAACATCCTTAATACAAAATTCTCTCAAAAATATTCAGTCATATTACAATTATAGTGTGTGGATTAGGGGGCAAATACATGTAATGTAATTATCACAGAAAGTCTTTAAAATAAATATTTTCTACTATTACAACAATGAAAAATAACAAAAATGTTAAACATATTAAGAGAAAGATTAACTAAAATTAAGGCTGGATATAGCTTATAGAATTTTAAAATAATATTATGAAATCATATAAATAAAAGTACTGGTTAAAATAAGAACAGTAGAAAGCATATGAGGATCTGTATAAACTTGTGCGGCAAGAAGAGAAAGGATTATGAGTGGGAAGAAACAGGAAGTGTGTCCAGTAAAGCACAGAAGTGATGGAATTTTCAGAGAACATTTTTTAAACTCTAAAGATAATCATAACCTGTCAAATAAATCTGTAGACACACCTCCATGTATTTCTATTTGAGTTGATTACACAGAAAATGAGGAAAAACAATAAACAAATGTGGATGGGAGAATAGGCAAGTTCATCGTGCTAATAGAAGTTACAGAAGATAAAGAAAACGGGACAGAATAATGACTAATATTCTACCCTGAAAAGAAAGCAAGAAGTCTCGGATAAAGAAACTGTAAGAAGACATTCCATTATTTCAGGACATACAATTCCTCGAGCTTTTCTCACACTCAGTGCAAGGGACATAAGATAAAATGTTTGTCTGCAAGCTAATAATAGGATCATAATTTAATGCGATGGTAAAGAAGTAAATCGTCAAAGTTCATGATGCTGGATCATGTGTTTAAATTGTCATTCTTGCTTTTTTTCTCTCTGAAATGATTGGAAAGCTTATATATTTGACCTAGAACCTTGAGTTTAATAACTGAGTTGGAATAATACATGATTCGGGAAATCTCTCCCAAGGAATTGCCCCTGCCATTTAAAGATGGTGCCAGGAAATAGTTCCTTAAACTTTCTAACCACTTTTCCTTTTCTTCTCCAAACAGGAGACATCTAAACTTTTTCATGGCTCCTGAAAATTTCACCTGGGTCACCGAGTTTATTCTCACGGGTGTCTCAGACCGCCTGGAGCTCCAGATCCCACTCTTCTTTGTTTTCCTGGTCATCTATGGGCTGACCATGGCAGAGAACCTGGGCATCATCACCCTCACCAGTGTCGACTCTCGACTTCAGACGCCCATGTACTTTTTCCTCCGGCACTTGGCTGTGGTCAACCTTGGCAACTCTACTGTCATTGCCCCTAAAATGCTGATCAATTTTTTAGTGACAAAGAAAACCATCTCATACTATGAATGTGCCACCCAACTGGGAGGGTTTTTGGTTTTCATTGTAGCTGAGGTTTCCATGTTAGCTGTCATGGCCTATGACCGGTATGTGGCCATTTGCAATCCCCTGCTCTACATGGTGGTTTTATCTCGCCAGGTCTGCCTGCTGCTCGTGTCCCTCGCTTACCTCTACAGCTTTTCCACTGCTGTTGTGACGTCATCTTCCGTGTTCTCTGTGTCTTACTGCTCTTCCAACGTAATCAATCATTTCTACTGTGACACTGTCCCTCTCTTAGCATTGTCCTGCTCTGATACTTCCTTTCCAGAAATGGTCATTTTTCTCTCTGCAGCTACAAACTTGGTTTGTTCCATGACTATAGTTCTAGTATCTTATTTCAACATTCTTCTCTCCATTTTAAGGATACGTTCGTCAGAAGGAAGGAAAAAGGCCTTTTCCACATGTGCTTCACATATAACGGCAGTCACAGTTTTTTATGGGACACTAGTATTCATGTATTTGCAGCCTCGGAGTAGTCATGCACTGGACACGGGTAAAATGGCTTCTGTGTTTTATACACTTGTGATCCCCATGCTGAATCCCATGATCTATAGCCTGAGGAATAAGGACGTGAAGGCTGCCTTGAAGAGATTTCTGACCAATGTACTTTCTATAAAATCAGTGTAATTTCAGAGCCCTGTAAGTAAACGGAGAGATGGGTAAGATAGGCTGCCCCTGTGGCAGAGAAAACAAAGGTCAGGGGGTGACTTACAGGTTTTCAAGTAATCCTGGAAATTAAAAGGGGCTAGGATTTGGGAATTCAAAAATAAACTAAATGTCTTGTAGTTTAGAAATATACAGAAATGCACACTTAGAAATACACAGAAATACAAAGTTACTAAGTAACTTTACTTAGCAACTGTGCACTAAGTAACTTTGTTAAGCAGTATGCACCTAGCTAGATTGAAAGAAGTCTTTCTAGGAGTCAGGAGAATCTAAGCTAATAATAATTAAATAAGTTAAAACTAAGCAATACTATATAGATGAGAGAAGTAAGCCAATCTTTCTTAATTGTTTACTTCCTTTTTATTCCTGGATATGTTCGGGTACAATGAATCATTTTATCTTGCAGAATCATAACTGCAGAGGGCTAAAAACCTTCTTACAGCTAAATCAGCAAAGTTAAAGTGATAGTTTGTTTAAAATAAAACTCCCTAACTTTTTCTTAATATAATTTGAATGAAAAAATACCAGTGAGTTCATATTCTAAATGCTAACCAATACACAGTTGAAATGATTTTTATTCCAATTCATGTCATTTATACAACTGTTTAATGAAAGGCACACAATATCATCATTTAATATGCCTCATTCTGTGTACTATTTGATAAACTTCGTATATAAATTCTAAAATGTTTTCCTTTTTAAGTATGAAATGTACTGCATTATGATATTATTATACATGCAATGGACCATGTTTGTAGAAATTCCTTACATCATTAGGGAAAAATTTAACTGTTTCAGTTAAATTTTTGTTCTGTTTTCTGATACTTTTGATCAGCCACTGTACCCTAAAATGTGTTATACAACTTGGAGTATAAAAATGTGAAAAGACTATATTTCAGACTTACCATATCAGAATTGAGTCGACCAATGTGATAATAAATTAACAGAGTACTATTGTTTATATCCTGCACTTAACCATGTGAAGCATTTTCAATATGGAAGAACAATAATCCTTCTTCAAATTAATTTACCAAAAATATGTAGAGCTCTAGATAAGCCATGTGCCTGATGCATGAAGACTCTCCTAGAAAATATTGTATTTCATTTGGACCCTTGAGGATAGAGAGAATGACACATGCTCAGTGCTTCGTAATAAAGTGGATTAAGTCCATTAAAAGAGCATCTACAAACTAACAATGCTATGAGTGCTACTTTATTTGTAAGCATATTCTAAATATCTTTCCTACTCTTCAAAAGTTTCTTCATAAAACCATTAAATAAGTACTCACCAATCTTATTTGTTTAAATCTCCTCTGTCCTGTGGATCAGAGTACTTGGGTTTTAGCAATTACTTGTCACATTTTTTTACAAAGACAATGTCTGGAGTAAATAGATGATGAACAATGAATTTACTAAGCTATAACCGTATAAACCCTAGTATTACATTTTACATTAAAAAGGGAAATTTTGTTTAAAAATTACTATTTTTAGAGGAAATGAGAGAAAGAAAAACTTCTTACACTGGCAATCAAAAGTAATACTGTTTATGCCTAACAACAAGATGAGAGACACAAAAAAGTGGCATCAGTGATGGGAAGGTCAAATGTCAACGAGAATGAGGCGGAGAACAACTGCAAAGCATGAAGACATTTTGGTACCCTTATGCCCTGTGCTCTATGTCTTCAGTCTGCATAACATACATTATGTGTATGCATAGCCTAAACATCTCCTAAGGACCACAGATTATTACAAATATAATACTAGAGTATCATATTATAATGACGAGCAATATGGCACAAGAAGACTGTGTAGTGTTTCTGAATTATAACTTGAGCATATTAACTATAGTGGGAGGCAAAAATAAAAAATCAGAAACCAATAGATCAGACTCATAAAACTGCCCTAAAAACTTAGTTGCTTCTCATGTTCAATAGGGACTGACACCATTTATTGTTACCTACTTATGATGGCAGAGACAAACTACAGAGACCTCAAGTACACAACAAAAGTAAGATTATGACCCCCAAAGGAGGTGGGGGCAGGTAGAAGAGAGTATAGGGGAAATACATGGTGATAGAAGAAGACTTGACCTTGGGTGATGAACATACAATACAATATACAGATTATGTTTTATAGAATTGTACACCCAAAACCTATATAATTGTATTAACCAATGTCACCTCAATAAATTCAATAGAAAAGAAAGGTTATGACCCACAGAAAAGCAAAGCTGAAACAATTTCTTAACTGGCGTCAAGTGTCATCACATTTTCTAAAACAGGAAGATAAGAAAAGCTAAGAATTGAAAGTTTTGCATCACCTGCATTGACCACTTTTGAGACTAATATTTCATTCTGATTTATAAATTAATTTATGTGAAAAGACTTAATTAGAATAATGAAGATGATTTCACTCATATGTGGAATCTAATGAACAAACTGAACTAACAAGCAAAACAGAGACAGACTCCTAGATGAAGAGCAGACGACAGCTAGAGGGGAAGGTGGCCAGGGGTGGAGGGATTGAGTGAAAAGGGAAAAGGACTCATGGACACAGACAGCAGCCTGGTGGTTACTGGGGGGAGGGATTATAAGGAGACTAAATGGTAATGGAAAAAAGCAACAAAGATTAATTTTAAAAAATTTAAGTGCACATTGTTAAACAAAAGAAACCAGCCTAAAAACACTATATTATTTATATGACATGCAAAAAGCAGAACTAAAAAGATGGTAAACAGATCTTTAATAATGCTTCTATGAAAAAACAAATTCTGAAAGTGATGTGTTATATGAAATTTGATGTCATCTGTACTGAAATAGAGTTCATGGACAGATTTGGGGTTCCCAGGATTGCATTTTCTATTGTTGTCATAATCATTTCCTAAGCATAAAAAAATCTCTCATATCAGTAAGATAAGAGTTTTCCCTTAATTACATGTAGGCTCAAAGAGCTTGTCCAGAGATTTGATTAATGTTTCTAAGACTTTTTAATGTTTTCTGGTTTTAATAGTGTACTATATACAATGATCAAGCATCCAATACCAAATCATAGCATTTTATTACAAGGCACAAGCAGAATAGACATTTAGCCAATTGTACCATATATATTTCCCACGTGGACAGACTAGGCAAGGGGGGATAGAAAATGGTAGATTTATTAGCGAGTTTTTATCTGGAACATAGAGTTTAAACATACATATTATTATGTAGATCATTACTTATACAATTGATCTAGGTTGTGATTTCTAAGCATTTTCTATATTTTCTCTTTTAATCAAAGTGTCCTGTTCATATACCATGAAAAGGAATGTAAGATTCTATCCTTCTCTTCCTCAGATTGCAACCAGTTTTATGAAAGATTTATTTAAATGAAAAGTAAGGGCAAATTTTAAATTCACAATTAGTATATACAATTCACCCATTTTCCCAACGCACTAGTTTGACAATATATTTCTTATTCGTCATCTAGTTTGGAGTGACTAGGCTGCCAGTTAATGCACAAAACTTTTACCAAATGTCCAGTGCACAGTGTATGGAGGGGCATTCCTGCAAAAATTGGATACACATTTCACAGAAAGCTACCTGTCAAAATTTTCCAAATTCTTGTCTGCTTTTAAAAGCACAATCTGAAGACTGACACTAATAATCTACAACAAAAATTATTTTAAAAACAATCGTGATATTTTCAGAGTTAGGAGAATCCTAGAGCAATAGTGATACTCCAGGCACAGCCACAGATACAAAGTTCTTCAAAAACAGGGAATTAGGTGAATAAACCTTCAGCCTCCCTCGGCATCCCAGTGGAGCCAGGACTGTACTTTTCCTGATGACTTTGCTTGCATCATGCTTTGAGGTAAGATCCTTTGGGACAGAGACATAGACAAAACCATGGACTCATCTGCTAACCAGATCCACTATGAGGAGAAACAGGAGCACCCTCTCTCCAGGTAGGTGAGTGAGTATATTTTTAATTGTAGGCACCACTGCACTCGGACCAGCCTGAGTGAGTATATTTTTAAATGGTGGCTTTCACTCACAGATGTGAAATAACATTGCTATGGTAGCTGAAGAGGAAAATTTTGAAATTAAAGATTAAATACAATGGATGGGAAGAAACAAGTTTGAAGCACATTTTGCAAGTTAAAAATAAAAAGTGTTTTTTCTAATTTTATATTTGTCTTGATGAAAGTATCATCTAGGTTTAAAACTGAAGGACTGAAAGTGAAGAGATAATCTACTCAAATCACTTTTTTACATATGTAGCTAAGTTGAGTTTCAATACATCCTAGTGATTTTCCCAAGCTCATGTAGTTAATTAAATCAGAACCTGGTCTAGAAGTTCAGGTTGAATAAACATCATTATTGTATTCATATATTTAGGATTTATAGAAATTACACATGTACTGAATTCCATTTTTTGCATGTTCTCTATTTGAAAACTTCTCTGCTTTAATTATTTCCCCATTGTTTTCAATAATGTTTCCCCAGGGAAATATTATCTCTAGCACCTCTCCTTAAAGTCTCCAAGTCACAGGGCCTCCTCTCATACATTCCCTCTGTATCCAGCACTTAACTCCATCCAATTATTAGAGCTCACTATTCTCAACCTGTTTGATTGCTATCTTTTTCTCCTTGCACTGTAAGCTTCTGGGTGGCTGAACTCTGACCATTATTTGTTGTCACCTCAAAACCCAGAAAGATATTTAATACATAAGAAATAGTCAATCAAGATTTTTAAAAAATATTTTGTCTTTGTTGTGTTCTTTCCATTACCATTTAGTTCCCTTATACCCTGTTCGTCCAGTAATCATCACATTGTTGTCCATGTCCGTAAGTGTCTCTTCCTTCTTGCTTAGTCCTTCTAACCCCAACCCCCCCACTAGCTGTCATTCTGCTCTCTATCTATGAGTCTGTCCCCATTTTCTATTTAATGCATACAAGATTGCAAATTAGTGGCAACTGTGTAAGACAAAGTCTATCACACTGTTCCTATGGATATTTTCAAAGCAAAGAATATGACCTAAAATAGGGGAGAAAAAAATATTTAATTATAATTATCATGATATCAATCTTAATCTTAAATTAATCTTTTATTCTATATTACCTAACATTTAGAAGGGACTACAATAGTAAGTAAATAACTAAGTAAATGAAGAAATAAAGCAGCATGACCCTTGATCATAAAGTGTTTAACATCTGTCCAGGGAAGAGGTATGGAAACAGGTGGTTGTTACAAATGTGAGAAGAAATATAAGGGAAGTACGTCTACAGTGTTTCTAGAACACAAATATAAGCTATGGTAACTCAACATGGGAAGTAGTTCTTCAAAGAAGAATTGATATTTCAACAGGCCTTAAAAGATAAACAGAATTTTCCCTTCAACTATTTTTTTTCATAGGGAAAGGGACTAGGAATGACGAGGACAAAATCAGAGAAGCATAGAAGGGGATGTTGTTATCAACAAATGGAGACCAGTTACATTAAGTGTACCAATGGAAGTCCACTAATGTTAGAAGAGTGGAATGGAGTTGGGGTTATAAAATTGCTCAGGGACAAGACCATGAAAAGTCACACATGCCTCCAAATGCAATTCATGCTTTATTTATTACAAATCTAAATGGTTAGTGTGTATCGATGTCAGAGATTTTTGGAAGTAGAAAAGACAAATGAGAGAAAAACACATGAGAAAAATATAGGAAATTTGCATAAAGCTTTCTTTCTTTTCAGGTTAGTCTATGGTCTGCTTTTTCAGGGCTCTATCTTCAGACTCTAGTGTCTGGAAATTAACAGTTCTAAATCATATTACTGAATAAGGAAATGAGTCATTTGAAAAAGGCTCCTAAGGAGGAAGCAATTAGGCATAAACAAGACAAATGTGCAGGACCGAACCTGCAGGTCAAGTGGCGTATCTCTCCTGGAGCTATTTATAAGGAAATTCCTTATTTACTTGTATCAGTGGGAACAGTGGTGGTGTTCTGTGGATAAAGTGTAGCTTTTGAAACTGGAACTACTAGTAGATTGTGAATTCATTTTATAAGAATCTAGTTGAGTATTATTTGACATAAATACAACAGAGCAGAACGTAGTAGAGCACGAGAGAGCATACAGAATAAGCATTCCTGACAGCATTAGGACGATGTGGAATTGTGTCTGCACAGATACAATGGTGTCTGGCAAAATGATGCCACTGCAGATTTGCCTTCCTTTATGCTATCTATGTTAACATTTTTTAGTAAAACAACAGCTTACGCATTTTAACAAGGCAGCTTATAGTTTTACATACCTCACTGAATAAGGCCTTTGAATCGAAGTCAAGGCAATGCAGACTGTTCTACAGCAGCCACCTTTGCATCCACAATGGGTGTGGGAGAAGAGAAGTGTGCCTACCCCACACATATCTCTGTCTGCTCTCCACCCTGTTCCCAGAATACCAGTCTGATACTGCCACGTCCAGTCCTAGCGCCAACCATGCTGTCTAAGTCCAAGCATGGGGAAGATGACTTGAAAGAAGCGTGTTCCGGCCAGGCGAACGGGGCATGAATGGATGTGTGGTGTTGATCTTAATCTTGCTGCCTCTTGGTGTTCTAACCTCTACTTTTCTGATAATTTGGAATCTCCTAGAGATTCTGACCATTCTCAGAGCTGAACAGCAACTAAGTCAGGCTGAGAACAATATCACCGTGGCCTTTCCCCAAAATAACACCTCCTTCCCTGTCCTGATTAAGCAGCTGTAGGATATGATGATATCAGCTAGTAGGGGGCCTGGAATACCCAAGGCAGCCCCCTTAAGTAAGTCCCGAGGCAAATCCCCTCTGATGAAATAGCCCCTGAATGTCTAAAGTTGTTAGAATAACAGCCCCTCCTTTACCTTGAATAGGGATATATATCTATGGTCAAAATAACTTTTGATGAAACTATGGGAATTTTCGTATTTTTCCTAATTACCTTTATATTGATTTTTTTCTGTTCAACTGATTATACTATGCACCTGTAAATGTTAATGAAAATATAAAAAACCTGCTTGTACTTGTAGTAAGTGGAACAGTGCTTCACCTGCCTTTGAGCTGTGTAGTTGCCTGTTACCCGTCGCTGACACCTATCCTCACCTCGAGGGACCCCTGGACCCTGCTGCGGCCAGACCGCGGCATGATACCACCCTCTATTAGCAACAAAATCTCTACAAAGTGTCAAAATATAAAAACACCACGCGTGGGAATGGCAACTTGAATTTCCCTTCTTTCTCTGCTTCCTCATGTAGGTAGATACCTTGAAGAGAGATGACGCAGATCAACTGCACCCAAGTTAAGGAGTTTATTCTCACGGGCCTCACAAACCAAAAGGAGTTGAAGATGCCTCTCTTTGTGGTTTTTTTAACTATCTACCTCTTCACAGCAGTAGGCAACCTGGGTTTACTCATAGTCATAAGAACAGATGCAAGATTCAACACACCAATGTATTTCTTCCTTAGCAACCTGGCTTTTGTTGATTTTTGTTATGCATCGGTCATTACACCCAAAATGCTTGGGAACTTCTTGTACAAACAAAATATTATTTCATTCTATGAATGTGCTATTCAATTAGGCTGTTTCCTCACTTTCATGGTATCTGAGAGTTTGCTACTTGCTTCCATGGCCTATGACCGCTATGTGGCCATTTGTAACCCCCTCCTCTACATGGTTCTAATGTCCCCAGGGATTTGCATTCAGCTTGTGGCTGTCCCCTATAGCTATAGCCTTCTAATGGCAATAATTCACACCACCCTCACCTTTCGTCTCTCCTATTGCCACTCTAATGTCATCAATCATTTCTACTGTGATGACATGCCCCTCCTCAGGCTAACTTGCTCAGACACTCACTCCAAACAGCTATGGATCTTTCTCTGTGCTGGTATTACATTCATTTCCGCTGTTCTATTTATCTTTGTCTCCTATGTGTATATTATTTCTGCCATCCTGAGGATCCGCTCTGCTGAGGGCAGGCGCAAGGCTTTCTCCACATGTGGCTCCCACATGCTGGCAGTCACCATATTCTATGGGACCCTGCTCTTTATGTACTTACAGCCAAGCTCTAATCATACCCTTGACACAGATAAGATGGCCTCTGTCTTCTACACAGTCATCATTCCTATGCTGAACCCCTTGATCTACAGCCTTCGGAACAAGGATGTAAAAAATGCCCTGAAGAAAGTCATCATCAGTACAGACAAGGCTTTTCTGTTCATCAAATTAAGAAAGTGACCTGGGCAAATTAAAAAGTTTTCTGCTTATGGTCTAATGCTTTTACTCTAAAAAAAATATCAGAATGCCTGGTCTTTAAAAAATTGGGCGCTACATTGGTTAATAAGATTATATAGGTTTCAAATGTGTGTTTCTATGATACATGATGTTCTTATTGTCTTTGTGTGTCCACCACCCAAAGTCAAATCTTCTTCCATCACCATATATTTGACCCCCTCTACATCTTAGTACCTCTCTCACTGCCCTTCTCTCTGGTAAGCACCATATTGTTCTCAGTGTCTATGAGTTTTTTTTTGTTTGTTTTTCTTGTTTGTCCATTTGCTGCATTTTTATATCCCACATATAAGTAAAATCAGATGGTTCTTAACTTTTTCTGTCTGACTTATTGAACTTATCATGATATTCTCAAGGTCCATCCATGATGTTTCAAATGGCAGTATATAAATTACTGGACTAAAAATGTCCAGTAATTTTTAATAAAATGAGAATGGTTTTTGCAATATAGATGTAACCTGGCAGCCAAGGAGAGTGAACTGGAATGCACATGCATGAACACTGACAATTTCACTGTTCTAGTCAGTGGGGGCAGTACATGTTGTTGAGTGAGCATGTGTACTGTGTGGCCATTGCATTCAAAATGCCTGAGCCAGTAGAGCAATAAATCTGCATCAAATTTTGTGTTAAGCTTTGTGGAAACTGTGCATAATTCAGAAGGCCACAACTATGGGCACCTGGTGATTGGCAGCTTCCTCACAACAATGCATCCACTCATGCATCACATCTCCTACAGTTTTTTGGCTAAACATCAAATCACTCATGCGATGCAACCTCTCTACAGCCCATATTTGGTGCCCTGTGATTTCTGGCTTTTCCCAAAACCAAAATCACCTTTGAATGGGAAGAAATTTCAGGCCATTGATTAGATTTGGGAAAATATGATGAGGCAGCTAATGGTGATTGGAAGAACTGTGTGAGGTCCCAAGGTGCCTACTTTGAAGGGGATTGAGGTGTCATTATCCTATGTACAAGGTTTCTTGTATCATGGATCTTCTTCAATAAATGTCTCTATTTTTCATAATGTATGGCTGGATACCCTCTGGGCAGACATTACATATACATATTATATCTCTTTTATCCAATCATCTTTCAAAGGATACTTTTGTTGCTTTCATGTCCTTGTCTAATCTTAATATTTTGTAAATATGTCCTTTCAGAATAAAATTTCTAAAAGTAACAGTAACCATAAGAATTTATGACCATAACATCATTTTTAAATGTAAAATGTATTAAGAATAACAAAGTCTTAAGTTCACAAGAATGTATGCCAATTTTCTAATTTCTCAAATGAAAGAGTGCACAAAAAGCCATTACATGAATATTTAAATAGTTACAGGCAGAACAGGGACCAATGTTCAGACTCTTTACTCCTGCAAAATCCCAAGTTCAAAATCCTCTGGTTGCATCAACAATATCCCAGACTATACAAACATACATGGTCTGAATATTTTTTCTGATTTGTTAGTTTCTTGAAAAAATAAGACAATATAAAACTTTTTCATATTTATACAAATAACAAATTATCTTCATTAAATAGTATTACATCCTAACTTTATTTATATCATTAATTTAACATATCTTTCTACTTACCTAGAAGTCTGGTTTGGTCTCAAAAGACTCTTTGAGACAACTGCTTTTTTTATGCCTATGAGACTTCATTATATTCTTTTTAATTTTCTTTAAAAAAATAATAATAATCTAATTCAAGAATAGAATCCCAGGAGGACATCATTAATTCAAAACAGATATAGTCAAAATAATTGAAACATTGGACCATTTTCCAGGGCCAAGGATCTTATGTAGTTATACTGAGCAAACCTTTGGTAAGTTGATTCTTGTTGAATAGCTTGTAGCTTATAACACAATGAGCTCAGAAGACAACGCAGCCTAGTGAAAAAAATACATGCTTCTTGTCACAGATGGCTTTGAGTGTGTGTGGGCTCTCAGGAGCTTATCTATTAACTAAAACATTCCTGAGTTTGAAGTCTTTTTAATGATTGAACAACAGGGAAAAGTAACAGTAAATTGTAAGCATTGGCATATCATCTTTTTTCTTTCCACAAACTTAAAGACCTGAGTTCTCATCCCAATTCTATTAATGAACTTGAGGGAGAAGTTGATAAGTGAGAACTACAACACACAAGTGATAGCTGTGATAGAGTTAGAGCTATGGATATTTGAACATATGCTTCAAATAACTGCAATGATAACTTTACAATTTTAATTACACAGAAAATGGCTTTGAGTTTATGATTCCTTCATACTATTTAATAATTTGTTTAAACCTAAGAGTCCTAAGTATGCTCTATGGAAAAACACTAGAAATACACTATTAATGCCTAGATATTACATTCAATTAAAAATATGTCTTAAAAAATCTTAAATCAGGGTCCACTTTGATTTTCCTATATATTTTGATATATCATAGAGACACAGGGCTAGTCTGATCCACAGGTCTCAATGTCTCTTTCTGCATCTTTGATTTAAATATATTTACCTCCCATTTGACAATTTTAGTCACTCCTATTGGATCACTAAGTTCCTATAGCAAATTTTGAGTCAGTATTCCATATACCACATACCATAATTAAATCAAGGGAATTCATAACCTCTCATCAGACTGCTGCATTCATTGTGTCACAGCTGTTGTATTAAAGAGTACGGATTCCTTGGAGCTTAACGTTAATGCCAATCCCGGTCTAACATTTGCTGTATCAGGTCCAAGACACTTTATTCCACTTATGCATGCCTCAGTTTCTGTAGCAATATGAAGATAAAAACAGTATCAGCTGCTAAATTTATTGTTATAGGATCAAAACAGATAATGGATAAAATATTGAATAATGAAAGATATTTTAAAGCGATAATTTTTATATCTACAGTAGTGTAGTCAAGGCCAAGGGAGTGGGGAGTGAGGGCTGGGTACAAGGGGGCAAAGGAGTGGGGGGAATAGGAGACATCTGTGATAGTGTCGATAATAAAAAAAAGAATTTCAAGTTAAAACTGAAGACTTGCTATGTAACATTCATATAGAAGAAAAATTGTCAAGATTTTTACTTAACATTTTATGATTTTATAAATTGTTTTTGTCCTTTTTAAGGACAATTGTTTTTAATGAGTAAAGTATTTCAAACTTACTAACGAATTAGTTAACCTGTGGAACATATGACAATAAGACATTTCTCCCCAAAAAATGTGGGATTATTTTTACTGGTAAATAATTAGGAATACTTCATATTTACATGGGCTCAGATAAGCACAAATTATAGAACTACTAATATTAAAAGTTAAGTTGGAAATATTGACAAACATAAAAATATATAAAATGGGAATAAATATATATATGAGATTGAAATCCATTTTCTCAAAATAGAATATAATGCACGATGTAAAGGATGAAGAGAAAAGAAGGAAGAATGAAAAGGAAAGAGAGAGGGAGAAAAGATGAAGGAAGGAAGGAGGAAGGACCGCAATATCACCTCATAGATGTAACTACAGTTAACTTTTTTGGTGGTTGTTTTGTTTTTTTCAATATATTTTATTGATTATGCCATTACAGTTGTTCTATTCCCCCCCTTCATTCCCCTCACCTGCACACTCCCTCCCCCACCATTCTCCCCCCCTTAGTTTATAACCACGTGTCTCAAGTTCTTTAGATTCTGTATTTCCCCTACTATTCTTGCCCTCCCCCCTATCTATTTTCTACCTACCCTCTATGCTATTTTCTGTGCCTTCTCCTTCTCCTCCTCCCACTCCCCTGTTGCTAACCCTCCTTGTGTTCTTCATTTCTATGGTTCCACACCTGATCTAGCTGTCCTCCTGGTTTGCTTTTGTTTTAGGTGTGGTTGTTAATAACTGTGAGTTTGCTGTCTTTTCACTGTTAATTTTTTTGTCTTCTTTTTCTTATATAAGTCCCTTTAGCATTTCATATAATAAGGGCTTGGTGATGATGAACTCCTTGAACTTGCCCTTATCTGAGAAACACTTTATCTGTCCTTCCATTCTAAATGAAAGTTTTGCTGGATAAAGCAATCTTGGCTGTAGGTCTTTGGATTTCATGACTTGGAATACTTCTTTCCAGCTCCTTCTTGCCTGTAAGGTCTCTTTTGAGAAATCCGCTGACAGTCTGATGGGTACTCCTTTGTAGGTGACTGTCCCCTTATCTCTTGCTGCTTCTAGGATTCTCTCCTTCATTTTAGTCTTGGCTAATGTAATTATGATGTGCCTTGGTGTGTTCCTTCTTGGGTCCAACTTCTTTTTGGCATATAAGATTTGTGTATCTTTTTCTCTATAAACACCTAATCTATAAGCCATAATATGTGATGTGAATAGACAAGTTATTTATCACTATATAACCTATTTAGCACGTTGCTCTTTTTGACTTGTTGTATTGCAAACATTTTTAGTCAGGGTCATGATTGTCGGAATTCTCAGTTGAGTTAAAATGTCTAATATTACATATAACATAGTCTATAACTATAAGTTTTATTCAATTAATAATTTAACAGAGTTATTGGCCATCTTCTTTGTACTAGATACTATTAGAAGTATGTGATTAAATTGGGTATAAAATAAAAATATTATTGCTTAAAAATAACATTTTCAGGGTTAGGATGTGTTACAGACATGTTAATGATTGGTCACAACATAGTGTGGCAAGTGCTATAATAAAGTAATACATTGGAGAATACAAAAAAGTACATATGAGGGGCTATTAATCTGGCCTGAAAAGTCATGAAGGCCTCTAAGAGGAAGTGATCTAACAGAGTACAGAATGTTAAACAGAAAGGAAGTCAGGCAAAGGAAGTGGTAGCAGAAGACCACTTAGCCGTAAGAAAAGATGAAATACTGCCATTCTTGACAACATGGATTGACCTTAAGAATTTCACGCTAAGTGAAGTAAGTCAGTCAGAAGGGACTAAGAACTATATGATTTCACTCATCTATGGGATATAAAATGGAAAGTCAGAAACACAGACAACAGTATGGTGATTACCAAAAGGAAGGGGTAGGGTAACATGGCAGAAGGTACAGGGGGGCAAATCTATGGTGGTGGAAGATGATTTGACTGTGGGTGGTAGACACACAGTGCGATACAAAGATCACGTATCACAGTGATGTGCACTTGAAACCTATATGACCTTATTAACCAATGGCACACCAATAAATTTAATTTAAAGAATTTTAAGTGAGCAGAGAATAAAGTGTGTATATAATACTGGCCCGCAATCTGAACAACTATGGCAGTTTGGAATGTCTGCAATATAGACTCTATATGAAGAATATCACAAGAGACCAGACTGATCTGAGAAGAAGGAACTAGATTTTCAAGAGTTATGTCAGCCTCATTAAAGAGCATGGAATGTATCTTCAGGACAATGAGAAGACACTGAAGGTTTAATCAGGGGACTGTAAGAATGAAGTTTGCATCTGTAAAAGTTTATAAATACAAGGAACAGAGAGCAGTAGAAAAGACTAGAGGCAAGAATGAAAACCAAACCAAATAGTCATCGTGACTGGATTAAGGAACTGACCAAAGTGAACAGGTTTGAAAAGCTTATAAGGCATAAAGTTGTGAGGAATTGGGAACAAATTAAATGTTGCCATGAGGAACAAGACAATTAGACTCTGACTCAGAAAACTGAGTGGATAATTGGACTGTTCATTGACATAGAAAATATATATCCAGGTATTAACTACCAGATCCAATGGAGATACCAAATTCTTTTCTGTATATGATACTTTTAACAGACATGTAGAATACCTAAGCAGTAACTCCTGGGAGGCATTTAGATGTACAAAAATGGAATGAGTGAAAGAAATCAGGAATAGAAATGTATTTACAGAAATGCCTAATGAGGACATCGGAGTGGATAAGATCACTGAACCAGAAGGTGTAAGGAAGGAAAGTGGGGACTTTGGAAAGACCTTGAAGGACCTGTATAATGCATGGAAAATAAAAGCAGAACCTCGAAGGTAAAGAATTAAATGCATAGATAATAAACTCAGGGACTACTTTGTTCTGTAAACCAAAGGTGTGTTCAGGTGAGTTCAGTGCTGCCAAGTTGCCAAAGAAAAAGAGAGTTTATTGGATTTGGCGATAGAGAGGTTGATATTAAACTTGGTGAGGAGATTTCTTTGTTTAATGAGAAAGGAAAGTGGATTATACCTGGTTACATTATAAATAGATTGACAAATTTGGGGTAGATGAGTGTTCTGAGATGTTTGGTTGAAAAGTGGGAAAGGAAGAGAAAAGATAAAGGAGTAACCAAGATAAAGTTTCTAAGGAGATGTCAATCAAACTTTAAGGGAAGGGGATAATTTTCATATTTTCTTTCTTATATGATTTTTAATTGTATATCATTGTTTATGCTATTACAGTGGTCCCCACTTTTCCCCCTTTGCCCATGTCTTGACCATCTACAGGGTGCATGTGAAGTTATCGGAGACAATGTAAATAATAAAAGGAAATCGAGTTAATTATCTTCAACTCTGTTTAGGAAAGAAGAGGATAATTCTAATTTCATTAGCTTTTAAGCACTCCAAATCCAGCTTAGATTTATAAAAATGTTCTGTGAAATTTAGTTATTCTAAACGTTGCCCAAATGCTTGCCATTCACTTTAGACCGTTTAGATACTTGAAGATGGACACTAAAATGGATACAGAGATCTGATCAGATCACAGGGCAGGAGTAGAGAGGAGCCCTAAGGGGAAGTTACCGGAGGCAACAGTAAACAATCTAGGAAGGGACTGGAAGCTGAATGCCTCCACAGCGCATAGAATTATGGGCCAGAAGATTTAAAATAAGGAGGGCAGAGAGTGGCTCTCAGGCTCTCTTCCTCGAGGATTTCTGGATGGTTGTACGGCAACTGCCTGTGTTTTCCAAAGGATGGTATTTCGGATGGGAGAAGGAACTCTGGGTGCAGCATGGGGTCAGGCTGGCCTGGCGGGAAGAAGGTGGCAGGGCTATTCTCCTTTGGATGTTCTAGAGGGGACAGGCTCTGAGGGAGAAGCTTACCATTCTCCCAAACTTGTGTGTCCTCTGTATCTTACCTTGTTTTAGTTTGTAAACAAATCCTATAGAAATAATAAAGTTAAAAACTATTAGGGGTAATGATCGGGGAACTCAGGAGTTAGAGTTCAGCCTTACCTGATAGGTTTAATTGATTAAAGCTGTAATTAAAGAGTTAAAAAAATTAGCTTTAATTGGTAGGCTTAGGTGACTAATGCAAGTGAAAAGTTGTTATTCTAAAACTGTGTAGCTTTTGAATAAAGACTCCTTTGCTTTATTACCAAACCTTTGGCTCTGGAATTTTGCCCAAAGGGTGGTGGTGGGCAGCAAGACCCCACTTGCTATCATGTAACAAAATAATGTTTCTTCATCATTTACAGTTGTTTTACAATCTAAAAAATTATTCACTGGTGCATATTTTGCCAAATGACATAGCTAGAAAATCCACAATCCTATTTTTCCTCAATGTCAATATCATATGTGAATTTAAAATAATAAAAAATGGAGATGAGGAAGAAGAAAGTAAATTGAGTATAACAAATAGAATGCCTGAAAATAGTGTTAATATTTTTATTAAATGTATTAGTGACATTGGTTAATAAGAGTATGTTGGTTTCAAGTGTACAATTTTATGATACTTTATCTGTATATGGTATTGTGTTCCCACCACCCAAAGTAAAATCTTCTGTCAACATATATTGTATCTGACCCCCTTTACCATTAACTATCCCCCAAACTCCTTCTCCCTGACAACCACCATACTGTTGTCTGAGTCTGTGAGGTTTTCTTTATTTTTCTTGTTTGTTCATTTGTTGCTTTTAGTTTTATATTACACATATGAGTGGAATTATTGGGGTTTTTTTTCTGTCTAACTGGTTTCATTTAGCATACTATTCTCAAGGTCCATCCATGTTGTCACAAATCTCAGTGTTACATCTTTCCTTATGGCTGAGCAGTATTGTATACATGCACCACACCCTCTTTATGCAATCATCTAATGAAGGATACTTCAGTTTTTCCCATGTCTTAGCCACTATGAATAATGTTGCAATGAACATCAGGGTGTATATATCTCTATGAATAAATGTTTTCAAAAATTTTGGAAGAGGGGTTACTGGGTTATATGATAACACTATTCTTAATTTTTTGAGGCACCTCTGATTGTACCAGTTGGCATTCTCACCAGCAGTGAGTGAGGGTTCCTTTTTTTCCACAGATTCTCCAGCATATGTTATTTATCTTCTTGATGATAGGCATTCTAACAAGTGCGAGGTGATATCTCATTGCAGTTTTGATTTGTATTTCTCTATAGCTACAGAAGTTGAGCATCTTTTCACTTATCGATTATCCATTCTGTCTTCGTGGGAGAGGTGCTTGTTCAGGTCCTCTGCAATTTTTTAATTGGATTATTTGTTTGTTTAGTGTTGAGTTGAATGAGTTTTTTATATATTTTCTATATTAACCCTTTGTTGAATCTGTTTACTATGACTTTTATATCTCCCACACCTAATTTTAGTAATTTTTAATATTCTTAAGGAATCATGAAATGATCATTTTATGAGATAAACTTAAGGCTTAAGAAATCATTTTTATATGTGCTGTCCAAACCACTTACATCCTTACTGCTCTTTTTTCCTTTATATTTAGAGAAAAGTACAACACAGGCTTTTCTATTGTATTGATTGTAAAATTTTAATTGAAAGAAAAAAATTTAATCGTTTTTTTTACAGCAAATTTTCTATCTTGGACTTTCGGCCTGGACCAAATCCTTTCCGACTGAAATCATAAGTAACATCCACACACCGTTCAGAGTGCCTATTAGGAGTCTGCTTTGAGTGAATTTAACATAACAGGGCACTGCCCCACATTTAATTGATTATATCTTAACAGAGTCAAGATTATTCAAAGCTTGTGCTCCAGAGGAGTTTATTGTAGAATTGGTTTTTTAATGGCAAAAGGCAATCATTCAGTAGTCACTGAGTTTATCCTCTTGGGCCTAACAGATAATCCGGAGCTTCAAGTCATTCTCTTTTGTGTATTCTTACTGATTTACTTAGTTACTGCCTTGGGTAACCTGGGTTTGATTGTGCTAATTCAGGTCAGTCCCCAGCTTCACACACCTATGTATTTTCTCCTCTGTCATCTGGCTTTTGTTGATTTCTGTGGTACCTCCGCCATCACACCAAACACCCTTGTGAACTCCCTACGTGAAATTAAAAGTATGTCATATTATGCATGTGCCACTCAAGTGTGTTGCTTTATCACATTTTCAGTTTGGGAATTGTTCATGCTCTCTGTCATGGCATATGATCGGTATGTGGCCATCTGCAACCCTCTACTTTATATAGTTCTCATGCCAAAGAAACTCTGCATTCAAATGGTCGCTACCTCTTATATTTACGGATTCACTGTGGGACTCATACAAGCAGTGGCGACATTCCACATGTCTTTCTGTGACTCTAACGTGGTCAACCAGTTCTACTGTGATGACGTTCCCTTGATTGCTCTGGCCTGTTCTGATACCCAAGTCAAAGAGCTGATGTTGTTAACCATTGCTGGGTTCAATATTTTCTGTTCTCTTACCATTGTTCTTGTATCCTATGTATTCATTCTCTTTGCCATCTTAAGGATCCGTTCTGCTGTAGGAAGACAGAAAGCCTTTTCTACCTGTGCTTCTCACCTGTTTTCTATTACTATATATTATGGAACCCTCAGTTTTATGTACCTTCAGCCCAAGTCAAGCCACTCACTAGATAAAGACAAATTGACCTCAGTGTTCTATGCGGTGGTGATTCCCATGCTAAACCCATTGATCTACAGCTTGAGGAATCAGGAGGTAAAAAATGCTTTGAAAAAAATTATTGAAAAGATATATTCTAGTAATTAATAATGAGTTATGTTGTAACTAAAGAAATGCTGGATATGAATTTAGGAAACTTTAAATCAAGGTTTATACAGTGGTATAGAGCCATTAGGTAAAGGAACCTTCACCCTCAGGGACTTTAGTCTCCTGATCTCTTTTTCCTTGAAAATGGGTATTTCATTGCTCTTGCTTACACATAGTAGATATTTCATCTTATTGGCTTGTTTAATTGTTGAATTGTAAGAGAGATAAAAGTCATCTGCTCTTTTAACCATGAGGTGTTTCCACAATGTAGATAAAAATAAAAAGCCTTAAAATCATAACTTCATCTTATTTCACTGTGATTTTGAGAAGTTTAAGTTGTCTTGAGAGACATGAACTATGTAAATAATAATGCAAATACCAGGTAAGATTTTCTTGCATAGTTTAACAGGGGGGAAAAAACAACAAGGTGTTGGGTTGACAAGTTTTTACTTTAAAAGCAAGGAAAGGGACCTTACTTTTCACTTTGCAACTTCCCTATTGATATGGTTGGACATTTCTATGGTTGAACAAAGATTTTACTTTGTTAGAAGTACTTTGGTTTACAACAAAATTGACAAGGAAGCAGAGATTTGTCATATGCCCTCTACTAACACACATGCACAGTCTCCCCATTATCAACATTATTTACCAGAATATGGTATATTTGTTGCAATTGATAAATAATGACAGATCTTAATCACCCAAGTTTACCTAAGGGTTCACTCACATTGTACATTGTATGAGTCTGAAAAAACTGTGCAGTGGCAAATCCATTATTGTAATACTGTTCAGAGTACTTTGTACTGCCCTAAAAATCCTCTGTGTTCCTTCTGTTCATCTCTCCCCTACCACCCTCAGCCTTGGCAACCACTGATCTTTTTATTGTCTTCATGGTTTTGCCTTTTCTAGAATATCATAGAGTTGGATTTACACAATAAGTAGTTTTTGTTTTTACTAAATAATGTGCATTAAACTTCCTCTGTTTCTTTTTGTAGCTTGATAGCCCTTTTTTGTGCTAAATAATATTCCATTGTCTAGATGTACAACAGTTATTTACCTCTTCGCCTACTGAAGAATATCTTGGTTGCTTCCAAGTTTTGACAATTATGTATAAAGCTCGTAAGATTGCCCATGGGCAGATTTTTGTGTGGATATATTTTCAACTCATTTGGAACACAATTGCCATATTTTATGGTAAGAGTATGTTTATTTTTGTAAGTATCAAACTGTCTTGGCTGAACATTTTAACATGATCATTCAAGCACTACCCCTTCTAGACCTTCCTCACATTCAGCCAGCACTTTATCTATACTGATGCAAGTTCTTAAAATGCCCTGTGAATTTCTGTGTTCCAGATATATTTTCCCTGGAACCATTGTGCATTGGCACCCTTAACATCTTACAACAATCAAAGCTGATTACCCTAGCCACCACACTAACTCACTCCTTGCCTACTGATCCACTGGTATGAAGTACTCACAGATTCTATTCCTTCAGGCCACATTTTCTCCTTATGAGGTAGAAAGTCAAATGTTCTCCCCACTGGAACAATTTGCTTTCACTACTATCCTTCAGGGCCACTTCTTAGTGGGACCACAATGAAACAAAAGTCCTATTCTGACTATTTTGTGCACAATGTGGTAGTCCTTCTTTGCACTAGGCCCAAATCTTACTGGGAATTTCAAATCTTACCGGGAATTTTCTCACTTGGAACCTCTAACCTATGAAACCACAGCACCTATTGACAGAAAGGAATCTGAGAAGCAGAGATAAGTGATAAAAGAATCTGGTCTACTTGTTCATGTAATTTGTTAATGCCATTTCAGCCAGGTTCTAAATAAATCACTTCCATTTCCAATGGATTGCTGTTGTGCCAGCCTGAAATTATGAGCTGGCAGATTTATAACATCTAACACATGATGGACAACTGATGTTAAATTTTTATTTGGTTTCTTTTTTCTACTAAGGCATTGTAGAACATGGAAAGCTATTTTATTTCTTCATCAGAAAGTCTGGCTTTGTTCCAAGGTCTGTGTGGTAGTGTGGATTTGGACATTCTAAAGCTCAGACATTACTCTTTTTCAATACAGATATCTCCAATATCATTGGATCACTTGCAGAACTTCCTATTTCTCTAGAACTGAATCAAATCAGGTAGTCTGCTGAAATACTCAATAAAGGCTCAGAGCTACAGGCCCAAGCATTGTATATGTTACCTGGTAAGCCCAAACTATTCCAAAAAAGTACCATACATGGTTCTGGGTTATGGTAAATTTGTGGCAAAAAAAAATGTGTCCTTTACTTTGGAGTTGTACAAAGAGTACTATTTATTTAACTTAAAGCAAATGTACGGAGAAAATCACAGGACCCTGAATCTTCGTGGGGATTTCTGTCTCCTAACTTCTGACTCCTATATGTTATCAAGGCATCAAGGGATATGGCTATTCACAAGTCATCACGGATGCTTAGCAACATTCTAGTAGTGTGGTGAACCTACATGTTTTATAAAATATCAATGTGATGAGAATCTTAAAATTAGCAAGAAAAAACAGCAGGTTACATACGAGGGTATTCCCATAAGACTATCAGCTGGTTTTCAACAGAGACTTTGCAAGCCAGAAATGAGTGGCATGGTATATTCAACACGGTGAAAGAAAAACCTACAAAACAAAAACACTGTACCCAGCAATCTTATCATTCAGAATTGAAGGAAAGATCAAGATTTTCTCAGACAAGCAACAGTTAAAGGAGTTCATCACCACTAAACCATCATTATAAGAAATGTGAAAGGGAATTGTTTAAGTGGAAAAGAAAAAAGCCAACACTAAAAATAAGAAAATAGATGAAAAATTATCTCACCAGTAAAGGCAAACATATAGTAAAGATAATAGACCAACCACTTATAAACATAATATGAAAACAATTAAAATGGCAATAAGCACATACCTATCAATAATTACTTCAAATGGAAGTTGGCTATGTACTCCATTGAAAAAACACAGGATAACTGAAAAGATAGGAAAAACAAGACCCCTACATATACTGCCCACATGAGACTCCAGACTGAAAAACACACAGACTGAAAATAAAGGGATGGAAAAGATATTTCATGAAAATGGAAATTAAAAAAAGGAGAGAACTGGGATAGCAGTACTTATATCAGACAAAAAGACTTTAAAACAAAGGTTATGTAAAAAGAGACAAAGAGGGACCCAGCGATTCTTTTCTTCAGATAAGCCCCCAGAAATGGAACAATTCAAAAAGATACATGCACTTCTATGTTTACTGCATTAATCACAGTAGCCAAGTTATTGAAGCAACCTAAGTATTCATCACTAAAATAATGGGTATAGAAGAAGTGCATGTGTGTGTGCCCATGCACATACAGAGGAATATTACATAGCCACGAAAAAGAAATAGATCTTCCATTTACAATAGCATGGATAGACCTAGAGGGTATTATGCTAAATGAAATTAAGTAAAAAAAAAACACAAAAACAAATGTTGTATCATTTCACTTAGGTATGGAATCTAAAAGACTAAAAAAATGAACATACAAACTGACCCATACAGAAAAACTGTTCATTTCCAGAGAGTTGGGCAGTGGAGGTATGGGTAAAAAGGTTAAGGGGATTAAGACCTACAAACTTATAAATAAGTCATGGGGATGTAAGGCACAACCTATGGAATATTAATAATAGCAATAATATTACAGTAACATTGTGTGGTGACAGATGGACAGTGGCCCTTTTGTGGTGATCACTTTATAAAGTGTATACATGTGAAATCCCACTATGTTCCACACATGAAACTAATATAATACTGCAGGTCGACTGTGCTTGAATTCAGAAGAGCTTTAGACATTCCAGAATAAAAATTAGACATGAAGCTAAAAAAAAAATCAAGATGACTTAAGTCCACGTTTATAAAAATTTCATCTTCACTGAGGTATATATTGCAAATAAAAACTGTGTATATTTAAGGTATATTACCTGATGTTTTTATTTAAGAAAACATCATGAAATAATTGCCACAATCAGACTAATTAATATATCTATCACCTTACATAATTACCACTTTCTTTTTTCATTATAATTTTTTAGTTTTCAATTACAGTTGACATACAATGATATACTAGTCTCACGTGTACTGCATAGTGATTAGATATTTATATAACCTATGGAGTGATCACTCTGGTAAGTCTGGTACCCATGTGTTTCCCTTCCATCCTTCTTCCCTTCCTTCCTTTCATCCTTTCTTTGTGGTAAGAACATTTTATATCTACCTTCATAGAAAATTTCAAGTATACCAAATATTATTGTAAGCTGGAGTCACATTGCAGCACATTATATCTCCAGTTTGTATTCATTTACATAATGAAACTTTGTATCCCTTGACCAAAATCTCCCTTTTTCCTTGTCCCCACCCTGCAGCCTCTGGAAGCTACCATTCCACTATCTGTTTCTAAGACTTCAGCTGCATTCGATTATGCATTTAAGTGAGATCATGTAGATTGCCCTAATGTGTCTGACTTATTTGATTTACCATAATATCTTCCAGGCCAATGGACAACACTTTGACAGAAAAGAGTTCACATATGCCTGAGAAAATCTGAGATTATTTTTCTTCTTCTTTTACTTATTTATTTTTGGATAGGGAGACTAAGGTTAGGGACATTAACATAGAGAAGAAAACATCTGATACCCAATTTGGAAAATAATTATTGTAAGATTTTTTTTTTACTTAGGTGTGGTTATTATTCTTCAGTAGATAGAACAAAACAAAACAAAACAAAACCTTCTGATTTTAAGAAAATGCTAGGTCTCTCCTTACCCCTAAAGGTAATGATTATAAAGCAATTACACTTTATTGATCGGATTTATCATATATATTATTTTCAAGTGAAGTAATTATTGCGAATCCTTTTATCTACATTCAAATACCTGTGTAGTTATGCCCCTTAAAGACCCTGACCTTGTGACATGCTTTATCAAACAGAATGTTCAAAAGTGATGTTACACTGTACCACTTCAAAGGCTATATGTTTTTCCTCCATATGAATGTATTTTCTCCATAAGAATGTTAAATGTTTGGACCCAATCTCCATGTCGTTGGAAACACAAGGTAGACATGTAGAAATGTCCCATTGGATTGAAAAACAAAGCACTCCAGGAGACAGCTGCACCAAGTGCCAGCCATGTGAGTGAGGTCATGTTGGTCCATACAGCCATCCTGCCACCCCAGCCACTACCACGTGGACGAGGATGCCCTACTTAGCCCACCGAGTCATAAGATATAACAAATTATTGTTACTCAGGCCACTGAAGTCTGGGGTGGTTTGTATACAACACATAGTTAAAGCAGTAATCACAGAATAAATTACATATTTTTTTATTTTTTTGACTTTTGGAAAATATCTCAATGCTATTGCCTCTCTTTTTTTCTTATCAGAAGCAATCCCCAAAACAGATTTTATGATTTTGACAGAAGAAAAAAATTAAAATATCTTTCTAAAATATTTGATGAACATATTCTCAGAGGTCTGTAGCAGTGTATAGACTTTCTTGAATTTATTCCAAGTCTCCAAAGGAAACCACACTTCATATAATTATTATAGATTAGTTATAAATGAAAATACAAAATAAATAGGGTGACTTCTTTGCAATTTAAGTTTAAGATATTTTTATTGTTGTTTTTAATTCTATTAGGCAGAATAGCATTACAAAACTCTGAATAGTATTTCTAGGGTAAAGTATCTGCATTCAGTAACACTTGATTTTTTTGTAAAAATAAGAAACTGTACATACATTTTATACCTATATATCTATTTATTATTCTATGCATCGGTATGTGTGGGATGGGGATAAATATATTTTGTTAGAGAGTTTTAAAAGGAATGTTAATTTTTCTGTGATTTGCACACCTTTACATGTTTCCCAATAGACTTTAGGAAACAAAATAAAGTTTATTTTAAATTATCTTCCTCTTTGAACAAAACTTTCTAACAACCATTTCCTGAATTTGAACTAAAAGAATAAAGGATGCGTGGACAAAGCCAAAGGGAATAGGATTGAGGGGAGGTGAGCATGGGTGGGGTAGAGAAGGGGGAAGGGGTGGAAATGGATACGACTATACCAGAACAATAACAAATAAACAAATAAATAAATAAATAAATAAATGCACCTTCAGGCTGATAAGAATTTTCTGGGTTTGTTATTTGCCTACAGCTCAAAAAAGTATCACATTTCAAATATAGAATTGGATCTTTAATGCAATCTAAATTATTACTTGAAGCCTGCAAAGTACAACAGCAAGTTAACTCACTTTGGTCTAATGCACAGCTCGGCCTCTTACTAAAATTTAAAATTTGATGAAGTCTATGCTAAAGCATTAAATGTAAATAAAAATCATTTAATATTTTCTGAGTTGTTTTCCCATGAGTTAAAATAATTTTTGCTTTTAGGCGCTAATTATTTATGGTCCTTGTGTTTACTATAGAGATCTGAGCTTTCATGTGATGACTCCTTACCTGTTAAGCAAATTGGATCCCAAAAGATTAACTATAACATAATTGTTCATGCTTGTGAGACCTCATTGCATCTTTATGTTAGAAACTCTTTGAAATGATGTAATACAAGGAAAATGTTCTAAAGGAGTGAACAAATGCTACAAAACAAACAATACTTAAGTAAAGTTAAGTATTATTGGAATTAGCAGAGTATGGACTGGTTTTGCTGTGGATCAGTCGGTGGTGGCATGCAGTGGAGGAAAATTGAGGTAGCTGAAGTAGTAAAAAAAGGGTTTAGAGTAACAAACTTTGTATTTATTTGTCCCATTATTCTCCTAGTATATTTGGAGCATCTAATCACTAAGTCCTGCTAAATATTGTTTTAAAAATAAGAAAACAGAACTATATCTACTTACCAAGATTTTGAAATTTAGAGTAGGTCACAGACAAATTAACAGGTGAATGAATAGTTGGCTGTAACATGGTGAGACGTAATGAAAAACCTCTAGAAGGAAGTAAAATTTCACTGGACTTCTGAGGGATAAATACAATTATAGTTGCCAACAAGGCAGTGGGGAGATACAGGGAGGAATATTCTGGCCCAACTACGTACAAAATCTGTGATAACATCTGAGAACTGGTAGCATGCAACATGACTGAAGTATGGTGATTACATGAAGAATCATGTAAGATTTTTACACGATTAGGCTGGTTAGGCCTAAGGAGGTTAAGGCTGGTTTGCAAAGATGGGTTTGCTTATCAAAGGTTGGGCTAACCATGTTAAGAATTTTAGCCTCTAGTCTAAGGTCAATGAGAAACAACTCACTAAGATTACATGTTTAAAACATGTGATACACACAGAAAGGGTGGTGAGACTGGTGGCTAAAATAAATATGACAGAGCAAGAATCCAGGAAAATGTGAAAGAAGGCTAAACAAATGAAAGTACAGAATGTGTTAGAACTAGACAGATCTCAAAAGATAGGTTAAATAATTAGTACCATTTAATAATTGTTTGGTTATTGGTGGAAGTTAGATACATGAAAAATATTTTTTCCTTTTATTAAATTTATTGGGGGTGATGCTGGTTAATAAGATTGTACAGGTATCCAGTGTACATCTCTAAGACACATGACCTCTATGTTGCATCGTGTGCCCACTATCCAACATCTTTCATCACCAGATATTTATCACCTTTACCCTTTACTACCTCCCCGCCCAGCCCCCTGGTCTCTGGTACCCACCACACTGTTGTCTGTGTCTATGATTATTTTTTGTTTTTCTTGCTTGTTCATCTGTTGCTTTTAGCTTTACATCCCATGTATGAGGGAAATCAGATGGTTCTTAACAGTTAGCATGACATTCTCAAGATCTATCCATGCTGTCACAAAAGACAGTATTTCATCTTTTCTAATGACTACCATACCATTGTATGCATGTACCACATCTTCTCTATCCAATCATCTATCAAAGGCCACTTCAGTTGTTCTCATGTCTCAGCCATGATGAATAATGGAGCAGTGAACATAAGAGTGCATATGTCTTTGCAAATAAATATTTTCATTTTTTAGGTAGAAAACCAGAGTAGGGTTGCTGGATCCCGTGGATCCTCTATTCTTAATTTTTTGAGGAGACTCCATACTGTTTTCCATAGTGGCTGTATCAGTTTACATTCTCACCAGCAGTGAATGAGTTTCCTTTTTCTCTACAATCTCTCCAACACTTGTTACTATATGTCTTGTTGACAACGGTCATTCTAACAGGTGTGAGGTGGTAATCTCATTGTAGTTTTGATTTGTATTTCCCTAACAGCTAGTGAAGTTGAGCATCTTTTTGTATGCCTGTTGGTCATTTGCATGTCTTCTTGGGAGAAGCGTCTGTTCAAGTCTTCTGCCCATTTTTTAATTGGACTGTTTATTTGTTTGCATTTGAGTTTTATGAGTTTTTAAGTATAATTTTGTATATTAACCCTGTTGGAGTTTTCATTTGCAAACTTCTCCCATTTGGTTGGTTGCCTTTTTGTTTTGTTGACAGTTTCTTTTGCTGTACAGAAGTGATTTCATTTCATATAGTCCCATTCATTTATTTTTGCCTTACTTCCCTTGTTTTTGGGGTCATAGTCATAAAATACTCTCTAATAACAAGGTCCATAAGTTTAGTACCTATGTTTTCTTCTATGTAATTTATTGTTTCATATCTTATTTTTAAGTCTTATATATTAAATTTTGATTCATTTTGATTTAATTTTTGTATATGGCGATATACTATAGTCTGGTTTCATTCTTTTGCATGTGACTTTCTTATTTTCTAAGCACTATTTATTGAAGAAGGTTTTTTTCTCCATTGTAGGTTTTTGGCTCCTTTGTCAAACATTATTCATCCTTATATGTATGGGTTTATTTCTCGGCTTTCAACTCTTCCACCATTTTGTATGTCTGCTTTTCTGCCTATACCTCAGCTGATACCATACTCAATGGTGAAAAACTGAAAGCTTTTCCTCTAAGATCAGCAACAAGACAAGGATGTCCATCCTCACCACTCTTATTTTAACATAGTGCTGTAAGTCCTGGCCAGAGCAATCAGGCAAGAGAAAGAAATAAAAGGCATCTAAATTGCGAACGAAGAAGTACAAGTATTACTTTTTGCAGATGACATGATTATACAAATCCCTAGAACTCCACAAAAAAACTAATAAAAACAATAAACAACTATAGTAAAGTTTCAGAATATAAAATCAATGTACAAAAATCTACTGCATTCCTCTTTATTAACAGTGAAAATTCAGAAGAAAAAATTCCCTTGGCAATTACAACAAAAAGAATAAAATATCTAAGAATAAACTTCACAAAGGATGTGAAGGACCTATACACTGAAAAAACACAATGAAATGGAAAGATATTTTGTATTCATGGATTGGAAGAATCAATATAGTTAAAATATCCATATTACCCAAAGCAATATGCAATCCCCATCAAAATCCCAATGATATTTTTTAAAGAAGCAGAACAAAAAAATCACAAGATTTTTATGGAACCACAAAAGACCTCATATAGCCAAAGCAGTCCCGAGAAAAAAATAACAAAGCCAGAAGTATTACACTCCTTGACTTCAAATTATACTAAAAAAATAGTTTTCGGGGGTGCTTTTTGTTTCTTATCCAAATAACTAGTTGGAAGATGGCACTGTTCACTGAGTCAAAAAATAAAATAAAATTTATCTCTCTTCTGCTTAAGTAAAGACTATTAATAGCTGCTCCCTTTTAATTAGCCAGCAACTAGTTTGTATTTCTACAAATACCCTAAAACATTTTCTCCTTCCACTTTACATATGGATTTTGAAAATACAAGCATGTTTTCTTAACCACTCAATGTTTTTTAATTCTGTTATGCATATTTTTAAAAATAGCTAGTTATCTACATTCCTAAGGTGTTTTCCCCCTTTAATGTACAAATACTATGTAACAATTTCAGAAAAACTAGGAATCATAGTAAAAAAAGCAAAATAAAATAAAAATTACTTATCCCAAATATTATCCCAAATATTTAGTATAGAGGTCATCAGTATTCAAATGTTTTTTCAAATGTTTTAATGACTTTTTATATTACCTATTCTGGAATTAAGTTTTTGAATTTATTGTTTTCTGTTAATTAAAAATTTTCAAAGAAATTAGTATCATTTTGTTTAAATATTCCAATAATTAAAAGGATATTTTTGTTAACTTTTTAAATAGCTCTTAATCTTCATTTTTTACTAAAATAGTTATGGAATAGATTAGTAAATTATGTAAAATTTTAAATAAAATAACTTCTTTCTGTCTTTACAAATCCCCACAGAGTTTTGTGTTTTGAAAATTTTGCTTAGAACAAGTCACTTCATTCTGTGTTCAGAACCAATGTGAATATTCTCCTTTCAGTGTGATTATGGTGGGTCAGTATCAGTTCCTGACATCGCTTGATTATTGCCAATGAAGACAAGAATACTAAGAATTTGTGCTCCAGAGGGTTTAAGATATAAAAACAAAACTTTTAAGTCTATTCCATGGGCACAGGCAACCATTCAGCAGTGTCTGAGTTTATCTTCTCAGGACTCACAAGTAATCCTGATCTTCAAATCATTCTTTTTGGGATATTCCTCATTATCTGTTTAGCAAGTGTCCTGGGTAACCTTGGTTTGATTATGCTCATCCAAGTCAGTCCTCAACTTTACACACCCATGTGCTTTTTACACACCTATACTCAGCCACCTGGCTTTCGTTGATTTTTCTTTCACTTCTTTCGTCACCCTGAACACCTTGGTGAATTTTCGGTGTGAAGTTAAAAGTATATTATATGCATGGGCCATCCAGGTGTGCTGCTTTTTGTATTTGGGAACAGTACCTGCTTTCAATCATGGCATATGATTGGTATGTTGCCATCTGTAACCCTTTGCTCTGTGTCATCATCATGCCTAGAAAACTCTGTAATCAAATCATTGCTAGCACATACATTTATGGATTCACTGTGGGTCTTGTACAGGCAGTTGCGACATTCCCCTTGTCCTTTTGTGACTCCAGCGTGGTCAACCACTTCTACTGTGATGACGTTCCTTTGGTTGCTCTGGCCTGTACTGACACCCAAGTCAAAGAGCTGCTGTTGTTAATCATTGCTGTATTCAATACTCTTTGCTCTCTTCTGATGGTGATCATTTCTTGTGTCTTCATCCCTTTTGCCATCCTAAGGATCCATCCTGCTGAAGGAAGACAGAAAGCTTTTTCTACCTGTGCTTCCCATCTGACTTCCATCACAATATTTTATGGGACAATCATTTTTATGTAGCTACTGCCCAAGTCAAGCCATTCTCTGAACACAGATAAATTTGCTTCGGTGTTTTATGTGGTAGTGATTCCCATGTTAAACCCCTCCACCTACAGCTTGAGAAACCAGGAGGTAAAAAACTCACTGAAAAGAATGAAAGAAAACTTGTGCTTAGCTATTAAATAGCTGAAAATTATTTGGACGAGGGGGGATCAGAGGACTTTGAGTTATGTCTTGTCTACAGTCACAATGCTGATAAATAGTATAGTCAAATTCTTCCTTCAATAGTAGAGCCACTCTGAATGGCTCAGAGTCACTGAAAATATATCTCACCTACTGTCATTCTCAGTGATTTCCATATGAAGGGAATTTTGTAAATTTGGAGTTGTTGAATTGTAAAAGGAGAGAGAGAGAGAGAAATCTGAATCCTGTCTATCACTTTACCTTCATAACTAAAGAAACAGAGAATGGGAAAATAGTAGCTGTATCTGAATATTGTGTCATTTTGGGACATTTCATCAGTACTGAAATAGATCAACATTGGTATCTTGTATTTCAAGCTTGCTGGATAATCTGGAAGATGTGTCAAAATTTAATGGTAAGAATTTTGGGTTCAAACATTCTGGATAATTCTCTGCATTCAGCTGAAAGAATAGCACCAACAGAACTACCTTGACATTGAGCATCTAGTGACAGAGTCTGTATCAATTTAGGTCATTTCAGCCAGTCAACACCATTGTAATTCATTGATTATTCTATGTAAGTTGTGGTTAGGCATGTAGACTCTTCATTCCCACAGTGTGTATAACAATTTTAGCTTTTCCAAGTAATAGCTGTTGCCATTGATAAATTGCATTTTTGTATCTTGGTTTCCTCATCTTCAAAAGACAGTAATATTTCCTTTCTCTCAGACTGATTATAAGACTAGATAAGATTATGAACATAAAAAGCATTGCATAGTTCCTAGCACATAGCAAGCACTTCATAAATGTTGACTATTATATTTAATTATTAACACCGGTGTACCAATGATCTTTTTTTTTGAGTACTCATAATGGGATAATAGCTTTTTAAAAAACAACTGGCAGCATAATGTTCTAACCCACAGACATAAACACCAGTGTGGTGGTGGGCAGAGGAGGGGTGGATAGAGAGTGGGTAGAGGTGGACAAAGGAGGGGAAAATGGGGACATCAGTAATTGTGTCAACAATAAACAGTAATTTAAAAATAAAGGGAAAATGAAAAGATAAAAGTGAAGAATTATTTTATTGTGATCTCTAAAACAATTTAATTCTTTTAAATTTCTTTTTGTGTGTATGAGCATATTTTAAACTGAATTTTTTAAGTTCCCCCATTACTGCTATTAAAATAAGCATATTTATTTTCTTGAAAAAAGAAGCCACTTTTGTTACCTGTAGTAAAAATTGCTTAGTAAATTATGAATTTTTTATTTCTAAACTTTTCAAAGTAAAAATAAAGCTATAACCTATGAAATATTTTTCTGTATGAAAAATATGCCAGTTGACGTGCTTTAAATGGGCTGTCTCACTTAAGTTTCATAACACCCTTCTAAGATGGGTATTTTATAGAATAAAAACAAACTCAAAAACAGTTTCATAATTTATTAACACACGTTGCTAGTAAACGGAAAAACCAGAGTTCACTTTTTCCATTTGCAAAGCTTACATTTTTAGTGACTATCTTAAATTCTAACTGCAGTTATGCAACATTGAAAAAACTGAACAGTGACTCACAAATTGTCACACAACACTAGACTCAAATTAAATTTTTCAGATGTCAAACACATAATTAGAATGGTATGTGAGCCTGAACATGGCACAATAAGCAGGTCCCCCATGTTGCTCACATACTCGGACAAAGAGTAAAGGGAAAAGTCACCATATATGGGGCAAAGGGCCTTCTGCCTTTATCATCTCATTCCACATCAGTACTGTTAATTTCAAATGTTTCTCAGAATCTCCCATCTCCCCTCAAAGCCAGATTGTTAGCTGTTCTTATAAAGCCTAACTATAATTCACTTTGACACTTCGATGTCAACGGGTCCTCTTTGCTTATATAACTGCCTTGGTTTAGAACCTAAGAAAAGGACCTGAACAACTCTGGAGCATAATTTCCTCATATAAATTGAGACTTGGATAAATCATCTCAAATGGGCATTAACCTGTGTGATTATTTACATAACAAGATATCAACACTTTGTGTTTAATTTAATTACATACAGACCAAAGTAAGTACCAAGAAAGTCTGAGGAAAAAAAGAGTACATATTTACATACTTATAAATATGTACTGACTCATGATTCTTTATAGACTGCACTTTAATTTACTGGATGAGATAAATCTTCTAGAAGTGGGCATCTCTGACCTAATACATAAATGAGAAATAATATTGAGAGAATATGAGGGAATTATAGGTAAGCATTAAAAAGTATAAATTAAATGTATTAGAATCCTTATATTCTAAACAGATTTTTTAAATTTTATGTTTCTAAAGCAAATGCTTTTTTAATGTGCTAAAATAATTTCTTTTTAAAATTTACTGTTGTTCAATTACAGCCATCCCATTTTTCCCCCATTGCTCTCCCCTCCCCTTCCCCCTCTATTCCTAGAGTCAGTCCTCCCCCCTTTGTCCATGCCCATGAGTCCTCTGTTCATATTCTTTTACTTGCCCCTTCCCTTTTTTCCCCCTGCCATTCCCCTTCCCCCTCCCATCTGGTCACTGTCAGTTTGTTCTTTATTTCAATGTCTCTGGTTATATTTTGCTTGCTTGTTTGTTTCATTGATTAGGTTCCACTTATAGGTGAGCTCATATGGTATTTGTCTTTCACAACCTGGCTTATTTCACTTAGCATAATGCTCTCTAGTTCCATTCAATGCTGTCGTGAAGGGTAGGAGCTTCTTTCTTTCTGCTGTGTAGTATTCCACTGTGTAAATGTACCACAGTCGTTTTATCCACTCATTTATCGACAGGTACTTAGGCTGTTTCCAGCACTTGGCTGTTGCAAATAATGCTGTTTTGAACATTTGTGTGCATATGTCTAATTAAAATCATGTTTTAAAGAAATTTTAATTATATGCTTTTTACAATTATTCTTTTTTGAAGGTAAAATGGGTTAAAGACCACTTACTTTATCTACTTTGTAAATCTTAATTTTAACATATTAAACTTGATGTGTGTGACATTTGTTAGTATTGGTAAGAGGACTAAATGAGTTAATAAAGCTACACATGTAAAATTAGGGCAAACAGAGGTAAATACCAGATAAACTTCAGCTATATCTTTTTTCTGTTAATGTTAGTCCAGAAATTTTAGTATTGGGTGACAGTCTTTTATTTAAATAAAACATTTAAAAACAAGTTATACAGAAAGTGTGCTCTTCTTAGGAGAACAGTTAAGTCTTCACCTAACAGGCTGAAAAGAATAGAAGAAGAACTAAATCAAAGAAAATATTAGAAAGTCTGAAGCTTTAAGTACTACCATGCAAGAATAACTGCTTCAATTTTAATTGAAAGTAGACCACAAATTAGTTGTAGGTACAAAAAAATACATTTTATTTATAGGAAAATGTCTTCAAAATGATCCATGGCACTGCCCATAATGATGATAAAGCTGCTATTACCAGTGCTGTATTAGTTCTCAATGACCGTGTCTTGATCTTACTTGTATTTCCACCTAAATGTTTATACACCAGTTTGTAAGATGAGAATTTTTCTTATTTTACAAGTAACTGCAGCTTTTTATGCCACCCAACTGGGAGGAGCAAGCATCAACTTTGGGGCCAAACTTTTTGAAATCGATCACGTTCTTCACTAATCTTGGACACCACCAATGATGGATTATTTTTTTTTTAATCAGCCTCTTGATTCTATGTCCAGATACAAAAACATTATGGAGACTGCATAAAGAAGGGTGAAAATACAAACATTTTCTACTAATATACCTGGAGATGATTGGAAGAGTGTTGATTTTGATGCTGTGACTGAGGGACTGGAATTTCAGAGATGAGCCCTGCTACCTGGACCAATGGCTGGCATATAGTTCTATAGGCTGCACAGAACTATATGCATCTGCTCAGGAAGAAGCTGAATAACATGTCTATTAAGTACACTAGAATGCCTTGATTACTGAGAAAAATCAGGTATACCTTAAGAAGTGATTGCTGATAGTAAGGAATTAAAATTATGTAAAGATATGAAACTTGAGCCTGGCTGGTGTAGCTCAGTGGATTGAGCGTGGGCCTGTGAACCAAAGGATCATGGTTCAATTCCCAGTTAGGGCACATGCCTGGGTTGCAGGCCAGTTCCCAGTAGGGAATGCATGAGAGGCAACCATACACTGTTTCTGTCCTTCTCTCCTTCCCTTCCCCTCTAAAGATAAATAAATAAAATAAAATAAAATTTTACTAAGACTCTTTGATTAAGTGCCTGGCAGACAATAGAATCCAGCCAAGTCTGAACTTACTTAAAGACAAAGACTGACAATCTTTTGAGTGCTTAATGAATTAAACTTTAATTGCATAATAGCACATGTTTATATAAGAAACATTTACTTAGTACTTACTATCATAAAATATTTTTCTAAGCATTTTGTAAATATTAACTTGCTTAGTCTTCAAAAGAAACCAATGAGTCAGGTCCTCCTGTTCTTGAATGCAGGTTCTGCTGCCTGCCTCAATAAAAGCTGAATTTCTGAGACAGGTGCTGGTGAAGAAGAAAGATTTATTCAAGTGCCAGCCACCTGAGAAGATTAGGGACTGTTGTGCCAAAGCCCATCTCAACATCTCTGTGCAGGCAGAGGTTTTTATAAGGAGGGAGAGAGGAACAGAACAAAGGGATAAAGGGTAGGGGGTTGAAAAGTTCTCTGTGTGAAGACAAGCACATCCCATTTCAGTGAGGACCTCAAAACTGGTCAAGCAATGGTCTGGTTGTGTCATCCTGGTTTTACAGCAGAATGTCAGCAAAGCTCCCAGAGTTGAGATGACTGAAAGTTGGAATCTGTATCTTCTGAAGTTTGTTCCTAGAATTCTTACAAACATGCTGCTTATCTGTAAGTGGGATGGGTTACAATTCCCCACTGTAACACTATTATTTTCTAAAACTGGGGAAAGAGTCACAGAGTTCAGGCTGATTGTCCAAGGTTGCACAGCTAATAAAGGAAGGAGATGGAACTCAAACTCAGGCAGTCTTGGTCCCAGAGTCCTGAGTTCTAACAAAAACATGTTAGAGATCTACTGCTGCCTTTGTTTGAGATCCACAAGTGTGTGTTTATGAGTGTTCCTGTGTTTGAACATAGTCTCAGTGGTCTCTAAAGGCTGAACAGGTGTCTGAATCATACCGAGTTTCCAGGATTGGCCTAAGTCTTTGTAGAAAATTTCAAGGTCTGTCAAAGTAACAGTCACATTTTCAGTTTTATACTGAAAGAAATACATGTAATGTCAGCAAAAGAAAGCCTGATAGCATTCCTTTTTTGCTATTGTTATTGTTTTTTGCTATTGTTACCAAACCATCTATTGTTATCATTTTCTTAATTTTAATATTTTGAAGGTTTCACATCCTTTATTCAAGACTTTCTTGGAGGCACCTTTCACCTCTTTGTTTCTGAGACTATAGATGAGGGGGTTCAACATGGGGATCACCACCGTGTAAAATACAGATGCCATTTTGTCTGTGTCCAGGGAGTGGTTGGATTTTGGCTGCAGGTACATAAAGATCAAGGTGCCGTAGAAAAGAGTAACAGCCACCATATGGGAGCCACAGGTAGAAATGGCCTTGCGTCGCCCTTGGGTGGAGCGCATCCTTACAATGGAGGTGATGATAAAGGTATAGGAGATGAGGACAATGGAAGAGGAACAGATCATATCAAAGCCAGCAAAGGCAAAGATCAGAATCTCCTTCATGTGTGTGTCTGAGCAGGACAGAGCCAAGAGGGGGATGTCATCACAGTAAAAGTGATTGATGACATTGGGGCCACAGTAAGTTAGACGGAAGGTGATAATGGTATGGAACAGGGCAACCAGAAAGCTGTAGATGTATGGAACTGCCACCAGCTGAACACAGACTCGTTTTGACATCACTGTTGAGTAGTGCAGGGGACTACAGATGGCCACGTAGCGATCATAGGCCATAGAAGCTAGAAGGAAACACTCGGTGATCATGAAGGTAAGGAAACAACCCAGCTGAACAGCACAGGCGTGGAAAGAAATGGTGTTGTATTCCACAACAAAATTCACCATCATCTTCGGCGTGATAGCAGAAGAGTAACAAAAGTCAACAAAGGCCAAGTGACTGAGGAAATAATACATAGGTGTGTGAAGTCGAGCATCAGTTTGGATTAAGGTTATCAATCCAAGGTTACCCAGCACTGTGACCAGATAAATGACCAAAAACACCACAAAACACGGGGCCTGAAGCTCTGGCCGGTCTGTAATTCCCTTGAGAATAAATTCAGTGACATAAGTGATATTAACTTCCATCATTTATTCTGGCAGATTTTGTCGCAAGCTGGAGAATAAAAATGACACTTGTCACAGCCCCTGCCAGCTTTGGGGAAAGGTGATCACTCATGTCTCCTCACCTTAAATTGTGTCTTCCTGTGGTCGGAAATGCACCTTAGCTCTCGAACGATAAGGGAGACTGGCCCCGGGAGAGGAGTCTTTGGCTCTCAAAATAGTCTTCTTAACACTTATTTTGCTTTGTAATTTTAGAAGATAAGGAAGAATGTTGGTTAAAAATTGAATACTATCTGAAAAAAAATCTCATGAGGCAACTATCACTAATATTTCAGTGGTTTTGTTGAAACTGTATGCATATGTAAATATGGCCACACAAAAATGTGCAATTCATAAATGAAACCATATTATTTCCTTGTGTTTCAATTTTGTGCATCTTCCCACAGCTTTAAAATATACCAAAATAATCTACTATGACTTACCCATTTTTCTATATCTCATTCCCAGTTATATCACTTTATGCTCTACAAGCTAAAACAATTAGCCTGTTACAAATATGTGAAAACATACAATTTTTTATGTAGAAATTCAGAGACTTATGATTTCTGTTCAATTCAAAATCCACAGTTTGAAATTTGTTGCCCAATGAATTAATCAAGTAAAATATCAGGTTGCTAATTATTTTAAAACACATGTAGATAAACATCTTTCTCCATAAATATGTCAATTTTTTTCAAGGGCTTAAAATATCCAAAGCACTTACCCTAGTAGATTTCACTTTTTAATAAACACATCCTAAGGAAATATCAACTTGTGAGCACAATTGTATAGAAACATTATGTAGGTGAATTTCTTGATGTGTGCTTCACAGTAATTGTAATTATTCGTTTTTCTGCCAGCCCTGAAAAAGAGGATTAGTTTCATTAAGGCCACATTAGCCTCTGTGAATTTTATTTTGGCTCCTGGCTTTATTTTCCACAGAAGGGATCCACAAAATCTGAACAAAGAAAAGGTTTGAGAGGTCATCATGTCTAATTCCTCCACATTTCAGATTTTATTTACACTACTATTGTTATTTCTGTAGCAACTGAATGCAAGCACTCAGTCACAGGGAAGAAAATGGTTATTGGGAAACCTTCTCTCTCCTATCCTCTACTTTATTAGTTAAGGTGTTTCCTGATTTACTCACAGTCTAGCATTACTCAGGACCTGCCCCGTACTTTATCGGGATCTACATGGCTTCTCCAAGCCAAGCATCCTGCATTCTAGGATTCACCGAGCAGGGCTTTACACCAGAGCTTACCAATAGCCTGCAGAGACTCATGGTCGGCCACCAGGGTACTGCAGGTGTGCAGACATGGTGACTTTTTCAACCTGCAGATGCAACCTCTGTGCATCCCACAACAAATGCAAGTGACACAGCAATACCAAAAAAAAGGTTGTGAAGTACTTACTGATCTGACTTTGATCACCTCAGATCCCTGTTTGGGGCCACACATTTTTTCTGAGAAGCAATGTTAGAGAAAGGAAATATCAATAGAAAGACTAAAAAATTACAGTGAGTATCCATTCTTTTTCTAAGAGAAAAGTATTTTATCTTATGCCTGGGGTTTTCCAAAGGCCACGGATATTTAAAACCACTGTTTCTGACACTTAAGTGTAGAACTACTCATATATCCTTTTCCTCATCAACCTTTCTCCTAATGGTTTTAGCAGCTATTAATGTTCTTTGCCTGAATCAGTTACTGCAATGGGCATTGGAAAGTAATATTTGCATTCCTCTGATATTGGACCAAGGCATTTTATTTAAATGAAATAATAAAAAAGAGTAAATATAGAGCCATTCCTGGTAACTCACCCTGGAAAGAAAATTTTAGACAGGAAACATTACCGGACCTTGTATTTCTCCTTCATAGCCATGTAGTAACTCTCTTTTGTGGATACCACTGCAGGAGGGAGGGTAATTCTAAGAGGTTATCTGACTAAGTATGAGGACATTTAAGAGGTACGTGTGTGTGTGTGTGTGTGTGTGTGTGTGTGTGTAGGCTTGTAAGAGAGAGGGAATTGGAGATACTTTACAAAGTACTATAAAGCAGAGAGTATGAGAGTCAAAAATGCAATTACGATAATAGAGATATTATCTCTAAGAGCACACTGATTCCATTTAATACCACAGCTCACCAAAGAGAGAGGTTTCGAACGGGAAGGTAGGGTAGAGTGGAGGTGTGGAAATCCACTCAGTAGACAAACAGCATACAAACTCCATAGGCTCACCTGCTTAGCCATGATCCTGGCTTCCTGTGAGCTCATTTTGCAGTTGTTTGGGTGATTTATTAGTTCCTAGTTTCCTTGGGATCTAATATTGAACCTCTAGAGATATCTAAAAGCTATAATATTTTCTTTCCTGTTTTTCTCAAAGTGTGATGAGCTAGACAAATTATAATGAGGTTTTTTCATCGTTTAATTATCTGTATTTATGAAGGAACCATACTTCAAGTATATCAGGCTATTATTGTGAAGGCAAACTAGGCTATACTACTGAAAACAATGTAAAAAGGCTACAAACCTTTATTCATTTAAATAAGAACTCAAGATTTGAGAAAGGATAAGATTAGCAATTCAATTCCGAGTAACTTACTTATCAGACCTTGGACAATATTGACACTCTTTTTTTTATGCCTCAATTTCCTCAACTGTAAAATCAATGGAAATGTGCATCTTTTATGGTTTTTGTGAATATCAAATAAATTCATATATGTGAAGGGCTCTATAAATTCTACGGTAATTAGTAAATGTTCAAAAGATATTTGCTTTAAAAAGTAAGAGCAATCAGACATACTCTGTCTTGGTGAATCTATACAAAAAGGGTATCATGTTTTTATTCATGGGAAAGTCCAATTTCTCATTAAATTAAATTTCAAACCAGAAAACCATTTTAAAATCTGGAGAGCATTATGCCAAGTGAAATAAGCCAGGCAGTGAAAGACAAATACCATATGATCTGACCTATAAGTGGAACCTAATGAACAGAACAAACAAACAAGCAAAATATAACCAGAGACGTTAAAATAAAGAACCAACTGATAGTAACCAGAGGGGTGGAAGAAGAGGGATAATGGAGGGTAGAAAGAGAAAGGTCATGAAGGAACATGCATAAAGGACTCATGGACAAAGCCAAAGGGGGGAAGCATTGAGGGTGGGGTTGGGGAAAGTCACGGGGAGACATGAAGACAACCATACTTGAACAACAATAAAAAAAGAAAAAGAAATACAATCTAATGTATATCATATACATCAGATATATGTGTGTTGTACAAAATTCATAGCAGTTGCCAAAATTCTTTAAAAAGTTGTTTACAGCTTCCAATTTTTCACCATCCTTTGATCTTTCCCATCCAGTGTTTTTCTCCACCACTGAACCCAGTTCTTTACAGCTTGCCTGTAATGTCATTGATAAATGCAATAAGCAGTTTTAAAAATTTACATTCCTCTGAAATTTGAAAATGTACATTGTCCCATTTCTTGTCATTTGTGATGCCACACTTTCTTGTTTTTAATGGTGACAGGAATATTAACATGAGATTTACCCTCTTAAATTTGTAAGTACACAATATTGTTAACTATACAAAACATTTTTATGACAGGTCTCTGGAACTTCTTCATCTTATATAACTGACCCTTTTATCCATTGAACAACTCTCTCTTTCTTTTCCCCCAGTCTCTGGAGTTTGACAATTTTCAATACTTCATGTAAATGGAATAGTGCAGTATTTATTCTATGGTGACTGGTTTATTTTACTTAGCATAATGTCCTACAAGTTAGTCTATGTTGTCACATGTGGCATAATTCCTCCTTTTTTTTAAGCTGAATGATATTTTATTGTAGTTACATACCAACGCATCTTCATCAATCACCTGTCAATGGATATCTAAGTTGTTTCCACATCATGGCTGTTGCAAACAACGATGCAATGAATATGGAATGCAGATATCTTTTCCAGAACCTGGTTTTAATTGTTTTGGATACCTATTCAGAAGTGGATAGTGGAAAGAACTGATATAGTGGTTCTATTTATACTATTTTGAGGAACCTCCATATCATTTTCCATAGGGGGCTATGCCAAGTTACACTTCCACCAACGGTGTGCATGGATTTCAACTTTTCCACATCCTCACCAACATTTAGCATTTTTAAATAATAGCCATACTAACTGGTGTGAGGTGATTTCTTATTGTAGCTTTGATTGGCATTTCTCCTGTGATTAGTGATGTTGACCATATTTTCATATACCTGTTTGCCATTTGCAGTCTTCTTTGGAGAAATATCTATTCAAGTCCTTAAGTGGATTACATGGGTTCTTTTGTTGTTGAGTTGTATGAGCTCCTTATATATTTTGGACATTAACCACTTATCAGATATGTAAGTATATTAAATATATATTCTTCTATTCTGTAGGTACCTTTCATTCTGTGTAATTGTGTCTTTTGCATGCAGAAGCTTTTTAGTTTAATGGAGTCCTGTGTGTCTACTCTTGTTTCTGTTTTTTCTGCTAAGTGGTGTCATATCTAAGAAGTCACTGCCACTCCAAAGCCATGACTTTTCTCTGTATTATTTTCTAGGAGTTTTGCAGCTCCAAGTCTTACATTTAAGTCTCTAACTCACTTTGAGTTGCTTTCTGTATGATGTTAGATAAGCATCCAATTTCATTCTTTCGCATGTGGATATACAGTTTCTTTCCCCAGCATCATTTGTTAAAAAGACTGTCCCTTTCTCATTATTTATCTAGGCATTCTTGTCAAAAGTCAGTTGACTACATATTTGTAAGTTTATTTCTGGGTGTTCTATTCTGTATTATTGATCTATATGTCTGTTTCTATGCCAGTACCACACTGTTTTAATAACTGAATTTTGGTAATGTATTTTGATATCAAGAACTTTGATGCCTTCAGCTTTTTTCTTGTTTCTCAAGACTCTTTAGCCATTCAGAGTCTTTTGTGGTTCCATATGAATTTTAGGATTATATAAAATGCCATTGGGATTTTGGTAGAGATGACATTTTTATTGTTTTTTCTCTTATCACACTGATTTCACTATTTGACTCTACTTTTCTGCTATTATTTCTTCTGGTTCCTCCTGTCTTTCAGAATCTTTTTTATGCCACAACATCAATTATCAATGAATTTCAAATTTATTTTTCTATCTTAGATATCTCCTTTCAGTTTTAGTTTTATATCCAGATGTCTAGATATAAGTTTCAGTTGGATGTCTGGAAGCACCTCAAGTTGTATATGCCAACAACCACATCCTCAAACCTGATTTTCATCCTGTGTGCTTTATCTTGGTGAGTGCTACTATGCAGATCAAATAATAGTATTCATCTTTGAACTTTTTTTATTTCTTTCCAAATTTTGTGTCTATTTTGCTTTTTAGATGTTGTCATTTTTCTGGTTTTTCTTTTAATCTCTACTATCACTCTCCAATCTCAGTATCATTTCTTGTATTGAGATTTATCAGATGTGATTTAAGGCAAATTATTTAAATTCTGTGAGCATCTCTTGTGGAAAAAGCAACATTTTGCGTATGACACAACATTTTGTAAGGAATAGTGATATAATGTACACAGACCCTTTTAGCACCCTGCTTGGCACACAGTAATTGCTAAATAAATTCTAGTCAGTGCTGTTACTATTGTTTATATTATCATTCTACTCATAGTCATTAGAATATCATCAATTTGCAGTTTCAACATGATTTAATATCTATTATAGATATTTGTCAAAATTGTCCTGGGCTGTAGGTAGCATTCTCGCTTTTCAGTTGAGGTTCAGAGTTTATGACTTTCCCAAGAGGACACGGGTAGATGGGACAAGAGCCAGAGCAGAAACGTAGATCTGGCTTCAGCTCCTTCTCTTCCCACGACACTGTCTTCTCTCCCAAAGGAAGATGCTTCGAGGTAGAGGACATGGCCATCCCTGAGGAATCAGATAATTAACTCCATACACTCAAAGTAAATGCATATTCATTAATCTTAAAATAAAACTTTTTGTTTGTTGAGATTGGTTTCAGTTAATATGCCCCCATGAAAAATTGAGAAGCATCATTTTAATAAGGCCCCTTGAAACTGATTAGCAAGTAAACTCACTTTCAGCAATTGCAGTGGGGAATTTTGTTTGCAGTAAAGAGTATCGTAATAAGACCCAGAGAGACAGTTTCATCATCCACACTTAGGCAAACTCCGACTTCAGTTTCTCTTTACTTAATGATCTGCATTTTATTTAATTAACATCAACAGATGAAGAATGGTAGCTACTGGAAATGACACTTTTCTCAATCTTCCCTGATAGTTGAAACTTTTGCATCCTGACTAGAAATGGAAACACCGACCTAATTGCTTCCATGTTACATAGTATTGCCAGGCAGTGGGCACTGGGGAACTTCTAAATTCTGTGATGAGATAACTGCATGTAAACCAGTCCCAAACAATTTGGGAATATAATTACTGATCAATTTTTTCAACTACTGTGTCCAACTGCTACTTTGTTCACAATTAAGGTGTTTGACATATGCTATGACCCAGAAAGCCCAGCAAGAATGTTAATGCCTCCTAGGATATCTAAAGATGCTAGTGGAAGTTTAATTCTTTCCTCACTAAAGATATGCAAAAGTCAGCTAGGTCAAGTCCTATTCAAATGTAAGTAGGATTGAAATATTACATGTCTAGCACACATTTTAGCAATAAAAGATAACATGTGCCGTGTGTGCCCAGTTTGGGTGGAAGTGATGCTTTGCTGTTTGCAATAATTAGGCAAAGAATTGGCTTCTGCAAACCTCCAGAACACAGGCTCTGAAGTGAACTATAATAAAATGCTTATGACTGCAGTTTGATCATTTTCCAGAAATACAATAAGACATAAGAATCTCATCACAATAGAAATATTATATTAAAAGATATCAAATCAAGTCACTCCATGAAAAACATATACAACAAAGTTGCTTGGAAAAAATCAAATTTGTTGTTTAAAAGTACCAAGAAAATAATTGCATATGTGTGTATTTAAATAAACCTAAAGAAATACAAAGGAAAGCATATGCAAAGGATTGACTGTTCATGCATCGACGTAGGAATTAAGTATCAAAAATTTGGTAAAGAGGGAGGGCTGGGGAGGTGGGCTGGGATGGGGATGATAGGCAGAAAACTGTACTTGAACAACAATTAAAATAAAATAAAATTTTAGAAAAAGAAAGAAGAAAAGCCTCTGTAAATTAAGTCAAGAACTCAAAATAAAAGTTAAAACCACTAAACAGAAACTTCTATTTAGCTACTTTATCTGTGGCTCCTGACACAAACTGGAGATTCAGTGCTTGATAGTTAAATAATAAATGCATTTCACAGGAAATTTTTGTCAATTTGACTCCCAACAGTGCCAGGTTCCTTGTTTTAAACTGTTTCCTTTTTAAATATATTTATTTAATCAATAGTAAAATATAAATTTTATGTATGTAAATTATATATGTATATACATATAAGTTACATGTGTCTCTATTATATGTATATATACATAAATTTATGTATATATTTAATCACTAATAAAATATAAAGTTTACTGATAATATTCATTTTACTAATGATTAAATAATTATACATAAAAGAGAAAACACCAATTTTAAAGAATGAGTTTGGCCCTGGCTGGTGTAGCTCAGTGGATTGAGCGCGGGCCTGTGAACCACACGATCGTGGTTCGATTCCCAGTCAGGGCACATGCCTGGGTTGCAGGCCAGTTCCCGGTTCCCAGTAGGGGACAAATGAGAGGCAACCATACATTAATATTTCTCTCTCTCTCTCTCTCCTTCCCTTCCCCTCTAAGATAAATAAAATATTTAAAAAAAATAAAAGTTACCTTTAAAAAAAAAGAATGAGCGTGGCAAAGTGAAATATAGATAACAATTAAAGTTAGTGCAGAAACTTCATGAACATTCAGACCTGCTGGAAGTTAATTTGCCAAAAGCTTGTTGAAAGATTTTACTTGAGAATCAGTGACTGACTGAGTCCCCAGTTTTTGTCAGGACCATCAATAGATAAAGCCACTATAAAGAGACTAAAACCCCTGCCCACCCAATAGAAAACAGACTTGACAAACTACACAAATAAAATATATGTGTAAATGATATAGGAGTGAGGGGAGGAAACCAGGGAAGGGGTAATAATAGTAATTCACGCTTTGTAACACTTTTGATAGATCAGACAAGATTCCAGATCTTTACACTCTTTAACTCATTTAAACCTCAAAACAGCACTTGAGGCAGTTACTACATTGCTTTAAAGATAATGGCAACAAGACACAGGATGTTATGTGACCAAGTCCTACAACCGCATATAATGGCAGAGCTGGAATTTGGACCCAGATAACCTTCACCTCTGAAGAAGGGCCCAGGGGTGAAGGCATGAGATATCAAAAACAAATTTTCCAGATAGAGGGAACAAATTGAAATACCTAAGGCTGGTGTGCCTGGGAGTACCAGAAGTCAGTGTGAACAGAAGGATGGAAATAGGGATTTGGGGATTAAGATGGCTGAGGTCAGAAAGCCTAGCCATGGCCAAATGCTTCTGGATCTCGTGGGCCCTAGAAAGAATTGTGGATTTTACCTGGGGTAAAATGTGCAACCATTGCAAGATTCTGTACCAGGGAGTGAGATAATATAACTTTACTGTCTAATTTATTGTTTAAAATAATTAGTCTTTTAAAAATCAACTGGAGAGGGCAAGGATGGATACAGCAAATTTACTTGAAAGGAAGGTGGAAACAATGCATCGAATGATGACATCAGAATCCCTCTGATTCAGATCACAGGGAAAGAAAAGGGGCAAGTGTAAACAAATGGTGACAATGTATTAGAAATGGTTTTGATATTTAAGTCGATTGACATTTATTTTTGCTTTTCTCTGTTTTCATTATACAAATTGTATTGCACACACATCACCAAGGGCTAGTGATTTCACCACGAGATCATTCTAGTTCAAATATGAACTAACTTTACCTTTATTTTTGTATGCTGATGTTTTCCTATTTGGAACTTTCTAATCACAAGGGCAGTAACCTTGGGGCAGTCACAGCTGGGGAACCTTAGGCATTAAAACTCTAGGGAATAGGGACTCAGTATATCAAGGCCTGTGTCCCACATTCACATAACCTCCCTACCCCAGAGAATCACTGGGGAGGAGACCGGGGAAGATTTCTCCCAGAACCAGGTAGGTTAACAGGTACAGCTAGTCATCTTCACAGCCCCCTGGCCTCAAGTCACCCACAATTTTTTCCTCTGAAAAGAAAGCAGGTGACCCTGTCTCACTCTGCTCTAACTAGTAAAGCCAACATCTATCCACAAGAATGAAATAAACTTAACTCTCCCAAAGTGTTTCCCTCACTGGCCCCCTGAGACTTAGGCATCTTTTTTTGGAAAGAAAAAACATTTTTAAACTGTTAATAAAAATCAGAAGCCAATTCCTGTGGAAGAAGAGTATTTGTGTGTGTGAGAGTTGTCTTTCGGATGAAAATTGGGTGGTTTTAAAAAAAACGTGTATCAAACACATTCACAGGTGAAAATAATATGCAAAAATGAAAGGTGGTCTCTTCAAAATTTGAAATTGATGAGGGTGTATAGGTTTTCATGTTTTTCCTTTTATTATGGATGTAGAAGGAAGGAAAATAAACTGATTACAGTATGTGTGCCAAGAAAAGAACTTCAATGCTAAAACTTCATTAACTGCTTATAAAACATCGAAAGTGATGTTTATCATGAAAGACTGCAAGTAGGACTAGAGTCAACAGGTTTCTATGTCTGGAAGTGGAAAAATTCTGGCCGGGCCAATACTTCCTCAGTTCCTCTTTTATTCTACACCAAGATAGTGAGCTGCGGTTCCGATAGCCGTGTTAAGATGCCAGTTCAGAAAGACAAGTCAGTTCAACAATTTCATCCAAACACTCCTCCCACAAAATGGGCTTTAGCTCCACCAATGAAAAAGTAAATGGATAAGAGAAAAACTCGTTTTTATGTCAGATTTTATGTGTGTGCGTGTATGTGTGTGTGTGTATATGTATGTATATATACATAAATAAGTATATAGATGTATTTTGTTTTTGGAGAACACACTATGTATAAATTATACTATTAAATTGAGTCAATAGAAGAAAAGGAGAATTTCTGAGCACTTTCACCAAACTGTTAAGAAAAGTTTCCTTTGGGGCAATATGTTTGGGAAGAGACACTATTTATATACTTTCTATTTACACACTTTATTTATTTATTCATTCAAATTTGATATGGTGACACTATCTTATTTTATTTTAATCCCAAAACTAAAGTTAGCTTTCTCAGTCATACAGATGGAAAAAAGGCTTATAATTTCCAATAAACACACCATGCAGGTGCTTATAATCATAGATGAGTTACATGCAGAAAAATAAGCTGCATTAATTCTGCTGTGGATGTGGAGATGGGAGGACATGGAGGGTCGGGGATGTGAGGAGACTTCATGAATATGGTGGCAATTGGAAGAAGACACTGCTCTGTATTTTCTACGAACGTAGAATCTGAATAAGGGGAAGTGACTTTGAGCAACCTGAGGAAAACTGCCCACAGTCTGGCTCTGTCTTATTTCCCTTCCTCCTCATAAAGTCGTATAGGTTGCTGACTGACTGAGAGCTTGAACCCCTAAGCACAGACCACAAGGTGATACTGATATAGTCACAACTGTAGAGACAAAGGGGATTACTTTATCAATGATGACATTCCAAACATGAAAAGACTGGAGTACTACTTTCTGAAATTATTCTTTCTTCTGTCAAAGAGATGACCACCTTTTAAAAGTAGAAATTTTTGTCATTTCACTGAAACTTTAGCAAGGATTATAAAAATAATTTCTGATTATAAATGTAGGAAGTAGTTAAAAATAGAACACTATAGAACACTTTAACTTAGAGAACTACATTTATACATATATATTTATTATATATTTATATAATGTATTATTTTTATATATTTATATATTATATTGTTTATATATATTATTTAATATATTTAATAGCTCTGTCCACAAGCTTTTTTTTCATTTTTAGAAAACAGTATCTACAAATGATTAGAAATATATATTCAAAATTTGTCTGACCAATAAATAGAAATAGGCCCCTTTTGTTTTCTCTGCATTGAATATCCTGCTTAACTTTCCATTTAAAATAATATACAATTGTTAAAATAGAAAAAAATCTATTCAAACAGATAAAAATAGTACATTATAGTTTTGTTCCACCAATAAGATAATAAAGGGGCAGAATTTTTTTAAAGTTATTTCCTGCCCTGGCTGGTGTAGCTCAGTGGATTGAGTGTGGGACTGCAAACCAGAGACTCATGGTTCAATTCCCAGTCAGGGCACATGCCTGGGTTGCAGGCCGGTTCCCAGCAGGGGACGCGTGAGAGGCAACCATACACTGATATTTCCCTCCCTCTCTCCTTCCCTTCCCCTCTAAATATAAATAAATAAAATATTTTAAAAAGTTATTTCCTCATCCAATATAATTTAAATAACCTAAATCTAAAATATTAAGATATTTACAAACATATAAAGTTTTTTTGTTTTTTTAATCTTTACTATAAAGTCTCCAATTGTTTTATTTTCTACTGTCTCTCAAATTTTGGCCTCATAAAATTATATACAGAGAGAGATGATAATTTGAAATGAAGTGTATTTGGCGGTTCTAATTAATATTCTACTTCAGTGAACAATAACTTCTGAAGCTAAAGCACGCTAGACTTGGTGCCGTATAACAATTCCTCAGTTGTTTCTGGTTCTATCTTGTCTTTTTTCAGCAGCTGAGACCCTGGAATAAATGGCTGAAAGGAATAGTGCAAGGGTGACAGAATTTATTATTTTGGGCTTTTCAGTGTGTAGGGAGATTGAAATCATTCTCTTTCTGCTCATCCCAGTGGTCTATACTCTAACTTTGGTAGGAAACATTGGGATGATTTCATTAATCCAACTGGATGCTCAACTTCACACATCCATGTACTTTTTCCTCAGTAATCTAGCCTTTGTTGATGTTTGTTACCGCTCTGCAATAGCCCCCAAGTTCCTGGAGGCCCTCCTGACCCAGCGCGGGCCTGTATCTTCCCATACACGTGCAATACAGCTGGGCTTTTCCCTGAACTTCTTGATCTCGGAGATGTTTCTTCTTGCAGTAGTGGCTTACAACTGCTATGTGGCCACCTGCAATCCTCCTCTCTACAGGGTGATCATGTCCCAAAAGGTGTGTCTGAAGCTGGTAACAGGCCCCTACTTATACAGCTTTTCTGTTGCTTTGCTCCACACAGTTGTTACCTTCCAACTGGTCTATCGTGGCCCCAATGTTATCAATCCCTTCTACTGTGATGATGTCCCTTTAACAGCCCTTCCCTTCTAGGATACCAGCCTCAAAGAGGTCTTGATTTTCATCTTTGCTGGGTTCAACACGATCAGCTCTTTGACCACTATCCTTATTTCTTACTTATACATTGTGGCTGCCATTCTGAGAATCCAGTCTACAGAAGGGAGACGCAAAGGATTCTCAACTTGTGCCTCTCGTCTGACTGCTGTGACTATATTCTATGGGACCCTGATCTTCATGTATCTGCAGCCAAAATCGAACCACTCCCTAGACACAAACAAAATGGCCTCAGTGTTCTATACAACAGTCATTCCTATGCTGAACCCCATGATCTACAGTTTGAGGAATGAAGAAATAAAACGTGCCTTGAGAAAAGCTGTTGAAAAATGTTATGGCCTGCCTCTAACAAACTTTAAAAAGTGACTCGGAACAATGCCTGGCTTGGAACAAGGCCATAGGCAGATATGTTGATTTTATAATCTTTTGATGAAGTTAATACATTTTTACCATTCTTCATATAAGTAATATTATTTTATACACGAGTTCTGTTTTTATATAGTTTGTAATGCATTAAATATATAAAGAAGTAGTATTTAAATTTTTTAACAAATTACTGCTGTTTAGGTATGTGACTCATAGATTAGACCTGTTGAGTTTCTAGTCAACTAATAATAAGATTTAGCTGTTCCTTGGAGATGTGTTTTTGGTTTTGTATTCTGGCAAAAGACAGAAAGGGGGAAAGGAGGGTCATGAAGTAAGTTTCTCATCCATCTTCATGTCATTTCATGAAACGGCCTGGTCCTCAACTGCCCCCCATCGGCTAGCCATTATTCCTCACTCTGCCTCTGACCACAACTGGATTCATTACCAGTCACTCACTGAATATTACACAATTAGTATGGATTGTAAAAACATTGCTCTGTTGAATTATAAGCAGCACAGGTCATGTGCTGCTATGACCTTTGTACTGTGATATGTGTTAGAATGAATCTAGCAACTCAGGAAATACATTTTGTTTATTTGATGATGAAGTTATAAACAAGCAACGAACAAAGTGAACAAGAGCAAAATGGAGTTTGCTGTCAAATAAGCAAAATGGAGCCATGTCAATGGTATGTGTCAANTTACCAGTCACTCACTGAATATTACACAATTAGCATGGATTGTAAAAACATTGCTCTGTTGAATTATAAGCAGCACAGGTCATGTGCTGCTATGACCTGTGTACTGTGATATGTGTTAGAATGAATCTAGCAACTCAGGAAATACATTTTGTTTATTTGATGATGAAGTTATAAACAAGCAACGAACAAAGTGAACAAGAGCAAAATGGAGTTTGCTGTCAAATAAGCAAAATGGAGCCATGTCAATGGTATGTGTCAAAATTGCATGTGAACCCTTTCCTACCATGAACTGATTCCCCTTTTTATTCTGTCATTCTTGCTTTCATCTCACCAACCACCCATGATTCAAACCCAGGTATGACCAATAATCAAAATCTTGCTGCACTCAAACTATGTAAGAAGTTAGTTCTTGGAATCTCAGGATCTTGGGTTAAAACCTAAGTTTTACCACTTCTAGCTCAGTGACATTGGTGGCAAAGATGAAATTGTTGCTTTAACATCATTGAGTTCTGGGTAAGTTCTGCATTATAAAGCTGGGAAACTCAAAGCTCACTTCGTCACATAATGACAGTTCACTAAACAATGTGGGAAGAACATTGAATACTCAAATTCCCTCCAATTCTGTTTGAATATTATGTGGCTACAGTTAATCAATGCTATAACATCAGAGACTTCCACGATAAGATTTAATGAATTTTTGTCTTACTGGAACAACTTAATAGTCTTAAACATTGGACATATTATTGAACTGAAAAAATTAAAGCGGTGAGGTATATTTAAACCCCATGAGAAGTAGTGCCTGACATGCAGAGTTTATATATATATAAATATATATATATATATATATCCACATACATGTCTGTATGTTGCAGAGTTGCAACATATATACATATGTAATTCCACATACATATCCATATATGTAATAGGCAGCTATATGTGTATGATGGTGGTGACTTGTCATAAATTTATGTTGTTTTCTGACTTTTGGTTATTGCTATGCTTTTATTATGAATTTTCTTGCATTGGAATATTACATTAATTCTTTACTTAATACACTTTTAAATTAACTCATATTCTACTTAAATAAATATGAAAATTAAACTCTGTATAACCGCTGCAAGTGAGAAACATTTGTGCCAATCATCATAAATAGAAAGGAACAAAAATTATAAACAATTCAAACATTTAAAATAACCAAATGTCTGTGTAACATATAAAATTATTTTATGTATTGTATTTTTGGAAATACTGGCAAAAGAAATTACAGTATAGAAATTCATCAGAATTTGCAATAATTAGTTTAAGTTAAATCATTCCAAGTTATCTTAGTATAGGTTCAATGCTCAAGTTTAAATGTTAGAGTTATATGAAGATATAAATATTAAATTATGTATTTGAAAAATTTTTTTCATGTCTTCCGTACTTGGCCCCAATACCATTATTAAAACGGCAATAAGGTGTTCTAAGTGGTGCGAATGGTACAGATTTTAGAGAGAAAGCGCTGAATTATAATTATGACTTTTATGCTCTTAAACTGAGTGGGCACCATCACAAAGAAATTAGTCTTGAAAGTCATCACTATCAATTGTCAAGGGAAAGTACTCAAAAAAAGAGAATATCTTTGCTGTTATTTTGGTACTACTTGCTTTGTAATTCCATAGCATAATGTTAAAAAGTTAAGAGAGTAGTGCAAAGTTTACACAGTAAAGTGGAGAGTGGGAAAGAACTCGTGACTCAAGAGCCATATTTCTGACCACAGGCAGCAAGGGCCCAACCTGAGACTGACAATGTAAGTAGGATTTAAAGGTTAGTGAGTCATACAGGAATCTATGCCTTTCTTTCAGGTAGCATATGGATTCAGATGAGGTTGCTACAAAGTCACAAAACTACTAAAAGTACACTTGCTGGACTGACGTTCTCAGCACCTGTCACAACCCAGGGTCCAGGGCCTGTCAGTTATAGCAGATTCAGGTACTCAAAGGCCTTTTCTGAAATGCTGGACTCAAGAGCTGTGGGAAGCAAGCATTATCCCTCTTTGAGAAAGGAATTGAGTCAGAGGTTGAAAATTCCTTAAAATGGAAATCATCTTCAAGAGTAACTATGAAGCACCTGGGTTCAAAAGTAGTGTATATAGGTAATTGTGGGGGCAACTTTGCCCACATGTCCCCCTGTCTGCCATGGATGAAAGTAAAACTACTAAGACATGATCTGCTTGGGGAGGAGAGGTGGTCATTCTCTCAAAGGAGAAGGACTAAGAGCCCCTTCCTCAACAGCTTTTATTAGGTTCATAATACACAGGAATACAGATAAAGCTCATCAATCGATGTCAGGCAGCAAAGACCAAATAATAGATAGCATTTCAAAGAAATCTGAGGGCTTAGTCTGAGTTGATGTCTGTCAGGTAAAGGGGTTGCAAAAACTTTGGCAGACATACTCATTTCCTGCTTGGACCCTTATCATATGAGTGAAAGCACTCTTAGCAAAGCAGGCTTCACAGGACTTTAGGGACTCTCTTATGTCCGATCACCACGGAACCTGCTCTAGTCAGCAAAGGGCTGCACCACCCTCCCTGTCATAGGTTTTCAGGCTTAAGTGGATTAGAGCCAGAAAGTGCTTCTTCCAGACAGAAATGGGGACTCAGGCTATGTCAGAATAGCTGGGGAGTGAGGGTCCATCACCCCCTCTTTGCTGCAGCCCCCTGAGTCCTTCCTTGAGGGCCTTCCAAGTACTCATGTCTGGTTTAGGTTGCCCCCTCCTCTGAGGGGTCTTACCTGTCATTGACTAACCGACCAAGTGTTGGGGGCAGAGATGGATGAAGCAGAAGCAGAGCTCCTGCCAGGGAAATAAGCTTTGTCTCTTTAGTGGCTCACAGTGTAGAGGTCACTCACTCAGCCTTATCCAGGGTGGGTGGTTACAACCCCTGAAACCAGGGAGAGCTGTTCCCAGCAGGTAATGTGTTATAAATTCATTTTCTGTTAGTAATGAAGTGAAGCCTATACAATAATAACCAGGTTCCAAGGAGCTACAGAATGATTCCACGTTCTAACTCATCAGACTAGTTGTGGGATGGAAACCAACACTTGTTCTCCAACAGGTCATAATTTTCCCCTTTATTTTCTTTCTGTTTCACATATACAGACAGATAAACCATTCATCAGTTTTGTTTTTATTACTCATGGACACTTGCACATGTTGTGCTTGCAAGGCACTGGCAAATGTGAGATGTATTTAATGATGGCGTGAACCGAGGATTTTCAGAAGCATGTGTCTCTGTGGAGCTTTTATGGCCAGGCTGCTGTCTGTCTCTTTGGGGTGTATTTGCAAAGCTAGCCATGGGAAAAAATGTGCTTCTCATAGTTCCTGATAATAAACTGTTTCTAATAATTCCTAATCCTACACTGCATGCATGCCTTTTTGACACTTCAAAACCACTACAACTACCCTACTTAACAGACCACACAACTGGGACACTCAGAAGAATATGGAGACTTGGGCAGTGGAGACAGACACTGGGAAATGGTGGGATCAAAGTTAGGATCACCTTCCCAGGTGTTCCATCCACCATATCACAAGGACCAGTGAGAAGGAGGACTGGGGCGGGGCTGGCCCAGCCTAGTACAGTATGATCTCATCTTAACTAATTACATCTGCAATAACACTATTTTCAAATCATGTCACTCTGAGGTACTTGAACTTAGGACTTCAATATATATTTTGAAGGGACACAAATCAACCCATAAGGAACAATAAAGATGTGTGTCAGTTACATGTCTGATGAAAGCTCACTTAGTCATACCTACAAACAGTGCAGAAAAAATGGCTGGGAAATCCTGAGGCCAAGAAAGCCTCAAGCATCTTCAAATGCTAGTGCAGAGAAGTGACCTAGAAGTTGGGACAATTGGAGGCCATGACAAGTCTTAGGGCTCATCAAGCAAGGAGACAGAAGGGTTATAACCCAAATCTAAGACCAGAAATTTGGGTTTTTACCTCCTTTTGATTAAAACAAAGGACCAGGGTTATTTTATTCAATACCAGGAGAATAGGCAGGTACCTGAGGAGATTTTTATCACCCTCAAAGCAAAATTTGCTCTAAGAAATAGAGGTGAGATGACAAGGATCGTGTTTCTGAAAAGTATTATAAAAACACTTTAAGGGAAGATTAGGATACAGGTTAAGTGGTATAACCAGTGAACCCCTCAACTACAGTGACTCATTAAATAAGTTAGGATTGTATTTCTCTCTCAGGCAACAGTGTGAGTTGGGGGTTAAGGTAAGGCCATTAGACTTCAATATGTGGCTTGTATGTTTGGATCTAGAGCAACAGTTTCAGTGGCAATATTCTTAAGTGGGCAGATGGAGGATAAAATTCAGGTCTAGTGGCTTTCACCTTGAGGTGATGACCTTTAGGTTACAGTCATAACATTCTACTAACAACTCATTGCCAAAACTTCATCACAAAGTTATAGACCTGGCTATTAAGGGGAAATAAGAACTTTAGTTTATAGCTGGATGGCCAGCATTTTTAAAATAATAGGAATATCTCTGCCCTGAGAATCACAGAAAATATCGTCTTAGAATTTCAGGTTATAATTTCAATCCTATGAAAGCAGTTGTTCCTTGAGCAGCCCTATGTTTTGTACTTGACACTAACACTTTAGAAGAAAACACGAGTGGTTTAAAAATATTTTAAATACCTTTTGTTAGTATAGTTTCCAATACCAGCCAATGGTACTCTTTTCCCCTCCTCAGACTCTAAAGTTATAAACAAAAATTCCCTTCCCTCCACCACCCGCCTTTCTTCAGATCCATTCTAAGGACAAGTGGCCCATGCTTCATTGGTATATTAATCTGAGTTGCAATACTGTCTCTTATTTAGTGCATCTTACTGGTGGTATTGCTACAACTGTATGCTGCTTCTCCGAGTCCTCACTCACACATGCAGTCATGTACCCCTTTTAATTAGATTAGCATTTATACAAGGATAAATTTCCCCATCAGCAATCACTTCTCCTTTCCATTTGCCCTATACGGGCAAGTTAACAAGCATCAGCAAAGGTAGACAGATTTGTATTCTAATTGTAGAAAGAATGGAGTGTAGATGATGTAGGCCGTAGATGCCCCAGTCTAGAGAAACTGAACTGTGAGCTTTTGAAGATTTTTAATGAGGCCCAAAGGGGTACCATTTTGACCTGTATTTATTACATTGGAACGCATGCTCTGTGCAATAGCATTTAGTTGACAGTGTTTCTTATCTGGTTGATTCACCCTTGGCACTAAAAGCTTGATTTAAGCTGCAAGAAACAGAACCAAAACATTTAACACAGGTAGGAAGAACGAAAAAAGACTGAGAGTTTCAAATCATATCAATGAAAGGTTTAATCAAACAAAGATCAGATGTTAAATATCGGAAAACTTATTTATTTTTATCATGATGAGGGCAGAAAAACCTTTAGTCATAAATATTTTATCCTTTCAACATCAGGGAATTTATACTACAATCCAAAACAAAAAATAAGGGTAATTAAACAGATTATTGAGATAAAACATTATTTACTATAAAACAATACATACTGAAGACAAATCTCATGATTGTATTGAGATACTAGTTGAAGATTCTGAAAACAATTTCACTTTTCAAAATCTATGTGTACCTAAACATTACAGAATACTTTTTTGGTAAACCAGTGTCCATCAACTTCCTGAATTCATAGAAAAGAGATGAATTCTTACTTACTCTTTCTCTCATGAAATATATATACAAAATATATTATAGGAAACCATGTTTGATTTCAACTAGAGTGCCTCCAAATTAACATTTTCTATCTGAACTTATTTGTTAGTTCTTCCAGTGACTATACTTAACACAATCTTATATATACTGTGAATGACATTAATATTCAGATTCAATAATATGTTTGCATATATAAGATAAAGTAAGCTGACCATTCAAGTCTATTCATGGGGTAAAGCAGCACTGTATTAGATTAAGTCTTTAATCATAGGTAAAAGGTGTCTTTAGAAAATCTTTTTCAAGCTAAGACTTTCATGCCTTGGCATTTATAATAGCTAGCAATAGACCACAAAAATATTTATCATAGTTTCACTGCCCCAAGTTTGCCTTAATGATTGCTTTGCTGACTGCCTCTTTCACATCCTTGTTTCTCAAACTATAGATCATGGGGTTCAACATGGGGATCACTGTGGTGTAAAATACTGCCACTATTTTCCCCTGCTCCACAGATTCTTCGGTAGGCCGCCTAAGATACATGAATATGAGAGTCCCATAAAACATGGTAACAGCTGTCAAGTGGGACCCACATGTGGAGAATGCCTTCTTCCTTCCATCAGCCGAATGCATACGTAGCACAGCTACTACAATGAGGGTATAGGAAATGAGGACCACTGAGAGGGAATATGTGAAGTTAATTCCAGCAATCACAATCATTGTGTATTCTTTGATGTGGATGCCCCCGCAGGCAATCTTGATGAGAGGAGGGTCTGCACAATAGAAGTGGTTGATTTCAAAGTTTCCACAGAAGTACAAGCCATATGTCCATAGTGTGCATATTAGACTAACAGAGAATCCGTAGACATAGGGCACAGAAATGAGCCGAACACATACAGCCCTGGACATCTTACTGCTGTAAAGCAAAGGGTTGCAGATGGCCATGTAGCGGTCAAAGGCCATCACAGCCAAGACATAGACCTCCACATGGACAAGAGCAATGAAAAAGTAACACTGCACCAGACACCCCACATAGGAAATGGTTTTTGTCTCTGATAGTAAATTTTCCAGCATTTTGGGAGTGACATTGGAAGAGAACCACACATCCACAAAAGACAAATGACTCAAGAAAAAGTACATGGGGCTTTGAAGCTGGGGACTGATGCTGATCAAAATAATCATACCAATGTTTCCTAATAGAGTGATTATGTAAACTACTAGGAACACCACAAAAAAGAGAACTTGAAGTTCCTGGCGACTGGTCAACCCCAGAAGAATAAATTCTGTCACATCCGTGAAATTTGGCATTGTCTTCACATAGACTCAATCTGTTAAAGCCTACGGAGAAATTAAAATTAAAAAAATAGATTTGTTGTATTCTTGAAATTTTTAGTCACATTTATCTTTTTTCTCATTCAAATAGTTTAAAAGTTGATATGAGTTTCTCACAGTGTTCAAGATAAGAATATATAGGCGTAATTGTTTTCTTTAACAGGTGTTATAAGTAGTTACCATAAATATGTCTCAGTTTTCTATCTGTAAAAGAAGAAATTACATTAGTTGCTAATACATATTCAAAATAGACATTTAAAAAAACAAAAAAAATAGATATTTATATTTTGCTAGATTATGACACTAATGTTAAAATCACAGGGAACAAATATAAGTAAAGTCAGACTAAAAGTTGTCAAAGAATGGCTAAATCCTATTCCACATGGACTGATTTATTTTTTAAAATGTTCTATATTCATATGTACATGGATTTTTTAAAAATAAAATTATAGTCAAAATCTTCAACTAGTGTCTCAATACACTGGCGTTACAATTTAGTTATTGACATATTTGTCCCACTTAAGCCAGCATATGATATCATAGGCTTTCTAATATGAAATTTCTAGTCATGTTTTACCTTATTTAGATAACATTATGCTTGTCTGATTGCCACTCTTTGCAGGGGTGAAGTAAGAGGGACTTGACAGTATAGACTCTCTCAGTTGCACAATTATCTCAGAAAAGTAAACTACAAGTGGTCTAATTACCTAGCACCTACTATCAAAATTATATCAATAAATAAATACCACGGGGTAAAGTTTAAGTAACATGTTTTAATAACTAGTATGTCTCATTTCAAGGAAACAGTCAATTCAATGACTTATTATCCATATCTAAATTTGGTGTCACTGCAAGACAAAGCTTTTCAAACAACATATTCCTATTTTACTGCACTTCTCCAAAAACTAAACACTCGCTATGAGTTCTCAAGGATCTAAATATAGGATTAGCACAATCTTGGGAATTTAAGCTCTGCATAATAATAGTACTTAAAAGGTGTATTGCTGAACTACAAATGGGCCTGTTTGAAATCACTTACATTAATTTATTTTACAAATATCAAAGCTAATTACATGTCAAATATATTTGTTGCATCTACAAGTAATCTAAATTACTTGCAGACGAAAATATGCGGGTGAACAAAACCTAAAATTCTGCATTGCATTATACTTTATTCTTATTGACAGTGTATAAGTAATTAATATACAAGTAAGATAATTTAAGGATGGAATTGCTATGACAGAAGTATAGCTTGCTAATAAGATAAGACGAATCATGAGCATGGACAATGGGGGAAATGGACTTTTAGAAGCGGGGTGGGACAGGTTAGAGGAGACCAATGGGGAAAAAGGCGTGACAACTTTAACTGAACAACAATAAATAAGTTTTAAAAAGAAACATGCTCATTTCTGAATTTTGACTTTGTATCCCCCTGTTTTGGCAAATTCACTTATTAGGTCGAGTATTTTTTTTGGGTAGAGTCTACTGGGTTTTCTATGTACACTATCATGTCATCTGCAAACAATGACATTTTTGCTTCTTCTTTTCAATTGGAATGCCTTTTATTTTTTTTTGTTTGATCACTGTGGCTTGGACTTCCAATACTGTGTTGAATAGAAGTGGTGAAAGCAGACATCCTTGTCTTATTCCTGATCTTAGTGAGAAAGATTTTACTTTTTGCCCATTGAGTGTGACGTTGGCTACAGGTTTCTTGTATATGGTCATTATTACATTGAAGAATGCTCCCTCTACTACCACTTTGCTGAGTGTTCTTATCATAAATGGGTGCTATTTCTTATCAAATGCTTTTTTCTGCACTTGTTGATATCATCATGTGATTTTTGTCTTTCTTTTTGTTTACATTATGTACTATGTTTATTGATTTATGAATACTGTACCATCCCTGCATCCCTGGGATGCATCCCATTTGACCATGGAGTATGATCTATTTATGTATTGCTGGATAAAGTTTGCCAATATATTTTTTGAGGATTTTACCATCTATGCTTATAAGCAATATTAGCTTATAGTTTTATTTCTTTGTTGTGTCTTAAGCTGGTTTTGGGATTAGGATGATGCTGGCCTCATAAAAAGAGTTTGGGAGTTTTCCCTCTTCTTGGATTTTTTGGAATAGTCTGAGAAGGATAGGGATTAGCTCTACCATAAATTTTTTGTAAAATTCTCCTGTGAAACCATCTGGTCCAGGGCTTTTGTGTAATGGGAGTTTTTTGATGCCTGCTTCAATTTCACCAGATGTTATTGGTCTGTTCAGGCTTTCTGCTTTGTCTTCATTAAGTTTCAGAATATTATATTTTTCTAGAAATTTGTCCATTTCATACCAACAATGAAAGATCATAAACAAAAATCAGGAAATGATCCCATTTGCTATAGCAACAAAAAAAAAATAAAGTACCTAGGAATAAACCTAACCAGGAAGTAACTGTATGGGAAAGTATATGGGAATATAACTGTAACTATATTTTCCCAACTGTATGGGAAAATATATTTGCCAATGATACCTTGGGCAAATGTTTGATCTCCAAAATATATAAAGAACTCACTGACTCCAAACCAGGAAGACAAACAATCCAATCAAAAAATGAGCAAAGGACCTAAACTGACATGTCTCCAAGGTGAACATACAGAGGGCCCAGAGACATATGAAAGGATGCTCAGCATAACTAGCCATCAGAGAGATACAAATTAAAATCACAATGAGACACTCCTTCACACCAGTAAGAATGGCCAACATAAACAAATCAACAAACAAGAAGTGCTGGCAAGGTTGTAGTGAAAAGGGAACTGTAGTGCGTGCACTTTAGGTGGGAATGTAAACTGGTGCAGCCACTGTGGAAAATATTACAAAATTCCCTCAAAAAAACTAAAAATAGAGCTGCCTTTTGGCCTGGCAATTCCATTGATGCAATTATACACTAAGAATCCTAAAACACCAATTCAAAAGAATCTATGTACCCCAATGTTCATAGCAACATTATTTACAATAGCCAAGTGCTGGAAAAAGTCTAAGTGCCCATCAGTAAATGAGTAGATCAAAAAGTGTGCTACATTTACACAATGGAAAACTACACATCAGAAAGAACAAAAAAACTTCTACCCTTTGCAACAGCATGGATGGAACTGGAGACCACTATGCTAAGGGAAACGAACCAGGTGGTAAGGGACAAATACCATATGATCTCACCTTTAGATGAAACCTAATCAACAAAACAAATAAGAAATCAAAATATAACCAGAGACATTAGAATAAAGAACAAATGGACAGTAACCAGAGGGGAGTGGGGAAGGGGAATAACAAGAGAGAGAAGGGGAAGGGTCATCAAGTAATGTACATAAAGGACACATGGGCAAAGCCAAAGGGGGTTAGGATTGAGGGTGGAAAGTGGAGGTGAGTGGGGCAAGGGAGAATCATGGTGGCAAAATGGAGACAACTGTACTTGAACAACAATAAAAAATAATAAATAAATAAATTGAAAAAATAAAAATTCCCCCCAAAAGAAGAAACACACTAAAAGTAAGCAAGGCATGTAGAGCCTACAGACTGATGATCAATCTAAAGCTTCTAAAAAGAAACATAAAAGTACATGTAAAACATTCTTTAAAAATGCTGAGGAATAAGGGGAGGCAGAGTACAGACAAGCTGGTCCAAATGACCTTGCTGAGGAGGTGACCAGTGAGTCAATGAGAAGTAGCCAGCTGTGTAGAAATATGACGGAAGCAGTGGATGCAGAATGGCTATCATAAACAAAGGAACGAACAACAAGTGCTGGAGAGGTTGTGGGGAAAAGGGGACCCTAGTTCACTGTAGGTGGGATTGCAGACTGGTACAACTATGGAAAACAGTATGGAATTTTCTAAGAAAACTAAAAATGAACATGCCTTTTGACCCAGCAATTCCACTATTAGGAGTATATCCTAAGAACCCTGAAACACCAATCCAAAAGAACCTATGCACCCTGATGTTCATAGCAGCACAATTTATGATGGCCAAGAGTTGGAAGCAACCTAGATGCCCATCAGTAAATGACTGGATCAAAAAACTACGGGACATTTACACAATGGAATTCTATGCTTCACAAAGGAAGAAGGAGCTCCTACCCTTTGCAACATCATGGATGGAACTAGAAAGCATTATGCTGAGCGAAATACGCCAGGCGGTAAAAGACAAATACCATATGATATCACCATTAACAGAAACCTAAACAACAAAACAAGCAAGCGAGCAAAATATAATCAAAGACACTGAAATAGAGAACAGGCTGACAGGGACCAGAGGGGAGAGAATCACGGGGGAAAAGGGGATGGACTCACATGAACAAGTATAAAGGACACATGGACAATAACTAAGGTGGGAGGTGGAAATGGGAGGGAGGTGGGGAGCACTGGGGAGGAGCAAGCCTGGGAATATAAGACAGAAAAGTGTACTTGAACAAGAACTAAATTAATTAACTAAATAAATAAATAAAAACAAATGCAAAAGCTCAGAAGAGGAAATATTAGCCTGGCATGTTGACAAAGAGTGTTGCTAGGGGCACTCCTTTATGTATTAAAAAGCGCATGAATTCTATNGGTGGGAGGTGGAAATGGGAGGGAGGTGGGGAGCACTGGGGGGAAGCAAGCCTGGGAATATAAGACAGAAAAGTGTACTTGAACAAGAACTAAATTAATTAACTAAATAAATAAATAAAAACAAATGCAAAAGCTCAGAAGAGGAAATATTAGCCTGGCATGTTGACAAAGAGTGTTGCTAGGGGCACTCCTTTATGTATTAAAAAGCGCATGAATTCTATGATAATATCATGGCACCTTCAATTATTAGCAGGGCCCATCTGACAAGTTAATTAATCTCGATAAACTATTTTCTTACCCCTGAAATGCTTAATACCTAAATTAAATATCTCATACATAAAATGAATTGGGCACATTACACACTAGGCACTGCAGTCTCGGTTCTGATCTAAGTTTCCCCTTCCTGTAGAGTTCCATGATTGTATCTCACCTGGTTTGCTCTTTGCAAGTATGGAAATGCTTAGGCGATGAGAGCTAAGGTCAGGGGGTTTTCTGTGTAAACATTCCTGACTTCGCTGGAGGAGCCCATTGTTCCCCAAAGAACAGAGTTCCCCTTCAGTTAGTGCTACTCTCTCATTGTCAGTATAAAACATATAAAAACCATCAAAGTATCAGAGAACATAAATTAATACTAGTGCTCTAAGTTTGTCACAGTCCTTGTGTGATGTATGTATTTCTCTTTCTCTACACATAATTACTAGTAGAGGTAGTAGAGTAGCTTTGTGGTAGTAGAGTTTACCTTGTTCATCTTGGAACTCTAAAATTCCTAGCTTGGAAGTTACATAAAACAAATATTCAGAGGTATTCACAAATGTGATTGCTTCAAAAAGTGTCCCAATATCTAGATTGTCACATAATGTGTTATAATATTCTGATATTATTTAAACTCTCTGAAAAAGATTGTTCTAGTGACAAGCATCTCAACTTTATATTAGTAAAAATATTCCCTTTAATGAAGGCTTGGGAAACCTCTTGCATACAAATGTTACAAAACAGGTTCTATTAGCATTGTCACTTTACATGAGAGGAAACTAGTGTACTGACAGCCAGGAAAGTCTCCATGGGTCGGACATCTACCAACTGACCGGATTGAGGTACAAAGCAATTAATTTAACTCCAGTGTGGTTATCTTTAATAACTTTATATTGCTACCTCTCTGATTACCTATTATTCTATCTTTACACATTTTAAATTTAATTTGATTATCCTCCAAGACTGAATAAATCTATCCTTTTAATATGTGACCCTTGATGGACAGAGCCTAGTTTGACCCAAGAACAGGCTGAACTACAAAGATAGTGAACCTCTGCTTCTCCCTGTCTCTCCTTGGTTAGGTAATCCCAGAGACCCAGGATCAAATAAGCAAGACACTTCTGAGATAAAGCTAGTTTATTGCACAAGTGTGCATCACCTATGAAAACAATTAAGAATACAGAATGTGCAATTTATAAATAAAAAGACCAAATTCACCTTTATTAACCTTTCTGAAATTTTTCATGAAGAAAAATTACTGGTGCAATTGTATTTACTGACACAATATCCTCAAACATTATTAACATATATTTTAAAGCAATAATGTTCAAATCAATGAAATTTATAGAGAATAATTAATGAGCAAAGAATGAGGAATAAAAAAATTTGTACATACTTATTGTAGCAAGATCATTCTTATGAAGTTTTGAATAAACTTTGAATAGAAATAAAAATATTTACCGGTAACATAATTTCACAAAATTAAACACTGCAATAACAAATAAGTCTACAAGTAAAGTCTCTGTCTTCTCTTCAAAGTAGGAATAAAAATTAAAGACTTGCATTCATCTGTATTGCATAGAATACAAATTACAGACCTACCTTCAGCAGAGGAGACCAGCAGATGATAATTTCTTATAATTTATAGTGGAATCTGGAACATCGAGAGCATCTCCCTAAGGAATGATCCAGGTAATTATGAAAGGAATAATGATTACAATTCTAGAAACATCTCAGGGGTAGCAGAAGCTAAGGGGTGTTAATTGGAAGAACAATTCCTTTAATAAAATTAAGAAATAAAAATTATTGATATCGTGGTACAATCTCTCACCTTCACATTTCCTCTGCCCTCTTTCATTCACACTTGGTACTTATGCATGTCAAAAAAAATATTATTGGCTTGCATCATGCAAAACTTTGGGCAGTCACTTTCTTTTCTGTTGTACTACAGTTCTGATAAACATCATGTGTCAGGATGCATAATCATAGCAACCCCTTCCCCGTGCTTACCTTTTTTGTTTGTTTACAGGTGCCAGAAGCATCAAAAGTATAGATCACTTGGAAACATTTAGGGAGAGAGTACAATTAAAGGTCTTGGTGAAGTAGTTGATTGTAGAACAATTTGGCTTGTGGAGTTTAAGCTTTTCTGGGAGTTGATAAATCATCGACGTATCAGGAATCAAATCATGGTTCTACCACTATAACTACATGACTGTGAAAAAGTAACAATTCCCAGCCTCCATACCTATCTGTAGAGTGGGGAAACTACTATCTTATAGTGTGACTTAATGATCTCAGATGACATAGGAATAATTTTCAGAACAATGCCTCTTTCATATGACACACTCAAAAAACTGAAATTATGCAATTTCACCTCTAAACACTTTATAAGTATGATCCCACCATCTCTATTGTTGTGACTAATATTATCCATGTGTTCAAGAATAAAAATATGCATATGGGAAGTAACTATGAGATTAAGTGTTTCTACCAAGTTTAGATAACCAGCAAGCTAAAGATCCAGAATGCTACCTTCACCTGTTCGTGGAGTCTAAACTGTATGCTATCTCAATTTAACCTGAAAAATTACGGACATAATTGTGCTCAAGCAATTTTCTGCTGAATTCCTCAGTTCCCAAGTACCCAGAATTCCTAAGTCCCTTCTAATTTACTATGGAGAAAATGCATTTGATGAACTTTTTGGCACCAGGTTATCACAATATAATATGTACCATCTCAAGAGTATGTAGCTTTGAAAAAAAGAAAGTGTGTGTGTGTGTGTGTGTGTGTGTGTGTGTGTGTATGTTAGAGACAGAAAGACCACAAAAGAATGAGGGGAGATGTTTAAATATAATGAAGTTGATAAATGTAAAAATTAATATAACAATAAAATCTATTTTAAAAAGTGTTTTACAGAAATATTCTGAATTTTCAGCTAATGTCAAAATTTCTTTTTAAGTTCTGCCAGCTCATGGAAATTATGAACCAGAAGAGACATCGGAGATAATAGCTTACAACCTAAAAATTAACTAGATGAATAACAAAAATTGACTATTCCAAAGTCACTCACAATTAGCCTTTTAAATTTTCAGTGATCTCATTATTTTAGCTTTCTCCTTCTCATTTTTTAAACTTGATTTTTACTGTCAATACTACATATGTCCCCATTTTCCTCCCCACTGCCCCCTTACATGCAACCTCTGCCACCCTCGTTCCCTCAGGCAGTCACCACACTGTGTCTGTGTGTGAGAATATGTTCTTTGGCTAATCCCTTCACCTTCTATCATGCAGTCCCCACCCCCACACTCTCCACCACACACAAATTAATTTAAAATTTGGAACATGATTGAACGTTGATCTTGGGTACCATCATTCTTCATGTAATATTAAAGTAGTAGTTCTCTAAAAAAGTCAGTTGGGAAACCATTTCACCTTTGAAAAACAGAAGCAGCAAAGGTTATCCAAGTCTACCTAACAGATTACAAAATTAAAATGCTTTAAAATTATATTGTGAAATATATTATGACATGGCTTATCAAGAGTTGTACAATAAATGGTTCGAATTTCAAAAGAAATTAGTTGTAACGCATTCCAAAAGTAATACTACATAAGTTAGATCTTAAATTCTTTATGGAGTTTATGATTTATAACCAGAGACACAGCAATACTGCAATTTAATCTAAAATAACAGTTTGTTTAAATGTGAATAGCTTTAAAGAGTTGCCCATGATATATATGTGTGTATGTGGAAATGAGTTCATATGCATTTTGGGTTTCCCGTGGGGAAAATAAGAACAAAAACAGACAATGAAAAATGTTTTCCTCATATTTCAAGCATACAATTTTAGATTTTTAACTTTGCAGATAAATTTGTAGCTACTTAAATGTGTAGTTTAAATCTGTGAATTGCATTTATGTAGTTATACATTGTCTTCATCAAAACACCAGGTTATTTGTGTAGCTACTGAGCACAAAGAGCCCTTACAGAAGTCCTACTTATCAAGTTGTTGCTTCATGCTGGTACTTCATGAAATGAGGTAAAATACAGATCTCGATCATATTAACGTTATCATGGTAGGACGGGTTATTAGTAATAAGAAAGAGAACACCCTAAATATATAATTTCTTTCGAACACAAAAATTATTTTAAAACATTTAAGTACTCTATTGACACAGACATGCATAATGTTCCACGTGAACATCATTTTAGTGGGTTAAATGGAATCTGGAGAGCTGTGATTTCAAAATGGCCGATTCATCCATGAGTCCCACCCACTCTTCCTTCAGACTGAACACCCTTGGCAGGAGCACATGAGATGGGCACAGTGTGGTGTCTGGCAACTTGATGAAGTATCAAAGTTATTAGAATTTGTAAAAGAGAGACATCAAGTTGTATCTCTTAAAAACCAAAAAAACTGAGTAGGGATTAAACACAGTAAGATTGTTATTTTCAAAGTAATTGTCACTGAACACACCTGCAATTCACATTGAAAAAGCCACTAAATATAACAGGATCTCATAACTTTTAGGGGGACTATTGTATGTCCTCATTCTAAAAAAATTAAATAAAATATAATGTTTTTTCTGCCCCAATTTACTCTCTAAATACACACATTGATATTTCCTAAAATCATCTACTGCATTTTAAATAAGATAAACACAACCTGTTCATTCTAACTAAGAATTTGAACAATTTCAATTAATGTACTAGTGAACTCTCACTCAAATAACCTTTCATTAGTTAATTTACGAAGTTTTAGTTATCCTCACTAGTTACATCAACAGAAATGGGTCAATCTACTATATTTTTAATGTGAGTCTTTCTGTTTTTCTTTTCAATGTACAGTCTTCAGCTTTTGTAAAAGGTCTTTAGCTATGTACTAAGCCATAATCTGCTGACAAATATAATGCAGAAGACAAAATTAACTTAATTTTATTTTGTTGTTACACATATTCTGCTCATCACTAAGTTCATGGCCACTTTCACATCCTTGTTTCTCAGACTGTAGATCATGGGGTTCAGCATAGGGATCACTGTCGTGTAAAACACAGCCACCATTTTCCCCTGCTCCACGGACTCCTCTGTGGGGCGTCTGAGATACATGAAGAAGAGAGTCCCATAAAATATGATGACAGCTGTCAAGTGGGACCCACAGGTGGAAAAGGCCTTCCGCCTCCCTTCTGCTGAATGCATCTGTACAATGGCGATGAGAATGAACAGATAAGAAATGAGAACTACAGTCAGAGAGTAAGTGGCATTAATACCTCCAAGTATGACCATGGAGTACTCTTTGACAAAGGTCCCAGCACAGGCCATTTTGATGAGAGGTGGGTCCGCACAGTAGAAGTGGTTGATCTCAATTTTCCCACAGAAGTATAAGCCATAGGTCAGTAATGTTGCTACCAGACTAGTCAGAAAACCATATACGTAAGGGAACGAGATCAGTCGAACACACACAACCCTTGACATTCTGCTGCCATAGAGCAGAGGCTTCCCGATCGCCATGTATCTATCGAAGGCCATCACAGCAAGGATAAAAAATTCTACGTGGACTAGGGCAATGAAAAAGAAACACTGTACCAAACAGCCATTGTAAGAAATCGTTTTTGTCTCCGATAACAGGTTTTCCAACATTTTAGGGGTAACATTGGAAGAAAACCACACATCCACAAATGACAAATGACTGAGAAAAAAGTACATGGGGCTGTTGAGCTGAGGACTGACTTTAATTAACACAATCATGCCAATATTGCCCACTAAGGTGATAATGTAGACCACAAGGAAAATGATGAAGAAGAGAATTTGCCATTCCTGATGACTGGTTAGTCCCAAAAGAATAAACTCTGTCACATCAGTGAAGTTGAGCATTTTCTCAGTTCTAGGCCAATGTTAGTTATAAATCTCTGCAATAACAAAAAGGGAATGAATTTGAAAATCAAGCATTAATTATTTATTAATTTACACTTTTAGCCATGCCCACTTTGATTGATTTCCTTGTTACACACCTAGGACTGCTTTCTGCCACTATTGCCAGCAGGTCTCTGGTGGTCACTAAGATGAGTAAATACATGGGCTCTACTATATAACAGTGACACTAACTATTGTGATTAATACACGCTAGTACTAAATATTGGGAATGACCAAATATTCCAAGACTACCTTTTAGTAGTCTTGGAACATCTCTCCTTCCCAGGACTGGCATGTTTTGGTAGTTTCACATTTTTTGGATATTTATGAAGAGTTATATTCTCTTTGGACCAAAAGTCAAAGATAAATTTTACACCACCTCTTTTTAATTCTAAATATATTTTTCATGATTAAAGGAGAAAGCCAATTAATCAAATAACCTATCAGCTCTAAATTGCAGATAAAAAATATTGCTTAATCTAATCTCATACTTGTACTCATTTAAACTGAAGAGGCACAAACTAATCACAGTCATCATCAAAACCAAGTTAAAAGGACGAACCACTTATACATGTTCATATGTATTCATACATTTATGCATGTTCCCTGCATACTGACTTTTTGCGTATCACATTTAATTCCAATCTACTAGCTAGCATCCACTGTACTGTCCTTGAGATTTAAAAATAAGGAAAAAAAGGAGATTACTGTTACTACTTATAGTGGTATTTATGTAAGTAAATTTTCTGAAATCATGATACACTCTTACAGAGTTACACCAGGGGAAGAAAGTAAGAAGTGCTTGATTCTTCTTTTGAGATCCAGTGGACTTTAAGAAAGCTTCTTGGGTGTTTTGCAAATTTATTTTGAAATATTGGTTGTATCACATACCCCTTTCTCCAGAACAATATTTTGCAAGTTATTTTCCTAGGAAAACACTAGTTTCTTTTATGTTAATAGGGATTATGAAGAAAAATCCACCAGTATCCCTTCATCAAATAAAAACGAGGAATCTTTATATCCTATCCAATCATTTAGAGACACACAATCTAATAGTACAATTACACTCTGAGAAGTTTCAGGGAAAAAATCTATTCAACTTACTTTAGCTTGCATTGACTTATCTCAGGAAGAGAGGCAAGAGAGAGATTCCATCAGCCTCAGTGAACATGGAACACAGACTGTACTTCTAGCCCATAAGAATCTTGAGACAGCTTTCCAATGGCACAATGAACTTCTGATGGAATAGTGTCATGCCCTTGAAGATGAAATACCATTTCTAAGACACAATATTATTCCAAAAACTCTTGCTTAACCTTCAGAATTACACTTTCTTCAATTACACTCTGATGGGACCTATCCATGGTTATCACTGGGTAGTGACCAGGACAGACAAGAACAGGCAATAAGATACACCTCATTCCCATAGTGAAAATAAACACACGTGTCCTCAAACATAATGCACTACCTCCCACTCACCTCATTTGAAAAGGAAAGTTTTCTCTGGAGAAAGGAGAATGCTCACAATCATAGTCGATCAGACCAAACTGCATAACTCCACACTCTCAGGCTAATTAAGGAAAAGTTGAGGCATTAACTCATGGCTAAACAAACTATCAATAATTAGAGTTAAAGTTGTTTGAAACTAGATAATCTGACTTGGAATATATTTAGGCAGAAAAATATTTATAGAGTTGATAATTTCATATCTAAACTCCTTTGTTTTATATGATAAAGAATACCACCCTCCATCCCCAGCTCTAAGGCTCCATGACACCTTATGGGACTCATTTTGCCTTAGAAGAGTTTTTCAATGTTCAATATTTTTGGACAATATTGCAGTCAAACCCAAAAAACTTCTTCCAATTTGCCCATTGATCAAATATCTTTACAGCAGAAAAACAATAAAAGAAACAACCTTTCAGATGAGGAAAGAAAGAAAAGGGAGAGAGAGAGAGAGAAAAGAAATTTCCTTCCTTCCCTTCCTTTACTGTCTCAAGGCCCAGTACAGAAGGGTGTCCTGTTACGCGTTAGGTCTCTGGATCTGAGTCTGTTTTTATTTCCTGACACCAACACTTCCCAAGAGCTCCCAGCTGAGATTTTGTTGAAAATGTTTTTGTGTGGATTTGTTAGCATTTCGTTAAGAATGAATGTCATTCATCTATTGTGGCCATGATTGCCACAGGAATGATGCTGCGTTTTCTCTATCACATCAAGGGAGACATAACATGTATTTATTTCATTCTCATTTGCTTTTGATATCTGCCAGGTGTCAGCACCATACTTGTAAGTAACAAGTATTTTGTACTTATTACTTAAGGAGAATTAGGTGTTGCTGTGTATTTTGTAGGTGGGGGTTGGGGAAGAGACTGTGCTCTGTGAATACCATGTTGCTCCTCAGACTTTCAGCCACTAGGTCACAGCCAGTGATGTTCTTAGGTAAATCTGTCATTACTGTGATGGTAGTCAGGTGGAGATTCTCTAATTATATCGTTTATTTCATATTTACCATTTGGCAATTCACTGCAGAGTTCTGCTTTCTCTTCAACCTGTTGATGTATGCGTGTCTAGAGAGGTTTGTTGATTGACACAGCAGACAACCTGTCTTGTATTGGAGATGTGAGGAACGCTTTGTTTTTATTGGCCTTCACATTTTTGAACTGGGTCCCAGGGCCCTGCGGGTAACAAAGGAAAAATAGGCCCCCAGCCACCCTGTTTAAATGTATCAAGGCATTTTCAATGTTCAGTGTGACAGGACCTTTTGGATTTAAGCATACATAGACATGCAGATATGAACTGAAGCTGAGAAAGTACATGTGGTCCCACTGAATTACAGTGGCTCTTAATCCCCTATGCATAAACAGAGTTTCCTTTAAATTATTTTAAAGTCTAACTCAATAGCATTTTGCTATTGTTTAGCTTACTACTCACAGAGTGTGTATTCATTGGCCAATATTATTTACCTACCAGTTTATCATTCATGTCACAAAACTTAAAACCTACCACCTTAAAGAATATATATTTGTGAGTCTTTAAGACATAAAGGATGGGGCCTGGATGGTGTAGCTCAGTGGATTGAGTGCGGGCCTGCGAACCACACAATTGCGGTTCGATTCCCAGTCAAGACACATGCCTGGGTTGCAGGCCAGTTACCAGCAGGGGACTCACAAGAAGCAACCATACATTGATATTTCTCTCCTTCTCTCCTTTCCTTGCCTCTAAAGACAAATAAATAAAATCTTAAAAGGAAGAAAGATTTACATTTAAAAAAANATTACACTCTGATGGGACCTATCCATGGTTATCACTGGGTAGTGACCAGGACAGACAAGAACAGGCAATAAGATACACCTCATTCCCATAGTGAAAATAAACACACGTGTCCTCAAACATAATGCACTACCTCCCACTCACCTCATTTGAAAAGGAAAGTTTTCTCTGGAGAAAGGAGAATGCTCACAATCATAGTCGATCAGACCAAACTGCATAACTCCACACTCTCAGGCTAATTAAGGAAAAGTTGAGGCATTAACTCATGGCTAAAAAAACTATCTATAATTACACTTAAAGTTGTTTCAAGTTACACAATCTGACTTGGAATATATTTAGGCAGAAAAAATATTTATAGAGTTGATAACTTCATGTCTAAACTCCTTTGTTTTATGTGATAAAGAATACTATCTTCCATCCCCAGCTATAAGGCTCCATGAAAACTTTATGGGACTTATTTTGCCTTAGAAGAGTCTTTCAATGTTCAATTTTTTTGACAATATTGTAATCAAACCCCAAAAATCTTCTTCCAATTTTGTGCATTGTTCAAATATATTTATGGCACAAAATACAATAAAAGAAACAATCTTTCAGATGAGGGAAGAAAGAAAAGGGAGAGAGAGAGAGAAAAAAAGAGAGAAATTTCCTTCCTTCCCTTCCTTCCCTTCCTTCCCTTCCTTCACCTTCTCAAGGCCCAGTCCACAAGGGTGTCCTGCCTTTAGGTGCCAGGTCTCTGGATCTGAGTCTGTTTTTATTTCCTGACACCAACACTTCCCAAGAGCTTCCAGCTGAGATTTTGTTGAAAATGCTTTTGTGTGGATTTGTTAGTATTTCATTAAGAATGAATGTCATTCATCTATTGTGGCCATGATTGCCACAGGAATGATGCTGCGTTTTCTCTATCACATCAAGGGAGACATAACATGTATTTATTTCATTCTCATTTGCTTTTGATATCTGCCAGGTGTCAGCACCATACTTGTAAGTAACAAGTATTTTGTACTTATTACTTAAGGAGAATTAGGTGTTGCTGTGTATTTTGTAAGTGGGGTTGGGGAAGAGACTGTGCTCTGTGAATACCATGTTTATCCTCAGACTTTCAGCCACTAGGTCACAGCCAGTGATGTTCTTAGGTAAATCTGTCATTACTGTGATGGTAGTCAGGTGGAGATTCTCTAATTATATCGTTTATTTCATATTTACCATTTGGCAATTCACTGCAGAGTTCTGCTTTCTCTTCAACCTGTTGATGTATGCGTGTCTAGAGAGGTTTGTTGATTGACACAGCAGACAACCTGTCTTGTTGTATTGGAGATGTGAGGAACGCTTTGTTTTTATTGGCCTTCACATTTTTGAACTGGGTCCCATGGCCCTGCGGGTAACAAAGGAGAAATAGGCACCCAGCCACCCTGTTTAAATGTATCAACACATTTTCAATGTTCAGTGTGACAGTTATACAGGGTGCAGTCAAGGGGGGTGCAAAAAAAAAGATTTGGAATAGTGTCCAGAACTCAAAGTGTATAGGAATATTGGAGGAAATATTAAGATGTCCTCACCCCCCCCCACCCCAGGTGTCAGCTGGGGGAAGGGACAAATGGAATAGGACCATTGAGTGTTGTTTTGCATAACAACAGTTTTGCAGCTAACCTCTGGAATGGTCATTTAACATATCTGTATCCTTTAACTGGTTTCATAGATACGTTAAATAGCTGTGGCCAAGTTTTCAGCCAGGGAGAAGTGAGTGGCTTCTACCCAAGATATAACTGGGGGGCTGGTCCTCTGAGACAGGGCCTGTGTGAGAGCTTGGAATAGTTTGGCTCTAGGACAAGGAGACATACTTGCCCAGGTGAAAAGGGAGAGCCATGTGGCTTTAACAGGGTGAGGATCCCCTCTTGGCCAGGTGTCAGAGAGAGCCATGTGGTTATGACAGAGTGCAGACCCTGTTTCCCAGGTGAAAGGGAAGGCAGAAGCAGCTTTGCCAGAATGGAGATCCCTGCAGCCAGGTGAAGAAGAAAGACACTTTTGGTGGAGTGTGGACCCCTGCAGCTTTGATACAAGAGGCCCACGCGGCTTTGGGGTGCTCTCTCTGGCCAAGTGGCCTGGAAAGCAGGAGAAACTTTGACTGGAACTTGGTACAAAGAACTCTTGCCAGTGGAAGGTGCTACATGACTTTGGATTAATTGGAGATCCTGTCTGGACAGTGACACAGCTGACAGTGCCAGTGGCCTGGAAAAGTGGACGTGTGCTCCTTTCCTGATTTACGGTACCCGGAGTTGGGACAGTGGGAGAAGGGAGCACTGTGTGTGTGTATGTGTGTGTGGGTGTATACCCTTAAAGACTTTAATATTTTAATGAGGGCATTAGATCTGAATAGCATTAAATAAACATTTTGTTTCCTTTTCACAAATCTCTGGCATTGAGAGATGTCTTTCCAATTGGCGGCGGACAGAAGACCCCAGTACATATTAGTATACCGTCCTTTGGAGGGGCCTGTTTTCTGTAGCAGTTTTTTTTTGCATCCTTCAATGGGCCAAGTATTGCCCTCCCACCCCCACCCGTTGGACCCTTGTTTGGTAACAACAGGAGCTTTTGGATTTAAGCATACACAGACATGCAGAGATGAACTGAAGCTGAGAAAGTACATGTGGTCCCACTGAATTATACTGGCTCTCAATCCACTATGCATAAAGCAGAGTTTCCTTTAAATTATTTTAAAGTCTAACTCAATAGCATTTTGCTATTATTCAGCTTACTACTCATAGATTGTGTATTCATTGGCCAATATTATTTACCTACCAATTCATCATTCATGTCACAAAACTTAAACTTTATCTACCACCTTAAAGAAATATATCTGTGAATCTTTAAGAAATAAAGGATGGCATCTGATCAGAGTGGAAAGTTATAATTTGAACATTTTTTTTAGTTAAAAAATTCCTGATTTATGTACAGTAATTGTGTGTTGCACTTATATAACTTTCATAAAGGTAAAAAAATAAAAACTCAAGGCAAACAAACATACATCAGTTGCATTGTGACTAGTGACTAAGTGAATTAGTCGGTGGACAGTGGGGCTTTGCTCTCACAGTGTGAGGTGAACTGTGAAAACTGCCACTCAGCAGGTGTCTATTACCTGTGAAAACTCAGTTCTTCCTGACAGTCTTTTCTCTTTTCAATTTTTGTGGACTCTTTCTGACATAAACATAAACGTAATTTTAAACACATTTTCAAATATTGAACTCCACTAAAATCATAAACTGGTTGCTTAGCTTTGTCTTTCACTCTTAAAACTTTTCTCACATACAGGGTGGGGCAAAAGGGTAGGTTTGCACTTGTTCACAGAGGAAATAATACAATAATTAGTAAATAGCAATGCAAGAATAAACTCTGTGTTTCACGTACAAACTACAGTAAATCTACTTTTACCCTACTCTGCATTCAAGAAAAAGAAAAAGAAACTAATACTCAGCAGGAAAACAACTTGATAAAATATTTTCCCTCCTTGTTGTATATATGCTCTGCAGTGTGCTGTGTTGTCAGTTTTGGACGTGCTTCTCAAAGTTCCTAGAGGAAGAGGAATTGTGTTTCAAGTGTTTGTCCAGAATGATTGAAAGATCACTGTGAACTGCCTGTGAATGTGTGCCATCCAAAGGAACAGGGGCAGGAAAAACAGATCACAGGTATATTTGTAAACTACCCAAACAATGGTTCTTTATAAAAGGATTAACTTTTGAAAAGAAACAAAATTTCCTAAATAAGAAGAACTTGGATTTTTGACGTTTGACACAGACATGAAAAATGTTTTAGACACCATCAGAGATGATGGAGAAAATACAGAGATGAATAGAGACTCTGTAGCCCAAAAAGAAATTGCAAACATGTCAACAGATCCTACTCATATCTCAATCAACAGACTATGCCTGTGGCTGCCTGTGCTACTCAACCTTAAGCATTTTGCAGGGCTTCGTGAGAGAGAAATCTTTATTTAGAAAGTCAGAGGTGATTCCACAGTAACAGATAATTTGGCAGACACACAAAAATGTCTATTAAAGATGGCAGTTTTGGTATTTTATAAAAGCGAAATACAGGAAAAACTGAATGGTAGTTACCCAACTGACAGCAATGGTGAACTGGTAGGGGAAGTGAAGGGTTAGGTCTGATCTTAGGTGCTGTGTGGTCTGCAGAATTTGGGGAATCTTAGAATCCCTTGTCTTTACCATCTAAAAGCATTAACATATATTCAACTTCCTCACAGTATAAAACTGTGTATTTCAAATTAAGTTACCAATAAAGGTAGATTTTTCTCCCCAAGACTAGGAATGAAAAAATATTAAATAGTCCAATTAAAGAGTTCAGTTTCCATTGTCTTGGTTAAATTCTCAGTCCATGACATTTTATGAACTTGGGCAAGTTTTATTTCTTTGTTTGGTTGTTTTTAGATTCTCTGTGCCTTAATATGAAATAACAGCAATAATAGTAATCATTTTCTTATGTGTTTATGAGCATGAAAAGAAACATTACACACTGACACCTAATAAATATACAAGAAACAATTATTATTAAATGGTTCAAATTATGGAATCTCTATAAAAAACTTCTCTCTCCTGCAATCACTTCACTTTCACATATTTAAATAACACTCCTACACACAGATAACATTTAAGGGATAATTGATGTTAATTAATAAAAAGTAATATAAAATCCAAGATGCAACCTTCATCTGACAGTTCTGGACAAATGCATTTGTATACCAACCTGAGAATGGGTAAAGATGCAGAGTGAAAAGGGAATGGAAAAGAGCTTGTACACACCAGGCAGAAGAGAACTGGAGGACCATAAGAGGCATTTCCCTTAAATCTTTGCCTTAGGAACAAGGAATTAATTAAGCAGCTTCCTCTAGAAATGACCCTGGGGGGAGTACATCTCTAGAGGAAGAGGTGATTGTAGACTTTCTTCTTTTGGAAGTGAGGGAGGACAGTGTAGGGGAGAAGGGCACCATTAGGAGTCATTTTAAAAATAATTAATTTATTAATCTTTTAAAATTTTTCTGCTGTTTGTTCTATCACAGTAGTCCCAATTGACTGATGTGCACAATTTTATTCCCACCTGCCCGGTCAAATTGAAGTTGTTTAGATTTGTCCTGGGATCAATTAACAGAATTTGCTTAGGGTTTGCATCACAATAAAATTGGTGGTAGTGTGACTCAGTTTGCTTAAGGGTATCTTTTTTCTGTACTTCAGTCTGTGTCACTGGGCTTTTCCAGAGAAAGAAGAAACAAGTATTATTCCTTATAGTTAAATTTTTAATTTATCAAAGCAGGAAAAAATATGTTTGCTTTAACTTAGCTTATAAACAAAGAAAACTAGAAACTTAATCATAGCAACAATAATGCATTTATTAAAGTTAATATATGCCAGACAATTAAACTTAATTCTCACAAATATCTCCTAAGATATTTATACTATTCTCATTTTTACAGGCAAATATCCTAGTCTTAGAGAAGTCCGGTGCCTTACTAAAGGTCACACTTTCAATAAATCAAGGAATACATTCCTGATTGCAGAACATGATCCTAGCATTACACTGTTAACTACCTCATTCTATTAAACAGCAACTATTAACAGGACAGACTAAAAAAATCTCCATTTCTGACCCAAAAGGAGTCTCATTTTCAATATATGATTAATGTTAATGTATAGTACATTAGAGCCTTTATAGACTTAAGAAAAAAAAAGAAAGAGTAAATATATCTCTACTTTCCCCCAAATTTCCTAAAAAATAACTTATGAAAATACACCCTAAATTCCAAAACACCAACAAGACTGTTATCACCTTCTGATAGTCATTTTAAGGTACAGCATAAATAAGATCTTAAATGGATATCATAGGATATTAAGTATTGTTTCAGGAAAAACTCTATTGTTCTTGTCCACACAGGAAAGAATTACAGATTAGCAAGTCTAGTATGCAAGCAAAGTTTGTTAGAGATATTTTTTCATGGAGGAGACTAGGCCCTGCTGAGGCAGGAGTAAAAGGCATAGGTAAAGGGCATAGTTAAAAGCAGGGGTGGCAAAAAGTATCAGGTCCTTTGTCCTGAGGACTTACAGAGTTATTGGGAGGGGGTGACACACATATTGATTGGTGGGTAAAGGGATTGCCAGCTTCCCTGGGTGGGGTGTGACTACCCAAAAGGAGGTATGTATGGGAGTCTGATAGCCTGAATTCTTATCTTGCTCCAGACCACATTTGTTCATCTTGTAAAACATACATGTGACAGGAGACATTGTTATTTCTCTCACCTCACAGTCATTCAGCTTGTGAGCCCAAGGACCTATGTTTCTGTATTCTATATTTGGAGGTCCAGAAAATGGGCTTCTCAGACCAGCAAGTCATTTGATTCTAGCTCTTTTTGACTCTTGAGTTTGAATTTATTGACATTAGATAGTTTCACACTGTATGAAAATCCTGTCATGACAATTGTCCATGAAGGCCACAAGTCCTCTCCTCTGATACGAATAATAATCGCATCCTTTCCTTTGTTGCTAAGACATTAATGCCAACCAACAGAGAAGCTAAGTAAGAAAATTATAGTATAGCACACCCTTGTTCTTCATTGATCAAGTATTAGCAATTTTGATCATGCTTGGGCAATCTCAGAGCATTAAAGTATATTGTAATTTGGCTGAAGGCATATTAGAATCACATGTGCTGGGATGTTGGGAAGAAAGGGGTGGCAGGTAGGAAGGGGACTAAGTCTCATATTTGCATGTGAGTCAGCCATGCTGCCCATGTGGACATCTAAACACAATTAAACCGAACAGTATGATTTATAAAAATAACTTCAGTTAAATAACTGTTCACAGAGGCTTGCTTGTGATTTCTAAAAATGTCCCTGAGCACATAAAAAAATTAGGAAGTTTAGAAATTAGATCTTGTGTGCCAACAACCTGCATTAAGGAAACACAATCTTGTCTGGCATCTTGATTTCTAAAATAGCCAAATGCATTTGAAAAACATTTGAAGGCATTTTTATGATGCTGCAAGTAAAAGCCTACTTATGTGTAATATTGAGACTCTAGAATAAAAATGTTTTTGTGGCAAAATATGGTAACAGAGATTTCACTCAAGGGCATTGAGAACATTTGTGGAGACCTTGTCAAGTACCTAAGATCCTCACAAAACTTGTGAAATAAGACATTATTTATTTTGAGTCTTGGGAATCATTGGAAGTGGGTTACGAACTATTACTTAGATGAGTAAGTAGTAAAAATGAGATTTTTTTTTAAAATGGAGTGCAGATGGCTGTTCGCTGGTGAGGTCATGGCAGAACCCTTATCTTTTAGCCTGATCCAGTGCCCCAGAATAAACATTTTCTAAACTCTCTTACAGGGAGGTTTGAGGCTATGGTTAAGTTCGGCCGAAGAGACCTAAGAAAATGTGTTGTATAGTACATTTATTCTAGAACATTGAAGATCATTTGCATGTGTGGGCTGGCTTCTGAGCAGCCACTTTACATCTTAAGGTGACCTTAAAAATGTAAGCCATGCTTAGAATAAAACAAGCTGGAAAGGATTCAGAGACCAAACTCAATAAAGCTGACACACAAATTGGAGACTGATAAGCTCCAGACTTCTTTTATCTGACCACAAAACAAAACAAAGTAAATATTTAGACTTGTTTAAGCCACTACTTTTTGTGTAAGAAATGACACTAGCCGATACAGGAAAGTGAGTGAATTGCCTGAATGTTACCTCCTATTCTTCCCATTTTCAGCCACCGCTTTCAGGAATTTTGACCTTGTCTGCTATCTGACACAAAGTTAGAACTGTGCAAAACTAGCTTCAAAAGAGATGTTTGACCCAATAATATTATGTCTTGCTGTGTCTAGAAATATTTTAATGGCAGTTGAGCACTTTTATTTCTCGAGTTTTTGTTTCCCTATTGCTTTCCTCAATGCCTCTTTCACATCCTTGTTCCTGAGGCAAAGGATCATGGGATTCACCCTGGGGATCACCATGGTGTAACACACAGCCACCATTTTGCCCTGTTCCATGGACTCCTCGGTGGGATGTCTCAAATGCATGTAGAATAGAGCTCCATAGAAAATTGTGACCACTGTCAGGTGGGAGCTACATGTGGAAAACGCTTTCTTTCTTCCTTCTGCAGAACGGCTTCTAAGCATGGTGACAAAGGTCATCATGTAGGATGTGAGAATGATCAGGAGGGACTGGTCATTGCTGTAGCCAGCGACTATGTACACTGATAACTCTTTGCTGTAGGTGTCAGAACATGCCATTTTGATAAGAGGAGGATCAGCACAGTAGAAATGATTAATTTCATTAGCCCCACAGAAAGAGAGGTTGTAGGTCCTCACAGTCTCCATCACACTGAGGAAACTATAAACATAAGAGACAATGACCAGGCAAACACAGACATGCTTGGACATTTTGCTACTGTACAGCAGGGGATGGCAGGTGGCCATGTAGTGGTCATAGGCCATGACAGCCAGCATGCAGTGCTCTGTGAGGACCACAATGACAATGCAGCATTGCACAATACAGCATTGCACCAAACAACCCGCATATGAGATGGTCTTCTTCTCCAATAAGAAATTTTCTAGCATTTTCGGAGTGACTTTTGTGGAGAAACACAGATCTAGAACAGACAAACTTGAGAGAGAGAAGTACATGGGAGTGTGAAGTCGAGAATCAGTTTTGATTAAAACAATCACACCCACATTCCCTATCACAGTGACAACGTAGACCACAAGGAACAGCACAAAGAAAGCAACTTGCAACTCTGGGCAACTAGTTAGACCCAGGAGAATAAATTCTGTTACTCCAGTGTAGTTTCTTCTAGACATTTCTTTGCCTCATATGAGATGCATTGGTCGAATTATCTAAAGAGAGATAAAAAAAGGCTTTTTTAATCACTGAATATTATATGAGGTTACATATTGTAAAAAGATCCAAAAGACCTTAGTTATGTGATCTCAGTAGCATTTTCATGTTAGATATGAACATATATACCATAACCAAGGAAAATGTTTCAACAAACGATTTCTATTCAGGTTACATTTGTAATCCCACTGTACAGTTAAGTTCCAGGCTAAAGATAAAATTACAAATTTAAGTATCTCAATACTTTGGGAAATTTAAAAATATAAATAACTTATCTATCAAAGAAAATGTTGTAATGTAAATTTAGAAATGCTTTAGAAATTTTGTCTGCATTCTTTCTTATATACACATAAAAGGTTATAAAGAACTTTGAAGATAAAACAGGTAAAGTTCATTTTGAGAAACACTAAGAAACTGAGTTGTGAGCAGATAAGATGATGGATATCAGAACTTCATCTCATATTTCCTAGACTGATGATTTACTAATGTATTATATATCTCAACCAGTACAAATTTACATAGTTTCATATCATAAAATTGAAGTTTAAATTGAAGCATAAATTGAAGTTTGTATCTAACTGTAATTTTCTTTGGGACAATTTTGACATTAGCAACTGTCATTATCAGAGAACTTGTCAGAAGCTGGGTAAACTTTTCATACCCAATGAACAGACTCAGAATGTCAATATGAGTAGAACTTCATTTTTCACCTTTCCTAAGACTGCAAGGGGGACGAATAGATCTGGTTCATTTGTGTTTGAAGGTATAACCAGGCAACAACAATAATAACAGTTGGTGGGTTCTTTTATTCCATGTACCATATGAAAGCACTTTCCATGTATTATTTGATTTGATACCACATAATACCATTTTACAGTGTGGAAATACAGATGGTTTCTTGAATCTTTGATTTCAAATCCTATTTTTTTAGCTATTAAATAGTATTAGGTCTTTCAATAATTGTACCTACCTTATTAACATTAAATTTCATAGTTTATAAAATTCTTTAAGTCACTTTATAAAATCTTGTAAGCCATTTGGTTATTTATGTTTAAATGCTTAGAACAAGTAATTATTGGCCATACTTCAAGTTATAGTCATGGTAATACAGGATACTGGAAGTAAGATGGTAGACAAGATAGAGGCAGTAAGTTCTACAAGATTGACTACTCAAGTTCAGAAAATTTAACACTGTGACCTTAGCTCATAGATCAGAAATGGAACAACCAGCAGAGGAATCAGATATAGTTCCTAGTTTAGTGTTTTTCCTCTTTATTGTGCTACTTTCTGGCAGAGTTCATCACTTCCTGTCAGCGGAGTGGACTGCTTAGGAAAATATTATAACTGTTGCTTAAAATGTTAAAATTCAATTTATCTAATATTATTACTTCTTATCCTAAACCAATGATTACACTGTAAGCTACTGGGGAAAACAAATATGAATGAAATAGGATCTTAAACTAGAATTGGCCCCTTTTTTTGGAAGTATAGGTGGTAAGGACACACCAGACATTCTTAAAAAGGAACCAGATGGAAGAGTAAAGGACAGGCAACCAAGGTATCAGTGCCCAAACTTAAAACAGGAGGTAGTTTGTAATGAGAATCTAGGATAGTGTGTAGGTATTGTGATTCAATTGGCCAGAGGGAAGCCAAGAGCTTTTTTTTTAAGCTCTCTGTCCATGAGCAACTTTTCCAGTTCAAGATCTTTTTTATAGTACTGACTTCATATCTAAGTGTTCCGCAATTTTGCTCAGATCTCACTGGCTATAGATACACATCATATTTTAGTGGAAACCATTATTGTTAACCATATTTCAATTCTAGAACTGTGGGGCTATGACAGAGAAAATTAATATAAAACTACCGTCCGGGGGAGACCTGTCACACTGCTGCTAAGCATCATGAAACACAGCACACACTCAGATGCAGTTAGCAAGTCTGATGATGAGTCCAGTGACTGCATGCAGAACCTGCCAAAACAGACAATCCTTCTCACTAACTAGTTGTGTTAAGGTCTCTCCGACCCCATTCATTTCTCTGAGCATGATCAGACTGATTCATATTTCAAGTATCTGGATTAAAAAAAGATATTCTGAAAACAAAATTCCCTTGGAATACAAACATGGGCTGTGGAAAAAAAAAAAACAGATCCTAGACAGAAACAGGATACTGGAAAATAATTCAGAATCTTATAAGAGATTGATAAAGGGCTTAGAGATCTTTTCATCTAAACCTCGTAGCTACATATACTGAAGCTAATTTCTTCATATCTTTAATGCTTACAAGAAAAGGCCTATTTAAACATGTACTTTACTTCTGAGAAGTCAAAAACATTTTAAAGCATTAACAAACTACATGGACCTACACTTTAAAATTGTTTTTTCTTGTGGAAGGTGATGACAGTAGACACCCAGACATTAAGTAATTGGAAAACACAAAAAGAATATTATTTGCAACTAATACTAGTGAAACATCTGCTGGAGATCTATAGTACCAAATTCTACCAGAATGATTCAAAAACACTGGTAATATAAAGAGAAAGACAGAACTGAGTAAATACCTATAAATTTTCTCTCACTAAAAATGCACTGTCTGTGCAAATTTCCCAGGAAACTACCTATTTCAACACATCTATATCTAAAAGAGTATGCAATTTAAATAATAGAGTACATAAATTGCTAGATTTTAAAAACTAGCATGTGAACACATTTCCTCTCCTACTTGTAAAAGTATGAGTGTCTTCTTAGTGACCACAAAGGTCAAATTCTTGCCCGTACTATAGGATTTATATTCAACTTGATGACATCAGCATTTATCTCAGGAGAATCCTCAACTGTTTCAAGGAGCAACTAAAAATAAAATCCCAATTGGGAGCATTTTCATGAGAAGAAACACTAATTGGTAGTACTACACTTTCTCAATTCTGTATTTTATATTTCATTGAAATGTAAACCATTTGCCTACTGCGAGTAGTGGTGAAATATGTTATACAATAATGAAAGCCAAATTTGCCATCCTCTGGGGACAAAATTTCTCATGAAACTGAATTCAAGTAATTTTCTTCATCATTTCAAGTTCTCTGATTTCCTATGTTGTTCATCCTTTAACTAATTCACACAAAATATGTATTTAGCAGAAAGTTCACTGTTGTTTAGTCTTCAGAATACAAATATGAAAAATATATTCTTCCACTAAAAGAGTTCTCATATTGATGGAGTACTTAAATAAATAACACTAGGTGTAAATGATTAGTTTCCAGAAGAAAAATGCATGGAATGTGAGAGACAGATACCTCCTACCAGTGACAACAGCATAGATAATAATCAACAAATGTATGCTAAATATATGAACTGCATTTAATTTATAGTTTCTATCATGCCTCCAGTGTTTGCAAAAGTTTCCTAAAACTGAGTCCAAAATTGAATTCAGAGCATAGTTGCCATAAAATGTAATTGAGGAAAAGATGTCTTACAAATAATATTTGATATTCACAATAATCCCATAAAATGTGTGTCAGTAATCATGGTTTGTAAGTGAATAAACAGACCACATCGGGTAGCTATTCTAAGCTAACCCAGCTAAAAGGTAAATAATAAAACTGAGATTTAGAATCAGGTCTAAATAAATCTAAAGTCAATCCTTTGCCTATCATATCATGATGTTATTTTTTCTTTGTTCATTCATTTCAGCAATAAGAGGTTGAAGTGACTATTTTAACAGGTGGTATGAATCTTGAAATGGATGGAAATGAAAAAGAATCACACAAAATTCTACATTTCTTTTGTGAGTTGACAGTGAGTTGTATTCCATGTCTCCTCATTCAAGAAGCTGTACTTAAATCTTAAATCCTGAATCTCACTTGTCACCATGGAAAGAAAAAACTACCCACTGAAGATCTTTCTCACCAACAATATTTTGCTCAACTGAGAAGAGACACATATGAATTCTAATCTACCTCACTGTTCACAAGTAACCACACACTTCCACCTAAACCCAAAAGATAATTATAAATTCTATCATGTGCACGAAGGGCAACAAAATTAAAACAACTAGTGAACAAATTAATAAAGATACAAAATGTAAACTTTTGTAATAGAAATTTTACTTTTTGTGTTCGGATTTTTAAAAAATCTTTAAAGTTTTAAAAGTGCAGTGTTCATGAGATTCCACATATAAGTGAAGTCATATGGTATTTGTCTTTCTCTGACTGGTTTATTTCACTTAACATAATACTCTCCAGGTCTATCCATGCCGTCTTAAAGATATTTTTATGACCAAGTAATATTCCATCGTATAAATGTACCACAGCTTTTTTCACCCATTCATTTACTGATGAGCTCTAAGGATGCTTCAAATGTCGGCTACTGTAAATGGCACTGCAGTGAGCACAGGGCTGCATATATTCTTCTGAATTAGTGTTTCAGGCTTCTTTGGATATATTCCTGAAAGTGGAATTGCTAGGTCATAAAAAAGTCTCATTCTCAATTTTTTGAGTTAACTCCTGTTTTACACAGTGGCTGCATCCATCTGCATTCCCACCAACAGTGTGTGAGGGCTTCCTTTGCTCCACATCCTCGCCAACACTTGTTTGTTGACTTATTGACAATAGCTATTCTGACATGTATGAGGGGGTATCTCACTGTGGTTTTAATTTGCATTTCTTTGACAGTTAGTGACATTGAGCATGTTTTCATATGTCTATTGTTCATCTGTATGTGCTCATTGAAGAAATGTCTATTTAGGCACTTCGCTCATTTCTTAATTTTGTTGCTTATTTTTTGTAGTTATTGCCATTTTATTGCTTTCTTTTTAAAAATTTTTTATTTTGTTGCTTATTTTTTTTGGTGTTGAGTTGCATAAGTTTCTTATACATTTTCAATATTAAGCCCTTGTCAGATATATTGACAAATATTTTCTCCCCTTTAGTGACCTGTCTTTTTATTTTGTTGATGATTTCTTCTACTGTGCAAAAACTTTTTTAGTTTGATGTAGCCCCACTCATATGTGGAATCTAGTGAACAAAATAAACTAACAAACAAAATAGAAACATACTCATTGATACAACAAACAGACTGCCAACTATCAGAGGTGAAAGGAAATGGTGGCTAGGTGAAAAATGTGAAGGGATTAAGCTAAGAAAAAACTCATGGACACTGACAACAGTGTGGTGATTAGAAGAGATTAAAGGGCCCTGGCTGGTGTAGCTCAGTGGATTGAGCGTGGACCTGTGAAGCAAAAGGTTGTATATATATGATATAGAATTGTATCCCTGAAACCTATGTAATTTTGTTAACCAATGTCACTCAAATAGGTTCAATAAAAATAACATATAAATAAACAATTGCAATGTTTCTTACTGTTATACCAAATTTCTCATTTTACCATAAATTTTGTCCTATAATTTGAAAAAAAGGTCTAGGAAATGCTCTGGGGCCAAAAGAATAGTGATATCTTCTAGGGAAATATATTTTTCCTTAACAGCTCTCTGGTTAATGCTTCTTTCACATCTTTATTTCTAAGGCTATAAATCATGGGGTTCAACATGGGAATTACTGTGGTATAAAATGCAGCCACCATTTTCCCCTGCTCCACAGATTCTTTTGAAGGGGGTCTAAGATACATGAAGAAGAGTGTTGTATAGAATATCGTAACAGCTGTCAGGTGGGAGCCACAGGTAGAGAAAGCTTTGTGTCTGCCTTCTGTGGAACGAATCCTCAGGATAGCAGGAAAAATATAAAGGTAAGAAATCAGGATGATGAGGAGAGAAAAGGAAAGGTTACATCCAGCCACAACAAACATTGATGTTTCTTTGTTGGTGGTATCAGAGCAAGCCAGCTTAATCAGAGGGGGGTCAGCACAGTAGAAGTGATTGATTTCGTTGGAGCCACAGAAGACGAGGCTGTAGGTCCACATGGTCTCCATCAGCCCAGTGAGCGCTCCATACACATAAGGCACCGTGATGAGGGATGTGCACACGCTCTTGGACATTTTGATGCCATAAAGCAAAGGGTTGCAGATGGCCATGTACCGGTCAAAGGCCATCACAGCCAGGATATAGATCTCCACGTGGACCAAGGCTATAAAAAGGTAACACTGCACCAGACAAGCAGGATAGGAAATGGTTTTCTTCTCTGACAAGAAAATCGCCAGCATCTTTGGGGTCACGTTGGAGGAGAAGCACAGATCCACAAAGGACAAGTGGCTCAGGAAAAAGTACATGGGCGTGTGGAGCCGGGCATTGACCTGGATGAGTACGATCATGCCCAGATTCCCTGCCACTGTGGCCACGTAAATGGCCAGAAACAGCAGGAAGAGGAGAATCTGCAGTTCCGGGCGATCAGTCAGTCCAAGGAGAATGAACTCAGTCACTGAGGTGAAGTTTCTTCTCATCACGTCCTTCAGTGACAGAAGGAAACTGGACATTTATAATAAGATTAAAACAAAATGAAAAAAAACCTACTTACATTAATGATCTTTTTTTTCCTTCTTCTCAGGAATTTTTTTCACCCCATTTCTCCTGGTGTCAAACTCAGTGTCATTCAGGCATCAGAAGCCAAAGGTATCAGAGCAGCTCTCTTGACCTTTGCAATATTGATCTCCATCTCATTTACTTCCCTCTCTTTCTTTCCACCTCCTTCTAATGCTTCTGTCCCTTTTCCCTTTCTCCACTTTCTCCTTCTCTACCTGTGCTCCTGTCTTTTGTTTGATAAAAATACTTCATGTATTTTCATCATGTACTTCATACCCATCCCAAATATAATCTTCAGGACTAAAGAATTCATTTATTCCTAATTATCATAATAAAAAGAGAATTATTTTAAGCAGGCATTAGTGTGGTTATTTTAAGATTTATTTATTTTCAGAGAGAGGGAAAAGGAGAGAGAAAGAGAGGGAGAGAAACATTGATATGCCAGACAAACATCAATCGGTTGCCTCTTACATGTCCCCAAATGGGGACCTAACCTTCAACCCAGGCATGCGCCTCGACTGGGAACGGAACCAGCGACTCTTTGGTTCCCATGCAGGCGCTCAATTCACTGAGCCACATCAGCCAGGGCAAGAGAATTGTTTTAAAGAGAGAAAAGGACCTGGTAACAAAGTATTTCTTCAAATGACATTTTTTAAAAATAACTTTCACCTGACCGATTCCCTGCTAGAGAATCCTTAGAAATTAAATTGGACTACTTTGATGTTTTATCCCCTTTCACACTCTATAGAATTTGGACTTTCAGGTGGGGCATAGGAATTTTCTTCTTCTTTTTGGGGGGGAGTGGGGTGATACATACATAATTGCATTTTGGCAACATCCAGCCTTTAAATTCTCCAACTATTAGTACCCCGATAAAATTAGGTTGGACAGAGTTGCTGGTAGTTGAAAGTGATGGAAATTCTCTCCTTGTGATCTCCCACTTCTGGTTTTCACTGTGAAATCCAGAGGAAGAGATTCCCAGTTCAGAAAGGGGCAGGCGGGGAAAAGATGCTTGTCCTTGTGATCTGACATAAGTCAGTAAATTCAAGGTGGATGAAATATTTTTGTATCAGATTGATGGCAGTGGACCTTAAAGACCAGAGTGATTCTGTGAAGTTCGGGCTGCCAGGCCTCCAGACCTCTCTGCAGGGTTCTCTGTTCTCTATGCCTGGTATTCTGGCTGCACATTGACTTAGAAAAACCACATGTCCTTCTAGAACAGGTTTTTTTTTTGAAGGGGGGGGGGGCTTGAGATAGAATTACTGATGTTGCTTGCAAACAAAGAAAAAAACTTATATTACTAATATTAACTGAAACATACATGTTTGTTTTTTATATGGAGGTCATCTATATCCACTAAGAACATCCTGTTCAGAGCTACTTCTCAGAGCTTCAGAGAATTCATGAGTTCTCTTGTTAGCCATTTATAAGATGCTGCCCTACTTTTTGGAAGCATTCATAATTCTGAATTTCAGTTTTATAATCAATTTATTGATTCAACAAACACTTTAATAGTCTTATACTCCAAACTTTGATTTAGGTGCTTTATAAATGTTAACTTATTTAATCTTCAAACCAACACTATTGTGTCCCGTCTTTCATAAATATAAATACTAACACACTTCTCAAGTTCATCACAGAAGAGATAATGTTATGGACAGTAGAGTGTACTGGTGAAAACATGGGCTATGGAGTAAGTTTCACAATTTAGCATCAGCACTTTTGATCCCAGTAATCTAGGGAATGTTTCTGGGGCCCAGTTTCTTCTACTGCAAAATGGCTTTAATAAATTGGAATGGCTACTGAGGATTATATAAATAAAGTAGATGATTTGCAGAACACTATGCCTAATATATGGTGATCCCAAAATAAATGTTAGTTATCAGTCCTGTTAAGTGAAGGGTCTTAGAGAATATTGATTAATATATTTTTATTCCCTATCATCTATCTTTATTACTCAATTACTTTTATAAGTAACAGTACCCTAAATAGTTAATATCTATACTTTTCTGGTAATTGGCACTCTTCTTTCCATCTAGTCATTTAAAACTATAAATCTAATCCTGGTAATGCATATGATTTCACAAATAACTAAAGATTCATGATCATCATTATATGCAGAATAAAGTAACCTACTTACCGGTGGAGAAAGAACCACCTTTACAAATAATATAAGTGGCTCTTCTGATGAATAAGGCAGGCAGAATTTATATCACTTGTATGTTAAGTCTCTCTCCCTAAGCAATTGCACAGATAGATGAAGGTGAAGCAATTACTTTGTTAGATCACTGCTTTCACTCAATGAGTTCCCTGGAGACATAACTGGCGCAATGCAGATTTAACATGGGAACCATCCACAGTCTAGTCAGTGTTTTCTCCTTTGTGTTCAATCTCAGTATTGAGGAGTCCATGCAGTAGTAACATTGACATTTGCCATGGACTGCATTCTGTTTGCCATGTTAATTTCAGCTGAATTCAATTTTCTGGTACAATTTCTGTATGTCATTGTCATAACTTAGTGTCACAATTTTATTACCATCTCACCTTGTGTTATAGACTGAATTGTGTCCCTCCAAACCTCATGTGGAAGTTCTGACTTCCAGCACTTCAGAATATGACTGGATTTGGAAATGGAATCTTCAAATAGGAAATTAAAGTGAAATGAGGTTATGTGAGTGCATTCTAATCCAAGGTGACTGGCATCCTTTTAGGAAGAGGACATTAGGACACAGACACATACAAAAGGAAGACCATATAAAGACATGGGGAGACAGCCAGCCACAAGTCTCAGAGAAGTCTCAGGATGCAAACAACCCTAGTGACATTTTGACCTTTTGGCTTCAAGAAATGTGAGGATAATGCTCTCCAGTTCCATCTATACTGTCGCGAAGGATAGGAGTTCCTTCTTTCTTTCTGCTGTGTAGTATTCCATTGTGTGAATGTACCACAGTTTTTTGATCCACTCATTTACTGATGAGCATTTAGGTTGCTTCCAGCACTTGGAGCTGGAATGCCCAATATTCATATATTGGGGTTCATAGGTCTAATCAACAAAACAAACAAGCAAGCAAAATATAACCAGATACATTTTAATAAAGAACAAACTGGCCAGAGAGGAGGAGGGAGGGGGATAACTCGGGACAGAAGAGGAAGGGTCATCAAGGAGCATGTATTCATGGAACAAAGGATTCATGGACAAAGACAAAGGAAGGCAGGATTGAGGATGGGAGGTAGGGGTAGGTGAGGCAGGGGAAAGCGGTGGCTGGAAAATGGACACAACTATGCTTGAACAACAATAAAAAAATTTTAAAAAAAGAAATGTGAGGAACTAAATTTCAGTTGTTTAACTCACCTACTTTGTGGTATTTTGTTTTGGCAGCCCTAATGAACTAATATATGCCGTGTACTGCAGATAAATAGAGAATGTTTTGATGTTAGATGGAAATGTTGCATCTTGAAGAGTACTATTGTTTTTAGCATTTTTTGAGTAAACTTCACACTAAAGTTTAATATACACATAGAAAATGTGCATAAGATTGACTCTGGATACCCTTTTCATACCCTTTCTCTGTTATTGTCCTTCAAGTTAAGTCTACCCTCACTTTTTTTTATAGCCAAACCAGGATTCTTTTTCTGATTTTTTAAAAGTTAATCTTCATTGTATAGTTTTTCATTACCATTTAGTCCCCTTATACTCCCCTCCCCACAGCAATCACCACACTGTTGTCCATGTCCATGAGTTCTTTTTCTTTTTTGTTCAGTCCCTCCACACCCTAACCACCCCCCACTATCTGTCATCTGTTATCCTCACTCTTAGCACTGTAGATTAATTATGTCTGTTTTTGAATTTTACACAACTGAAATCACACAGTGTATATTTTTATGTCCAATATTTGATGTACACTATGCTGAGGTCCAAACATCACATTGGTAATTGTTTTTGTTTGTTTGGGCTGTGAGAGCAAAACTACCATAGACAGGGTGGTTTATAAACAACAGAAATTTATTTCCACATTTCTGGGAGCTGGAAGTCCAAGATCAGGTTGCCAGCATGGTCAAGGGTCCTTTTCCTGGCTCATGGATGTCCACCTCTTTTCTATGTCCTCAGATGGAGGAAGGGGCAAGGGAGTCTCTCAAGCATCCTTCATGAGGGCTCTAATCCCATTCATGAGGCCTCAGCTCTGGTGACCTAATTACTTCCCAAAGGCCCTGCATCCAAATACCATTGCATTGGAAATTAGGTTTTAGCATGAATTTTAGAAGGACATATTCAGTCTGCAGCACTGATTTTCACTAGCGTTATTGAACATAATGAGTATAGCAATTACTCTTTCACTCCTATATCTGTGTATTATCTGTTGTATGGCTATACCAAAATTTATACAACCTTCTTACTTTTGAGATATACTTAGGGTGTTTCCAGATGTGGGTATCACAAAGACATTCTTGTGCATTGCTCTATGAATACATTTATGCATTTCTGCTTATTAGAATTCTGAGCAGAATTGCTGGCTTACAGTGTATGCGTATGTTGAGCCTAAGCGGATACTGCCAAATAGTTTTACAAACTGCTTATATGAATTTACACTAGCACCAGAATTATATCCATGGTGCAGTTGTTCCACTGTCTCACCAATACTGAAAACTTATGAGGTTTTAATTTTTAAAAAATCTTTGCTATTCTGGTATGTGTTTTTAGGGACGGATATCTTGTAGTTGTAATTTGTGTTTCCCTAATGACCACTCAAGTTGAACACATTGAAATATGTTATTTGGTTCTTTGAGTATATTTTTGTTCAGAACATGTTCATAATTTGCTGTGGTCTTTTATGCATTTTATTAACTTATTGAGTAATATTTTAAGGTCCTATGATAATTTATAGTTAGATTGCTTTAGAATTGTAGCTTCACTACTTACTACCTGTATAATCAGATGGAGGTCATTTAATGACCCTTTGCTTCATGTTTTCCCAAGTAGAAAACTGGGACAATTAACATCATATGTCTCAGTTGTTTGGATGACTACTGACATAATATCTGTAAATATCTGTTTTTTTTAAAGGTAAAGCTTTGAATATTGGTTGGTAAATAGTCAACACTATGAGAGTATTATCTATTAATCTTCTTTCTCATGTATTATTGCAAAATACATTCTATGTTTAGTTTTTCACTAGTGACATTTGCTATTTTAATACCCACACTAAGCTTAATAAACTGAAGTTATGCAGTGCTTTCACTGTCCTTCTAAAAGTACAAAAATTAAAAAAAATATATTAGTATAACTTCTTTCCTCTTTATAATTTGTTTTCCAGTAAATTAATTATATCTTTTGAACCTTCAATTACATATTATTATTGCTTTATATAGTCAGCATTTACATATATTTAGACTTGGAAGTTTGTTTTCCTCCTATTATTAAATATATTTTAGTAAGAAGTTAAGAGTACCCATCTGTGCTTTTTTCTCACTTTTCTTGAAGTGGTTATGAACAAGACCTTCATCTGAGGAAGTTCCTTGCAGTCTGAGTGGTTGATATTACCTCCCTCTAGCATATGTTTTTGTTTGCTGGTCAAGGCCCATGAAACTTCTTCCTATCTAGGAGGACTTTCAATTCATTTCTTGCCTTGATATTTGATAACTCATGAAACTAGCATCAGTCTAAAATCCAAACTGACATGAAAATTAATCTATGGTCTTGAATTATCAAATAAGATGATGTCTAACTTTTCCAAGAGAAAAGCCTAAATAGACTAGTTTGATTTGTTGTTGCTGTTGTTGACTTGTACTTCTATAGAGGTTATAGCCTTTCAAAAATCCTAAATCCATGCCGGATCTCTGTTTTAACTCCTTGCTTCGTGCTTACCTCATCATTAGCCTCCCATCTTCCATAACATTATTCTTCTTAAAGCTCTAGGTAACTGTAGCAAGAGCTGTTGGCCTCAACACCCATAAAACACACACATATGAGACTCGAAGTTGTTGTGCTAATTTGGCTATTTGGGATAACATTTGAGCAATCATTTCTTTATATTTAAAGTACAGAAAATAATTTTGGACCGCTTGGTTCTCACTGAAGTTAGTATCATCTGTTCTTACTATTCTGTGGGATGCAGTAGGGATAAGATATAAGACTGTGCAATTTACAAAATGCTATGAAAATATGAATTGAACTATTCACACTTTATGAGTTCATACAGTAGTTTTAGGCACATATTCAATGTATTATCAATTAACCTTGTGCCTCCTCACACAGACCTTTAGGTAATACTAAGTTTCAAAACAAGCTAGTCATTTTTTCTCAAAAAGAAAAACAGATAAAAAGGCTGGGAATGGACTACAACAAGGTGGATGTTTCACTGTGGACCAAGTCTCTAAAGAAGGGGTTGGTATAAGCAAAGACTAGAGCTGAGCTGGTGGATAAGTACACAGAGATGAGGCTGAGTTACAGGCTGGGTGAGCGAAAGTGGCATGCTGGTTTTCACCAGCAAGGGAGGCAAGATTATTTAGTAAAGTTTGGCAGAAAGAATATTTTTGAAAAGTTTTATTATAAACTGTATGTTGAAGTAAATAATTTCTATTAAAAATCATCTAAAACTATATGATGAACTGCTCTCAAAAAGAAAATACTCTTCTAATTGTAATGATTTTACTCCTTAAGAAATAAATTGTGGCTTTCACTGACACTGATTCTTCAAAGTACAAGTTCGTAATTTTGGGTGCATACAGGCAAACTTACTGGAGTTCAAAATGCCCATCAATTGGCAAAGGTAATCAGACTCCTCTTACTCAAACTTTCTCTATGGAAATTTCTTTCATCTCTTTAAGAAAAAAGATATAGATTTGGGCAAATTATTGTTGGACTAAGCCCCAAGACAAAAATCATAGAATGTGGAAAATAAAAACAACTGAAATCAGTATTGAGGTTTATTTAGGAAGCAACTTTCTTCTGAACAGTTCTTTGATTAAAGCCTCTTTCACATCTTTATTTCTAAGGCTGTATATCACGGGGTTCAACATGGGGATTACCGTAGTATAAAACACAGCCACCATTTTCCCCTGCTCCACGGACTCTTCTGAGGGGCGTCTGAGATACATGAAGAAAAGAGCCGTATAGAATATAGTGACAGCTGTCAGGTGGGAGCCACAGGTAGAGAAAGCTTTGCGTCTGCCTTCTGAAGAGGAGATCTTTAACGTGGCAGGAAATATGTAGATATAAGAAATGAGAATGACAAGGAGAGAATAGGTGAAGTTGAAACCAGCCACAACAAACATCGACAGTTCTTTGTTGGTGGTATCAGAGCAAGCCAGCTTAATCAGAGGGGGGTCAGCACAGTAGAAGTGATTGATTTCGTTGGAGCCACAGAAGACGAGGCTGTAGGTCCACATGGTCTCCATCAGCCCAGTGAGCGCTCCATACACATAAGGCACCGTGATGAGGGATGTGCACACGCTCTTGGACATTTTGATGCCATAAAGCAAAGGGTTGCAGATGGCCATGTACCGGTCAAAGGCCATCACAGCCAGGATATAGATCTCCACGTGGACCAAGGCTATAAAAAGGTAACACTGCACCAGACAAGCAGGATAGGAAATGGTTTTCTTCTCTGACAAGAAAATCGCCAGCATCTTTGGGGTCACGTTGGAGGAGAAGCACAGATCCACAAAGGACAAGTGGCTCAGGAAAAAGTACATGGGCGTGTGGAGCCGGGCATTGACCTGGATGAGTACGATCATGCCCAGATTCCCTGCCACTGTGGCCACGTAAATGGCCAGAAACAGCAGGAAGAGGAGAATCTGCAGTTCCGGGCGATCAGTCAGTCCAAGGAGAATGAACTCAGTCACTGAGGTGAAGTTTCTTCTCATACTTTTCTTCAATGGGAAGTGAGAACTTTGGATTAGTTGAGAACTTTTTTTATGGAAAAGAAATTCATATTTTCTTAGGACATTACTTTGTTTCTTTTTCTCTGCATTTTTTCCTATGACTATTTTTCCCCTGGAGACACTAGAAATAGTTTAATTAAAACAGGATTTAATCAAATGTTACCAAACCCATTCAAAGTAGCTCTGGGTCTCAGTCAACAGTAAGCTTCAATTTTTATTTTTATTTTTATTTTTTACTAATCGATCTCTTACTTTTCTTTGTTTATATATCTTTGTGGTGTCTGTCACTACATTCTTACCTACATCCTATCTTACTTTGTCTATATTCAGCTTTTTATTTAACCCCACATTTATTTTTTATCCTAGATTTTGCCACTCAATGGCAATAAACAAACAATTACCACTAATCTAAATAAATTTACCAGACAACTTAATAAAAAACTTAATTAGAAATCAAAAACTTTGTACCAGAAGTCCTTTTCCTGATAACAATTCTTTCAGGTCTTACCAGACAAAATCTCTTAGGTTTTCTGTCAGAGGGCACTATGTGATACATTTAATTGATTTTAGACTGACTCTGCTATTTGGAGGAAGACACCAAAAAGAAGAGAAATCTTTTTAAAAAATTAACAATTGTAAATCATTTACCATGAATAGGAATCAATATAAAGTACAAGGAAACTTTCAGAAATTCTTCTAACATTTTCCCAATAATTCAATAAACCTTGGAGAAGCTAATTGTTCAGTCCATCAGGCCTGAATTTGACCTTAGAAATGACTTAGTTGAGTATATTCATCTATACTTGTAAAAACATTAAAGAGCACAGTGCTCGCACCAGCCGCTGGAAAGTGGTGGGCCCTGGGCCAGAGCTTCCCCCACACCCACACAAGTGCTTGTTTCTTAGATCCACAGCTAGTCTCTTTAAAACAACACTTTTTTAAAAAGGCAAAACCATAGTAAACAAAGCAAAGTAGCCAAAAATGACCCTGTTCTTTGGTTACTTTCAAACTAGATTAACTACAACAAAAGAGTGAGGTCTAGCCAAGAGAAGGTGATGAAAGGGTGTGATTTTGTCTGACAGGTACAGTGTTTTCTACCCCTTTATACCAGAGGCTTGCCCTCCCCTTCCCCTGTTCTCCTTCCTGAGGCTATGGTATGGGCATAGTGCTGAGCCTAGATCCATGGATGAAATGGCAGAAAAATGGGTTAATAAGTTGAAACTCCTAATTGTGGCAATGCTGAAATGACATATCCCCGAGGTGTATATAAATGAGAATTGAACTCTAAATTGTTTAACTATCGTTTTATTTTACTCTTGCATGAATTAGTTATTATCCAACTAATAACACACCTCTAGGATCAGTACTCAGGATGCTATAAGGCTGATTGCTATATAAGATATAATTATATGAAGTGATAATTGTTATTTTGAATTTAATTAATCCCTCATAGGGTATGTCCAAGGACTATGCTATGACTTAAAAGTTGTTATAATAACACCTAGATAATCGCAATGTTCACCTTGTGAGACATTTTAAAATTGTCTTAAACTTCCTATTCATTTGTTCCATGTCATTTAGAAATCCAATATCACAAATACACACACACATACATTGCAATTCTATGAAATGTAGCTGGAAGATAGTATTTGTTGCAAAAGAATAAAATAATTAAAATGTTGGGCATGTGTATTTTTTAAATGTCCCTCCTGAATCCTAACCACAGAGGATTTTTACATTTTTTAAAGATTTTATTTATTTATTTTTAGAGAGGGAAAGGGAAGGAAAAGGGGAGCAAAACATCAATGTGAGTTTGCCTCTTCTGCATCCCCTACTAGGGACCTGACCTGCAACCCAGGCATGTGTCCTAGACTGGGATTCCCTTAGGTTCCCAGGCCAGTGAGCCACTGAGCCACTCAACCCACTGAGCCACTCCAGCCAGGGCCATGGAGGATTTTTTTCATGGACTGCTTTATAGTACCTAATCCCCAGCTTCATAACATCTTTGGTTTTTCTTATTTCTCCCCCATCCTTTTTCTTACCTCTACTCTTCTTTCCCGAAATGACTTCAAGAACTCCCTATTTTTCTTTCTACATATCATTCTGAGCATCTCACCTTTTCCTCACTGTGTGTGCATATATTTTCATGTCAGTGGTGGCGTGTCCCATTATCTTTTTCTCCCCTCCTACCAGAGAATACTGAAATATATCGTACCTGCATATGTGTTCACACCCTAGTCTTAGATCCTACTTTCCTTAATGATGCTCTACCAAGGTATATTTGTGCTTTTCAAAATTAAAAAAAACTATTTTGTGCTAAAATTATTCTGATATTCTGAGTACCGAAATTTGTCTCACAATATCAACCATAGGTTTTGGAACTAAGCAGATTTGACTTGAAAAATGACTGTGCTGCCTATTAACTCTATAACTGTAGAAAATGTAACCTTTATGAGCCTCTGTGTTCTCATTTAGAAAACGTTGTAACAACGGTTTTCTCTAAGGATTTTGAAAGTTGTAATGTATGTAACCATCTGACCATGTGTGAAGCAAATAAGGCCATCACAAGAAATTTTTTGTTTCTACTTCTCCTTTGTTTAATATTTAGAATAAATAAAAATTCTCAAATTGTAAGCATTAGTACTTCCCTTATAACCAACCCTAATTATTGTTGTGCAGTTCTTTATTCTATTCACACACTTGTCCTAATCAAAGAAGAAATTAATTCCAAGTATAAATAATAACCCCATTGCTAGTTCTTCACACAAAATAGACAGTCCTACCTATAAAGTACTGGGAAAGTGATGGGAAAAATCAGTGAGCCTTCAAAAATAGGAAGTGAGGAAAATCAGCCCTTATTTATTTATAAGATTGTTTCCTTCTCCCTATGGCATCTTAAAAACAACATGATTAAGCAATCAATTCTGCCGATTAAAAGCTCCCTGAAGATAGCTCAGGGAATTTTCACAGGGAAGTTAAGAATGGCTTAAGCATCTCTTGTGTGTTTTCCTCCTCAGCTCTCTTGGTAGTGGCTTTGCCTACTGCTTGAGTGAAGCCATGCATTTCTGGACACCATTCTTTTTTGCTACCTTCATTATCCAGCAAAAAGGGCTTCGTTTGAAAAAGAAAGTTACTCACTCACGTTACTTGGCCATCAATGCAGTGAGAACATATTCTACCACATAGTGTCCTTGCAGTGATCATTGATTCATTTGGGAAACAAAGGGGTACATCTAGCCCCCCTTTCCTTTTGCTTGTTTTATATTGTTTTGTTTTGTTTTTAGAAAAGCCCAAGGGCAAATGAAAGCCACTGGAGCAAGCTAAAGTATGCACATGATTTAGTATACTTTCCTAGGCTGTGATGTATTTTGTATAATTGTTGAATTTTCTAGTGGTTAGGTGTTTTTAATATATTTGATTAATAAAGTAGACATACTAACTGTATTCACAAAACAGTTTTTTAAAAACTACTTCAGCTGTTTCTCAGAAGTGTTAAGGTAAAATAATTGAGAATGTTTCTCCATTAATAAACATTATTCTTGATTGGCAGTGGGTATATGTTTAATCATATTAAAAACCTACAGGCCCTGGCTGGTGTGGCTCAGTGGATTGAGCGCGGGCCTGCGAACCACACGATCGCGGTTCGATTCCCAATCAGGGCACATGCCTGGGTTGCAGGCCAGTTCCCTGAAGGCCAGTTCCCTGAAGTTCCCTTTTGTGCAGCAGGGGATGCACAAAAGGCAACCGTACATTGATATTTCTCTCCTTCTCTCCCTCCCTTCCCCTCTAAAGATAAATAAATAAAATATTTTTTAAAAACCTACAGTATCTTGCCTTTGATAAACTCCATAACTTTGTGTTGAGCAGACTTAAATTAACACATGATCACGAACATATTAAGATATTTTTATCAGCTGAGGTATAAGGTGAAAGGAAACTTGTTATCAGAATAGTCTTACCCAAGTAATTCAGGCTGCTTTTAGGTCCTTAAATAGAGCAAGTCTTCTAGGAAAAATCCATTTATTATTCTATAACTTCCAACCCAAGACCATCATAATAAATAATGATTATATATACTTTTTTCTTTTTACGTCTTGAATCAATGGCTACTTTTACATACATTCTGATTTTCCAAGCTTGTTCCTCAAACATCATATCACTTTAGAAGTGCTCTTTACAACTCAGAAAAATTAATTTTACAATTAAATTATGAAGGATCTCCTTGTGCAATGTGAGACAGATAAAAACTAAGGAACCAAGGCTTTAGAACCAAAGATATTAAGCAATTCAGTTACCCACCTATTGTTTTTAACTATTCATTAGACATTCTTTGAAAATTTACTTTATAAGAGTTTATTCAATTATTGAAACAAATAATCACCTTCTTTCAAGAAAAACAAAAATACAATGTTTTATTATATTCAATAATAAAAACAAAATGCAAGCCTTTCAAATTATTTACATAGTGATTCTTTATGCTTATAGATAAAAAAATAAGTAGTAATTCAACTCTGGATTTCATCGTATTTTCAAATATTACATTTTTCTTTCTATTTATTTGTCAGTTCAAAAGAAGGGTCACAAATATACAGAAGGGTTACTATTTGAATATTTATATTGATTCTTTCAAGGAAGTATCATTACCTAGCCATACTTATGAGAGATTTTGAAAGCAAAGAGGTTTTTTCTGGATTTACAAAGATTGAAAAATTTTTTGTTAATTTCAAAGTTGAGATTCTTGTGTAACCCTAAAAATATTCTAGAGTTTCAATAATATGTATAGTTAAAAACTTAATTTTATTTGGTCTGAGTAACCACGAAGTATGATGATGTTCCATATTGCCCGCTCTGGAGAAAACAACTGTGATGTTAAATTTATGTAAAACCACATATATAGACCAGGGTGGCCATGGGATTGTAGAACAGTGTGTACCCAATGTTGTAACTACATGAAAAACAGATGATTATGTGGATGTAATTGTCAAAGATAACATCAGGAACAAAATATTGAGTTAACAGAAATGTAATCATGTTATACTGGTCAAATGAATTGATCAAGCAAATGACATTATTAAATAAAAGGTTAAGGAGAATGCATGTAATTGGCAGATTGGTGAGGAGACAGTATGAGGGTGTGATGTGCCGAGTTAGGCTCAAGGTTTGCACAACAAAGAAATACAGATAACTAGGAACAAGGCAAAAGTAGACAAGTTACAACAATGGACAACTGATCACCCTCAGGAAGCTAAATTTTGACTTATTCTGAACATTTTCAAATAAATTCTTCTGTTTAAGAAAATCAAAACAGATTTACTATACATGAATGAATCATACATATTTATAATTCCATCAGCATGTTTCATGTTTTCTAGTTCCATCGGTTTATAAGACTTATAATCTCCAGTGTGTTAAAGTTTTCTCTCTATGTATTTACCAAGCTGCTTACCTACCTACCAATCTATTTCTCTTTTTTTCCCCTGGTACATGGTATACACTATGTACCAGGCTAAGCAATGGAAAAATGCAAGGTATGTCTGGAAAAAGTCCATCTATTGTTAAAATAATGAGAACTGCTTGTGGGACATTGATCTAACCTGGCAGCCAAGCAGAGTGGACTGGAATGCACATGCGTGAGTGATGACAACATCACTGTACCAATCAGTGGGAACAGTAGACACTGTTGAGTGAGCATGTGTACTGTGTGGCCGTCACATTCAATGTGACTAAATGAGTAGAACAATGAATCTGCATCAAATTTTGCAATAAGCTTGAACATTCCTCCATGGAAACTATTTGGGTGATTCAGAAAGCCCCAGCTATGGACAACTGGCAAATGGCAGTTTCATTACCACAACATGCCTACTCATGCGTGTCACATGCAGTCTTTTTGGCAAAACATCAAATCACCCAGGCAACTGAGCACCCCTACAGCTCAGATTTGGTGCCCTTTGACTTCTGAGTTTTCTAAAACTAAAATAATCTTTGAGAGGGAAGAGATTTTAGACCATTGATGAGATTCAGGAAAATATGACAGGGCAGCTCATGGCAACTGGGAGAATTGTGTGAAGTCCCAAGGTGCCTGCTTTCATGGGAACTGAGGCATCATTATTCTATGTGCAATGTTTTTAGTATCTTGTATCTTCCTCAATAAACGTCTCTACTTTTCATATTACATGGCTGTATATCTTCTGGACAGACCTCATGCTTGCTTCCAAATATTTTATCTGATATTGTGGCATTTATATTATGACAGGGAACACAGGCACTAATTAAACACATGTGTAAGGATATTATATCCAAAGAGTGCTAAATGTAATAATATAAAAATATAGAAACCTATGGAAGGGAACTAAGTAAGGTGACATGATTTTCTAGTTAATATTAAAAATGAATGAACTTTTATTGCATGAATAGTAAGTACCAGGCATTGTGTTCAGTACTTTACATGTGTTAATAGATTTCTGCTACACAGCCTTCCTATGAGAAAGTGCTATATGATGATCTCATATAGGAGAAACTGAGGCAGAAAGATGTTGAGTAATTGGTTCAATAAATCAGATTCCAGAGTTCATTCACCTAACTATTAATTCAGCTGACAAATGATGAAGTCATGACCTGAACTACAAAGCTTACTTTGCTGAACAAGCTGAATTAGTCCATAAATCATAAAATAGGATGTTTTCTGATACTGCATTATGTAATTCAGTGGCATGCAGCTGTCAAATGTATGAGGAAGATTTTTTAGAAGACAGAAATAATAGTTTTATTCATTTCATCGTGTTTTTTCAACAATATATAGTGAAAAAAGTATGTTTCCATATGAAAACAAAAAACATTTGAAGCTAGACACATTTGGGTTTGCCTTTTGGTTGTAGGGTAATCATTACTCTGTGAGTCTCTGCTCATCGTTCAAAAGGAGACTATGACACTAAAATCAGTATTGGTTGTCACATTATGTGAAACAACTATAGTCAGGCAGGACCTGAACCTTGGTAATAAGCATTATCATTATTTCTTTCTCTCTCTTTCATGTATGTATGAGTGAGAGTTTAAACATTCCTCAGATATCCACCATTCCCAGGGAAATATATGTTAATAAAAATGTTGTACTCATGGCACTGCCACTTCCTGCACATTTACTTTTTCTAAATACACATGGATTAGTTTTCCTCACAAAACCACCAATTAGAGTCATAAACTTTTAGATGAGTGAGGAGAAAAATATAAAATATCATAACAATGATTTCTTAGAGAAGTATAGCAAATATCTTCTATTTTCTCATAGATTCTTTTTACCATTACATTGCTCAATTTTTTAAATAAATAAAGACTCCAGTGGAATTAACTTTAAAAAGAGAAGAGCAATAATTTAAGATCCTTCATGAGAGATTTTCATTAATAAGGGAATTCCTTCAATTTTAGGTAAAAATTCTGAATCTACTGGAATAATTCACTAACACAAAAAATGTTTAGCCAGCACATACTTACTCTATGTGCAGCACAGTGCAGCATGAAATAAAAGACAAACTGTTTTAAGAGGCTGATGGTGTCATCCCAGCCAGCCAGTCAATTCGTGAAAGCACATGGGATCATTCCCCCTCTATCTTTAACATGTGTGCACGTGGGCATCACTGTGGTCTTCCCGTCGCTAGTGTCAGTTGTACACGTCAGTGACATTATGGGTTACTTGTATTTCTAAACATTTCTGTTGCCTTGTAACTCATAGTTTTTCTCTGAGTCATCGGTTGGTCCATTCGAAAACATTTTTCTCACCCATTTGAAAATGGAGATAATTTGTTCACTTTCAAAATGGAGATTTGTTTATTATTTTATGCTGCCATTATGATTGAACCTCTATTTGGTGCCCAGCTAGGCTGTAAGGATAAAGACATGGATACTGAGAACAGAATATTTTGAACTAATAAAGGGGCTTGTTTTATATAACCGAGTATGTGTGTGCTTACATAGTAATAGATCTAGGTATGCGTTTAAGTAGAATCCAGCAGACTATCAATTGAATGTTAAAAGTTACAAAAATAATTGTTTATATGTGTGTTTTAACAGAATTTGTAAACACTCTGACTTACAATATATAGCTATTTAAATAATATCTAGTCATAGGAAAGCTTGAAATAATTATATATGATAATATACAATTAATGAATATTAAAATCTTACCCTGCAGGAAATATTCAGCAAAAATAGGCTGTAAGGTGAAAAAGAAACTTTGAAATACAACTCAGAAAAAATGTCTCAATTGGGAAAGTGACTAATTACTGTTCTATGTATGGCTTTTACTTTGTCACTGAAAGTAACATTCACATGTGGTCACAAAACAGTTGTAACACTTATTTTGCTCAGACCCAACTGGTCTGACATAACATTGAACTAGGAGCTAAGAGTAAGTTGGAGCAGGAGCACAAAGGATGAACAAGTTCTTGTCTTGCACAAAAATGAAACTTCAACTAACTCAGAATGAATTGCTTCTTTCCTCTTTTGCATCAGCACTTCCATTTTCCTATACTATAGCACTTAACAAATTATGTTGATTTTTCTCTTTAAAGCTTCATGAATTCAGGAAAACTCTGTAAGCCGTATATTTTTGTAAGAACCATTCTTCGCCTGCTTCAGGAGTTTTATCTAAAACAAGTAATTGTCAGGAGCTTCTTGTTTCCTGTTATGACCAAAGAAAGCTGTCTTATTGAAAGTAATTCTTGTAAGTGGAAAGAAATGAATGGGTGTCAGGCATGGACATGGGGATGTTATGGTAACTCCTCTTTCCAAGAGGTGACAAGTCTCATTAGCTGTTGTGGTCCTATTTCTCTAAACCCCTAACAAGATTGAAGCCCCTACATCATCAATTCTACAGAATTATAAAAATAGTAAAAATTAGCTCACAATACTCTACATGTGCATTAACAATTTGTGTATATGTATATATGGATATAACTATACCACACAACACTTTATGGATACATAGAAATTTTCTGGAAACATAGAAAACTGTTAATAGTGGTAGTTTTAAGAAATAAGAATGAAAGATCAAGACAGAGGGAAAAGGAAATATTTTGCTCTTTTACTTTATAGACTTGCAGAGATCAGATATTTTATTCTGAGACTGTGTAATTTTTACAATCCAAGGGTAAAAATAAGGTCATAAATGTAAAAATGTATGAAAGAAGAGAAAGTATGTTTCATACATACATTTATAATGTCCACCCTTTTACACTCACACACCATGTACTCACATGTCTCATATATAACTATAAATTTTCTATACCTATATTTTTATAGTCTATCATTAGATTACAGCTTTTTATATCTATTTAAAGTTGATTTTGCTTCCCTGGCCAGGTAGTTCAGTTGGTTAGACTGTTGATCTGCTGCACCAAGTTTGTAGGTTCCATCTCTAGTCCGGGCACATACGAAAATCAGGTAATGAATGCATAAATAAATGGAACAACATATCAGTCTCTTATTATCTCTGTCTCTTTCTGAAATCAATAAATAAAATTTAAAATACATAAATAAATGAAATAAAATTCACTTTACTATAAATGCAGTTAAAGTCAGATCCAGTTGTTATAAATATGTTTTTATTTTACTAAAAAAGAGATACTGTGATTTTTCTTCAAAAGTGTATTTCTTCTGATCAATTTCCACAAAACTTGTTTCACATCCTTGTTTCTCAGACCATAAATGATGGGGTTCAACATTGGGCTTACGAAAGTGTAGAAAACAGCAATGATTTTGGATTCTTCCACTGACTTGTCCATGGGAGGTGTAACGTACATGCAGAACAAGGTCCCGTAAAACACAGTCACTGCCATAAGATGGGATCCACAGGTGGAAAAAGCTTTCTGTCTGCCTTCAGTAGAACGCATCCTCAGAATGGAGACGAGAATGAAGACATAGGAGATGAGGATTATGAGGAGGGAGTTGGAGAGGTTAAATCCTGCTACCACAAACATGGATGTCTCTTTAATGAACGTGTCAGAGCAAGAGAGTCGGATGAGGGGTGGGTCAGCACAATAGAAGTGATTAATGATATTGGAGCCACAGAAGGTCAAGCGGTATGTCCACATGGTTTCCATAAGGCCACTAAGGAACCCATAGATGTAGGGACCAGCAATCAGGCGAATGCAGACACCATTGGACATCTTGCTGCTATAAAGCAAAGGGCTACAGATGGCCTATCATAAGCCATCACAGCTAGCATGTAATATTCAGTAATCAGCATGGCGATGAAAAATAACACTGGACTAGACAAGCAGCATAGGAAATGATTTTCTTTTCTGACTCCTAAGATGATGTTCACCAACATCTTAGGAGTCATGTTAGCAGAATAGCACAAATCCAAGCAGGATAAACTGGCAAGAAAGAAGTGCATGGGGGTGTGGAGGCGTGAATCTATCCTGATCAATACCAACATGCCAAGGTTCCCTCAACAGTGATCAGGTAGATCACCAGGAATAGTGCGAAGAGGATGGGCTGAAGCTCTGGACGGTCTGTTAATCCTAAGAGAATAAATTCAGTCACCAAGGTGGAATTTTCTCTGAGCATTCTCTTAGGTGCCAGCATTGCTCACTTAGATGAATTAAAGAAGTGATTGACCTGGCTGGCGGAGCTCAATGGATTGAGCGCAGGCCTGCGAACCAGAGGATCACGGTTCGATTCCCAGTCAGGGCACATGCCTGGGTTGCAGGCGGGTTCCCTGCAGGCCAGCTCCCAGCAGGGGACGCACAAAAGGCAACCATACATTGATGTTTCTCTCCCTCTCTCCTTCCCCTCTAAAGATAAATAAATAAATAAAATTTAAAAAAAGAAAGAAAGAAAGAAGTGATTGAGAAGTTTGTCATATGTTTCTTTCTCTTATTTTCTGTTCACAGTTCCCCTTACATATCCCTATTGTTAGACAGAGTCTGACACTGTAGGAGCTGGGATTTTGAGAAGGTCATGGCCCTTGTTACCTACATGTATAATGTTCAGATGATTCTGAAAGAACTCTTGTGATACCAACCTGTTTTGGAAAGCAGGAATTTGGAGCCAAAGTCTGTCTAAAATGTATTGAATGACTACCTGCTACTTGCAGTTTACCATAAAAGCATGGGCTTTATCATTGAGCTCAAGTTCTGGACAAAATGATGATGTGGTTGAAAAATGGTTTTTTAGTCATTAATGGGGTGTGCATATTTAAAAATTCAGCCTCTGAGAACGGCACTCTCCATTGCACTAGAGAGCTCAAAATTATAGAGGTTTGAAGCAAATGTTCTGGGACGTGTTAGACTGCATCGTTCAAAAAATGTAGAAGATTGTGTTATCCTGTATGAATAGATCAAAGACAAGAACTCCAAATTTGGAAAGTCCTATATGAATAACTGATGAAGAAATTTTTATTCTGAAGAGTTTACACGAGTAAAAGCAAGAAACACATTAAGAGAAGTATCTAAAATTTATGTGATAGTTTCTTTTGCTTATCCATTCTTTTATTTTTTTTAATTTAACAAAAAGCACTTAAAGAATTTATAACCAATAACAGAATTTGGCAAATTTGACTTTAAAGTCTATGGTGGAATGCAAATATGACTCTAAACTTTCTAACAACATATGTAAATAGTTCAACCTTCTTTATTACAGAACTATAATGACCAAAAGTTATAAAACAAAGACTAATTAATAGAGAATTATTCTTAGCACTAGAGTTCAGATTATGTTAATTATAATGAAAGGATTACACATTCAAATAATATTGATTATAATTATAGAATAAAATGAGAAATCATTGTGCCAGGCAACTAGAAAATATATTTTCATTATGGATTCTTAATGTCGACATGTGTTATTTCATAAGTGATACACCAAAGAAGGTAATGAATCAAAACTCAAATGCCTGCGTGAGTTATATTAGATCATAAGAGCGAGTAGACAGACAATCTGGGCAAGAGTGAACTGAAGAGAACTAGAGAATGGTTTCCAGGCTACAGTGTCAGCAGCCACTCGGGCCAGTTGAATTTTTACTATATGTTCATATTGTCCCATGTCCCAATATCTTAGGACCTTTCAATTTTAAAGAGTTATCAGATTCATTATTTTTAGGAGAAACCTAATCAAATACAGTATTGGCAAATAATTTTGTGTTTAAACTTATCTCATGTGGATAGAAATTTCCCAGAATGGAGCACCTGCTTTGTCTACTTTGTCATCATGAACTCCAGCACCTTCTCCCTCTCTTGGTTTTCCAGTCCAGTGTCTCACAAATATAAGGGCAGGATGCATCCTAAACTATGGATCATTTTACATTTTGCGGTTTCATACTAGTCAGTCATCTACCAGTAAAAACTCATTAAAAAGCAGTCTCTTTACCTTAATATAGTTTCTTTTTTCTATAAACTTTAGAGTCTACATATTCAGTCTCAGACTTTGACTAAATAATGTCTAAAGGTTCCATAACTTGTTACATCCTGACTCATCACTTATGTAGTTCCAAATCCAACACAATTTTATATTTCCTAGTGATCAATCTAAATAACAAATACTGAGAAATTATGCTGATATTCACAGCTCCTTTTGTGGTCATCTGAGTCTGGCTCATGAGATTCAAAGCTGAAACAAGAGGAGAAAGTGCAGGCATGAAAGTCAGAATTGTCATACCTACCTGACCCAGGAAAGGCTTCTCAGAGACACTAGTGGCCCAAGCAATGAGTTGCTGGGAATGATTTATACCTGACTTGCAAATTGGAACTTTTATCCCTGAATTAATTTTCAACACACCCTGAAAAAAAAATTACAATGTTACCACAAGAGAAAACTCCAGGGAAATAGTAATTCATGTGGACTCCTGAGTCTTGGGATATGAGAACTGCAATTGCCTCAATTTAAAATCATTTTGAGCTGATTCCTGTGGCTGATCAGAAGTTTATTCTTATAAAATTTGTATATTAAGGATCACATGTACTCCAATCAGATCAGTAAAAAGAAATAAAGATTTAAAATAATGACATGATTCACGGTGGACTTTGATCTTCCTGTGATGTCTTACCAGTTTGAATTGTTTTGTACAGTCTCTTCCACAAAACTGCTACTGTTTGCTGAAAATATTTTTGTATATAGAATAAAGTGGTTGAATTTCAAAACCCAATGAGTAAAATAACTTGAACAAGATATCATAATAAGTTGTAATGCAGGTGTTGGGTCTGGCAGTTTGAAACTAATATATTATGAAAAGCCTGGTGAGCATGTAATTTATCAATATAAGATTTGTTCATACATGAAAACACAGTAAGTGTGAAAATAGCATATCTACCTTTTCTTCGCATTACCAAGTATCCAATTATCTACTACAACAAAAAAATTGTAGTTATGTGAGATGATAGATGTGTTAACTAACCTTATTCTAATAATCATTTTCTAATATATACCTTTGTAAGTTTAAGCAAGGTTCTGTATAAATGATATTTCAATAAAGCTGGAAAAACATTAGCCAATAAATTTTCAAGATTAAAATTATAAGGCTAGTTCTTTGATAAGAGAACTAAATTACAAATATATAACAATGAAATATCTTTTAAAGTCCCAATTATGATCATTAAGTACTCTGTGCTAAATAACCTGTACATTAAAGAAAAAGTCATTGGGAAAATAACAAAATATTGTAAACTGGGTATAAAAATAAGTAGCTTTTAGCTAGAGCAATGTTAAGGTGAAAAATGTATAAACACCTACATGACAAAAAAGTAAGATTGAAATTAATAATCCAAACATTAATTTTTTTAAAAACTAGGAAACTCCAATAAGCAAGCAATTATTCTTTTCTGAGACCTGAGTTTATGGATCCAGTTTTGCAGTTCAGAGGAAGGAAGTAGAATCCTACAGCTCAGAGGCTACAGATTAGATTCACACACTCATGCTTAGGAAAGAATGCTGGTTCTGGTCCACTCCCTACTAGTCACTACTATTTCACAAGCACATCAATAGGAAACCATTATTATGACCTATAGTTTATGGTTTTACTTAGTAAGTTGGGGTGGAAGGTGTGTTTCTTAAAGAAATGGTCATAAGAACAAAATAAATTCAAGGAACTGGGCTAAAAACATGTCTCTTCTGTCTACTATTGTAAACAACAAGAGCACACTAGTGTTCCAGGTCATGACAACAGGGAAGTTCCACTCAGAGCACTGCCCCTCAGATTTGAGGTGTCTGCAAATCATGTAGGATGTGGTTAAAGCACAGATTTGGGCGTGGTACATCTGAGGTACAGAATGTGATGTCACATTTTTAAAAACCTTCGAAGTAGTGCTGTTGCTGCTAGTCCAAGGGCCACAGTTTGAAGGCTAAGGGCAGAGACTAACAGGTGTAGGTCATTTATCTTTATCCCAGACCTGAGTTTTTACTGAGCTACTTGAAACACATGCATACAGAACACCAAACTCATCATCAAGATGCAAAGACATTTGACCCAAAGACATTTATCTTCATGGACCTTTTTATGATGCCATATCCTTAGAAGAATTAAGCGCTTTTTAAATTTAAGTATGTGAAGCAAGTTTTTGAAAAACATGATCTTCAAGCAAATTCAAAGGAAGTTTTTTCAAAAGGTCTGATACAATATACTGTTATCTTCATATTTAACAATTATTTCAAAGACTCTAATGTAGATATTGTCACAATCACAATTTAAAAAGACACATCACACTAGTAACATAAACATATGCCAAACATATGAGCAATAATCATCAAATCAAGTGAATTCTCATATAGTATTTTGAATACAATTTTCATCAATGACATGTGTTGATAAAGAAGAAATAACTTTTGCATAGTTAGTACCTGAGTAACTAACCACAACTTGTATTTATCTAAAAACATTACAGTCCCTGTGGTTTTTTAATTAAATTTTTAAAATTTTTACACTGGTTTCAAGTGTACAATTCTATGCTGTTCTTCTGTATATTGCATTGTGTGTCCATGACCCAAAGCCTGATCTTCCATCACCGTATAACTGACCCCATTTACCCTTTACTTCTCCCAACCCCCTTCCCTCTGGTAACCAATTAGCTCTCCTTCACATCACAACTAGTGCTGAATCCCTGTTCTTTGTTCTTAAGATGCTTTATTTTTTGTTTTTTCTCTCATATTAATTTTTTCTCTGTTCTTGTCTCACATATTTTAGTGTAGCTTTTAGAAAGTCAGTGACAAAGTCTTCTTACACTTCTGTCTTCATTACCCAAAATAATAAATGTATATAAATGTTGGTTGATTACATTAATAATAGTTATTGATAGCATAACAATTCTTATCCATGAGTCACTTTATTCCCCCATTTGTAAGTAGTAATAATAATAATATCCATCTCGCCTATCTCACAAGTCATTGTGCAAATCAAACTGGATATCCATGGAACAAGTATTAATTGATACTTAACATAAGCAAGTGATTAGGCATGGTAGATGCAATGTGAACAAAACTACCCAAAACTCCTGCCCTTCTGGCATCATATTCTAATAGAGTCATATGGCGTTGCAGGTAAGTACATGGTTTTTTTAAACAGCACTGTTATGGAAAAAAGAAAATGCACTTAGGCAGGAAGCATTCAAATTCTTTAAAATAACATCAACAAAGAACTCATGAAAAGGTAGGTTTTTTAGGGAGAAACTGCAGGATAAGGAGACTAGCAATGCAGCTTTTTTGAGAAGGGTGCGGGGTAGTAAAGAGAAAAGGGCATCAAACATATGGTGATGAAAGACTTCACTTTGGGCACACAATGCAACATACAGATGATGCATCATAGAACTGGGCACTTGAAACTGAGATAATCTCACTATCCAACTCACCCCAATCAATTTCATTTAAAAAGAAGGGTATTCTAGGAGGGATAAAAAGCAAATGCTGAGATACCATATGTAGTCTTCCTCTGGAACTGCTAGTAATGTGTGTGTGTGTGTGTGTGTGTGTGTGTGTGTGTGTGTGCAGAGTTCATGAAGTAGAGAGCAAAAAATCCCAGCTGAATTACTTCCTAAAACACAAATGTTTCACTTTCTTGAAGTCTGAGTCACCTCTATCTATCACTTTCCTACTAAGAGTATCAAGGACTTTCACTGGAGAGTAGGCACAGCTTCTCTTCAAGAAGTGTCTAGCAAAAAATACTCAAGCAACAGCGTGTTGATTTGTTGACAGCAGCAGGTGGCTTAGAAGATATACATTTTCATATTCTCTTCTACCCAGGAAGTCCAAGAGAGAAAATAGGCAGTTGTTACAAGAACAGAGAAAACTGGAAGGAGTAAGAGAAGGATTCAGAAATTTCAGACTTAAAAAGACACAGCTGGAAACTGACTTTGAGGGGTTCATTTGCAGAAGAACTATTTGTTGCATGTGACTTACTGACTGCCCATGGAATCGGAAATGGTTTTGACTCAAAAGCTCAGTAACTCATGAGGGATCCAGAAATATCCAGCTGAAGTAGAGCAGAAAAACTGAGAAGTGGAGAGAAGCCAACAAGACTATGAGTAGTGTGTATTTACAGAGAAATAAAATCACAGCTGCTCTGACTGCCTGTTTCAGGCCAGAGAGAGAAAGATGAACATCTTCTGAACAAAGAATTGGGGGGTTTCCTAGTTTACAACCAGGGAGAGTCTCTGCCTGAAGGGGGAGGACCAGCAAAGGAGCATGTCAAGGGTAGAATAAAGCTATGAATTATAAATCCAGGACCTAGGATTAGCTTCACAGTATACAGGGTCCATTACAAAACAAAATTCAGCTAATCTTTTATCAAAAACTATTAAGAATTTTAACACAATGACAGTGGAGCATTAAAAAGCTTGTACAAGTTGTACAAGGTCAGCCACAAAGTCAGCCATTCCTGGATCACAGAGGCTAATGGAGCTGACAATGGGGATATGGAAGGGGAAGGAGAGTACCCCAACTCTTGCAAGAAGAAGAAGAATAACAAGAAGTACAAGTAGAATAAGAATAGGAAGAACTAGAAGACAAACAACAAGAACATAGATGGAAGAAGAAAAAAGAAATCTCAAAGCATAAATCAGCCCTGATGACAATGTCAAGGGTAACCCAGCTGATGGGCTGGCTAGCTGTCTAGACAAATTTTATAGGCCATGCAATTTCAAATGAATTAAAAAAGAGTTTTGTTCTGTGTTTTCAGAGTAAGAGGAAGTAGAAATAAGGGAAAATGTTTAGAAAAAATTCATTGTAAAAATGGCCCTTAAGCTTTTGGTTTTGTTAATATGAGTCCTATGAAAAATCTAATGAAACTTTTAAAAATATGGATCCTATGGATCCAGAACCATATAAATTCACACATTAAAACCTACCAAAAGACACAATATGCCAGGGTCTTATAGGTCACTTGGCTCAAACTACAAAAACTCTTATATGAGGGTAAGCTCCATCTCACGTTGAAATGTCCTTACGGTTGTGTGAGATGAGAATGTTGGTCTTTCTTGCTTCAGTTGAACCAGTGACAGTTCTATAAAATATTGTCCAGGGACATCAATAGAACTTTCAATGAACCTGGTCTGGGAAATCAGTTCAAGTTCAAACTCTGCTACTGAAAAGAGAAAGGATTGCAGGTACATATTTGAGGACATAGGGGCAATTTGGTAGGCCTCAGTTTGAAATTTTAATACAATTTCTTATTCACTGAAAGAGAATAAAAATACCAAAACTTACTCTGGTTCTGATTACCACTGTTTTCTCAATTTCTGATTAGGGAACTTTCTTGATGCCTCTCTAAGTTGTAAAAGGTGGTTCCATTTATACCCTGCTGTGGGAGGTAAGGACCTTCTCTTAAAGCAAATCTCAGGAGGACTTAAAAGTATCGGCAATGAGTGTTACATTGGGAACAACCCCTCTTGGGTTTCATTGGAACAGTCTGGTATCAGAAAGCTAATTACATGCATCAGCCATAGTTTCCAAAATTTCTTTTATTTCTTTACTTTTAAATTAGAGTTTACATTTAATATGATTCTGTATTAGTTTCAGATGTACAGGAAAGTGGTGAGACAATCATGTACTTTACAGAGTGGTCCCCCAGCTGCTTCAAGTACCCACCTGGCTCCACACATAATCATCTCCATATTATTAACTATGGTCCCTATCCTGTAATCTACATCTCTGTGAATATTCTGAAACTACCAATTTTTATTTCTTAATCCCTTCACCCAATCCCCCAAACCTTGCCCCCTCTGCCAGCTGTCAGCCTATTCTATGTATACATGAGTATGTTTCTGTTTGTTTATTTTGTTTACTAGATTCCATACACACAGGAAATCATGCATCTTTCTCTAACTGGCTGACTTCATTTAACCTAGATCAAGGTGTCAAACTTAGTTGCACTGGATGCCACATCAGCCTTGCAGTTGCCTTCAAAGGGCCAAATGTAATTTTAGGACTGTATAAATGTAACTACTTCTTCACAGTTAGGCCAGAGCTCAGTGCTGCCACTGGGTAAAAAAAAAAAAAAAAAAAAAAAAAAAAANTATGGAACAGACTGTCAGGGCCCAGAGGGGAGAGGGGAGAGAATCATAGGGGAAAAGAGAATGGACTCACATGAACAAGTATAATCTGTTTTTCTTAAAAACAATATTATAAGCTGGGAGCTACTGCTGGTTCTATTTTATAGCTGAGGAAAGTTGAGCAAAGAAAGATCAAATAAATTTCCCAAGTTAAAGATCTACTACATGACAGAATACACAATATTAATCACCCTTCCTTTCTTGGATATTGCTTCAGTCTCCCTTACATGGCATTCGATTCGAAATTATAAGTTTGTTCACTTATGTGCTTAGGATATACAGTGTATTTTTGGAAACATCTCTATTGTATAACTAAATATATAGGAAGTGTATAAGGTAAGTACAAGTGGGAAAAAAGAATTCAGTTGCTGGAAACGTGTGTAGAGTATGTTCAAGTTTTAGAAATTTAGGCCCAGGCAATAGGCGTGAACCAACCTAGGCGTAGCTAGGTAAATCTAGGTAAGACAGCTAACTTTTCTTGAGCTTTTTTTTCTCATCTGTAAAATACAGAGAAAAATCATAGGCCATTTTGAGATATTATAATGATGAATGGACATATGACCTTAAAATACTTAGCATAGCACCTGGTGCAGAGGCAATGGTCACTAAATGGTAGTTCATATTGTTGTGTTCTTGCTTAATTTTCAAATGATTCACTCATTTTTTGTAAATTTAAGTTGACATTTGTATTTCTGTGTGTACTTCCATACAAAGGGAATACTAATAAGGTCTTAAAAGTATTGAATCTTTGAGTTACTTCAACTTTAGACTGAGATATAAAAGCATTTTTTCTGTTTCTGACTTTTCATTTTTTTAATAAAATTACTTTATTTCATCTTCTTTTTATACTATTTCCAAGGTCAAAAATATAGGAAGCCTTACAGAAAACTAATAATGTGTTTTGGTGTCTTCATATTATAACCACAGACAACTCAAAGTTCTTCCCAGATCCCACAGATATGGTGATTTATTTACTCTGGCAACTTTAATGTTAAATAACTATAAGATCAAGAGATACAACAATTACATATCCATCTTCTCTATTGTGGGAGAAGAAGCAATATGGTATGTTTTATGCAACCCTTATGTACTTGTATTCAGAAATGCACTTAGGGAAATCAGATTGAAAATTTCAATTGTCACAGAAACAAAATGATGATAAAGAACAAGTAAGAATTTACACAGCAATTTAAAAGAACAGGAACATGGCATTTTTCAGTGTTGCAAGAAATTTCCTGTATATGCCTGTGTGCTTATCATTAAAATAATATTCAAATATTGAACTTACTGCCCAACAGTTATATTTCTTTAATCATTACAGTATATAAACCTGGGTTTTTAGTTTATATAATTGGTATTTAAGAACACAACTCTGGCATTTCCAATGTTCATATATTATTGCTACATAGTTACAAGATATAAAAAGACCACGTGATAGCCATTCAAACTTGAAGATAATCAATGATTATGTTAATACTAATTAACTAAACTAAAAGGGAAAGAATAGTAAGAGAAGGAAAAAAAACTTGGATTCCTTCGAATAGTATTTAAGGTTTCTTTGGTTTAGTAAATAAACACTGGTTTATTAACTGTTGATTCAAAGAAAAACTAAATAATTGTGAAGCAAAGGTCTAAGCATATGTAATTTTTGTACAAACATTAAATTATTATTAGTGTTGTGGAAGATGGAGAGGAAATATAAATTGCAAACCAAAGAAAACTTTAGCTACTTAATACATATTAAGTGCATTTTAAAGTGATAAATAGGTTTTGGTTCGTGTACATTGAACGCTTGCAATTTTCCCTTGATCAGTAGATAATGTGGTTGTTTGAAATCTCCACTTACTTTTTAACATTTCTGTACATATATTTGGCTAAATTTACTGTGCAATTGAGGAGTTACAGCTATTTAATTTTTTCCTAAAAATAACCAGAATCTAAGACAATAAAATGAAATTAGATAAATGCATCTTGTTTTTTGGTATATTACAAAATATATTTCAGTCATTATCAGTATATAATCATGAGAAAATATTTATGATAATTTTTTCAGCAAAATAAGCATATTATAAACCATAATGGAAGCTATGATAACAGTCATGAATGAAAAATGAAGTGTTGGTAATTGATGCTCTTCTCATTTGTGATTTACACATACCTTCCAGTACTCTGTCTTGGTATTACAGCTGTAAATAGAAATTTTAAGTAATTTTTTTCAATTAACTTTATGTTTAGGTTAATTAGGACAAGACACTAATCTAGGTCATGTGAAGGACACAGAGATGATTAACATAGACCATGCTAATCCTTATCCCAGGGAATTTAAATCTTGAAAAGAAGTCAATAAGAATAATTAAAAATGCAAATAAAATCTGTTTATGTAAAAAAAAATCACACACACACCTTAATTGTTTAGGAGAAGATCAGCATAACAGTTTTGTTAATTATTTCTACACCTTGCTCTTTTTTGTTTTCCTCGGAGTTTTCTTACAACCTATAATTGTGCTGCTGGGATTTTTTGTTTGTTTTTGTTCTTAGTCTGGGGGTAGCTCCGTAAGTGTAGTGTCTTTATTTGTCTAACTCATTATACCATCTGCACTGTATCTTAGCTTCAGGTCAGTTTATAGCATATTATAAGTGCACAATAAACATTTGTTGAATGAGTAAATATGTTTTTTTCAGTTATTAACCATGGAATTCACATGAAATTCTTTATAATAAGCACTTCATAGGAAGTCATTAACAGAGCAATCCCTTATAATCATGGACTTTTGATTGGTGGTACTATTATTTTAAAATGGTTCTGATCAAAGTTCAAAAGCAAAAGTGGCACTTGAGGTTATTCTTAAAGGTGAGTATTTCAGTAACTGGAAAAAGGGGAAATTTAAAACAAAAGACGTGGTCGGATGAATTAAGAGGCAGACTGCGGGACAGAATTTCTGGAACCCAGTAGACAATGTAGATGAGTGTGTTCATGCTAAAATTCAAGCAAACTAGGACTTGCTTCAATATAAGGAAACGATTTGGATTTGATCCTAGAGGAGCAAGTTGCGGCTGACTTGTAAATGTCTTGAAGGAAATTATGTGAACTTTTACTCTTATCCACTACCAGAACTTAGTTCTGACTTGGAAACAGCAGGCCGGCTGGTTGGGTGACTGAACAAATGAAAGGAATGTTGAAATAAAGTAGAGACATAATATAAAAATTGTGTCACTGATATAAATCTGTTGATGATGTTCCAGACTCAGTTAATAAAAAGAGATTGAAGTACTGGAGAATGAATAAGAAGGTTGTTTAAATAATTCAGATATGAGGGAGCAAGGACTTCACCTAAAGAACCAACTTGTGAGTGAAAGAAAGAATATAAAATATGATGTAAATAAAGAAATTTTCATATGTTTCCTAATTCATATGGTTTGAGTATATTCTGTAAGACCATCCATGACAGTATTTCTAGTGTTTTGCCAGTTCGTAATTTTTTTCCACTGATTTATTACAGACACTAGTGGGTTTTCTTTGTTACTGCTTAGCATTGTTATTTACTTTTTTAGACCTGTAAAAATTAATTCCTCATTAAAGCATATGTATTTTATGTATTACATAACACTAGTACATATATTTTGCCTTTATAATGTCTATAAATGATCATAATTCTTGAGCAGAGAGCATTAGTTATCTGGTCTTCTAAAATCTTGAAGCTTCATATTTTAATTATTCGATGAGAAGAGGCAGGTCATGTGTACTCAAGCTTTGAGTCCTATTCATCTTATCGACATGCAGTACAAAGAAAAAGGGAAATCTAGGTTGGAGAATGATACATAGATATTTTGAAGGCAATAAAAAAGATGATGGTGATCTGTAGAATCACATTTCTTTATGTGTAAAATAAGAAAATTTAAAAAGCCAGTAGAGTTTATCTAAAGAGCAGCTGCAAACATTTAAAGAGCAGTTCACTGTCTAGTTAATGAATAAGCCTCACTCTCACTTACATGAGTTTCCCAGTCATAGTTGATTATAATGTGAGAGATGAGCTGAATTGGTCTGAATAGGAAGTCACCAACTTCAAGACAAGGAGAGTTATACAGTCAAGGCCCTTGTCCTGTTTCAAAAAAAGCTACCATTTGAATAAAGTAGAATAACAGATTCTTAGAATACTCAAAGGCCTTTCTCATACCAAGTCTTAGCAGGTGTCCTCATTATTCTTCAGATCAAAAAAGCTTCCAAATGTAATATGAGGAACTGAGAATAGGAAAGGCAGGGGGCATTGGAGTAAATTAGGAAGCCTGTGGTAAAGTTTCTTACTCTGTAAACTTTCATTTTTTTTCTCTACTGCTCTCTGTATCTCTCACACCCATTTGCTTCCCCCACCTCACTAACTTGATTTGAATGTATCCATCTGTAAAAAGAGAGGAGAAATTTTTAGTTTTTAGACAAAAGCCTGAAGAATGTTATTGAACCACACTGTGTCCATTATAAATTCATTCTTTCTCTTCAGCAGGTTTCCACTTATTTTTCACAAACTTTTTTCCTCTTTATAGTATCTGTTTTGCACATATTTTTCAAAATTGCTAGAACTGCTCTTCATTTAAAAATGTATAGCTGTGCTATTTATTATCGTTTTTCTTATTCATGTACCAGTTCTGCTGCATTTGTACTACAACTTGAAACATATTCTTATCTGCCTCACACTAAGAAACTGAACATTGACACGTGTACCTGCCTGCAGTGCACGCAGCGTTATGGATGGGATTTGAGACAAATTCATGTGGACTATTGAGTCCTGTGGAGGAAAAGGAGCAGGCCACTCTCTCAAGGGGAGAACATGCACCCCTGCCTAGACAGGCTTTTATTTTATTTATTTATTTATTTATTTGCACAGGAGTACAGGTACAATTTATTAGTCACTGTCAGGCAGTAAGGATCAAAGGATAGATAACATACAAAGAATTATTAGGGCTTATTCTGAGTCAGGGTCTATCAGCTAAAAGGCTACAAAACTTTGGGAAATGAACCCATTTCCTGCTTGGGCCTTTATCCTTTAACTAAGAGTGTTCTTAGCAAAGCAGGCTTCACAGGATTTTGTATATCCTTTCTCAGGCCTGATCACCTGGGGAGCCTGCCCTTTCTGGCACAGGGCTGCACTGCCCTCTGTCATTGTTTCAGGCTTAAGTCAGGTAGAGGAGGCAGACAGCCAAGGAATTTTAGGAAACTCCTCACAGACTCAGGGGAGTCAGGCTTCATCAAAGCCAAGGGGTAAGGGTCCATCACCCTCTTTCTCCATAGCCCCCCAAGTCCTTCCCTGGGGCCTTCACATGATCATGCCTGTCTTAGGTCCTCCCCCCCTTGGGGAATCTTACCTGTCATTGGCTAACTGATCACCCATTGGAGGCCAGTTATGAAAACAGGAGCAAAGGCAGAGCTCCAGCCAGGGAGATAAGCTTTGTCTCCTTAGTGGCTTATGGTCCGAAGGTCTCTCACTCAGCCTTAGCCATGGGGGTGTTACAGCTCCTGAAACCAGGCAGGGCGGTTCCCAACAGAAAACCAGCACCAACCTTAACTACTTTACTTCCCCTCTTCCTTCTTTCATTGTCAGCATTTCTAAAAAAAATGTGTATCTATAAACTAATAGGTAATGTTTATTGAGTACTTCTTTTAAACCCGATACCTTCCTAATAACTTTTACATGTTTTCCTTCAAATTAGTCCTCATTACGATGGGCACTATTACGGCTAATCTACGTGTTGGAAACCAAGGCACAGATGAGGTAAGTACTTATTCTAAGGTTGTACTTTCAGTTGTGCTGATGTGAGATTCAATCAAAGTCTGACTCCAGAGGCTGACCTATCGGCCCATGTGCACACTCTGTTTCACTGCACAGCTATGTTTAATGATTTTTAATTTTTTTAAATAAATATAGAAGACAAAATTTTAAAAATCCCATTATAGAGGAGGAAAGCACTTTGTTTTTTACCTTTTTGAATTTTTAGCTGAGACCTTTCTCTAAAAAAGACAGACTAACAAGAGAGAAACAAATTTATTAACGTGTGTACCTCATGTATACATATTAGATACCAAGTTAAAAAAAAAGGTGAACTCTCCAAGGTGGCTTAGAATTCAGAATTACAGACCATTTTAGGGAAGGAGATGGATTCTTACTCATACACAGGAATAAATGTCTTGAGGACAGATGAAGAACAGAGGGCTATTCAAAGAACAGAGAAATGTTGATAGTTTGTAACAAAGTTTGTCCAGGTATAGAGTCAGCTTCTGGGCTATCCCCTGATAAAAGTTACCCTTCTCTGGTTGATGCAACTTCCAGCAAAGGGGTTGTGACAGTTGAGTCCCTTTGGTTGGACCTGCCTTTAGGCAGATAAGGACGTTCAGAGAAAGTTGCTTCCTGCATTTGCTATTTTTCAAGTTTCTACTTATTAAGATAAAAAGCTGCACATTTTAGGGTGGTATGTCCTGAACTCTTGCAGTCATATATTGGAGTGGCATAATCTGCTACCTTTCACCACTAAATGCCTCAAAGACAAATTCAGTGACATTTTCCTAGTGCCTGTTTTCTTGACCCCTGGTATCATCTCCGGTAATTTTTGTAATATTAAGTTTGCTAATACTAAATATCTTTATAGTAAGTATTCTTTTCCTCCCCTCGGATTCCTCTGTTTCTACTCACTTCTCATCTTCAGGCCACACTTTGGTATATTCCCCACTTTTCTGTATGTATTCTATCTTGTAATTTCAGTCCTGGTTTTAAAATTACATATATTGTGATGTTTCTAAAATTAGTTTCTCCAGCTCCTAAGCATTTTGTGAGCCCTAACTTTTTTTAGCTCTGTTGAGCATCTAAAACACAGAGCAGGCCTTTGAGTCTGCTATGCACACCAAGGTCACTCTCCTCCATTCACCCTCTTTTTCTGCTCCACTACCCTTCCCTTCCACTCTTGTTTGCCTGGCTAATTCCATAATATTTGCAAGATTCAACTTTAAAAGAGTGTCTACACTAGAAATTCTCTCATGCCTCACTCTGTGTCAAGACCTCTGGTAGCCCTAAAATATTTCCCCTTGATCCTCACTTATAAATGTCTTGATCCTTCAGTGTGCAANAAATTACATATATTGTGATGTTTCTAAAATTAGTTTCTCCAGCTCCTAAGCATTTTGTGAGCCCTAACTTTTTTTTAGCTCTGTTGAGCATCTAAAACACAGAGCAGGCCTTTGAGTCTGCTATGCACACCAAGGTCACTCTCCTCCATTCACCCTCTTTTTCTGATCCACTACCCTTCCCTTCCACTCTTGTTTGCCTGGCTAATTCCATAATATTTGCAAGATTCAACTTTAAAAGAGTGTCTACACTAGACATTCTCTCATGCCTCACTCTGTGTCAAGACCTCTGGTAGCCCTAAAATATTTCCCCTTGATCCTCACTTATAAATGTCTTGATCCTTCAGTGTGCAAATATTTCTTAGAATAAAGAGTTTCCCAATTTCTGTTCAAGTCAGGAGAGGGTATCAGATGATTTTCAAGCAAAATGTATGCAAGCAGACATGTCCCATGTGAGTTTGTCAATGTTTCTTTCAGTTCCTCACCATAAAGCTTTGAATATGACAGGACCTTCATGGTGCATTTATCATCCTTGTGGGCTGGAATGCAGATGTGAAGGTGAGAGACTAAGCAGCTACATTGGATCATGAGGCAGCAATCAATTGTGGCAGAAAAGTAAATCTTCTACCTTATTCTCTCCATCATTTTACATGCTTTATCACCTTAATTTTTAACACTGTCTAACATACTGACTCAAGCAGGATGTGCCTATAATGTTGACACAAAGTGACCCAACAGTAATTAAGTTTTGTAAATACAATAGAAATTTATTTTTCAGCCCAAATATAATACATTTTTTAAAATACTTTTGATTTTTATTGTTATTCAAGTGAAGTTTTCAACCTTCTCCCCCCCGTTTGTCCCCACCGCCAAATATGCCTTCCCTATCTCTCTCCCCTGTTTCCACCACCAAATATAATTCACGGTGGCCTTTTAGATTCAGGGCCAACTCTATAGTCGTTGGGTAAATTGGGTTATACCCTAGGATATAATCTAGGGCACATTGGTATCTGCCAGTTTGATCAATTCATTCATAAGCACACCTATTTTCGGGTTTTTCTGGCCAGGCCTGAAAAGGGACAAATCCCTTCTTCTTACCATAATTCTTGAGAAACATGTTGCATGGCTATACTTAACACCAAGGAGAGCATGGAGAGCTATGCAGGGTAGGCATAGCTTCAGGAAGAAAGAGGGTGGACTGAGGGAACCAGCTAGTACCCTCTGGACTGTGTGCTGTATATTTTTACTTATTCACCTTATTTCTTTTATTATCACTCTGAATTTGATTAAGAACTACCTTACAGGCAGACAACTTGTTACGTTCTTTTCAATTATGTACCCCCGGTGCCTAAGACAGGACCAGATACATCGTAGTTACTCTATGTTAAATAAATTTATGAGCTAACTAATACACTGCATGAATTTGTTGATAGTCTTGGCCCCTTCATAACAGAAGCTACACATAGTACAACAATGCTGCAATGGACACGGGGGAGCACATGTTCTTTCAAATTAGTGTTTCAGGTTTCTTCTGATATACTCCCAGAAGTGAAATCACTGGGTCACAAGGTAGTTTCATTTTTAACTTTTCGAGAAAACTTATATAATTTTATTAACCACTGTTGCCCCAATAAATTCAATGAACTTTTTTTGAAAGAGGGTAAAAACAGTAAATACAAATTTGTTCATGGATCAATAAGTGAGCACACAATGTTAAAAAATATTATACATAGTATATTTCAATGTGTAAAGAAATGGATTGTTTCATCAAGAACAGTTTAGGCATCTTAGATTTAGGAGTGTTTTTATGTTATGATCTTCCTTTTGGATGGTATGTTGTATAACTAATCCTCTTCAGAACATCCTGAACACTTTTTGATACCATTAAAATTCAGGTGCTTTATTATATCCATTATGAACAGCCTTTTAAATTGCATTGTAACCCTCTGGAATCATATTCTAATTGAATGAAAAATGTTTCATTGTGTTCTTAATTTATATTATCCACAAAAAATGTTTAGACATTAAACTGCTAATGATTTGTTTCCCCGAATTGCTATTATTATTTATTATCAGAGTAGACCCTCAGTAATTTAGGCTAATAACTGAGAGACTCACTAGAGATTACTGAATTTGGCAGATTAGTTAGTGAACAAATAAATATGAAAAACATCAACACTGCTGTACCACAAAATGTGCTTTATTCATTATTTTGATAAGTGTAGTTTAATTATAATCATCTATGGTAATGTTTCACAGTATGTTAATAAACACACTGCCATATTTCATGAGATTAATGAAGTCATAGAAGAAAAATTATTTGCTAAATTTGTCCCAGTTTTGGGAGAAAAATATAAATCAGTGACTTAGTATGTTTTGTATTACTTTTTTTAGCATTATTTTTAGTCCAGAGATCTAGATCTCATGTGGTGTTATTTTATTCATTTCTATGCTTATTGTCTATATTCCCTATTAGAGAATAAGGTTTATGAAAAAAACATTTGCCTCCTTTCACACATATTGCACAAGTAATCAGATATACTCATGTATACATGTACATATATGTGCATGTGTATGTGTGTGTATACACACAGATATACTATTCATATAATGTATCAATAATAAGAACCCTGACAGGTATGGCTTAGTTGGTTGGGTGTTGTCACACAAAGCAAAAAGGTCATTGGTTCAATTCCCCATCAGGGCTCATCCCTGGGTTGAATGCCAGGTCCCTGGTTGGGGGTGTACAAAAGGCAACTGATAGATGTTTCTCTCACACATCGACTGGTTCTTTCCCTCTTTTTCTCCCTCTCCCCCCTGTCTAAAATAAATAAATAACATATTTTTAAAAACAACGAGAGTCACCAATCCCAACAGAAAAATGCATAAAAAATTTGAACACCATATTTCATGTAAGTCAAGCAATCTGTTGGAGAAGAAAGAAAATGTTAACATGATTTTGAAGAAATATTGAAAGTGCTGGGAAATCAGAGGTATGCAACTCAAGTTTTAGAGTTATGATGTAAAAAATGCTGTTAGACTACTAAAGTGGCAGTGATTAGGAGACTGCGTAGCATCAAGGGTTTGGGGGGGCAATGCGTATATGAGAATGCCCTGGTCCTATTGGTGGAATTGTAGACCTGTGAAGAAATTTTGGATCATCTGGCACTATCTACTCATGTTCAGTATTTATCTAAACTTGATTATAGCAATTCCTGTCATGGATATATATCTTGAAGTAATTTTCCACACTATATAAATGGACAGGTAGAAAGATTTTTATTACAGTACTAAGTTGTTAGGTCACACCTCACAGGTGTGCACCATCAAATGCATAGCATGGAGTAATACACAAGATAGAAGCAGAAGATTAGATGTGTACACAATAACGTGGATGGATAATTGTAAAGATAATACAAAAGTGAAATTANTCCCAGCAGGGGCCAGTTCCCAGCAAGGGATGCACAAGAAGCAACCATACATTGATGTTTCTCTTCCTGTCTCCTCCCCTTCCCCTCTAAAAGATAAATAAATAAAATATTTTTAAAAAAGAATGAAGAGAAAATAAAATAGTGACCGAAAATATTTTTTCCTAACTTCACATCTCACTTTCATGTTCCTTTTATACACGTGTTCTTGAAAAATATGTATTACTTTGAATGCACGTATTTGTAATTCACACAAATGTCAATGTAATTTCACTTTTGTATTATCTTTACAATTATCCATCCACGTTATTGTGTACACATCTAATCTTCTGCTTCTATCTTGTGTATTACTCCATGCTATGCATTTGATGGTGCACACCTGTGAGGTGTGACCTAACAACTTAGTACTGTAATAAAAATCTTTCTACCTGTCCATTTATATAGTGTGGAAAATTACTTCAAGATATATATCCATGACAGGAATTGCTATAATCAAGTTTAGATAAATACTGAACATGAGTAGATAGTGCCAGATGATCCAAAATTTCTTCACAGGTCTACAATTCCACCAATAGGACCAGGGCATTCTCATATACGCATTGCCCCCCCAAACCCTTGATGCTACGCAGTCTCCTAATCACTGCCACTTTAGTAGTCTAACAGCATTTTTTACATCATAACTCTAAAACTTGAGTTGCATACCTCTGATTTCCCACCACTTTCAATATTTCTTCAAAATCATGTTAACATTTTCTTTCTTCTCCAACAGATTGCTTGACTTACATGAAATATGGTGTTCAAATTTTTATGCATTTTAGATTCGGGGCCAACTCTATAGTTGTTGGGTAAATTGGGTTATACCCTAGGATATAATCTAGGGCACATTGGTATCTGCCAGTTTGATCAATTCATTCATAAGCACACCTATTTTCGGGTTTTCCTGGCCAGGCCTGAAAAGGGACAAATCCCTTCTTCTTACCATAATTCTTGAGAAACATGTTGCATGGCTATTTTATGCATTTATTTCTGTTGGGATTGGTGACTCTCGTTGTTTTTAAAAATATGTTATTTATTTATTTTAGACAGAGGGGGAGAGGGAGAAAAAGAGGGAGAGAACCAGTCAATGTGTGAGAGAAACATCTATCAGTTGCCTTTTGTACACCCCCAACCAGGGACCTGGCATTCAACCCAGGGATGAGCCCTGATGGGGAATTGAACCGATGACCTTTTTGCTTTGTGTGACAACACCCAACCAACTAAGCCATACCTGTCAGGGTTCTTATTATTGATACATTGTATGAATAGTATATCTGTGTGTATACACACACATACACATGCACATATATGTATATGTGTACATGAGTATATCTGATTACTTGTGCAATATGTGTGAAAGGAGGCAAATGTTTTTTTCATAAACCTTATTCTCTAATAGGGAATATAGACAATAAGCATAGAAATGAATAAAATAACACCACATGAGATCTAGATCTCTGGACTAAAAATAATGCTAAAAAAAGTAATACAAAACATACTAAGTCACTGATTTATATTTTTCTCCCAAAACTGGGACNTCAGTTTGCAGGCCCGCGCTCAATCCACTGAGCTACACCAGCCAGGGCTTATTTTCTCTTCATTCTTAAATTCTACCTAAAAAGACAGTCAATTAATAAAATATCAGAAAGTCTAGCAATGCATCTTTATAAATGTGTTTGATTCTGAGAACTTTAATGTAATGGTTTGTTTTACACATGCACACATATTTACCCACACAATTTAAACTATGTAAAAATTTACTGACATTTCATTATGATCAAGAAAATTATTATCATAATATGACAAAAAAGATAAATTAGCTATTTTTGTAGAATTAAAATCAGACTTTTATAAGCAAGATTTAGAAGGAAATATTCTAATATTGACAAATTCTATCTACCAGAAACTTATAGAAAATATTATATTTTTATGTTTTCACCTTATTATAATCCCAGGAACAATGTAAGAAGGCTTCCTAGTATGACTGCTCTGCACAATTTTGCTAGCAATCATATTCTGCAATAAGGCAAGAAATAAAATAAGAGAATGTAACCATTAATTACAGGTGATTTCTAAATTAGGAGATACCTAGGGCACTCAATTAATAATTCATTTTCCCCTCCTTGGCTCCTGGAAACATTGAGAAGGGAAGAGGGCTGTAACAGATGAGAGAGATATATAGTACCTTCATTATTAATAAAGGCAATACTGGTAGTTTTAATTGCAGTAAAATATTTTTGCTTTTAGAGAAACTTGGAAACAGAATTACACACCTCGTCAGAAGTTGTGCTCATAAGACTTCCTCTTGAGCAGGGCCTATACCCTAAGTTTATCACATGGTCAACTGCAATTAGGGGTAATGCTCCCTGTACTTTTAATACCAGGAGAAAACAGCTTATATATGATGCATGTTTTCCCCCAAGCCTGTCCCACACATTGGGTCACTTCTTCCTTGCAACTGAGTAACTGAGAGACCTGGGCAAGTGCAGGAATGTTGGTTTTAGAGGGCTACTTGTAAATGGAAGGACACCTTCTCAGAGAAAATAGGATGTTCTTTGTACAAATAGCCTAATATATTTTTTAAAAAATCTTTAACAGCTCAACTGTAAAAGAGTTTTAAAAAGTGATAATATGGACATGTACAGGTAGTAGATGTGAAAAAAAGAGAATCCTAATTTAATACCAACCACAACTTAAACACATAATAGAAATAAAAGAGCCTATTCATAGTGCCACACAACCTATAAAATGTCTGAAAACTGACAGGTCCAGGCCAGAAATATATACCTTTTATTAAAAAAATATAAAATGACCCATATGATATCATCTCTTTTTTATATTCAGAAATCAAAGGCATGTTTGCATACCAAAAATGAAATATCAGAAACAGAAATCAGAAAAAAATCCCATTGATATAGCAACAAAAAAATACAGTACCTAGGAATAAACCTAACCAAGGTGGTAAAAAACCTGTACCCAGAAAACTACACAGCACTGAAGAAAGACATTGAGGAAGACACAAACAGATGGAAGCATGTGCCATGTTCATGGATGGGAAGAATTAACATCACAATGTTCATACTACCCAAGGTAATTTATAGATTCAACGCAATCCCTATGAAAGTACCAATGACATATTTCACAGATATAGAATAAAGATTTCAAAACTTTATGTGGAATCATCTGTCTTTTATAAAACAAAAATTAATGTTGTAAAGATGTCAATTATCTCCAAGTTTCTCTATATTTAAATGCAATTCCCACGGTATTGCAAATAGGTTTATCATGTGAAACTTGGCAAATTTTTGTACCTACCTAGTGTATCAGTGAGGGTTCTTACTCTGGAAATGGGCAAGAGTTGATGCTCAGTCTCAAAGCTGTATTTATTCTTCTTTGGTGAAGGGGAGTAAAGCATATCACCCCAAAGTGGGCCACTCTTTCATGTGGATTATTTTGAGCCGAGGGAAATAAAGACCCAGCAGATTCAGAAAGAGCTTTTTACCTCCCCCTTAATTATGCAAAATAATTTAGACCTAGTCCTATACCAGGAAGAAAGCTAGTACATGAGATAATTTATAATTAAAAACATATACTTGAATGTCATGGTATTTGTTTGCTAAACATTGCTCTTCTCATTTCTTATAAATTGTTTTTCTCCTTTTTTTGTGTCCCAGACCCTATTCCTTTCTTCTTAGCACAATTGGTATATGTACCTCAATTGCCTTACTACCTGGAAGTCATATTTTTATGGAGCTGTCATGTGAACACTACTATTTGTTTCTTCTGTTAATCCATTTTATGATATTAATTATTAGACAAGCCAAAGAATCGAGAAAGGAAAAAGAATTGCCCCTGTATTGGAAACTCTGAGTTTATGCTCTTAAGGCTTTCATCTGAATGAATGAAGCCAACCACACTATCAAGGATAATCCATCCCTTTACCTGAAGGAAATTAGCTATAGGCACTAGCTATATCTACAAAATAGCTTTAGAACACTACCTAGATGAATGTTCGATTAAATGACAGTACTGAAACCTAGCTACGCTGATGCATAAAATTAATGATCACCTTTTTAAAAGAGAACAGGACCCAGAAGAATTATAAATACCTTTTATAAGAATAAAAACAAGGCATCTTTTCATCCAGTCTAAATTTTCATTAATATAATAATACTGTATAGCATAGATAGAGACAAGTAACAGTGAAAGATCAGAAAGTAAGAATTTATAATGCTTTATGGCGTGATGGAGAGATCATTTCTAAACAATGAATAAGAGACGGACTATTCCATGAGTCTTGTGGAATAATTTAATATATTTTATGAGTATAATATTGAATATGTTTGGTATATTAAATTGTACATGAAGAAATGCTGTTGACAAAATAGAGCCTTTGCATTATATCATAGATAAATATAAAACTACATACTGCAAAATGAAAGTGGACTTTCAATGACAATTTAAAATATTTGGGGTCACACTGGATTATATACTTGAACTCTTCCTTCCCTACTTGCCCTTCCCCTGGATTTGGGGTTGACCATGTGCACTTACCTGTTCCATTATAGTTAGACTTGAACACGTGACTTCATTTGGACACTGTAAAATTAATAGGGGCTATACATGTGGTGGTACCCATTGACCTGTTTCATGCTTCCCCATCTGCCATGGCAAGAACTTAGCCAGGGGAACTTTGGTCCTAAAATGAAGACGTGTAATAGAGGTTTATTACTGTGATAGTGAATTATTCACTATGTATAGTGAATTAATTCACTATAGAAATTGAATAATATCTAATTAATTCACTATAGATATTGAACAATATCTTCATGTGTCGTGTATGTGCTTTACTTACAGAATGATAAAGAATGCTTTCTAAGCCAAAAAAACTCTAAATTCAAATATTTAGCCTCATATAAATATTAAATATAATTAAATGAAGGAGATAACATGTTAAAATGGTTAAACAGGCTATGAAAAACTATGCAACAAATATCAATACTAATTGATATAAAATTTCAAGAATTCCTATATTTAAAGAGATAGTAAGAGTAAACAAAAAATGTGCCAAAATATTAATAAAATTCACAGAAATATGAGAAGAAAAATATATTAGTATTTTCATCTGATGCATAATGCATGCTCAATAAGAATTGGTGATCACGATCATTATTAATTAATATATTCTGCACCAAATAATTCCAACAGAGGATGTTAAGAAAACTTTATTCATGAATATATGTTTAAATGAAGTTTAAAATCTTATTTTTGCTATCAAAACCATTTGCAAATTGATGTATACGTTAAAAGTGATCACAAACCCAATTCAGTAAGGGCTTTTTGTACAAATGGACAAGTTGATTCTGAAATTTGTATAGAAATGCAAATTATTAGGGATAGCCCAACAACTTTGCAAAAGAAGATCAGAGGTGAAGATCATGCATTACTCAATTTTAATGCATGTTATAACACTGTCGTGGGGCATAACAACAAGCAAATAAATGAAGGAAAATGAAGAGTGCAAAAATAGATTGTCAATTGACTTTTGACAAAAATGCTAAGGAAATTAAATGGAGAAAAGATAGTTTTCAAAAAATGACATTAGAATGATTGGATGGTCATATGCAAAGAAAATAAAACAAACAGTCTATACCTTGTATTGTACAAACATCAAAAACTAAGAAATCCGCCAATAAATTTAAAAATTATTATAATGAGCTCAATTGGTAATCTTTATTATGTTTGTTACTCTGAAGTTCCAGTTGGTATGATGGGAAAAAAGAGGCAAAATACCCCCCAATTTTATCTTTTTTATTACTCCTTTTTTTGTTTTGTGAATCCAGAGAGAAGCAATCGTTTCAGAAACAGCGAGCAGGGCCCAGGCTACCGAGCACTGGCATGTGGAATCAGTCGCTCTACTGCGTAAGTCAGTCCAGATTATTAAGGGGGTCCTCTAGCCTATAAAAGCAATTAAGCTTGAACACCACCAGCCATTCTCATTCATAACTAAGACACAGTAGGGGACATAGCTGACTGGTGATTACATGGCCACATAGTGCGAACACTTCTATCGTAAAAACCCAGTTATACAAACTGGCACCTTTTTTTTAATGTGGAAGGTGCAGCTAAGTTAGAAAAACCAATGAAGTTCCAGAATCAGAGTCAAGTACACTCTCTGCTAAAGAAAGCTAGTCAGGAGTTTGAACTCAAAATTCTCCCGGGGTGGGAACCACCAGCAACTCTGCCACAGGCCTTTGCTGGTGAGCATGTTTCTCAGAGGCTGTACAGTCTTACCTCCTGGACAGGACGAGGCTGCAGGTGCCATCACAAGTTTAGAAAAAAATGCAGAATTTGGTGTTTCTGAAAGTAATTCTAAGGAGGGATACTGCAGAGATTTTCCAACCCCTGTCCCCCAAAACTATCCACATCCCTCTTGATTTAGAAAGAGGAAAACCATACACATCGCGAAGCTTCTATAATAAGTCTCTGAAGATGTTTGCCTCTGTACCCCAAATTAAAAATATTTAGTGTATGGCTTTATTTTCAATTAGAGCAATAGAAGGAACAAATGCCGTATATCTACTTTTAGAATTCAGGATTTTGTTCGCGATGGTTACCAGAATACTCCTTCAACTCCAAATAGTCTAAGAAAACCAAGATGTTTTTATTCCCTATACTAGTGATTTTTCACCCGGTGTGCACCACACCGGGTGAAAGTCACTGCCCTATGCCGGCTATGTCAAACACTCAGAAAGTACTTCTCTTTTACTCCTTTGTCACCTCTGTGTCCTCGCTTATTCGCAGCACTAGCAGCATTTCAGCAGGAGGGTCATTTTTACTGAAAAACACTTCATAAAACATAACAGAATAATGAACATACTAAAAAAGAAAAGAAAACAATGAATACTTCCTGAAGTTTTAAACTCCTAGACATAAAAACGAAGTGCGTTTTAATCCCAATTTAGTTCAAATACCCCCAAAGGTAAAAGTTGCATTAAGGTAATAACTATCCCTTCGAGGTTCAAACAAGACGTGAGCTTTCCCTCCCACCATTCCTTGCCACTGTCTTCCACCGTGCAAGTCACTTCTATTTTCGCTTAAAATTCTTTGGTACCTACCTTTATGGTCTTTTCTATGACCTTAGTCCTTGCTATCACCCTACAAAATATTTAGGACTTTTTGATTATTGTTTTCTTTTCATCTTTGTTTATTCATCTTACCTTTAAAAATGGAAATTTGAGCACAGGCAGAGCAGACAGCCTTCCACTTTTCTCCCTCTCTAAAGTGTTATTCAAAGTACAGCACACCTTTGGTGTCATTGGGAGTCTATGCACCTTGGCTTCCTTACTTTATCCATTTTTATCACCTTTTTTAGTCCCTTGCTTACTCCTCAAGTGCAGTGTTCCATTTTTGCTGAATTAATTTTTTTAATTAACTTTTTCCAAAATTCAGTTCCCTGCAACTCTCCTCTTGTGTTTGACATCTGGATTACACCAGCACAAAATAATCATTAGGAGAAATGCATTGTCTCTTATCTCCCCTGAGCCCTAACAACTTTTTATGAATTATACCATATCTTTGGACCTGACTGCCTCTCTGATTCTTCACAAAGCTGTGTCAAATGTTCTTTAAACTCCTCAATCCACTGAACTATGTTCCATATCAGTAACAAAATAGCCATAACTTCCCAAGTAGTCAATGTGCTGAACAATCTACTGAGCCCTCCACAGATATCACCTCATTGTATTCTCTCGAGAGCCTGTAGAAGAGGTTTTATTATCCTCATTTACTGAAGTAAACTGAAGGTGAGAATTATGAACAGTAATGTCAAGGTTTTATCATAAATAACAGTTGAAGCTTGAATTTGAACTTGTAACCTCATGATTTTAAATGCCTCCTCCAACAGAAAATAAATAAATGAAAACTATCTCCCCTTTGTTATTGAGAATTGAGAATCTGTTGATGAGAGCTGTCTGCTCTCCTACATTTCCATTTTAAGGGCATTGTGTCCTCTGCCTCTCATTTTCTCCATGTTGTTGAACTTGTTCTAGTTCCTCAGTTTCTGAGCACCTAATATCATCCTCTTCCACACAAATTCTTTACTTTGGTACAATCCATTTTCTTTTCCGTAACTTCAATTTTCCCCATCGATCCTCTCCATTACTATCAACTAACAACAATGTTAGTAATAATCATCCACCTCTATACAACACATAAAAGGAAAATGGTCACGCTTTAAGTGATATTCTAAGTGTCTGGTCCTTACATAGTGAAGTTTTTAAAAGTGACATGAGAGTGACACCACTCTTCCATCCCTGTCCCTATTCCATATAGAAAAGTCTGAGTTCCACAAACCTTTCCACTGACATGGCTTTCATTTGCATCACCAAAACACTGGTCCAATATTAACTTGTAGTTTGTTTCTTCAGTACTTTGGAATATTCCTGTGTTGATTTTATATTTCATTCTAACAAATTACCAACACTTGGTAAAACACATTTTTTAACCTTAAAGCAATATGCAGTTCTATAGATTATGTGCCACAGTTCTCTAGGTTGTGAATCTGGCTATGGTGTCTCTTTCAGCATTCCACAAGCCTGGCATAGAGGAGTTGCTAAGGCTGCATATGTTCTGAGCCTTCTTCCAAGGTCATTCAGGTTGGAGGACAGAGCTCCCTGGATCCTTTTAGCTGCTGAGCAAAGGTCACTGTCAGCTCCTAGAGGATACATGCATGTCCTAGTCTTTGGGCGTTTCTTACAATACATCAGCTTTCTTCTTCAAAGTCAGCAGGAGGACATTCCTCCAGTCTACTATGAAAACATCTTATAAAGATGATTATACTTTTCCCTTTGCCAAAAGGTAATCCAACCAGGAATAGGAGAGACCATCCCATCATATTCATAGGTCGTGCCCACAATTCAAGGGGAGAAGACCAAATTTGGCATTTCTACCACTGGAACCTCGGGGGATATCTTAGAACTCTACCAAGCACATTTTTCTCCTCTGAGCTGCTCCTCCAATACCATTCTTCAGTTCCTCTGACATCATACTTTATAGTTTTTTTCCTTCTCCTTCAAACTTGTCTTCAGGTCACCATTTTTCATGGCCTGCCCTTAAAATATTTAATATTGACCACCTTCAGTCTAGTCTCCCATCTAAAATCTGCTACTTATATACTTATACACTTTTAGTTCCATTTCTAAATTATTGCTTTTCAAAAGCATGCATCTAACTACTTACTGTCCATGACCATCCTTACTTGGGTGACCATGATTTTCCTCCAATCTTTCACCAGTAATTTGAAAACTTCTTGATAACAGGGACCATTATTTTAATCGTGTAACAACTAATGTGAATTCATTTTTGCTACATATACATGTACAAATGCAAATATTCAAAAGATGTACTCAATCATTCTGCTTTAAATAATAGAATGCAACTGTCTAATTACTTAGTTTATTGAGTAAATAAACAAACTTTTTGTTGTGCAAATTACAACTTCAGTTTCTGAAAATTCTGTTCAGATAAGATATTTTATCCATAGCAATCCACACTGTATACACAGCTAGAATTCTTCTTTAGGATTTCCCCTTGTGTTAATATTCACATCATCCAGGACAGGACTGCCCAATACAACTTTTTGTAAGGATGGTTATGTTCTATCCCTGGGCTATTTCAAAATGGTAGCTAATAATTAACTATATGTGAATATTGAGCCTTTGGAATGTAGTTGATGTGACTGAGGAACTAAATTTTTTTATTTGATTTGATTTTAATTAATTTCAGATTCAACAGTCACTCATCACTAAGGTTACACATTGTACAGCACATGTATCAGCTTTTACACACCAGGCTTCTAATGGTTGGAAACCCCTGGAAATTGAGTTGCTGTCATTTGATTCAACTGAACTAAAATTAAGTTATACTTATCAAAATCTTCCTCTGCATGCCCAGCATTGTGCTAATTGCCGCAAAACACAGATGCAAAATACTAAAGCCTGGACTGCGCCTTTAAGGAAGGGTGTGCTACAGTTTGTGGGTTTTCAAGAGGGCCCTGCTTTTAAGATAAATTTATAATTACAGAACTTACTGCTAAAGTCAAGTATGTTTAAAAATATCTTAATTTTCCATCTTGTCAACTCTTTTTAAATGTACATACATCAGAATTTGCTTTTGTAATATTCTGTTTTTAAAATGTCTCACTATTAGTATCATAATCATCATCATATGATTTCATTTTGCAGAATATTATTACAGATTACAGTATGGAAGTGTACTTAGAGCCCAGGGTGAACAATTCATGTAAAATTATCAAAGAATGGATATACATTGACATAATTGCAACTCAATATTTATTTCCGATTGTTTTACTTTATATGTATAGCATCAGTGCGTCATAAAAAATGCCTCATGCATTGGCAACACTGACACATTTTTATTACAGTCAAACATTTTAAAAAGCAATACCAGAATTTTTGATAGTTATAAAAAGAAACATTTTATTTATAACAAGCAAGGGTTCAGTTATCAGAGAAAACCTACCTGTGTGTCATAAATGACTTGCATGTACTGTTAATAGGGTTGCATTTTTATAACTTAATTTAGGATAACAACATCTGTATTTAAATGTGATGATGATTATAACCATGGGTTTTAAAGAGACTATATGGAATAATCATCACATAAAACTTATGGCACAGATAGTAATGATCTGAGTTTAAAAAACAGATAGGTACGTTCAGTTCTTGGCTACCACACCACATTGGCATGTGAAGGCTCTGGGAAGTGAGGCACCATCGATTGTAAACTGGTCAACTTCGTCTAATGCTTAAACTTATTTAGTCAAGAACATTTTTTTCTAAAGATAGTAATATTTATAATTTGGAGCTATTATTTCATAAAACAGAATTTGGTGTACTCTTTTCTAATATTTTGCTGGTGTTTTTCACCTTTTCACTTTGAATGAAAATATTTTCAAATCTTTGACTTTGCTTTTGAGATTCATTGACTCAGTTAGTTTTACCATAAATAGTCGTTTTCTTAGCTTATCTAGTCTCAATGATAGGTTTGGTCCTCTTGCCTTAAGATATACACTAATGCTTTAACTAAGGCTTCCCTGTCTTACCCTACCACCATCTTCTGAGTTCTAAAACAGATAGATATTAAAGACCAAGATTTTCAAAAGGTTAGAGTACTCATATTTTCCTGATTTTTAATAACGTTTGTAGGTGGATATACTAAAACTTGTATTTTCGTATAAAAGGCAGACCTTTTTGTATATAACTGCATATAGGGCTTCTCCAACCAGTGTCACAAATGGAGATTTCTTACGTGATGATTGCATTACTTGTTCCCCCTAATTTCATTCCATACATTCAAATGTTGGGATAGGAAGAAGCTTCACAGTGTAAGTCAGACTAGATAGATTCAGATAATTCGAAAATGTAACGCTGTATGTTACAAGCGTGTAGTACCCGAGTCTCAAAATTCTAGAGCATAGCTTCCTTAGGAAGATAGTATCCATGTAATGAATATTATATTATGCTCTTCATTCTTAGCTGCTTATGACAAAACATTTATACTCAGCAAATGCCATGCACATGTAGGAGGAAGATTGATAAGTTTCATCCCATGAAGTCTTTTTTGTAAAGCAATGTTGAAGAGCTGTCTAGGTTCCTATTGCAAAGTGAAATAGCCTTCTTGTATGTGGGACAAAAACAAAACAGTGATGCAGTATCTGCCATGCCTTAATTGAAAACACAAATGGTAACAGAGAAAAAAATACAAGAAAATGAACTATTCAAAAATAACACATAAAATTAATAAAAAGAAAATATGTATCATTAAGACTAAAACATAAATATTGCAGTTGTGCAAAATAATAATTGCCTAATAAATATAATAGCTTTTCTTTTCTTTGTGACACTCATTTAATTATTGCCCTTGCATTCCACTTCACACTGTGTATGAATTTGTATTACATTAGAAAATAACAATAAAACATTGTAGAAGTAGACCATCAAAAGAAAATACCAGCTTCTGGATTTGATCTCTTATGAAGATCACTTTCTTTAATAAATTTGTTGGGTGACATTGGTTAATATGTTTACATAGGTTTTAAGTGTACATTTCAATGATGCATGATGTGTATATTGCCCTAGGTGCTCCAAACCAAAAATCACTATATACTTGAACCCACTTACCCTTTGCACCATTCTATTTCACACTCTTCCCTCTGGTAACCACCATACTGTTTGACTATGAGGTTTTGATTGTTTGTATGTTTTTTGATGTTTGTTCATTTGTTACTTTATGTTTTGTGCCACAAATGAGTATAATCATATGGTTCTTATCCTTTCCTGTTTGACTTCTTTTACTTAACATGCTATTCTCAAGGTTCATTCATGTTTTTGGAAGTGGCAGTATTTCATTTTTCCTTATGGCTGAGTAGAATTCTACGCGATCTATGGACTACATCTTTATCCAGTCATCTAACAAGGGACACTCCAGTTGCTTCCATGTCTTGGCCACTGTGAAAAATGCTGCAGTGAAGATAAAGGTACATATGTTTTTGTGAATATGTTTTCAAAAGGTTGGGGAAGACACCCAGAAGAAGGGTTTCTGGGTCACATGGTAAAATATATATATATATTAAATTATATATATATATATTAAATTGAGAAACCTCAATAGTGTTTTCCATAGTGGTCATACCAGTTTACATTTTCACCAACAGTGAAAGAAAGAGGTCTCTGTTTTCTTCACAACTTACTTGACACTTTTTAGTTGTTTTATCAATAAGAGCCAAACTAAAGGGTATAAGGTGATATCTCATCTGTAGATTTGACTTCATTTCCCTAACAGCTACTGAAGTTGAGCAGTAACAGAAATGTTAATACATCAATTTAATACCCATTCATTTTTCTTCTTTTCTTCCCCTTCCCATCATTGGTCTATCCTGGTCAGTTAGAATTTCTTTTAATTTTTCAGNAGTTTACATTTTCACCAACAGTGAAAGAAAGAGGTCTCTGTTTTCTTCACAACTTACTTGACACTTTTTAGTTGTTTTATACAAACTAAAGGGTATAAGTTGATATCTCATCTGTAGATTTGACTTCATTTCCCTAACAGCTACTGAAGTTGAGCAGTAACAGAAATGTTAATACATCAATTTAATACCCATTCATTTTTCTTCTTTTCTTCCCCTTCCCATCATTGGTCTATCCTGGTCAGTTAGAATTTCTTTTAATTTTTCAGACATAGGTTTATGCAAAATTCTACTACGAAACTTGCAAATTCATTTTTGTCTTTTCCCTTCATCATTTCTTTGCTGCAGAGCAAAATAGACTGTTGGTCTAATTCATTTGTAATACATGTAGGTTTAGCTTGAGATATTTTTATCGACTTTACATCAAAATGTTGCTCAATACTTAATGAAATCACATAGAAATCACTTGTGTCTATGTTGATGTTCTAAGGATAGTATTTTTAAAATAGACATATCATCATGCTTACATTATGATCCATTTTAAATGTGTCCCTCCGTGGTGGGTGTTTTAGACAAGATGAAAACTAACATGTCACCTTAATCTTGGGGTCTCTTCTCACAGCTGAAGGTTTTTTAATTTTATAGTGATGAAGTGTTAGATTTTTTAATATATATATATTGTGGATGCCAGTTACCATCTTAGAAGACCATAAATGTTCCACATATCACATTCAAGAATGCACTGGTCAATATGGAGTTGATGTGTGATTGTTGAGATTTAGCATTAAGTTATTTTTGAAATCTTATTAATCTGAGGTAAAAGTGAAATAGACAAGACTTCAACTGAGGGGAATAACTCATTATATCATACACATACATAGATTTACTTACTAATAGCAACATATTACCTACTATTGGAATAGTTATAGATTTATATTAATACAATTACACATTAGCAGCAAGGTAGTTTAATTTATTTGTTTATTTATTTAGATATTGATTTTAGAATATTTAAGGGGAATATTTTATATTAATTTCAATTCCTTAATGAAAAATTGTATATTTTCACACTGTTATTAACTAGTGATTTTATTCACCTCTTTGCAGAATAGCACACAGTGTCCTGGGAAACATTTCGGTCTTAAGTCAACATGTACTAGACTACTGAACTACGTTAAGCTGACTTTTAGAAGTGTTAATTGACACTTGAAAGGTGATCCACTACCTAGAGAAACTTTTACCAAATCCAGTTAAGACATTAGAAGTGGAATGCACTTCAACATGTCTAACGCAAAATTGCTTGTTTTACTACTAACTAAGCAATAGAGAGATAAGGGTAAATTTAATAATAGGTGCTTGAAGTTATCTTCCCTTTCTTTTTCTAACTCCAATTTAATATGCCATTTTTTTTGTGTAATTATTTAATGCCAGCAGTTTGTAATTTTGAAGTTTCTAAATTTATAAAATCTTCTAAAACAAAGTTATTTAAAACCACATTGCCAGATCAATATTGTGAAAATGTGATTTTTCATATTTATCACTGATGCTTCTTTAACTTGGAAACAAATAAAATATATATCTAAAAAGCAATGCTATCACTTTATAATCACTTTATAACTAAAATAACAAATGCTGTTGTAATATAACTATGTTCCACTTATTCTTTTTTATAATTTATTTATGAGATTGTATGGTCTTTTATTTTCAATTGCATTAAAGAAACAACCAGAAGTCTTGATAAATGTTAACTTCATGTGGAAGAACAATACTTACTATGTGTAAGAATTGTGACAGAATTTCTTCTTGTGTCCATTTGAAAAGACTAGAAAGAACTCTCTGTTGCTTCAAATTTCTAGGTAAATAACAGATTTGAGAGATGATATTTGGAGCCAAACTAAAGTAAAAGAAAAACATAGGTGAAAATGCCAACTGACTCTTTGTAGTTGTTTGACTTGACCAGTGTTTGTGGGTCCCAGTGACATCATTAATAAAATGAAAACGATTACTTCTGCCATGCGGATACACTAAGAAATTTGATAGGGATACATTTTGCAAAAAGTTCTCCCATGCAACTGTGTAATGACCTTTTAAAATATTAAGTGATGTTTGACTTGTTATGACTCTTGGAGGTGAAGTTTTCTAGTGTTTTAGCCTGTGAACCATTTTTCCTTTTTCTAACAATTTATATTGGGGTGGCACACATCTTTAATCTGTGAGGTAATGAAGTCCATATGTTCAATAATCTGCACATGTTTGGCTATTGTCGATGACCCAACTCTATAAATCAAAATCTAGGATTTTTGTAATGCTTACTTATGTGTCTAAAACTTAATATTAACTTGTATCATAACTTAAAATTATAATCTGTTATTTCCTATTGGAGTCAAACATAGGTGGGTTACAAACTTCATCTTCTTTGTGTCTCCTAAACTACCACAGAGCCTGGCATGCAATGCATGTGTGTTGCATTAGATAATAAACCCTTTCCATGAAAAAATATTTGAATTAGTAATAGTTATATGATATACACTATTAATATAACACACATTGTGCTAATAATATATTTATTAATATTAATAATGAGCATTGATTTTAATGTATCTAGGTAATACTGATGATGGTGATCAACATAGTCATTTACATATACATTATATATTTTCTTTATAAATGTCTTATAAATAAAAACAATTATATCTATGTATTCTATACATAAAATGTATATATTTTTTCCTAGAAAGAGTTTATAGGTACTTAATTTAACAAGCATATATATTTGTATATATACATATATGTAAAATATAAAGAATAGTCAAGTTTTCTTTGAAAAAATTCTAATAACATTTATTTATATCTATCCTAAAAGATAATATTAAAAGAGAATCTATACTTAGGGGATCAGCTACAAATTCTTTCTCATCCTTCACTCTAATATGGACTCATGTTATACCAAATTTCAAGCTACAATGTATTGTAGTATAGCAAGAATCCAGGATCTTAATAATTCCACATTTTACCTTAATGACTTGCCTTAATTGGCAATAACTTGCCAATGATCATTAATAGACATGCATCAAAAAATTCCAGAATATAAGAGTTAACAGGTGGGCTTACATTTGCCCTCTATAGTATCTTCAGAATGTAATAAAAATTAGTAATTTCAAAATACTTTGCTTAACAATTTTTACAATAAATAATAAATTAATAATTTTTAAGTACAAGAAAGAGAAGAATGAACAGTAATATACTTAAGCACTTGAGCGTAATGTATAACATGCATTATTTGGTAATGCTTGGAAACACTGCTTGTTTTGTGGAATAAAATTTGTAGTTTGCTTAGTAAAATGGAATGCAATCCAACATAAATTTATAGAATATTGCAAAAAAAAGCTTTCTAGTTGGGTAAAACTTCAAGAACAACATATTATCCAAACTGGTATATGACCAAACACTAGGATTTTATGGCTCTATATCATTTTTGTGTTTGTTTTTGAGAAAATTGCCTGAGGTTCTGTAGTTATTCCTACTTCACATTTGAAATATGGCTCCATTCTCCCTCAGATGAGGCAAAGGATGCAGTTATGTAATGAACCATGCAGTAAATGCAAAAAAAATGTTCTCTGACATTTAGCAAAGAGACTCTTACTGGTTTATATAAAAGTTCTTTTACTAATAGTAATGCTATTGAATGAAGACCGAGTGAATCTCACAGGATTTTCCTTAAAATAATGGGGTAGCTTTTGGAATTTCTTAAGCAAAAAATAGAAGGTTACTTTAATCTTTATTATTTTTTTATTAAAAAGTAAAATCTGCGCCAGAAAATTGTACTCTAAATTGCTAGACGTAACAGGAGTTTGACTTCCAGGCTGTCAGAAGTACCATGTCAATCATACATGTTAAAGTACACACATGTATGCACATGCAGCCTCACGGGAGACAGTGCTGACAGGAATGAGGAAACTTACCGTTTTTCAGAGCTGGACCTCTACGGCTGCACATATCTGACTCACTATTTTAAGAAAGCAAATAGCTCAATAATTCTAAATGTTTCACTTTTAGGAGTTTTACTCGAGGGTTTGTTGGGAATCCAAATTGGTTATTAAGAGAATATAACTCTAGGATTCAAGAGGTTCAAGAGAAAGAAAGTTAAGAGCTGCTTGTTCAAGAGTCAAGTAGTATATACCACAAGTGATGATTAGATATTTGAGTAAAGAAGACACACAATGTCCCTGGCTGGTGTGGCTCAGCGGGTTGAGTTCTGGCCTGTGAAGCAAGGGGTCACTATGTCGATACCCAGTCAGGGCACATGCTTCTGTTGCTGGCCAGGGCCCCAGTAGGGGGACACATGAGAGGCAACCACACATTGAAATTTCTCTCCCTTTGTTTTTCCCTCTTTTCCCTTCTAAAAATAAACAAAATCTTCAAAAATAGACACACAACAATTGTCTTAGATTATTTCTTATTCCTTTTTAAAAGTTAATTTCTTGAAGAATATTTCTGTTTAATTTATAATAAACATAGATAAGAAAAAAGACAGAGACAGAGGAAGAGATCATAGAATCTGCACAACGAAGCTGGAGAAAAGGTCTAAATGGATACATAAATTAGACAACACCCCACAGCTGTGCAGAGTCAAGGGGGAGACTGAGTGGTGTCTACTCCTAGCATAAGGATGAATATGAATCACTGAACTAAAAGCAGTACTATGAAACGTTGAATGACAAATGAAAAGTTAAATGTTGCTTATATCATGTTGATTGATTCATTCAGGTTAAAATGACCCTTCCTGGGCCTTTATGTAGTCTTTCTTTTTCTTTCTTCATGCAAATAACATTTCAAAAACATTGAAGCATTCTCATCAGATCCACACTGAAGAGCCAGGAAGTCACTTTTCCTCAGCTCATCCTAGGGAAGATTTTCGCTATAGCCATGTGGTTTGAGAGAGTTAGTGTTCCGTGTACCTGCATTGGAACCTTGCCTGGACTTTTCTATGTAGAGACTACGTGACCTATAGCAAGTTATTTGACCACTGGAACCTTCTGTTCAATGGTGGGGGGGGGGAGGAAGAGCATTTTAATATTTGTGTCCTTGATTTAGAATATTTTTAGATAAAATTAAGCTCTAAAGCAGAGTCCCTGTTAGTACAGAGAGTCAGTCATAGCCATCATGGTTGTTGCTGCTATTTCTTTTTATTTTTATTCCTTGCTTTTTTCTAGGTCATAAAATTTCTTGAAGCATTTTTTTAAACATAAGCAAAGATTTTTCTGATTAGGTCTTCCATGCTAAAATGGCATCTCTGAGGCTTAAAATTTATTCTACAACCTAAGGGAACTCCTTAATAAGCACAATATTGTTTCTGCATTAGTTTTGTGTGGATATATAGCCTGGCTTGATGTAAGAACCCCACCCATTCCCAATCAACCAGTGCTTCACAATGATCACAGTTTATTCTGTCTCAGAAGGAAGAACAATGTCCACTGAATCTCCACATTGTATCTGGGGGTTCATTAAATTTAACCTTCTGTATCATTTTGCAGATTAGGACCACGGCAACGGTGAACTGGCATAAATAAGTAGAAAGGTATTCCCTGAAATCCTAGTGAGAAAGTAGTAAGTAAAGTCAAAATTCAGAATATTATTCCACAGTTATGTCAGAAAATATTTTTGAGCTATCAAACCTTTCATTATTATACCCATTAACATTTTTTATATGAGAAACATTAAATGACACCTAGGATTCTTCTTTGCAACTCTTCAAAGAAAAATTTTTATGTTCTATTAATATATTGCCATCACTGCTTTTTCTCTTTCTGCACATACGTGTTGTGTATGTGTTTGTGTTGTACGGGTGTGGGAGATCTTCTATTATCAAAAGGCCAGCAGCACGAAGGGATTGAATTGGTGACCTGGAGGTTAAATTCCACAGCAGTAATCACTAGCTGTTCTCTATTATAGTTGCACTAAAAAGATTGGAACTGCTGACATCTGGTACCTCCCATCTAAAAGCTTTTAAGCCACTTGGGGGGGGGGGGAAGCTTTTATTTAGGAAGTGAAAAAATTCTGGCTGTGTGTCACTTAAAGATCTGGAAATTTTATATAAGATACAACTGTTCAAAATGGGCAGAATGCATTTATACTTGAATAAAATGTTAAACCACACTTTTTTATTCTCATGCTCCTTTTTCTAACCTATATAAAGAATATGAAAAGTGAATGCACAGAACAATTGTGTTTCACACTATTTTGAAAAATTTCTCAAAAACATAGTTTTCTTTAATAATCACCATCATAACTCAAAGTGGAAAAAATGATACACTGTATTATTTCATATGCATACATTTTCAGAAATTACTTTTTGTAATATGTATAGTTTAAATAAATTATTCCTTGTGTCTTATGTACTTAACTTTTAAAATGTCTTACTAGAAATAAATTTTTAAGTGAATTTGAAAGTACTAGAAAGTATTATCAGCAACCAATAAATGATCAGTCAAGAAAACTCAAAGACACTGAAATACAGAACAGGCTGACAGGGACCAGAGGGGAAAGGGGAGAGAATCACAGGGGAAAAGGGGAAGGACTCACATGAACAAGTATAAAGGACACATAGACAATAATTAATGTGGGGGGGGCGGAAATGGGAGGGAGGTGGGGAGCACTGAGGGGCAGGGCTGGGAATATAAGATAGAAAACTGTACTTGAACAAGAATTAAATTTAAAAAAAAGACATAAAAAAGAAAACTCAAAATGCATTTATCAGTTTTTGAGAAAAAAGCATTTTATTAAGAATTAATTCAGAATTTCAATGTTAATGTTCTGTAATGTTATACAGATTTGTAATTTTAAGAAAATATGTATAAATATATTATAACAAGTCAATTCTGGAGATACATTTTCTGTTTTTCAACTTCAGTGGTACTCTTCTTTTACCCGAGGGAGGTTCACAATATGTGTACATGCTGACATTTGTATTGTGAGATTTTTGGCAGAATCAATACCAAAAACACCCACTAAACAAACAAAACATTACTTTTTTACCCTTGATGAACATACTAAGACTTTGTAGACAAAAAATATGCATGCATAAATTACTTAGGACCATGAACAGCAGCAAATAATCAGCAAATGCCAACTATTGTAGAATATGGTGAAATGGAAGGAATGACTCCAGCTACCTGCTATTTGCGAGAGACAGACAAGAAGGGAGACCCCAAATGGAATTACCTCCTGCAGGATGGCCCCTTGGAGTACAGGCTTCCCTGCCAGGCGAGGGTTTTAGGGCCCCATCTGTGTGAGTGCACCCGCTGGCATTCCCAGCATCGCTGGCATTGGCTCCAGTGAATTTTTTGGAAGATGCTTCCCACATGTTTGCCCATTTCATGATGGTGATTTGCAAGCACAACTGCCCAAACTTCACTGCGTGTTCAGCAGTTTTTGACCCCAAATCACATGACCCCCATGACCCACCCTCCCTATTCACGCAATCTCACCGAAGATATATGTATTTTTTTGTTTCCCTCAATTTAAAAAGTACTCAAAGGGAAATGGTTTTGCTGATATAGAAGAGATGAAACAAAAAAAGGCAAAAAAAGATGAAAGCACTAAAAGGCATCAAAATGGACAAGTTCAGAAACTGTTCTGAGCAGTGGAAAACATCTTGATAGGTGTATTGCATCAAATGGGAAAGTACTTTGAAGATGACCGAAGTTTAAATATGTAAAAATCAATACATACATTTTGTATAAATAAATTCCAGTATTTTGGGGGTCCTTCCTCATATCTAAATGATTTGTGTAATTTGGATCCTGTTTATTACTCATGTATTTTTTTTTTTGCTGAACATGGATTATATGGAAGTTTGCAGAACAAATGTCAATTTTACATTAAAAGGGTTTATAGCAAACAATGAAAGTGCATTTACTTTTGTCCTAAAATTAAATTATTAAAATTTAATTATTGGTTTTGCTACTTAATAATTTTGGAACCTACCAAATCAACCAATCTTCTGAGCTACAATTAATAAGATTAGTATATCATCCCTTTCCTCCTAAGGTTGTTGTATTTATAGAATTAAATGTACATAAAAAGCTCTCTCCTCACAAGGTTGTTGTAGCTACAGAATAAAATGTATATAGCAGGCTCTTATAAACTGAAATATTCTGTGTAATACAAGTGATCATTGTTCACAATATGAATAATTATATTGTTACAGAAGATGTTTAATTTTTTTGTTATTTTTATCATTACTTTTTAATTATCACCCAAGGACACACTTATTGATTTTGAAGAGTGGGGAAAAGAGGGAGAGAAAAAGGTGGGGAAACATCAGCATGAGAGAGAGACACTGAGCTGTTGCCTCTTGTGTGCACCCAGACTGGGAACGAACCTAATCTTGGTATGTGCACTGACCTGGAACTGAACCCTGGTCTTTAGGTTTATGGAACAATGCTCCAGGCAACTGAGCTCCACTGGCCAGGGCTACAGTAAGATGTTTTTACGGAGACATAGGAAAAATGCAATGTAAAGATAGTCAGAGAGGCAAACACTTTCCCATCAAAGAACAAAAGTAAATTCTTCATGGAAAAGGAGCATTTGAGCTGTGCCCTGAAGAATGACCACCATTAGGAAGATTATTTTAGGAGAAAGTTATTCAAGTGGAATTTTGAATGAGATAAAAGATTGTGGCCTATCTCATATAAGGCCTATCTCATATATTTCAAATTTAGATTTGAAATAATATCACGTTCAAAGGGGCGAGAGAGAATCCAGTACATCCTGGGACGGGAAGAGCATCCCCTATGCCTGGCTGCATACAAAGGAGCCTTATAAGAGCCTTCAAAATGAACCGAGACTAAGAGAAAATAAGAATTTACTCCTATTACTTATTTTTTCTATTTTTCTCTATTGAGTAATTTGACAAGCATTTTGAAAAAATCAAGGTAATAGTGGAGTAAAATATAATATTCATCATTTGCTCCTCTAGAGATATTTAGGAGTCTCTGCAGAGTTGGGAAATGCTTTATAGGTATAATGATTGAGACAATCCATGAGTTCTGTACTATGTACATGGTAAGGAGAAGAGCAAAACTCAGATGAGGGGTAAAGGGAATGGAAATCACATAAATGTAGACCTTTGAAGCTTTTTCTTCAGGAAACAATAGATGATCCTGGTGTTGCTTGTTCTATCTGGTCTATTCATAGTGCTCATCCTCCATTCTTATTAAATCCACTCAGTTTTTTGGACGGGAAGGTGTGAGTTGCCCACTTCCTTGGGCGCAGTTAGAAGCATGGATTCCTTTCAGTATCATTCGTATATTAATGTTTTTATCTCACTCAAACTCAGTTATTTACAATATTTCCAGCTGCTGTTACCTCCGTAGAGAAAGGGTTGCATCTTATGCCTTAGCAGACCTAGATCTGTTTTCTCCAGGGCATATCTTTGTGGTTGTCTTGCAAATACATAGTTCAATCTTCCTTCAAGAAAAAGCTGGCCTATAAGGGGCTAGGAGGCAGTTGGGCGAAACCACAGCAGCTGGCTTTCAGCACCTACAAAAGTCTTTGAGGTGGGGCCATTCACATTTTTATCAAGTAGCCACAGGGCAACAGCTGAGCACAATGGGGAAATTAGCCTGGACATTTCTGCCCTCCGTGACTCCTTTCTACGGAACCATTTTGTGGAAGCTTCCACGGGCTTTTCAAGAAGTCTCTCTAGGGCAGTTTCACAGAAAGAGGTTCTTCCTGCCCATCTTCCCTGCCTCTTCCTCTCTTTGCAATGGTTCTGTAATTGGCATGGTAAAGTCTTTTCCTGCCTGCTCCTACCCCTCTCCTGTCTTTTGCAGCTGTTTTTCTTGGTATGTAGCATGCCATTCTCAATCCATCTCGGTATCTGAAGACCCAAATGACGCACTCTCTGAATTTCTAATTCTGGGATGTTGCCTTAAAGTATTTGTAGAATGAATGGATGAATGGATGGGTAAATGAACCAGGAAAAGAGCTAAAGGTAAGCATAAAGTTTTGTTTGTTTTTAATTGAGAGCTTTCATTGAAAGGTACACCATTATATAAGTTTCTTGTATGTAACACAGTGATTAAATATATGTTTTATTGTGAAAGGACTACCACAGTGAATCTAGTTAACACCATGACACAGTTTCACTTTTTTGGGTCATGGGAACTTTTAAGAATTACTCTCTTAACAATTTTCAAATATACAGTTCAGTGTTACTAATGGCAGTCACTGTGCAGTTTATTACATCCTCAGGAATGACTTATCTCATACTGAAAGTGTGTACCTTTTGACTTCCACCTATTTCACCCTCTTCTTTACCGCTGTATCTGGGAACCAACCACCAGTCTGTTTTCTGTAACTATGAGCTGNGAACCCTATAGATACTAGAGTATCGTCCTTGGGAGGGGCCCCTGTTTTCTGCAGCAGTTTTTGGCATCCCTCGGTGGGCCAAGTATTGCCCCCCCCTCGGACCCTTTGTTCGGTAACAAAATGATCAACTTTATTTACTTGTTCAACTTGAATAATAATTGGTCTATTTTAAAAATACCCAGCCCCTGGCACCAATGTAATGTACTGCCACCTATTCTTGACAGAGAAGTTAAGAAATGATTCATAACATAAACATCATAAGGAAAATTGTATATACACACATATATTACATATACACGAATAATGTCCCGTGCCTTTTATAATTGGCAGCATATGTACATATGCACCATATGACATTGAGAATGGAGAAAGTCGCCATTCCTGTTCCCTGTGAATCAGAACCGATAAGAAGAGACTGGGATTGAATCTTTATGGCAACTTTATCCATTTGGCCAGTGATCTGAGAAGATGGTAGGGTATGTAGCCTAAAAGACCTTCTTAAATTTCATTACAAGCTGATCTTTTTTATAGGAGGGTAAACCGTAAATAAGAAGATTGAGGTTCAGGAAAAAAAGGTAGGTGTGGGATTTGGAATTCAGGAAAATGGTTAATTGGATAAGCTACTGTCCAGCTTTTTTCCTAGCCTCCTCTCATCTGTTGACTGGTGATTCTTTATCTGTGTCTGTGGTGGCAGGATGTCTCCTTCCAGCTGGAGCACAATGGTTCAGATGCCATCTTGATGGCTTGCAGTCCCCCTGGGGCACAAAGGTGGAATTGCTGAGATCTCCTGGAGTCAGGGTGGGTCATACCTTCAGTTCCTGAAACAATAGCTTTTTACGTGCATTGATTACTAAGCTTATTAACTATTGCTTAAAACTAAAATTTTCTAACTCTTGAGTTCCCCACCAGCATGAGATACAACTTAATCCACACAACAAATCTGGAAACAATTAAAATGGAGAATGTTTAAGTATCAAGCAGTAAGTAACACAGCTACTAAATGGTAATGGTGAATCTCTCTCTTTTTTTCTGTGATTCCAAAGATTAAAGGGTGTTTTGAAGGGATAGTCCCATGCATTACAGATTATGTTAGAAATTCATCATAGTGGAGAGATTAGGGTTTAATTATATTATGCATGGGTGGATTTTCACTCACCAGACTACAGAGGCTCTCATCTTTTAAACAAAGTTGTAAAGAAAAATAGTCTTTTTGTTGGTTTGTTTGTTTTGCCTCTAGGAATACTGCAGAGCCATTTCATTTAGTGCTAGGCTGTTATTTTTGGTTTTTATCCCCCTACTTATATTATTTCTGTAATGTGATAAATGTTGACTTTATCACATTTCCATTTCAAATACTGCAAGATAGAATATTTAAAAGGTTAACACCCCTCCTTTGTTTCGGAATACTGAATCACCAACAGGAACAGTAAGGGATTAAGGGACAGCCTGATGGATGGCAATTGTCTCTGAGTAAAAGAGGGTTGGAGCTAATGTGATTACACAAATGCTCATTTTATTTCACCTTGTATCCTGAATTTTTAAACACATGCAATAAACGGTCAATTACTTCAGTGACTGGTAACACCAAGTAGTGACTGGGAGTGCATATGGACTATAGGCCCTTCACCAAACCTTTGCCTCCAAGCTGAAAGCCAAGGCAGCAGTCTGGCCCTATCTACCATTTTCCGATTAGTTGTATGCTAGTTGACTTAGTAGGGAATGCCTTGGCTGTGTACCTCATTTAGAATGATCTTGCGGAGCTGCTGGTGAAACGAGAGTGCTCTTCCCCACCACATACGTGCTTGATAAATCGATCAGTCAGTAAATGTAGCCCTGCTGATGACATAATTGTGACGATTTCTTCCATGTTGTTTTAGACAGACAGTTAAACTCTGGGGAGATAAATTGGTTTGAGAATCCAGGAGACTGGTGTGTTCATTTATAGAAGCAATTCCTTTTTTCTGTATTGGACTTTGAAAGCAGCAAACGCCTATTGAGTACCTGTTAATGAGGGGATGTTTGCTGATTACAAACACGGGATACTGCTTTTGTCTCTGTTTCTGTGGGTGGGACAGTACTATTTATCCCTACATGCCCCCCTTAAATTGGAGACTTTCCTATTTCCTCCAAATAGTCACTGATGGTGGCAGGCAATTACGTGATAGCAGGTTTTCCTGAGTGAGGTCTTGGAATGCCAAACCTTACCTACTGACTTGCTGAGTGATTCTCCTTGAAGGGCCATTTTATCTGATGCTCTGCAACCCAGAGCCTCGACACTGCTGTAATTCCCAGACAGTCTCATGGCACCAGGAGTCTGTCATTTGTGGCAGCATTAGACTGGCTTGTACTATATAAAATCTCTGTCCTTCTCTCAAAACTTACTTTATGAGGGGAAAATATCATTGAGCCTTGAAGAAAAGTGTTTACAAAAATAGATTTTATCTAGATATGACATTTATATTTTTTTAAGAAAGTTAAGACAGAGAGCATGATTACCTACCACCAATGTGAAAATAATTTACAGTAAGCAGGCTAATATTGGTAAGGAATGAATAAGGTCATAATTGGCAATATAAATATATGATGCTTTAAAGTTTCTCTGTGCATGGAAAACCATGCTCACTAGAGATGTCTACAACCACAGATTTCTTTTCATATTCCTCTATAAGGAGTTACTCAATGTTCAAGTGATGGAATAAACTGATTAACCCAAAGAGAAATGGATATACTTTCTTGAAATAGAATTAAGCACTTCCCAAAGTAGTTTATGATAGATGTATTTTAGAAGCCTAAAATCATTTGCTTAATTAACTTAATTAAGTACAGTACCCACTTGCTGCTGAGGGCTAGGCAATGCTTTTTTGCCTTTCTTAAGCAGAAAATCTGGATGGGCAAACAACATTACACAAAACTGCCAGAAAGAAACATAAAATTAATTTAGCTGACCTCTTTTTCACTTTGTTTTTTATTGGTTAGGGAAGGCATTAAAGAGAAATAAAGTGATGGATAGAGAAGGAGAAATAGGCATGTTCCAGTAGTGATCCGGGGGCTATTTCTAGCATGAAGATTCTTTTAAAACATTGGTGCTCTGTGTGTGTTTGTGTGTATATATACATGCAGAAAAATGGGTGCAGCAGAAACCTGGTAGAAAATAGAAAGTGACAAAAAACATCAAAATTTGGATCCTCTTTGTGGGCTCCTGCTTGCCCTGTTATAGTGTAAGGCCAACACTGCCAAACACTGCTTTCTTAAACCTCAAAGCTACAATTAGGCCCAATCTCATCTGTAGGCCGGTACTATAGTTATCTTAGTTTTTCTCTTCTCTTTTTTCATTAGGAAATAATCTAATAATTATTATTATTAAAAATTTAATTGGTCTGGCTGGTGTAGCTCAGTGGATTGAGTGCCGGCCTGAAAACCAAGGGATCGTGGTTCGATTCCCAGTCAGGGCACATGCCTGGGTTGCAAACCAGTTCCCAGCAGGGGACGAACAAGAGGCAACCATACATTAATATTTCTCTCCCTCTCGCCTTCCCTTTCTCTCTAAAGATAAATAAATAAAATCTTTAAAAAAATTTAACTGGCAAGAAAATCTGGCTTCCAGTATTGGCAAGACTGATTCATAGAAGATACTGATTGTGCAGACTGTAAGAATGCTGGAGATCACAGGAGATCGCTGGGTGGTTTATAGGAGAGGGATCATGAGCAGTGGGGAAGCAAAGGGCCTCTGCAGCCAGAGGGTGTGGATACAAATCTGAGTTCTATGTCATTCCAGATTTGTGATCTTGAAAAATTTACTTAATCTCATTCTTTCTTAAACACAGTGGGGACACTAATCATAGCTCTAGTATGTTTTTTCTAAGTGTAGATGGGGTAATATTGCAAAAAGAGTTGGTATACTGACTCAATCAACCATATGTCTGGCTCAGTGTGTCTTCAGAACCCTTCATTCCTACATAGATGCTATGAATCTCCAACAGAGGGACAGAATGTGCTCTATGTCTTAAACTTGGTTGCACATGTGGTGTATTTTTGCATTACTATATTATGAATCATGAGTGTTCTATTGTACAAGTTTAGACATACCAGGAGAGGAGATAAACAAAGTATCCTTCTTGGTTTTCCTCCAAAGCTGACGTTCGAGAAATCTGTGGAAAGACAACAGAAGTAGCAAAGGACACAACTCCAAGGCGATATAATCAAACATCAAATAATTGTAACAGATGGTGCCAGATGCTTATAACTTTCAGCACTAGTACTGACTTTTTCTTTCTCTCTAATTTGTGTTGTTTTTTTTTTAATTGAATTAAGAAGTCTTGACACCAAGAGTTTGACAGCAGACTTACTTACCGGGGTCCAATGATCTGAATATCAAATAGGACATTATACCAGACAAGTTAAAGCTTCTACCTATTTGGTCACCACAGAGTCTACAGTCCTCTGTGCTTCCTTTTCATGTTCACTCGACATGAAGGAGTTTAGAGCATGAATGCATAAGAAATAGCTTGTATTTATTAGGAAGCCCACTGTGTACATACTGTGTATCTTGTCCTACCAAGAAAAAAACAACACACAAACCACTCATTAAAGGGCCCAGATATTATAAGCAGTGAGGCACATATGAAGGATAAGTGTTTCATTAAGTGAGTTTATTCTATGATAACTTGGTGGATACAACACTATTCTGGAATCTCAAGTTTGAAGGACTAGGCTAGGGAAAGTCTAATAGATAACTTAGATGAGCTGAGTTCTGAGGGGCAGGGAGAGGAGGAAAAAGGTACATTTTTGGTGGGCAGAATATGGGAGAGAATTGGGTGCTCTGAAGAGAACAAAAGTCAAAGGTAAAAAAAGTGAAGGGTGTGGGGAAGTATCGGTTAGGCAACTTAGTCTGAAGTGGAACATTCATACAGACCTGAAGATGAACTTTGTGCCAAGAGAAGGTTCAGAGCACGGGTTCAGCATAGGTGTTTATTTGTTCACTAAGTATTTATAGTTTTGATCACCTGTTCTGTAAAAGTTATTATGCTGAAACTTTTATAAAACTTAGTCATCAGGTGTTTGAAGTACAATAAATTTTTTTTGCATGGCCCCTAAAAAAACAAAAAAATTACAGCAATTTTATGTTGATGTGGAAGAGTTGGACTCATTATTGTTTAGATCATTACTCTCTAATGTTTTAATCAGGTTTGATTTATGAATGTAAGAAACACTACAGTAGAAAAATTAAAATTAACTCAAAATGATCATGATTTTATTTATACAGTCTTTGGTCAAATTTCCAGTGACATACAATGGTTGTTCTCGATCAATGTCAACTCCAATGTCTTCATGTTCTCTGGTGACAGTAGTCATATTTCATTGCCATGCTGACCTTGGGAACATTGTGTATTCCCCAGGCATCTCTCTGAAAGTGGTGTTGTCTTATCTTTTGGTGTTGGTATCAGCTCCTTATTTTGTCGACCTTATTTCCCTAGGGTATCAAAAAATGTAGATGTTGAGAAAGGACAAAGAATTCTTTCACTTGTTAGCTTTGTTCTGCTCTGTTCTTTTTCTCTCTTGGTAGTAATTTAGTTGTTATTAATAACATAGTCATTATTCTATTTTGGAGAATGGGATTCAAAGATAAACTAAAATACTATTTTTTTTAATTTGAATTTTATTATCAGATGAACTCTATTTCTTTTGTGCCTATATCTGGCAATGTTTCTCAGCAGCCATATTATATTCAGAACATCTAATTAAGTTTTTTTTTCTCTTGGGCCACATATATAGGTAGAGTAAATAAAGAGATTTAGTTTTCCAACTCCTGATGATTGGAAAGATATTTATTAGACCCAGTAGAAACATAAACCTTGGTAATATGAAGACAAGGAGATTTCAAATTGATAAAAAGTAATATTGTGTGCCTCTTTGAAAGTGGTGCACAGAGGAAAAATGTAGAAGAAAACAAAAGCTATTATTTATGTTGGGAAGGGATACTCATAAGTTTCCATTAATAAATCGGCACATGGTAGTTTTCCTAAACACCATTTCATAACTTATAACTGCCATTACAAATGGTCAAATAAGCGGTTACTTTATTTGACAGTTCATGGGTCTGCTGAGCATCACTGTACCATCTGTAGTGGGTGAGCAGTCATTCAAAGATCCTGGCACTTGGGTTATTAAAATTTACGCTCTTCCAGAAAAGAGAATGTTTTCAGAGTAAAGCTGAGAGTTACCGGCTTTCATGGGCCACCTTTCATTTCTACATCTGATGGAAGAACTGAAAAGAATTTTAAGAGTACAGATAAGAAAATAGACTATATTAAGTCCAGGAAATTTTATATTAACTTAAACTTTGTCATTAACCAGATTTGTGACCCCGGGCATGTGCTGTAACCACAGTGAACTCTGGTGGCCTTATTGATAAATAAATTATTAAAATGCAATGTTAAAATCTAAAATTACATGTTATGACTGTTGTAGGCTATACTGGAATTGACAAACCAAAAAAGGGATGTGATTGGGAGTTTAGGGGATTACAGCAGCCCCAGCAAGTCATGCATCTTCTGGAAATGAATTGGTCTGCACCATTGGACATATTATTATTTTTTAAATCTTTTCTTAAATTTATTTATTTAATTGTTGTTCAAGTACACTTTTCTGGTTTTTACTCCCATCCCAACCCCCCCACCCCCCCAGTGCTCGCCACCTCCCTTCCATTTCCACCCCCCTTAGTTTTTGTCCTTGTGTCCTTTATACTAGTTCCTGTAAATCTAGTTCCTGTAAATCCCTCCCCTCTCCCCTCTGGTCATTGTCAACCTGTTCTCTATTTCAGTGTCTTTGGTTGTATTTTGCTTGCTTGTTTGTTTTGTTGTTTAGGTTCCTATTAAAGGTGAGATCATCATATGGTATTTGTCTTTCACCTCCTGGCTTATTTCACTCAGCATAATGCTTTCTAGTTCAATCATGCTGTTGCAAAGGGTAGGAGCTCCTTCTTTCTTTCTGCTGCATAGAATTCTACTGTGTATATGTACCACAGTTTTTGGATCTATTCATTTACTGATGGGCACCTAGGTTTGCTTCCATCTCTTGGCTATTGTAGATTGTGCTGCTATGAACATTGGGGTGCATAGGTTCTTTTGGATTGGTGTTTCAGGGTTCTTAGGATATAATCCTAGCAGTGGAATTGCTGGGCCATTGAACATATTATTAAAGGCAAAGATCGTGATCCTACAGCCTCAGTCTAATTTATCCAAGAATCCTAAGACTCCAAGATATATCCAGACTAGCTATTGCTGGGTATGTTCTTTAGAGAATGTATTAATCTCAGATTAGAACAAATACTAAATTCTGAAACAACCATGGAAGAGCTAGAAAGATAATTATTTTTCAATGAATTTTCATTATCTATGGCACATGGACTAGATGGAAAATTACAATACATTTTTAGAGAACTATAAATAAGAATTAATTGAAAATTTAGGAACCATGTGATTCTTTTCTTATTTTATTACTTGATGTTTATAAACATTTTTCTTACAGAGAAGGTTTCTGCTTGAATTAAGGTACAATGACTTTGTTTTTAATAACCAAGCATGGGAGAAAAAGAGAATGGGAAGAAAGGAAAGAAAAGGAAGGAAGAGAAGGAGAAAAGAATAGAAAAAAGGAAGTCAGGCTGGAAGGAAGGAGCTAGACTAAGGAAGAGAGAAAAGGAGCAGAGGGGAGAAAGGGAGAGAGAAAAAGAGAGAGGAGAGAGAGCAATTGTACTATGCTAAAAATAAATGTTATTTGAAACTTCTTATATATATTAATGTGAAGAAGTCAATCTTTTCTTTTACCCCTACTAAAATTTTATGTATATAAAAAATTTTATATATAAATAGATTATATATATAATCACATATATAATTACATATATAATTATATTATAATTTTATAATAATTATATATATAATTATATATATAATTTAAAGCAAATGTAATTATATTTTGCCTTGTGATAAACATTTGCTTAAGTAAAATATATCTATTAAGCTACATTTACTCTGCTATATTCAGAACACTATAAATAGCAAGAGCTGTAATGTTTGAAGATTATTGCGGTGTGTTGCATTTTGCATTCCCAAGATAGTATTTTTTCCACAAATGCCCTTTATAAGCACAGCATACACTCTGAGGGGTCCTGTAAGTATTTCAATAAGAATTCTTCAGAAGAAATAGTGTTGCAGAGTATTAACATCTAAACCTCTACTAATCCCTGAATGGCACCAAATATCTTTTCTCTTGAACCGGAATATTGTATTATGCCCAAAGAAAGCAACAATGAGCAAATAGCTTGGAAAGCATAAACGTAAGCATTTGGGTAATCACAGATTTCTAGTCATGTAACCACAACAGAAGTTAGTCCAGCTGTAGGGTTTTTGTTATAAACTCTAATTTTCCTATAGCATTTAATCTGGAAACCACTTTGTTTTCAATGAAGCTGAAAATTGTCATAAAGCAACTTAGCTAATAAGCAATGTGTAATTAATTTCTACATCTTTTTGAAAGGGGACTAATTCTTAAAATTAAGTTTTTATCCATTTAATAAAAATGAATTACTAAAAGTGTAATACCTTGCAGTGTTTGCCTTTTCCTATAATTCAAGATGAATTTTTAACAAAACTTAATGCAAAAATGTGAAAGTATAATGGTTTTATTTTATAAAGTTCACTTAGAACTTCTTATTTTTAACACATAGTACAATATTTATATCATTAAATATTTTAGAAATTAGCTATTCAGAATATGACTTAAATGCTATTTCTCCCCACTTAATATACTGTGGTCCAGAGGGAACCTTCTTCCATCAATACTTTAATTTCATTTTTTGTTGCAGATATGCCTTGAGATTTGATAAAGTAGTAAGAAACAATTCATGTATTTATGTTTCATTTGTTTCAGTGCCATAGTATTTGCTATGCAACTGACAAGGGATAATGTTACTATGCACAAATACACAACTTCATGCAATCATAATGAGATAGGAACAGAAAATATGGGCAGCAAGTTCTGTGCTATTTCTCAATTTGGAAATGACACCATCACTGAGAAAAAATTCAAAGTGAATGCTATAACCAGAGTTGAAGTTTTACAATGCTTCCTGAAATAAATGTCACAATATTTGATATATGCAACTTGTATTATTAATATGTAAATTGGCATATGGGGAGTGTATGTGAATCACTGTTTCTGACATTTATTTTATGATGCTCTATAAAATCTTTCAACTCTGCTTAATGTTTTTTTATTTCCTTCAAATAAACAAATCTTCTTCAATTATAGGGAAAATTTCCATTAAATATACTGACATACTGGGTACCTCATTTATTTGAAGTGTTCTAAAAGAATGTCCTCTTTTTCATTTAAATTGTTCTATATCTGTCTTTAAACAATTTGACTTTTGACTAATTATCACTTTTAGCTCCTCCTTTAAAAAAAGACTATTTATTTATTTTTAGAGGGGAAGGGAGGGGGAAAGAGAGGGACAGAAACATCAATGTGTGGTTGCCTTTCACGCAACCCCTACCAGGGACCTCACCCACAACCCAGACTGTGCCCTGACTGAGAATCGAACCAGCCACACCTTGTATCACAGGCTGGCACTCAATCCACTGAGCCACACTAGTCAGGGCAGATTTTATTTTTCAATAAGTACAGTAAATGTATTTTTTTTCCATGATTTTCTTAATAACATTTAGTTTTCCCTAGCTTACTGTGTTATAAGAGTGTGGTATATAATACCTACACCGCACAAAGTATGTGTTACTTGCCTGCTTTTGTAATTGGTAAAATTATTGGTCAAGATTATCAGGTAGGATTTGGGGGGAGTAAAAATGTTATGTGGATTTTTGACTGCAAGGAAGGTCATTGCTCTGAAACCCCACATTGTTCAAGGATCAGTAGTACATTAGTTGGAAATGTTATTTATTTTATAGGTAATACAACAGCACGTGCATAAGAATAGAGTGTTCATTGCCCTAGGATAATTTATATGTTTCTATAGCTAACAACAGGACAAAATAAGAGGCTATAAAGTGTTTATACTAAAGAAATGATGATACTATAAATTTATATGATATATCATATGACTTTTAATAGACATATATATATATATTAACTTCTGCATATGTTTGTAATATCATTTTTCCAAATGCTCCTAAATTAAAATGTGCTGATATTGATTGTTATTACTTAATTGAAGGGGAAAATAGGTGTCTTATAAAATCAGCCTTATTGGTGAGTCTATATTTAATTTAAATCATAACATTTATAAATTAAAATATAAGATATACATCTTATATAATATCATAAGGTACAATGTGGTGACTAAATTACTTTTATTTTATTAAAAGGTATGTACAAATGTAAGATGGATTGTGGACAAGGTCTGGATAGGCATCAGTTATAGTCAAAAGGTAGATTAATTATATTTTAAGAGATAGTCATCCTAGTTTCAAAGGAATGATCAAGCACGGTCTGAGTGAATTAGGGAGGATAAATAGCTTGAAGAAAAAATTTATTATTCTTCAACTTTATTACCAAATCTCTATGTGCTTATTGTTTGAGAACTAGCTGTATTTTGAAGTACAGCCTGTGGAAATTACACCAAGAGCCACATCTGTGTAGTCATAATATATGTTCATTGAAGGAAAAGATTCTTAAGATATTCATGAAGCTTTAGGGATTAGCACAAAAGTGCCCCTGATGGTAGAAATGTGTTCCTCGTACATGAGGACTATGAATGAGCAAAGAGTTCTGTCACAGCAGATCAATAACCAGACAGTGGTAGACTGTCTGGTGGCAAACTTTCTCTTCTGAGTACAACGTAAAATAGATCAATAGAAAAAATAATTCCAAGCAGGAGGGCACTGGCAAATAACTATATTTGACTTATTTCCATTGATATTTTTCCCTGTGGTATTTTAGTTCAATTTAAACACACAGGAAAAGACAGAAAAATAAAATTTAATTAGGCAATGGAGAATGTTGAATGTACTTGACCTATTTCCAATGGAAGTACTAACTTGCTGATTATTTTGCTAAGGAGATTTTCCCTCTCTCACTCTTTATAAATGTGTTTTCCAGCTGTAGATCCAGAACAATGCAATGGAATAGATTTTCTTTTAAAATCCTACTTAGTTACGTAATCAACATTTATAGAGCACCCCCTTGTGTTTCAGACTTGGTGAGAGGTGTGGAGAGTTCAAATATAGAGGAATTGGGCATCGCTGTTCTCAAGTTGTGGATACTCTAGGGGAGATATTCTTTGGCATGTGCAGCTTATCTGCTTCTAGGCATTAAAACAGCTTTGGAATGAGAACAACGTCTAAGGTGGGATTAGAAGAAGGAATGAGAAATTAAAACCAGATGTACCCGATTGATGCTGACAAATGGAAGGAGAAAGCAAGGACAAACACATGGGTGGTGGACAACTAGCTAAGTTACAGGTACTTTACGTGTGTATGTTAGAGGCTCACTGAAACTAAGAAACTACGTTCTTTAAAAAGCTCAGAGAAGAGCAGAGGAAGCTTAGAATTCTCGGAACAAGGTATTGGCAGGTCTGCCACACTTCAGTCCTTGAAAGAGAATCAGAAGCTTTTACTTTAACTTTCTGAATTGCATTGGGTAATTGTTTGGGGTACTATGATCAGCCACTCAGCAACTACATGCCGCCCCCCCTTCCATGTTTGGCGGAACATGGAAACTCTCTTCACTGTATGAGTTTTTGTGTGGAGCAGAATTCATTTTTCATGATGGTAAGTCTCTCAGCCAAATCTTCATGTTTGGTGTAAGAACATGCCTGATGCAGCTGATCTGGCGCATTCCCTGAGCAAGTTTATTTAATAACTAGTGGCACAAGTATAAGGGTGGTAGAGCATTTACTGTGAAGGTATCTCGGGAAGTGGTAGCAGTATTCAGATCCTAAGGATACCATGCAAGAGGTGCTGTCGAGTACTGGCAGCATCTGCAAGCTACGGAATGTGCTATCCACCCACAGTAAAAGTGGTTCTTCCCAGACAGTTCTCACTAGGCTGTTTGTCCTGGGCAGTTACCTTCTAGGCAAATTCTCTGCATGCTCAGTTTTTCAGTCCTGTTTCTCCACCACTCCAGTTGATGCTACAAACTACCCCAAGTCCTTTCAATAAATACCTTTACTTCTTAAAATTATCAGAAGAAAGATAGTACTTGCAAGTAATAATCTGATGCCTGAGCATCACAGTGTAACTGCTAACACAAAACACAGCTTGAGGCACCATTCGATTGTCATGCACATACAAATGCTTAAATCCACCTAAAAGTCCCCATCTGACCCCCTTCACACTGGTTATCAAATGGCACCACACAGGATACATAAAGGCATTCTTGTTCACTTCTTTTTCTCTGTCAGATCTTTGGAAAGGAGTCAAACACACACTAGCGATCTGTGCAGGTGAGAAAAGTGGGCAAAAGCATCGAATACAATAAAGTGGATTGGATTTTCAACCCAGCAGATCAGTAGGCTTGGCGACAGTGTTTTAGGGCGAATCACTGGACATGAGGCTGGCAAAGAAGATAGCAAGGGTTAGAGCATAAGGAACAGTTGATAAGGCTGTGACATGTGGAATTAGTCCTGTAGACCAATGTGTCCCAAAGTTTATTTGAGTATAAATCTTCTAGAAATGCGAAAAAGAAAAACACTGATCACTGAGTTTTTAGTTCAATGATTAATATTTAATTTAGATTATACACAGAAGTATGCTAATTTAAGAATCTTGAGTAATTTTGAGATAAGTAATCTACAACACATTAGAAGAAAATCAGTTTTATGACAATCCAGTTATCCATTCATTTAATTCACACTAATTCATTTAATACATGGCTATTTATTAAAATCCCTCTATTTCTTGACATTAAGAATATGGTTAATGTGTGGGGCAGACCCCAAGCCATCATGCAGATTACATGCTAGTATGTTGGCTAGAGGGGCAGTAGAGGGGAGGCTGAAAACAAACAGAAAAACAGAAGGAAAACAGACATTCTTTACAGGAAAATAAAGCAAAGAAGGGCAGCTTAAGGTGTTTGGACTTACTGTTTTACATTCATTAGAAAAGAGATTCTTTGTAAGGATATGTTTGAGAAGGAAGAAGATACCATAATACACTCTAGAGAACAGCGCCTACACATTCCTGGAATTTAGAAGATGCTTAGTGAGTCTGAATAATGACAGAGGCCAGTGTGGGTGATAGGTAGACAAATAAGAAAATCTGTTAGCCAGGAATCAGATGTGGTCAGCACCACTTCGAAACATCAGGATGCTTAGCCTTTATTTGTACTGAAATGGGAAACTATCAGAACACCTTGATCAGCGAGTGGACTCCATCCAACTGTCATGCAGTGAGATCATGGACACTCCCCACTGCTGCCACATAATGACTAAGTGGAGACTTTCATTTGAGATGGAACACGTCCCTTCACGGTATAAGAGAGAGGGTGAATTTATGAATACAGATGAAAGTAGGTTGGTAAATAGAACTGATGGGATCATGCGGACATTTTCTCTTGAACGATTCCCTTTCCTCAGTAAAATAGAAAACAGCACTGATATTGAGTGTGAGATGTTCATCTGAGACTATGGGAAGATATGCCCATGGGAATCAGTGGCTGATGTAGAGTAGAGGGAAAACTCATAGAAGACTTCAAGATAATAAGTGGCCAGGGTAGTGGAAGAGTCATCTATGTGGGTAATGAAATCACCAAGAATAATAAGAGTAATACTGGAGTGTGATACACTGAACAAGAAGGGAACACTCAGGAATGAGTCAGAGTGAGCCAAATCTGTTAACAATAGCAATGCAGAAGGGAACACATTGCAAATGAAACAATTATATGTACAAAAGCCACATGGCCTCACAGAATTTTAAATATTTAAGTTAATTAGAATTATAAAATTATAAAGTGTTATAAAATGATACTTCTTTTGAAAATAAAAGATTGAGCCCTGGCTGGTGTGGCTCAGTAGATTGAGCGCCAGCCTGTGAACCAAAGGGTCCCCAGTTGGATTCTCCATCAGGACACATGCCTGGGGTGTGGGCCAGGTCCTTAGTAGGAGGCACATAAGAAGCAACCACACATTGATGTTTATCTCCCTCTCTAAAAATAAATAAATAAAATGTTTTTAAAAAGAGAATAAGAGATTGAATGCCTCTTATAAATCTTTCTAACTGGTGAGTAGCAAACTCAGAAATAATTTTTTAAAAAATATTTGTGGAGGGTTTGCTAAGGAGAAGGTAATGGTTGGACACTTTAAAGGTTTATGGTTTTTGAAAATAGCTGTGTATTAAATAATTTCCATATTCATGGCTTGATTTTTCTTGAAGATATTTTTCAATAGTGTTTTCTTAAGGATTGTTTCAGTAAAGATAATAATCAGCTAGAAATTTAATAAAAAGAGAAAAAAAGAAAATAAAGACTGAAGACTAGAGAAAGAGGAAAAAATGATGCTTAAATAATAAACGGGTACCTGAAGGTAAAAAGAAAGTAAAGAAGCTAAGATGAAGGTGAGGATGAGGAAAAGGGAGAAGAAAACATGCAAAGGTGCACAATGAAATTCAGAAGAATATTAAAAAACAGAGGGCAACTTTCTCATAGGCGATTAGGCAAGAATGGAGGAGACACGGAAAGAAGAAGGAGGGTTAGTGTGCAGCCCTTATAAGAAAGGGTTTTCTGAGGGGGGGTTATCTGAATTGTTGGTGGTGAGAAGGGAAAGAACAGTTGTGCCCACCATATCTATGATACCCAAAACAGCCCCCCCCCAGGGAGGGATCCCTGGGTCTAACAGTTTTTCACACATGGCATCACACTGCACAGCCAGTCCAGGACAATTTAATGGCCACTGTATCTGCCGGGGTGTGGCAGAATGGCACTCGGTTAGGCTAAACAGGGACACCACTGAGACTTGACTGTGCAGGATTTGTACAAATCAGGTTTTTGGAACTTCTTCAAGTGGTTTGTCTAATTGAAATCTTAATGGTTTTTTCTCAATGTCCATAAAGTTTAAAATAGAATGAAATTAAAAGAATATATGGGACAAATATTACTCTAAAACTGTGTCTTCTTTAACTTATCTCCAAAATTTTTACACTACCACAATCTGACATTGAAAATACAAGTGTGATTCTTTTTAACATTCGTTATCATGCATGGCAGAAGTTCTATAAAATGATGTTACGCTTATCTATGATTTTGTAGTTTAAACATTTTAAATTGTTTTTGATATCATCAGTGTATGTAAGGTATATATAAGTGAATCAGAAAAATGGAAGTGAAAGCACTGAGCATTCACACTGAATATTAAAGAAATAAAGGTAACAATTTTAGCTAAATAATTCCTAAAATGATTAAGGTAAAATAATTTAGCAAAAAAGAATGGACTGAACCACAAAAAAGTCACTTGGGAAACATACCTCAAGGTTCTTATCTGTAAGGTCCCAATAACCCCCTGGGATTTGCTTAAGGAAGGAGAAAATATTGGGCAGTTCACAAAAAGGATACAGAACCGAAGAACCAGATTTGTAAAGAACGGGATGCTTTGGATGGCTCACATTGTATCCCCTGGGCTAATCTATGATTTTTGACATGGTTATACATGATGACACTGTCCTGCCTCAAGCTAGCACGCCACAACTGTCTTCACTATTCTGCCTCCAGGCTTTCTCTGAAACCCTGGAAGTCTGCTCCTCCTGCAGGTGTAGCCTAAGTTGGCAGGGAAGTCAATGGCCCAAGGGGCAGCCCTCTACCAATGGGGAATAACTGCAGTGTGTGAGTCCCAGCCTCCAGACACACCAGTGTCTCAGGCATTCCCTATACTATCCTATCGCCTGCTCCTCTGGGTGTTTCAGAAACCTAGATTAAAAATCTTTTACTCCCTCTTTCTCCCCTCTTACTTTAATCTCCCTGCTTCTCCATTTCTGTTATATGCAGTCAAATTCTTCTTTCAGTATCTGATTTGGAAAAAAAATAAGCTAACAGCAGACAGGAAAATGCTAGTAATTTACCTAGAGGTAACATGTTTTCTTTAGAGTATGATCACAGTCTTAACTTCTGGCATTCTTGAACATTCTTGAACCACCATCTCAATTGTCCAAGGAACAAGTGTCCTTTTATCTAGTTTGGGGTCATAGGTCTACTGATACTGATTGACTAGTGGAGGAGTATCTTAGCTTTATATTGCTACCATAACAATCACCATAAACTAATGACCTCAAACAAGACACATTTGTTACTTTACAGTCCTGGAAAGTCAAAAGCGTGAAATGAGTCTCGTAGGGTTAAAATCAACGTGTGGACAGGGTTGCATTACTTCTGTAGACAGCTCTGGAGAACACCTGCACTCTTCGGCTGGTGGACCCTACCTCCGCCTTCAAATTCTCTGCTTCCAGCATCACATCTCCATTTCCGATTCTGATCCTCTCATCTCTTTCTTAGAAGGTCTTGGGTGATTGCCACAAATGAGTTGTTAACTCAGTCGTGTCTGCAAAGTGCCTTTGCCATGCAAGGTAACATATTTATGGGTTCCAGGACAGTGGAGAGGGACATCTCTACAGGAGACATTTATTTGTCTACTGGGGTGGAGCAGCCTGTACGATACACAACAGATTTTATCCAAAAATCAGGAGATGTGTACCCCAGAATAAATGTGGAGTGCTGATAGCTAAAGGTATATTAAGAGATGGCAATAATCACAAGCAACAAATGTCATTACAAAAAAATTACACTGTGTGTGGTTTATTTTTTCCCAGACTGTTCTTTTGAAAACACTAATTAACACTACATTGTGTATCCGTTGCTATGGCAAACACCAGCTGAATCTAACATTTTCCCTGCCCTCTAAATATCTAGTAGCCTATTTTACTCAGAAAAAAATAAGGAAAGGGTCAAGTTTTGAAGAAAATGTACCACTTTTGTCTAATAGGAAACTGATGATTGTATTTGATGATTTAGGTAGTAATCTCAGAGACCAAATACAGCTTCCTTTAAATAAACCTGCACTTCCCAAATTTAACAAGTCCTAAACACAACTCAGCAGACAGTACACATGTAGTAACACATTGACTCACCAAAGACACACACACACACACACACACACACACACGCAAGCACCTCTGTACTTGAATTTTTAGAAGCAATCCCATTTGGGCATTAGCTGATAACTGTGGAAAAGTATGCCCTAGGGGGAAGACTGTCAGGACTGTGGATGTGGCTTACTTTCCTAGCATCTTATATTGTGTCTTCCCCTACTTTGCAACCCTTACGATGAGATTTATCTATCATAGTTGTAACAGACTGAATGCTTTTTTCCCTCCAAAATATGACCTCCAATGGGCTGATATTAATAGGTAGTTCTGTTGGGATGTAATTAGGTCATGAGGATGGAACCCTCAAGAAAGGAATTGGTGCCCTTATAAAAGGGGCTTCAAAGAGCTTTATTAATCTATTTCCATTATGTAAAATCCATCTAGCAGTCAGCAACCCGCAACCCAAAAGAGGCCCCACCCCAGACCCTGACTGCTGGCACTCTGATCTGGGACTTCCAGTCAGCAGAATGGTGAGAAAAAATCGCTGTGATGTATAAGCTATTTATAGTCTCTGATATTCTGTTATAGCAGCTAGAGTTGACAGTAGTTATCTTAACCTGAAACAGTTCTTTTCTATTCAATCATTTTTATTCACAGTTATGCCCCCATCCACACACCCACACTTTTAGCAGAAAGACACTTTTCAGGTTCTATACCTACTCTTATTTGACTGGTAAACGTCTTTTTAAACTTTCAACACACAACTCATAAGAGGCCTCCTATGGGACCTTTTAACTGTCTTTACTAAGGAAATGACTATTCCAACTCCATGCAACCCTTGTGATATAATTAATTCCATGTACACGTTCATTGTGTATTATCATCCTTATTTAAACAGACATAGTTTGTCCTGGGAAACTTCTGGGGTCAGGCTCTAACACACTGTCTGACAAAACTAGTTGTAATAATGATTTTAATAAATAGCACAGAAATGAATTGAAACTAGTTAACACAACAGGTAAAATGTAGTTAGATTACAGAACATTTAGTAATAAAGCCATTTTGTTTCCATTTCAAAACTATTAATGTGAAAAGTGTTTAAATCGAGTGACAAAAAAACTTGGATACCGAGTAAGATTCTACTATACTCCACAAAAGGAAAAGTGAGGGACACAATTTTCAGGAGAGCTATGGAGTTGAGAGGTTGACAACTTTGAGACCATCTTTCCATTTAAAGTTTGTACAAACTATTTTTATCTGAAGCAATATTTGCTTAGGTCAAGTTCAACAAAAAATTTTATACCAGCATATGGAGGAAAAGAAAAATGCTCTCCAGATGTTAGTCTGCACAGCAGAAACAGGAGAATCTCTCTGCAGTTACTATGTTTCATTCTTCTTCCTAGGACTCCAATTATATTTTCAAGTTGTATAATTTAGTTAATTTATGAATCTACATTACAGCTTTTTCTGGGAGTTCGCTAGGCAGTCTCTTGCAGTCTTCTGTAGCTAATGAACGATAACAAATTCGTTTGTTGTTATAGGCAACAGGAGTGTTTCCCAACATATTGTTAGTCCAGTGATGTTATCACATTTTGATAATTTGATTCCACCTTGTCTTTATAATTGTTACCATGGAGAAAGGAAAATATTTTGATTGGCTACAAAAGTATATAGGAGAACATAGTTTCTTTCCAATTTTGTTCTTCAGCCTAAAGGGGATTGAAATAGTTCTCAGTACTTGTGTCATGCGTCACTTTTAATGCTTCATTAAAGTAAATGAATTTGCTCTTGAATTATCTCTGGAAAGTACGTATTTCCTATGTTTTGACATTGTTTTATTTTAAAATTTTTAATAGTTTAATCAAGTGGTGACTCAACTAGTGCTAGAGAAGAAAATGCATGTCTTCAATAAGTTTTACACTTAGAAACAATGATCTTTCTAAAGTAAGAATGGATTATACTTAGAAATGTATAGAAAGTATAACTGGGTATTATGGTAAAGCATTTTAATGTATATGCATTTTCCACAGTGATGACAATACTAAATTTGCTTATTGGTTAGGTTGAGTCTTGCTCAAATTCTATCATATGAAGTACCAACTATAAGTGTAGAATCAATAATACAATTTGAAAAAACAGCATTTCACAAAAAACAGCAAAACTTAATTCAGAAAAGAACCATGAATTATTGCTAAAAATTGAGCTAAAGATTGTTAAACAGGCTATTTATATAGCTCCCGGTTGTCACCTAACAGATTAATATTTTTTAAATAAAGAGACGATGTATATCTTTATAGTATAACAATCAGGTAGACACCACTTGAAGTGATGAAACTTAGCATCACCAATAATGAAACAATTTGGCATCACATGCCTCAGGATGTGATACTCTGAGAATAACACAAAAGCACTTAAAAGATTTCTGTAAAGAATAATTAAGTTGAATATAACTATAAGGAAACAATCAAGCAAGTCACGTGGAAGAATATTTTGCAAAACAAATGACAAATGGAACATTAAAAACATAGCAACTCTGTGAACAAAATATAAAATAAATAAATATACCAGGCTGATAAACAGTTCTAGATTAGGGAGACTCAAAAAATATGGTAACCGTTATGTCCTGGTTTGGATAAAGAAAAGAGTTTAAAAGACTATGTTTGGCTAACAGGGAACTTAGAATATGGACTCTATGTGGAATAATTGCATTGTTTCTATATTAAATTTGTTTAAGTGCAGCCAGTCTCGTCAGAAATGAGCGTAAACTTAAATACAAAGAGACCTTCTCTTGGTCTTACATTTACTTCTAGTTACTAACTTCTCAGCTTCACTCCATTCCACATTTCTACAAAGAGTTACAAAGATCATTGTAACAGGACGCCTTCCTTTCATGTCACCGCACAACAAAGTTTAGTTCCCAGTGTTGCTACTGCAAGGAACCCTGCCTGACATTCGTTATAAATCCACCGGAATGATTTCAATGCTAATTATTTTTCTCTTGCATAGTTAATGCTGTCCTCAAACAGCCTATGTCCTTGATTTCTGGGACATTGCCACCACCTCTTCTATTTCTGGGTCTCAATAATTTTTGATTTGTTATTTTTTCTTTGTTCACTTTACAGAAGTGAGTATTTCCAAGGCTTTTTGTCTTCATCCAATGTTTCTTCTGTTGTAATGTTTCTAGCTATATAATGTTTCTATTACATAGCTATGTAGTAACATACCTTTAAACCTTTACATCCAAATACCTTCCTATCAGCCATCTCTACCGGGAAAGTCTATGAGCCTCTCCAGTTTAAGAAATCCAATCTTGTTATTTGATTCCCAAATCTACTCTCCTTCATTTAACTCTTACTTTTGTAAACATCCTCTCTATATACTCAAAGCTTTTAGATTTATCATCCTTTTTTTAAAAAAATCAATATTTATTATTGAGGTCCAAACAGATTTTCTCAATTCACTTTCCATTTACTTTGAATTAGTATCTCTTAATAATTCCTACAACTGTAGCTTTAGCACCTCACAAAAACTCTGCCCTCTTGCTCATTACCATTGACATTGGTTAAGTCTAGATAATCCGCTACCGTTTTTTTTGAAAAAGTTAATGTTGTTCTTATGTCTGGACCCACTTGCACCCTGGTAGTCCCAAGTCTGCCACTAGAGTGATCTGTCTTCCAAATATATATCTATATGTTGTATTTTTCAGTGTTATCAACATTTTTCATCTTCCCCCATAGCCTTCTGAACACATTTTAAATTTCTATGTATAACATGCAATGTGACTTTTTATGTTCTTTGTGAATACTAATTCAAACCTATCTCCACTTTCTTCATCACGCTTTACACTTGAACAATAATCATTTCTTTGAACAAGCTGTGCTTTCTCATCTTTCAAGCCTTTGCATTTGTGGTTGTTACTGCCTGGAAGTTCTTTCCCTGAGTTTTCATCTGATAAACTCTCCCTCCAACTTTAGCTCAGATGCTCTCATGTGACAAACCCACCCTGGCTTCCTTCGGCACATTTCAGCACTACTTCGCACAGCACCTTTAAGTTTTGTCTGTATTTCCTTAATTTCAGAAAATGCATTATTGGGTTGTAGTAGTTATTTTACCCATACTTGTTAGCTGAAAACAATTTTATATGTGCAAAAAGCAACAATCTCCCCTACTTCATGGAGTCTCAGGACTTTTGTGTCTGCCACATGTTGGCAACACAAAACAAACTTATTAAAAATAAATACATTAAGAGTTAGTCTTCAAGCTGACCTGATTGTATAATTAGAAGTCAGTACTTATGTGATGTAATCAATCATAGCAACAGTATTTGTTATGACCTATATTAACTGACTGGAGCCTTCTGGAGACATGCAATGTATTTCACCTTCCAGGAAGCATGCAAGCAAATATAATAAGCATTGATATTGTGATAGATACCTAGATGAATGCAAAGCAGTGTATGTTATATTGTTTAATTTCTATTTTATTTATTTCTTTGATCAAATATTATCAGCCATGTTTTAAATAGAGAACCAGAAGAACAAAAAAAGAACTTTTACAAAGTCACGAGTTATCTTTAATCATTTGGAATCACAACAGAAATCAGAATAGTTATGAGAATAAAACATTCTACTTTAATTAAATGTCTCTAAATCTCAATAGCTTCTCATCTCATTTGGTAAAAGCAACTTATAAAGAAAGATTCGTTTTGACAGCCTACTTAATTTTTAAATTGCTTAAGTGATTCTATTAAAGTTAATTTTTATGATGATGGCAATTCATGCCCAATGTAAAAATTTTACTAAAATATTTTGTACAAAAATTCAGCTGAAACGCAACTCAATATTTTGGTGTACTTTCTCAGTGTTCTTTTTTCAAGATCCTGAAGTGTGATGGCAGAGTAGAGAAGCTTTGTAGGCAAAACTGGATTTTCATATTGGACCAGATGGTCTGACATTCGGTGAGCTATTTAGCCATTTCATGACTTGAGTTTCTTATCTATAAAATGTAATAATAATTATACATCATAAGTTTATTTTGAATATTAAAATCATGCATGTAAATGCATAAAATAAAGTCTAGAATTATGTGAGCAATCAATAAATAATGGCAGTTTTTGCATAGTGTTTTTAAATTTTGTTATCATGGTCTATTTTGCTATTTTACACAGTGATTTACTTATTGTACCTAATAAATTAGAATTTTATGTGCCATGAGCCTTTTCCACATTTTAAATCCTTTTAAAATATATACCTTATCAAAAATAAAACACAAGTACTCTTCATATATAGCCATTAAAATTCAAGTTTTACTCAAAAATACTTTATCTGCATAAAGACATATACAATCTATTTTTAAATGTTGAGACTTTTTACAATAAAAGCTGAAAACAAACCAGAGATAAAATATCTTCACTGTATATTTAAAATTTTACATGATTAGTTAGATAGTTGGCAAAAATTGAAACAAAACAGAATGTAGGAACTAGAATTGATCATAGTGAATGATTTATTTTCTATTTTTACCACTTCCTTTGATTACAAAATCATCTTAATATTTTGTATTACAGAAAACTGAGAAGTATTGTCTGTAATAGTTTTTCTGGATTATAAATATGTGCTTTTATAGTTTTATGGACTGCAGTGTCCTAAGTAATTAACTGCAATCTTTTATGAAACTACAAATTTTTTAAAAAGTCAATTTTAAAATTGGTTCAGTTAAAATTTAAACAGATAATTAGATGTATTCATTTTCCTGTCCATGGCTGCCTGATTCTTGATCTAGGTCTAAGGATATTTGCCTAAGGAAAGCATAAAGGTGAATCTAATTCTAGTCTTTACATCAAACTCTCCAGATTAATGTATGATATTCGGTAATATGTTCTATGGCCATGATCCTGTCCTCAAGTTCTGCCACTTAATACTTGCTGATTTAAAAAGGAACTTCAGAGCATGGACTTCAGAATTCTCTTTCATTTGTCACATGACATTGTTTGCTGTTTTTTTTACTCAGTCTAAACACACAACACAAGCAGAGACTAACACACACATTAAACCCTTACAAATACAAGTATGTTGTATACATATTGTGCATTCGAAATAGCAGGTAGCATGTTCAAACATAAAGACAAATTTATAATTTTTCAGAGTTGGTGACCATGTGCAGGGTGAGCCCTCCTCCTGAACCATATTCAATGCATCTCTTCCACCTGACCATTCCAGTGTTACTTTATTTTATAATAAATCACCAACCTACTAAGTAAGATGTTTCGTTCAGTTCTGTGAGCAACTCTAGAAAATGAATCAAACCCAAGGAAAGGATTGTGGGAACGTCTAATCTGTAGCCTGTTTACAGGACACAGATGATAACCTGGATTTGTGTGTGATTGGCATCCGAAAGGGGAGGAAGGCTGGTAGAATGGAGCCCTTAACTGGTGGAATCTGATACTCTCTCCAGATACTGTTAGAATTGCGTTGAATTATATAGAATACCCAACTGATGCTCTGATAATCGTTTGATGCTGTGTGGGAAGCCCCTCCTTCCACACACATACACTGGACATGGCACAGGGACTCAAAAGAGCTGGTGAGAGAGAAGTGGGATTTGCAACAAGGACCCCGGCTCAAGAAAACATGGTTTGGGCCGAGAAAGAGTGAGAAGGTGAGGGGGGAGAATCCCTGGATTCCTGGGGGACCATTTGATCATCCATGGTGTGGAGCAGAAAACTCTGCTATAATTAGTTGCTAAACAGGGATACAAGTCCCAGAGGGGTGGGTCACTGGATGCACAACAATACAAATTAGTAAGAAAAAACAAAATATTAAATTCCTTGGTTATTGTTATCAGTAATAGCTAAACTAAAAGAGAAAGCTGGGTTGAACCTGAATCTGAAAACAGACTCAGATTTCAGTGAGGCTGAACTTTGATTACTAGCCTCAATCCACCCCCATTGTTAAAAATCAAGATGGGGGTTGGGAAAAACCAAGAAACTATTGAAACAAGAGAATATAATATAAAGTATTTGTTTAACTTTTATAAATCGTTGTGGCCAGCTTCCTGAAGAACCTTTTTCAACATGGATTATGAGAGTAACTTATTTAGGGGCTGTGTCTTTGGTTTTGAGTGTTGCAGAATGGAATAACATATTTGGGTTGATACACGACCCCCACGCCACTGGCCAGGTCATGGTCAAAGCTGGGATGGGGGCGTGTTCTCTCACTTTGACATCTGCACAAATCCACTGTCACAAAACTAGAAACCAGTTTGGAAATAATGATCCAAATGTACTCTCTCAGCTTCCCTTCATACCTATTACGTATGCTAATGAAAACATTAGATTAATTAACAGGGAACTGGGAAATAGCCCAATGGGAGAGTTAGGAAGCTCTTTCCAAGAGATGGAAATCTTTGATTAGTATGAGAAAAGATGTATAAAGGGAATGTTGATGGCAGCAAAACAAAGAGGAAACATAAAGGAGAGTCACAGGACTCATCCCAGTGGCGCAGAGATCTCTGGATGGACATAATGGGGTTAAACAAGCCTTTGATGCAGCACTACCAAAGGGTGAATGGACCAATGGTAAACCCAAGAACTTTCCACACAGTCAAGGACTCCAACTAAGTCTGTTCTGTTTACCCTACTTAGAAATTTTAAAAATCAGAACATTACTAAGAGAAACCTGAGCAGCAATCACTTGGGGTGATTGTTAGGCATTTTGATCAAGTTAAAGATTTACAAAAAGGCCAGCATCCCTTAGCTGACCCTCTTACTGATGACCCAAAACCTTTTTTACAAGAGCAGGTAACATGATCAGAGGTGGGAGAAGAGAAGTTTCCAGGAATCCTTGATATAGGAACCCATGAACATGCTACCAAAACAGGTTGGAGAAGTTCTGAAGGAGACTGTAATTAAAAATGCAAGGTTGATAAAATTAAGGCAAAAAAGTTCATAATGAAATGGGGTAGATCATTCATTATCCTGAAAACAGGAGAATCCCATCACCCTACCCAAATTCTGCAAAAAGGCAGAGTGGGTGAGGAAGAATGCCCACCGAGCAGAAAGCACAGATTTGGAGGACCATGCGTAACACAGGCAGAGTGACTGGTGACATAGGGGGGTGGGAGGGTAGGCCCATAGAGCGCCTGCATGAGCCGTGGGGCCAGATGCCCACCCTGGACACCTGTGCACATCTGGGAAACTCTTGCTCTGACTAAATATGGCAGCCAAAAGAGGGTCAGAGACACTGGGGAGATGACAAAAATGGTAGACACTAACGCACCATAAAAGAACTGGATGTTTGTGTGTGCAGGAAGTTCTGAACCAAGACTTTAAATTGGAGTGTGTCAAGAAACATAAAGTCTGTCTGTAGGGCTGGAGGTATGGAGGCCCATTGGAAACAACCTCAGTGCCCCTTCTGCACAGAAGATGACAGCAGAGCTGGTGGCATTGTGGAGGACCTGATGGGCCAAGAACAGGGACACAATAGTAAGCTGATGGCTGGAGTAAGGGAGGGAAACTGATGCTGTGAAGAGGAATCAGAGCCGTGCACACAGACTCTTGAAGGATGATGCTTGGAGCTGAATTGTGAGTGGGAGTGCTGAGGTGCAGATTCTGCATTTCTGAAGGATGGCCCTGTTGAGTAGCGTATTCTGAGACTGGTCAGAGGGAGGCAGGTCCATTTGTTTTGGGGTGTTGTTAAAGGCAGTGAAACTTAACAGCAGAAGGGCATAGACCCTCTCTCTTACATGCTCGGTATGGAGAAGTTGTTCTCTTGATACAGGACTTTGGAACGTGGTGCAAGCTTGTTCTCTTAGCTTTTGGCATTTGGATGTTCTGGGCCTCTGACCCTGTTCCCTGCATGGACAGGAGTCTTTGTGGGACCAGGAGATGCTGAGCCCATCAGGGGCTTAGATCCCCAAAGAGGATGGGAGTCAACTTCTGGAGGCACCTGCTTTTCTAAGCTCCAGCATCTGGGACACCATGGAGGTTAGAACACCATGGATCCAGTACAACATGGTACGTGATTTCCTGAACTGCTACATGGAGATGGAGAGCAGTATGCCCCAGATTCTGAAAGAGAGAAAGTTGCTGCAAGAAGATGGTGACTCTGAAATCCATAAGTGCACGTTCCACAGAGGATGGAGATCTGTTTGTGCGACAAGCTTAAGGGCAGACAAGGAAATGGGAAACTGTTTGGTATGGTTTGGGCTTATAGTTTTTTTGGAGCAAGAGAAGTTCTGGGTCTCATGGAAGAGAAGGGCTCTGAGCAGGACTGTTCTCAGCCAACCCCCAAGGTTTGAATCCTGTTAATAAAAATCTGTTTCCTGCAACATAAACCACTGAATCATATATAAGGGCACCAGTGGCTGAAACTCAGTTCACACAGTTGCAATAAGAAAATTGGTATGTTAAACCAGGCTTTATATGAAGTCCTTATGCCTTTTTTATCTGATTGTATGAGAATATTATGGGGATGAACATTGTATCTGACTGGGTAATGTCTCCCCTCTGTAAATTTTTTAAAACGGGGGTATGTAAATTCACCCTTCAAGTAGTGTTAATTGATATCTTGAGTGGGAATGTGTAAGACTGCCCAAACTCACACAGTGTAGAGTAGAAGCTGGAGTGTTGGTAAGGACAAATGCTCTGTGCATTAGGCCAGGGATTTTGGCAAAACCTGGGACCACCTCCCAACAGTGACCATGGGGACTTGGACTAGAGGATTTCCACTTGGGAGGCACTCACTAACTTGCTATTTGGACATTAATGAAGTCACCCTTATCACTGAAGGATATGATCTGAAATACACACAATGTCTTGGGTGATGTCAGAGAAGCTCTAATGGGAATGGCAGTGCCTAGGAAAGTTTTAAAATAAAATGGAAATGGCTCATATAGGGTCATGTCACCCAGGGAATGCAAAGGGGAGATGCTCACAGGTGGGGAGTGTCTTTGATCCTAGGACTGACTCTTCAACTGTGTGAAGAGCTGCTGGATTATACAGCTATAAAGAGCTTACAACAAAGAGCTTCTTGACTTATAGATGGTAATTTGAAGATGGATGGGCAACATCTGCTCAGAAGGCTACTCCTCCAATAGACGAAGATAAAAACAACTCAGTTAAGAGGGCTGAATTGCATGCTGTTTTCAAACCAGTGGTAAAAGAACAAAACAGTGATTAAAAACCCATATATTTGGGCTTTTAGTGATGGATAGGCAATAGCCAGTGGCCTGGCCATATGGTCATGCAGAAGGGCAACAGAAACTTGGCTTATTTCAAGGAGGCCCATATGGGCATGGCCCTGTGGGAATTTGATGGGCACATTAAAGTGGGACATATTGTTGCCCATCAGAAGACTCTCCTTCCAGGTTTGGGAGGTGGCTGGAGTCAACAAGCAGATGTCTCCCTGTGCTTAATGTGACTACCCGAGTCCATGAAATTAGGGGACATCCAGTGTCTGCAACAAAACAGAAATGGGCTGAATCTAGACATATTCTTCTTGAACATTCTGAGGCATAAATTCCAGTAATAAGTGCCTGTCTGTCTGCAAAGAAAATACAGACACTGCCGATGGCCCTGTGGTAGCTTCTCTAGTGGGAAGGTCCAAGTTGATGGAGGTCAGACTGATGTTGTTGCCTATGGAAGGGCTGCCAATGAATGGGTCTTGACAAAAATGGATGCTAACTCTAGACTGAGCTTTCCTTACCCTGTGATGGGTGCAAATGTTCTGAGCCATAAACCAGACAGAAGATATGAACTCAATCTGGACAGCTTAGCATCATCGTTTCTTCAGACCAGGAAACTTACTTCATAACTGATAATGTCCACAAGAGAGATGTTGTCCTTAGGCTATTATTTTGGTAAAGAATTGGACCATGCCATTACAACATTCATTGTCTAAAACAGGGAGACTTAAACTCTTCACAAGTGTGTGATCACACTCAACGTGAACAAGTGGGGCAAACTGAGTCTCATTGGATAAATTTCTCTGTTCCGCTATTGGATCTGGGAGTGATGGAGCGGGAAGGCGCTGGTATACCCTTCTCCCATCACCACAACTCATTCTTCTGTCCTACCTGATGCAGTGGTCAGAGGATCTGGGCTGCAAGTACAGGGCCTGGAAGCTGACATGACCCCTGAGCAGGAAGCTGTAACTGCGTTTTTAACCTTGATGTCACCATGCCTGAGGGCCTGCTGGAACAGAATGTGCCTTAACTCCTTCTGCAAAATTGACATTAACAATGACTTTAACTATTATTTCCTGGTGGTAAAAATAGCCCACTAGTTGTTCCTATATTACCTTACTCCATGTGAACAAGAATGAACTGAGGGGAGAGACTTGCTTGACTAGTGTTTCCTCCTGCTTTCTAGACCAGTGCAGATGGTAAGAGACTTACCATCTCTTCCAAAGGTGGAAACAGTTGGGTGTAAATGATGCTTGATGTGAAAATAAATAAGGAAAACATCGTTTACCATTGACTGGTGGGGCTCAGTTGGTTGAAGTGTCATCCTGTAACCAAAAGGTTTTGAGTTCAATTTCCAGTCAGGGTACGTCTCTTGGTTGTGAGTTTGATCCTCAGTCTGGGTGCATACAGGAGGCCACCAATGTTTCTTTCCTGCATCAATGTTTCTCTTTCTCCCTTCCAGTAAGTTTAAAATAATGAAAAAATGTTCTTAGGTAAAGATTAAAATAGTAATAATAGAACATCATTTAAAATGGAGTTTGGAAGCTCTAGAGGAGGAGCTCTCAAAAATGTATGGCTTGCTGCAGCCTGCCAAACCACTAGGAAGAAGAAAGATAGGGATTTTTTTTTTTTACACGGGAGGGCATTTTTTCCCAGAAGAATTTCATTTCTTTTAAGAAAAGGAAAGAAGTTCCCTCCCTACCCCAGCAACAACCTGCTAACCATTGCTTACGGCCAATGGTAAACCACCACAACCTCGAACTCTTGTTCTTCTCCAATAAACTTTTGTTCAAAACAATTCTCCCAATTTCCTCCTTAAAGCGAATGAGAACTAACTGCCCCTTTGTCTCTTCAGAATTGCTTATAGTTTGCCGTAACCTACTTGTCCCAAATTGCAATGCTTTGCTATTCCAGAATACACTAATGTTGCTAGTCAAATGTCAAATAGCTCCCTATTTTATATTTGAAACACACAATGGAGAAAAAGAAAAAAAACAGCTGCTGATGGTAAAGGAATGAATAAGTGGGTTATGAACTGAGGAAAATAAAATATTACATTAACCACAAAAGAGGCACAGAACAAGAGATAATTATACCAATGCCTAAAATGGTGGAGTCACTCATTGCTGATACCCTTTCCATTTGGGAACCTGACAAGGTTAAGTGGAAACCTGAAAACCTGGGAGTCAACTCCCCCCCGGGAGACATTTTCACATGCTAGAATGATGGACACAATAGTTATTAATGGCTTAATGAGATTCTAATGATGTGCCCGTGTCCTTTGCTTTTTATGGCAATTTTGCTAAAAAGGAACTGTGTTTAAATATCAAGGATTGACTGTGATATTGTGATTTATAACAGATAGGTATTTCCATCTTCATTCCCATTTCTGGTACAAAATTCCTAAATTCTTAAGATGTTCTAAGTGATGGGAGCCGAACAGGTATCTTTTGTCAGGTTAATGAGGTGACTTTTGGACTACATGTAAGGTTGGGTTGCTAAGAGAAACAACCGTGTGATTAGAGAGCTGGAAATTTCAGTCCCAACCTCCTGACCTCCAGGGAGGAGGGAAGGCCTAGAAGATAAATCAAAAGCCAATGACTAATGATTTAATTAATCATACTCATGCAATGAAGTTTCCATATAAATCCAAAAGGGCAGGATTCAGAGAGCTTCCAGGTGAGTGAACATGTAGAGGTGCTGGTAGAATGATCTACCTAGAGAGAGTGTGGGAGCTCCACACCCTTTCCCCATTCCTTGCCCTATGCATCTCTTCTATTTGGCTGTTTCTGAGTCATATCTTTGTGTAATAATCCAGTGACCTACTGAAAAAAATGAAAGATGACTGTGGTGTCTCTACCATCCCCAATACTCAGACTCAGGTGGAATGTTGATGTCTATCAACAGCAGCAGCAGCAAATACTATGCATCACGTTCTACACATTTCGCTGAATCTTTGTGCATATGATGTAATGCAAGTTAAAAATCACAGCTCTTGTGAAACTGGCATTATTATCCTTATTTTACCAAATGGGGAACTGAGTAACAAAATTACTTGTCTTTCATTGCACAGCTTAGAAACCAGTTACACCTGACACGGAATTCTTGCATGTTAACTTTAGTGTGCCTTTTTGGGAGATTGAAGGAGACCTATAACAGAGGCACATTTAGTTGTTAGATAGGAGGCAAAAACAAGAACATATATTCCGGTGAAATTCTTGTTTATAAGTTCAGTTTGGATACTTGTTATATACTTTGGTTTCCAAAGAAAAGATTTAGTGGACAGGATAAAGAAACTTCTGGTACCATGGACAAAACCAAAGGTGGGGTACCATAGACAAAGCCAAAGTTTGAAGGTGGGAGGTGGGGGTGGGGGAAAGTGGTGGCAGAAAAATGGTAACAACTGTACTTGAGCAACAATAAAAAATAAATTAAAAAGAAATTTCTGGTCATCTAAAACCAAGTTTACATTTCTTGATATGAAATTTTCAGCAATTTAGCTGGTATCATAGGTGAAAAACACAGCATCCACCCAAACAAAGTCAAGTGTATGATTAAGGTAATAACTTAGACAAGTCAAACAAAATTATCCCCATATTTGCCTACTCTCTGTTTTCCCTGGCCTGTGATAGCTTGAGAATGATGCTTCTATTTCGCTTCAGTTCGCTTACATAGGCATGACTTTTCCTAAGTTAATGAAACTCCTGTCACAGAAGAGATTCACTTTTCTATATTTGGTTCTCTCCACAGAGAAGTAAAACTTAGTAATAAAATATTTTGCACCTGACATTTAAAGAGGAAATCTGTTTAACTTAAACATTTTTCTGGACTGTTTTTTTAAATTTTTTTAAAATTAGTGATCAAACATGTTTTATTGCCAACTTGCTGTAATAAATCTCTCCGATGCCAATACCATCTGGCCAACTATGTCCACTTGCAAATTTCGTGTTTCATTTTGTACCTAGTCCCATACTCATGCTGCTCAGCATCTGCCCTGTGTTAAACACCTTCTTTACAAATCACAATTAATGAGGACATCCTGAGTTGTGAGTAAAGAATTTGTGAAAAAAATGTCACACATCTCAAAATGTAGCCTGAGATGTCATTGAACAGATGTTGAACTAAAATATGTGTGATAATATAAAGAAACAAAAATACTGTACCTTGCTGATTTGACTAGGCTGATTTTATTTTGATTCCCTATTTCCTTTGATAACTGTGTAAGAACAGCTTTTGCATAATGAGTTCTTGGAAACAACAGTGATCTAAAAAGTTTGAAGTGGCAGTGTAAAACTTTGCCACTAAAGTGGCAGGATAACTGAAACACAAGTCCACTTGTTTTCTAAATTGTGTAAGAGAAAATAAAATTGCTGGTTCATACAGTCCTTTTTTCTGGCCTTAGTCGTCTATAGGGAACATTTTTGTGAGGTTTTTGAAGAAGTGAAATGTAGCTAGAGATATATAAACAAAGAACAAACTGACAGTAATGAGAGGGAATGAGGGCAGGGGATAATGACGGGGAGAAGGGAGAGGGTAGTGAAGGAACATGTATAAAGGATCCATGGACAAAGTCAAAGTGGATGGGCTTGAGGGTGGGACGTGGAGGTGTGTGGGGTTGGGAAGAGTAGTGGGGGGGAAATGGGGATAACTGTATTTGAACAATATATAAGAAAAAGAAGAGAAAAAAGAAAGGATCCAAGCAGGAGTCTGTTCGCTAGATCGCCTCCTGTCCCACTGTTTCTGGCTTGCTTAGCAGGAATTTGCCACTTTCTTCTTTGTCCAAAAATGACATTTACACCCAATTTTGCCTCACTGTATTTGGAATTTTCATGCTTATGTGAACTCCCTGTGTGCACAGAATATAATTTTATTTTCTTTTGTTTAAAAAAAGTGAAATATTTTCATTGAATTCCAAAGCTGGCATTTCCATTTTTAACTTGTGCAGTAGCCATTCAGCAGCTAGAACGATTTTAATCAGTACCTTCTGCATAGAAATCATTTTCAAGGGTTCAAAAGGTATAAAATACATGCTATCTTTCTGTAGGAACCTACACAATGTAAGCACTTTATACTGGAACGTTGAGTCCTCAAGCACAAACTATGGTTATAGTGTGATTTCTGACACCAGACCCTAGGAGCTGCACTGTTAGACTAACACTGTGTGTGCATGAAGGCAGGTTAAACTGTCAATCACATGTGTGAAAAAAGTCAAATATCAGCTTCAGGATAAAAACCTTCCAAATACTCATAATTTCAAGATGTATAATTAAGATATTAACTCCACTCACCCTCTTCTGAATCCTTCTTTGCAGAGACACAACCACTCCTAAAGGTGGTGTGTGTTGAGCTTCTCCATGGAAACCTATCACTTGCTGCACTGACAAAGGCACATTTGTGCTTTTTTTTTTTCCAGGAAGAAAAATGTGAATCTAATCATGAGGAATCACCACAAGAGGAAATTGAAGAATATTTGGCAAAACAAGTGACTAAGTACACTCCAAGAGGGTAAAGGTCCTGTAAAAAAAAGGAAAGATAAAGGTAGCCCAGAAGAGGTAACTAGATGTAATTTGTGATCATGAATTGGGTCTGGGACTAAGAAGGAATATTCGTTGGACATTGATGCAATTTTATAAGTTAAGTAGATATATTTTATGGTATTTTATAAGTGCAATTTTGCTGATATTGATAACTGGATGTGATTACACAGGATGTTGATCCTTGAAGGCGAGCTGAGTAAAAGGCTTACGTGAATTATTTGTAATGCTCTTGTAATCTTTGTAATCATCAAATTATTTCAAAATAAAAAGTTGTATGTAAAGAAAAATATTAAAATCATGATTAAAACATTTCATTTTATATAAGCTGAGAATCTAAACAAAAAGCTTTAAACAAATATTGAACTTTGCTTAATACGTTACATGCTAAAAGATACAGGAAAACTGTACGAATGTCTGCTATTTACCTTGACATGTATCCAAATAACAAAATAAACGATTTAACATATAATTAGAGCAATAGGCAGATTGGTATTTGTTAATAAGTCAAATGTATAAATTATTAAAAGTAGAGTCTGCAAGATTGGTATAAAATGTTATAAACTTTCACTCAGCATAATGTTTTCCAGTTCCATATGATCTCACCTTTAACAGGAAGCTAAACAACAAAACAAACAAGCAAGCAAAATATAACCAAAGACACTGAAATAGAGAACAGGCTGACAGTGACCATAGGGAAGAGGGGAGAGAATTTTAGGGGAAATAGGGGAGGGATTTAGAGGAACATATATAAAGGATACATGGACAACAACTGAGAAGGGTGGAAATGGGAGGGAGGGGGGAACACAGGGGTGGGATGGGATGGGAGTAATAGAAAACTGTACTTGAAAAATAATTAAATAAAAATTTTGAAAAAAATGTTATAAACTTTGTTATTTGTTTTTTTTTTAATTTATTATAATGAATAGATGGGGAAAAGAATGTTATAACTCTGGTAAATTTAGTTCCAAAATTGGTAGATTATTTCTGCAAAGAAAATCATCAATTTTTTACCTGTGATTTTCAAAGACATCTTCTCTTCATTTTATTCTGTTTTTGGCACTTGGTGGAGAAATAAATCTATTACTGTCACATGCTGCTTAATGAAGAAGATTTATTCTGAAAAAAGTGTCCTTCGGCAATTTTGTCACTGCGAGAACATCGCAGAGTGCAGTTAAACAAACCTTCGTGATGTAGCGTACTACACATCTAGGCTATATGGTATACCACTTTATGTATGGTCCGTCCTTGACTGAAACATTGTTAGGTGGTATGTGGCTATAGTTCACTCACAAACAAATATCATCGTAGAAGGAGCAGATCATTTACTTTGGTCTGTATCGATTGTTGAAATTTTATTTTCTATATTTATTTTTCCACATGTAGAATTACTTCAGCAATATGTTATATCCCTCCAAACTTGCATAGTGCATGAATATAGTACTTGCACAAATATGCTTATGAAGTAATGAATGCCTGGTTATCTAGAGCAAACTTTTCTTTATCCATTAAAACAGAATTATAGACAAGTAGGAAAGTTTTAAAATATTCTAAACATTTAGATAGCTCTAGGAAACTGGAAGTTTCAAACAGAATAAAGTAAGTTTCTAATATGAGCTTATATATATATAAGCTCTTATATGTGTATGTGTATATCATTCTGACAAGTTATTAAAAGGTTTATAAGATATTTATTATTATTTCCTGATTACAAAGCGATTTTTAATCATTTTTGACAACCTGAAGAAAATACACAAAGATATAGAGTGAAAGAATAAATACCACACTGATGATCACCATCTTGAGAAAATCACTATAGTTAAAATTTCAAGATTTAAAAAAAATTAGCATTGCCATCATAAGTGTTCCTCATGTCACAAAACTATTCTTAGAAACACAATTTAATTGGCTACATAGTATCCCACATATTTTATTTGCCATATTTCTGTTGGTAGAATTTTATTTGTTTCCTCCCTCAATTCTTATTTTAAAATATGCTGATGTGAAGATTTATGCTGGTAGATAAACACATTTCTAACTTATGAGGATATGTTTTTGTTAGACTTAAATTGAATTTACATATTTTAAAACAGTCTAGAATGCGTATGTGTTTATATGAATCCCTCTTTCTATAAGATTTAGTACAATTACCTGACCATCTCTTACACATGACTTTTACTTGGACATATAATTTTTAAATTGCTAATGAATTTGTATGTTTTTCTCAAAAGACCCTGAGCAGCTCTTCACTGGCTGGTTGTTAAAAACAAACTATGCAACTATTTCTTAGGGCTTCCTCAAGATATCAAGGTATTTTTATTTATTTTGCTTTTCTTTGTGGGCTTTAGTTAATGTTATTTTCATTTAGGGATAAATATTGAACCTAGGGTTGCAAAGGGTTCCAATGCCTTTTATGTACTATGAGTTATTTTTCTCAAAATCATATAATTAAATATTTAAATTATTCTTGCTCATATTTCAAGCAGCAAGATAATATTACATCATATCCAAACAAAAATTCCCATTAAAAGCAATAATTTCATTTACTTGGATATTAGATTTTTCTTATTACAAAATTCAAAAAGTCAGCATAAGAGTAATTATGGATTACAAAGCTATTTATAGACTACATGAAGAAAATAATCTGAGAAAAATTACAACATATTTTGCAAACAACTTGTTTTAAAGTAATTTTTCAAGTGGACCTGGGATGATGATTTTGTTTGTTTTATAAATTATATATATTTTAATAATTTCAGTTAACATTTACAATCTAAATTTTGTAGCAATGCTAATCCCATAAGCCTTCTGGACATGCTTCTTTGCCTAGCCATTTCCAAGACTTGCTAATAACCATACAAGTTTATGTTTATTTAGGTCTGAGACATGACTGGCCATACTATAAGAGTGTTAATGAATTTTTCCTTCATTTTACAGCATATAGGTTGGGTCCTATTATTATTCCCATTCTACTGGAGTCAGAATTCAAAGAACCTCTCCAAGTTGCTGGAGGCATTCCTTAGCAGAAACAGATTTTTATGCCACGCTATGTGATCTGTAAACTCTTAACTTCTCTGAAAGATTACCAGCTCTTTAAAGCATAACTTCTCCTACAACTTTCCCTCATTAGACTTTCTCAATTGTGAGTCATGTCTTTGCAGAATGATGCTTTCAGACAATCATAGCAGGAAGAGAAAATGAGCAATGCATCTCATGAATGCTTTTCTATTTGAATGCATTGTTCTATTGCTTTTTCATCTGAATAGATGCTTGATCATTATTACGATAATACTAGGATCGGATCCTAGTATTAGTATGATAATAGGCAATTGACCTGTCTGAAATCAGTGTTTCATAGAGAAATTATAAAAGTGATACCCCCCTAACACCTAGGATTGTTTTGAGGAATTTTTAGGAGGTACAAAATCAATAGTAGATTACAATAATTATTTTTATAATGTCTTATTTTATCAGTATCCATAAAAGAAACACAGCTATTATTGTTATCATTATTTTCATTAACATGTTGGTAGAAAATTCATCAGTTATCCCTTAAAACTCTCAGAAATTTCTCTATGTGTTTCAGATAATTTAATTTTGTTCCTTTTAAACATAACTTTTCTCCTCTTTCTGTGTTCTCTGGGTATTATCGGTGGCAACATTCCCCTCTGCCCGTACATACATTCAAGTATAGCTTAGCTATAATTTTTGCACCACGTACCTTTACAGTACATATGAAGGACTATTAGTTATTTGCAGTAACAAAAATTTAATTACTATAAGTACATCCCATTATGGAAGACAATATCTTGCTCCAATCTGAAAGAAGTTAAGATTTATTTTCCACAAATATAAATAAGGTATTTTTTGAAAAATCTGCTTTGTATAGTGTAATCCTGATGAAAGTAGGGACTAGAATTTTGTTCACCCTAATATTCCTAGTGCCCAGAATATTGTCTGATGCAAAGTGTCTGTTCATTAAATATATTGGAACTTTTTAAAGAAAATAAATATGCTTCTTCTTGCTATATAAAATAGTTTCCAGTAATCTGTTTTTTCATTTTGAATCTCTAAGAAAATAAACTTCAGCAATACAGTAGAGTTTTTCAAAAGAGTTTTGTTTTTACTTTTGTTCCCTCTTTAGCAATTAAAATAACTGTGGCACTTGTATAATGCTTATTACATGCCAGGCAGTGTTCTAATAGTTTTGTCTCCATTTATCAATTCTATCATCTTGTAAGAAATTGTAGATAAAGGCCTTATGTTTATCAGTATGCCAGCTATGTGAAATGCCATTGTTCCATTTCAATGCCTAGTTCGCTTCTGATAAAATGTGTTACTATGTAGACTTTATAATCAGACTACACTTATGGGCTGAGTGTTGTGTGTACTGATTTAGACTTTTTTCTTCCCTTACAAATTGATTTGCTAAATAAAATAGATAACTTATTTTATTTTATTAAATTTGTTAATGTGAAATTAATTTTGATGCAGAAAATTTGCAAAAATGGTACATAAATTTATTGGGTGCCCTTATTCACACGTTCCCCTAGGACTAACACCTTACATCACCGTACTAGAATGATCAAGACCTGGAAATAACATTAGTTCAACACAATTAACTAAAGTACAGATCTTATTGAAATGTAACCAGTGTTTTCATCAATAATTTTTTTCTTCCATGATCCTGTACACTTACATGTTATATCTTCTTATAAGGCTGTTTCCATTTTCTCTATAATTGAGTTACCTCTGTCCATCCTCCATGCACTGTATCCTGTAGGTGCATTGTGAAACCAGTCATGTTTTCAGAGAATGAAGACAGAGTGATTCTGATTGCATGTAGGGGCATAGAAAGAAAAAAAAATGTATGTCAATGGTGCTCAGACATGTGAGACATATGAATCACTATGGGAATTTTTGAATCCAAGATCCTGAGCACATTACATGGATATTCAGATTTACTTAATCTGGGCCCAGGCCTAAAAGCTTCTCCACTATATGAAACTACAGTAGGTTAAGAAAAAGTGCCACCACTTTGTAGTGAATGAGAGAATAAATGAGAAGAGGCTTCGGTTTCCTGGTTGGTCCAAATCCTATAATTCAAACATAGTGTCAAAAGGGTGTATGTGACTGAGGGAATAAGAGGATTTTTCTCTGTGAACCCTATTTATTTCCTTGATTTTGGCACTAATCCTTTACCCCCATTTTTAACAGAGAATTTAATTGGTAACATTCATAGGATTTAAATTATATTTTATGGACCAGAAGGGCAGCATAAAAGATGAAGCAATGCTGTTAGTGAAGATAAAAATCCTCTGGGGGAAGACAGAAGTATATAAAGCCCATATAAATCACTTGATATTTTTGAATATAGCAAAAATAAATTGCTTAGAGAATGACAACCTTTTGTATGCTAAATTCTAGTTCATCCTTAGTACAATAAGTAATAATTTGAAATCTCATTATAGTAATACAGTGTCTTCCCAGATAAAACAAGTATGACTTCTTCAAATCTAGGTCAGGAATTCTGCCTGTCTGGGTCATAGGTATATTATTGGAACTAACTGCTTAAAGAGAATAAAAAAAAACGTCAAGGAGAGGAGGAAGATTGTTAAAACTAAGGGACAGAATTTGTGAGGCACAGAAGGTTAAGACTGATAAAGTTTAGTAACCTTATATTTCTGAGAATTAGAATAGAATGCGATTTTATTAAAATATGTGCTATAATTTTAATGTAAAATTAGTTTATTCTTTCCTTTTTTTCACTTATACCTACACACACATGAACACCCAAATTCTTCTACTTAGTGTTTCAAAATGAGAGTTTCTTTATGTAATTCTTGGCATGTTTTGTAATTCTTGATGTAAACAGTGAAAACAAAATAAAAATGATAATTTATTAATTTTTATCTGTAACGAAAAATTCAAAGTATTTTGTGTTCCAAAAATTCAATAATAAATGACTCAAATATTTTTATCATCAAGTACATTATTGATAATTGTAAATACCAATACACAAAAGAGGTTACCAGAATAATATAATGCTTTATATTTTATGCAAAGTAGAACTATATATAATTCATATTTTTCATATACATCTGCAACTTACTTTTTGGCTATTTTCTAAATTGTTTTTGCATTTCCAGGTTTGTTTTTCTTTTTTGAACTAAGTAACATTCTTTTATAGTCCTATTAACCAATCTCTAGTATAGAATCAAATTTAGATTTAAGACATTACAAAATGATTTCTTAGTAAAAGTTAAAATATTATAATGTGTAAAATGCACCTGTTCTCTTCCTTTCCTGTGCTATAATTGCACTGTTCTAACCCTAGTGAAACATTTTCCCTAATACAGAAATTATCTTTTGGCTCCTAAATAGCATAATTGTTTTTCTTGGCCAGTCACTGATAAATATTTTTGTCATTTGCTTCAGTTTTTCCATAAAATATTAAATTTTAGTGATTAACCCAAATAAGATCTTCTTTTATAAAGAGCAAACCTGGAAGATCTAATGGAACATATTTCCTATACATTTTCTCTGGACTATGTTTTATAAATTCTTACTTTGGATTCCTCTGAGTGAAAAATTGCTAAAGTGTAGAGAAAATGCCTTAATTCTGACAGAATTAGTTCAACTCTCAGTATAATCATTCACTGTTGTATAATTTGGTACAAAGTAGCTATTTCTCTGACCATGTCTTTTCGCAATTAAAAGATTTATGATAATAAGTTGAGATAAGCCACAGCAAGTGTTCCGTAAGTATTCATTTATTTTCCAGTTCATTTCAGCAGCTAGCTAAAGAGCTCAAAAGTACTGTGAACATGCTGGATGCAATGAACAGCATTAAAAGACAAAGCAGAACCAACATATGTAGTGCCCAATAACCATGGCATGCAAGGAAGCAATGCCAACAAACTGTCCAAAAGGGTACGCAAGTTATGAAACCCATGCTGACCAGCTCTGGACATGCGGCAAAGAACTATGCTGTGCCAAGGATGGCAGGAAGCTTTGCACAGATTGAACGCAGGGAAAATCCTAAGAACACAAGTGATTAACTTCCAAGTAAATAACTAACTCTTTGCATCAGATACTCTTTAGGAGTATAAAATTATGAAGTACAATGTGTAAATGATTGGAACTTATTTCAATGACTGAACTCAACAAAAAAAATATTTTGTGATCTCCTAAAATATAAAATGAAAAACACCATCAAAATAGAAACAAACACAGATCCAATATAAGCAGAATATCTTTGTGCAATCTAATCTGGATTTATCATGTCACTTTCCTCTATGACATATATGTTTTGTTTGTTTGATATGTCCCTTAATGCCATGTGCCTGTGTTTATTTAAATTCTATTTCTTTTGCTTAAAGTGTTCAATTTTTCCTCTGTTGGGAGAAATTCTGACAATCTTTAAATTTCAATTCCAATATCTCTTCCTACAACTGGAATTCTCATGATGTTCTGGAAAAAAAATAAATAGCTCAGCCCATGGTATTCTGCTAGTAATTTCCACATATCTCACCTTTCTATAATAGATTCACACCAGCGTAGGGTATCTGACGTGAAGTGAGTTATTTGAGAGCAATGTATGCTGACATTATTCTTTTGGATGCCCATACCCCCAAAGAGATTATTGAACAGGGACTGATCCTAGGAGACACAATATAATACTTTGCGTAAGGCAAGTCTATTTTCAATAATGGATCTCTACTTCATAATAAATGGTGGCGTGGAATCGAGTTTACTATTGGATTTTACTAACTGTACACACTACATCATCTGTGTCTAAGAAGCTCCCTCCTTTCCTTTTTCATTCTATCGCTTTTGTTTCTTCTTTCTTACTCTTTATATATTTCTACTTTTAAATATTATATAACACTATGATAGGCTTTTATATAACTACAAGATTTTAGAAAGAATAATTTACAACCCAAGATAGAGTGGTTCTGAATTTTCAAAGTAGGAAACTTCTAATATCTTTCTGTTTCTCTAAACTTCAACAAATATACCAGATGAGGGAAAAGCAAAGAAAAAAAGAGACAACGTTACATAAAAAGGGAGAAAATGCATGAGTATGTGTATGTGTGTGCACAACTGTGTGTGTACTACAAAATAAAATGGAATATTACAAAAAACTACAGTGGTAATAAAAAATATACAGAGGCAATCACTTCACATTGAAGTTAATTCCACATTAAAGCATATATATAGCATGGTTTGCTTTAGGTTCTTAACTTGTGAAAAATAAGAGCGCTTAACGTTTATACATCTACAGATTTGTAGGAATAGTTTATTTATGGGGATTAAGTAAGTTAATGCTCTTTAAGTAATGAGTGTTATTAAATATCCTAAAAGTCATCATATGTTTCATTTAGAGGATTTTAGAAATGTTCATTCAGGCAACAACTTCTTTAGATTTAATTTATTTGGTTTAGTGAGACAATTTATCATAAAAATAGATTATGTTTTGGTCATATTAGCCTATAATGTTACAGAGAAAGAAACAGTAAATTGTATACATTTTGAAATGACATAAACAGAGAGTATTGCGTATTCAATAATAAAAATCTATGCAGTCCTTAGTTTTTAAAGAAAGATCTTATAATTTAACCCCCTTAAACATTTTTCTTCAGCTATTCATTTTCTTAGATCTTAGTGTCTTATGGTTCTATGTATATATCTATGAGTTTTAAAATTGTTTTTAACAAGGAAATGAACTCATGTTCAATGTAGATTATCTTGTGATTTCTGAAAACCCATGCTATTTCCTTTAATTCTGTATTATATCTTCATTTTGCTCATATTAATCTGGTTAAGACATTTAGTCCTTTTATTTATTATTTGTACCCTTCAAAAGTCAACTTGTATAAAGCATTGTATTAGCTTACTGGTGAGGAATATTATTTAGCTAGTGAAGTACTATATTTTTAGGGTTATATTTCAAAAACTCTATCATAAAAAGTTAAACTGAGGTTTAAAAATAACAAAACGGTCTTAATAAGACTATAATTAAGCCATTTTATAATTATCTCACTAAAAACTACTTATTAGTAAAACAGTTTCTGAATGCAAAGATGTTTTGTATCAACAAAATGATAAAATGTATTAAACTCATAACATGAATGGGTTAAAAATACTTACTTGATTTTAAAATATTTTATTTTAAGTGTCCCATAAACTATACCTCAAGTCCTACCTTAATTTAGGGAAATTTTCTAGCCAAAAATAATTTCCTGTATTTGTTGCTTTCCAAATGGCTCCCATATATGGAAGGGAAAGAGAGAAAAGTAGGAGTTAGACCAGTTGAATTGATGGGGTGGCAAGATTAATAAGCAAGGGAACTTATATACAAGGCTTGTTTTAGATAGCCAAGAGACAAGTACATCTCTGACCCTATCTGCCAAAATAATTTTTTATATCATTGACATTATTACAAATGTCCCCCATTACACCCTCTTTCGTTCCCTGCACTTAGGCCCCCAATCCCTGGCCTTCACATTGCTGTCTGTGTCCTTGGGCTATGCATACAAGGGTCTGTTGAGAAGATAACCAGCCATGTAATACACAAAAGAAGCGCTTATTGAAAAAATATGCAGGATACAAGAAACATTGCTTATAGGACAATGACACCTCAGTCCCTTTCAAAATAAGCACCTTGGGACCTCACAGAGTTCTCCCGGGCACCGTCAGCTCCTCATCATATTTTTCTGACTCTGAGCGATGGTCTGAAATCCCTTCTCTTTCAAAGGTGATTTTAGTTTTAGGAAACAGCAGATATTTCAAGGCGCCAAATCTAGGCTGTTGGGGGGCTGAGTCACCTGAGTGATTTGATGTTTGGCCAAAAAACTCTGTGTGAGANCTAACCAAAAATAATTTCCTGTATTTGTTGCTTTCCAAATGGCCCCCATATATGGAAGGGAAAGAGAGAAAAGTAGGAGTTAGACCAGTTGAATTGATGGGGTGGCAAGATTAATAAGCAAGGGAACTTATATACAAGGCTTGTTTTAGATAGCCAAGAGACAAGTACATCTCTGACCCTATCTGCCAAAATAATTTTTTATATCATTGACATTATTACAAATGTCCCCCATTACACCCTCTTTTGTTCCCTGCACTTAGGCCCCCAATCCCTGGCCTTCACATTGCTGTCTGTGTCCTTGGGCTATACATACAGGGGTCTGTTGAGAAGATAATCAGCCATCTAATACACGAAAGAAGTGCTTATTGAAAAAATATGCAGGATACAAGAAACATTGCTTATAGGACAATGACACCTCAGTCCCTTTCAAAATAAGCACCTTGGGACCTCACAGAGTTCTCCTGGGCACCGTCAGCTCCTCATCATATTTTTCTGACTCTGAGTGATGGTCTGAAATCCCTTCTCTTTCAAAGGTGATTTTAGTTTTAGGAAACACCAGATATTTCAAGGCGCCAAATCTAGGCTGTTGGGGGGCTGAGTCACCTGAGTGATTTGATGTTTGGCCAAAAAACTCTGTGTGAGACATGATGCATGAGCATGTGCATTGTCATGGTGAAGCTGCCAATCACCATCTGCCCATAGCTGCAGGCTTCTGAATCACCTGAATAGTTTTCACAGAGGAATGTTCAAGCTTAATGCAAAATTTGATGCAGATGTGTTACTCTACTTGCTCATTTTGAATGTAAAGACCACATAGTACACATGTTCATTCAACAGTGTTTACCGCCCCCACTGACTAGAATAGTGAACTCATCACTGATCATGCATGCACATTCCAAGTCACTGTTCTTGCTTTCCAGGTTACATCAATGTCATGTATATGTTAACAATATCTTGTTATATTAACAATGGCTAAATTTTTTTCTGAATGGACCTCCATATGTACATATGGGGGGGGGGGTTCCAAAACACCTGAAGTTTGTTTCTAAAAATTGTTTATTTATTTTATATATTTAAATTTCAGTCACTTTCACAGTACTCTCCATTTGGGACAGTGCACCTATAAAGACATTTTTTCACTACTCAGAACACCTTTTGGACTTATTAATTTTGATGCCTGTTTGTGCTTCTGCCATATTTTGTTTCGCCTCTTCCACATCATCAAAACATTTTCCCTTTGAGGGATATTTAAAATCTGTATATTAAGCCCTGGCTGGTGTAGCTCAGTGGATTCAGTGTGGGCCTGCGGACCACATGATCCCAGTTCGATTCCCAGTCAGGACACATGCCTGGGTTGCAGTCCCCAGCAGGGGACTCATGAGAGGCAACCATACATTGATATTTCTCTCCTTCTCTCCTTCCCTTCCCCTCTAAAGAAAAATAAATAAATAAAAGCTGTATATTAAAAAAGTCTCTTGGGGAAGATTGGGTTAATAGGGAGAGTGGGGTATTGGAGTCATGCTATTTTTAGTCAAAAACTGCTGAACTCTCAGAATGGTGAAGGCATGTGTGCTTGTAAATTATTCACCATGAAATGGGCAAATGTGTTCAAAGAGTCTTCAAAAAAATTTCAGGGGAAAAGGGGAAGGATTCACAGGAACAAGTATAAAGGACACATGGACAAAAACTAACAGGGGTGGAAATGGGAGGGAGGTGGGGAGCACTGTGGAGGGTGGGCTGGGATGGGAGTAAAAGACAGAAAACTGTACTTGAACAATAATTAAATTAAAAACAAGATAAAAAATTCACTGAAGCCAAATGCAGCCTCTTACAATGATATCTGTTGGAAAAACTGATATAGATGGGCTCCTGGAACACTCAACTAGCTGGGGAAGTCTGTACTACAAGAGGTTCACCTTCCAAAAGCTAATTCCAGTTTTGGGGTCCCCCTTGTATATGTTCTGTGGCTTATGTCTTCAAGTTTCCCCAACTCCCTTCCCTCTGAGAGCTGTCAATCTTTTCCATGTATCCATGCCTCTGATTTTATGTTGTTTGTCAGTTTATTTTGTTCATTAGATTTTACATATGAGTGAGACCATATGGTACTTGTTTTTCTTTTAAAAGTTTATGTAGAAACTTTAATTGGGTTCAGCCATGTGTTCAGTCCAGTTGGTCTACACAGTCCCTTACACTCCTAAGTCTGTGACCTTGAAACAGCAACTAGTGTGAGGATGGGGGGGGTCACCACATATTCCACAGACACGGGGGAAGGTGAGGAGCGTCTCTGCTTAAGGATCAACTCTCAGTCATGACCTCGAAGAGGTCTCCTCGAAGACCTCTTCCAATAACTTTTAAAAAACATGAAACAAAATAAGTAGGTTCTCACTAGGTGAATGTGAAGGCGTAGATATTCTGGAGAGGAGACTTAGATGTAAAAAGCTCAGCAGACACAATCCACTAACACGTCTACCAGTACTTGAGTTTTCTGAGTTCAGTGATGGGAAGTGAGGAGAATTGTCACAGGAAAGATACACTAAACTTAGATTACCAAAGACCTTTTAGAAGCGTGATTGAGTGCTGTACTTTTGCTGTACATTCAGCAAAAGTTGGAATAATTTAAAAAATTGAAGTGGAGGAGTAAGTATGATTTTGTTTGTCTGTTACAAACATTAATGTTAGTGTGCAGGACACGATTGGCAGAGGTATGCAGAAAGAGCTGAGACAAGGTGCACAGATTCTTGAGTATAGCTAACAGAGATTGCTTGGTGTACTTTGAGGTTTTAATTCTACATATCCCCTTTTGAGAGGCACCCCTGAACTTAGTCTTCTTTGTCTTTTAAGTTCTAGGAAAGTGATAATGGGCTTTGCTTGTGCCATGTATGTCCCATGCCATTTATGGCTGTATTTTAGGGAACATTGATTGTATCGAAGCTGGTTATATTCCCAGGACAAGAAGATGAAGAAAGCTGCTGGGGAAAAGGTCACATCACATGGGCTAGAGGGGAGATAAAAAAGAGATGAAGTAGAATTAGTTTAGATTCTGGCGTCTTTCCAGTCCCTAGCTCCCAGTTCTTCGAGTCCAAAATATATTTTATGATATAGATGTAGTGCAAAATAGATTCTATGATATAGTTTTATTTTGCTAATATGTACTGAGCACTAACTGTAAGCCATATGCTTCTTAGAACCAAGTTTATAGGAACATTTGATTTTACACAGAAGGGAACCCAAAGTAAGAAAGTATAGATACTGTGACACGTTCTAGAACAAATCAATACATGCCATGGTTTAGGAAATTCAGTCGCTGTTCCCAATCTTAAAACTATTGCTCTAGGCCTCCTCTCGGTCTCGCACAATCAGTACTTCTACACTATTAAACCAGCTTGTATACTACCTTCAAATTAAATAGTTTAAATTAAAGCAGAAAAATTGTGAGGAAAAAAAAGAAGTGAAGAAGAGTGCAACTCTGGGTAATCTCAATTTTCTAGTCTTGGGTAGCAGAGGTGTTTTCTGTAAAGGGAAGGGCTAAAAGTTGTGTCAATATATCAGGCAAGGGAGGACACGAGAAAAACACCATTATCTTCAGCACTGTTATGAACAAGTGAGGTGGTAGAGGCAGCCATTGTTCTAGGCTTTAGGTTGGGATATTATGAGGCGTTCCATTTAGTACAAAATGATGAAGAAAAATACCCCTTACACGATTGTTAGCTTGGGCTATTTGGAGGATCAGTTTTATTTTAATGAAAGCACAGAATATGAAAACACAGTAAAGATACAGGGAGTCGTCGCTAGGTCTGTTACAAACGCTAGTTCGACACAATTGTAGTCATAATTCTGATCTCTTATTTGAACTATGAATTCAGGTGTACACCTCTCCCTTTGTCCTCCTTATCATTTCTGGAATGCCCCTTCCTAGTGTGTCACCCTTTATTCTCTCCCGGAATCAGGTTAAGTGAAACAAGGTCCCATTCATTGAGGGGAGGTTGTTCTAGCCAGAAACTCTCTGAAAAGTTACAAATTTTCCCCACTCCCTGACTTTTCAGCTGACATGTTTAATCAACACTGCTGACTGCTTTGTGAACGACAGCTTCAAATTCTCCAAAGGAAAGACATCCCTCCAACCAATGTATTCCGAAGTAGCACATGCTCACAGAGCTAATCTTGCCTATCACAGTGAATTCTTTAGGTTACTAAGCTCATAATTAAAAGTCTTCACTAATGGCATGGTAATTGTTTTAATGGATTTCCAATGATGTGTGAAGTTCCCTGCTGATATATCAACAAAATGTGAAGCATTGTGAGAAAATAATGCAAAACTTTATAGAATTTATAGTTAGGGGATACCTTAAAATTAAATACTGTAACTATTTTATATTAGAAAAGAGAATACCAGGCCCAGCAAAGTGGTGCTTTGCTGAAGGCCATTATGCTGCATGAATATTACAGGGGCCCTGACTTTTAGTACAATGATTTTTTTAAATTTAAATGCTTATTAATTGTGATCTGTTTTTTATTTTTGTTGTCCCTATAGCAAAAAATTGTTTATATGTTTTTATTTTATCAATGAAAATATTTATTCTGTCAATAAAAGGGCACCTATAAAAATCATTTTATAACAGTTTTATGGAAAATCAGAAAGATGGCTTTGAGGATGCAAAGCTCTATTGCTGAGAATATCTTGGCTGGATCCCTCTGGAATAACCACCTTGTGATTTCAATGAACCACGAGAATTATGAAGAAATCTTGGGGTGATCTCATAATTAAGAGTATTGTATATGAACTAACTAAAATTGTTTATATTTGTTTAATATTAAAATGTTTACAATTATTTCCAGTTATTTTAGTCTTAAAACTATGAGAGGAGATAGAGGGTGGGTATTAGAAATTGCATAGCAGAAAACTGAGCAAAAAATTAAGTAACTTGGAGCAAAACCAAACATGAATTCCTTACTCTAAGTGTAAGCCATGTAAAATGACATAGATTGTAGATGTTTGCAGACCCAGGTCACTAAACTAGGTCACTAAAACTTGTGACCTAGTTTTAGTTCATAATCATTTGTGAAAGAACAAGAGATAATTTATTCAATATGAAATTGTATTGTATTCCTTAGAAACTTAGGCAAAGACGATGAGGGTTTAGATGATTTTTCTTTGCTGTGTCTTAAGTTGCCAAAGAATAGTTTTCATGATTTATTCAGAAATGCTTCCACAACATGGAAGACTTTAAGTAGTACCTACGAGCCTCTTGGAAGTCTACAGTTATAAAGTCCAGTTATGGGTCATGCCTTCAACTAGTTCCAGAGTCGATTAAAACATATATTCTCAAGGAATTTATAGATGTTCTTAGTTTACCAGAATATTTAACACATGATTGTATGAACTCTAGGAAGGTCAAGCCCCGAAGAATTAAAATTAATAAGCATGTTAGCTCTATTAACCTGGTCTGAGTTTCATTTAAAGATAAAGATAATGGTCTTCTTACCTATCTTTATTTAAGAAGCACTCTAAAAATTATAATTGTAATTGGAAAAAAAGGCTTCTGCAAAGTAAGACACTATTTAGAAGCAAAACGCTCTCATTATCACTTTGTCAGTACCCTAGCTCATGTATAGAGTAAGCAATGTTACTGCCTCCTCACTTGTATCTAGCCTTTAATGGTGCCTCACACTGTTAACTGTTCATTTTCCCACTTAATGAGAGAAAGTGATGATAATTTTAATTGGATTGTTGTATTTCATTATTTTGTTAATTCTACTCTTCTTTTTTTTCCACAAGATTTCATCAGATATCGCCTCCAAAATAGAGTTTACAGTAGACATAATTTTACAGTTTGCTGAAATGTAATATTCACTTTCATAAGCTTGGAGTGTCTGTTGAGGTGCTTGAATGAAAGAAAAGAATCACATTGTGTTCGTTTGTATTCTGTAACCTAAAGATGTCGTTTTTTTCCCAAAGGATGAAAATTCTCTTTCCTTCCTTCCCCCTCTATGTACTCTGTTTCTTTCAACACTGATGGACCTAAAATAAGCAAAAGAACCATACAACACTGGCTAGTTAGGTGTACTTAGTGCTTAATTTACCTTTCCTAAGTTATTTATCTTTATTGGAATTATCACAATTTAACAAGTGAATTTCTTAAACATTGAGGAGGAAAGAAAGAACCCACATAACTCATTAAGTTCATAAGCACACTGGAAAGTATGAGATACACTTCAAAAGTAATCATATAATGTAGATACATCGTTATCACTACATGGTGTCCCTCAAATTCAGAGGCCTGGACCTTCACCCTCTACCACCCTGTAACCCTTCTGAAAGAGCACCATGGGCCTATGACATTGAGCGTGTACTTCCTACGCAGAATACCTAAAATAAGGCTCAGGAAGTTTGCAGGGTATGGGCACATGCCACTCCTATTGGAAGGCCCATAGGCATATGCAACGAGCAGTTAACAATCCACCCCCTGCCATACCTAGAGCAGAGACTCCTAGACAAGATGCCTGACGTTCCTGTGTAGGGCAACGGTCGGCTCCTAGGTTTGGTTCTGCGAAGGTGCAGCTCTCGGATTGGCTGACAGACATGGTTGCAATGACTCTGCTTCTTCTGCTCTGGGCCCTATAGTCCTGGTAAGTTTAGGATTGACTCTCCTAGATTAATCGAAAACCCTTTTCAAAACATATTTAAAAATCTCATCAACACACCATAATTTTCATAAATGATTAGAAAAACTTTCATAACGTCTTCACTGTGCTTCATAAACTTCTTTAAAAGTACGGTATTGAAATTCTCAAATATCTTCGACAGCATTTTCTCTAACAAAAAACTCTAGCATGACACTGAAGACCAGAAGAAAGGAAGGTGATTGCAATACATGCTAAAAACCATTTCAAGTCTTCATAGTTTATTCCTGGAGCCTATTTCTGCTCCCCTGAAATCTGAACTGGTCTTGTGTTTAGCTGTAGCTAGTAGCTGTGTGCTGAAGTGTACATCTAAGTCTCAAAAGCTTTTATATGCTTCTGTTCTCACTCTTGGCCGTCTAAGAGAGCAGAGTGGGCCAGTCTGCTGGAGGATCCTGGGTCCGACCAGCAGTTGATTCATAGTTTGCTACAGCGTCATGTGTGAGGCCAACGATGATCAGCTGGTTTAGCTCAGCTCCAGAAAACACCCGGCTGAATCCAGCACCGTTTTACAAGCCACAGAATAGTAAACTAAAATATGGTGGTGGTTTAATGGCAACAAATTTTCAGTATGTTGATGTAGAGCAAAATGTAATGAATATAATGAGCTATTCCAGCATTCCTGAAGCAGTCACAGTGTAAATACTCAGGTTTCTCAAAGAAGTGTAATGCAAGCAAAGCACAAGGTAAGAATGGCTCTCTCCTCCATGCCCCCAAATTATAAGAATACGTGATGGGTACTTTTTTTGCAGGAATGATATTTTAACAAACATTTGCTTAAATAATAATATTTTAAAGTAAATATGGTACACCGATTTATAATCGATTGGCACAAAATTATATTAATATTACAGATATTTCTGAGAACATAATTTAATTTCAGGAAGGCATATGATTGAACAATGTTATAAGGGACAAATCTTCATTAGTAAATTGAAACACATTAAGTGACCAATATAAAGTATCATTTAAAGTATAGGAGTCTATACTAATGTGTTGGGAACTGCTCTGCCTGGTTTCAGGAGTTGTAACTGCCCCCCATGGCTAAGGCTAAGTGAGTGACTTCCAAACTGCAAGCCACTAAGGAGACAAAGTTTGTCTCTGGCAGCAGCGCTGCTTCTGCTTCATCCCCTGCCCCCAAAGCATGGTCGGTTAGAGAGAGATGGGTAAGACTCCTCAGAGGAGGGGCAACCTAAGCCAGATGCCATCACTTGAGAGGCTGCAACAAAGAGGGAGTGATGGACCCTTGCCCCCTCCCCATTTCCGTCTGGGAGAAGTGCTTCCTGGCTCTAACACACTTAAGCCTAAAAAACCATGACAGGGGAGGCAGTGCAGCCCCTTGTTGGCTAGAGCAGGTTCTGGGGTGATCAGGCATAAGAAAGAGTTCCTAAAGTCCTGTGAAGCCTGCTTTGCTAAGAGTGCTTTCATTCATATGATAAGGGTCCGAGCAGGAAATGAGTATGTCTCCCAAAGTTTTTTACAACCCCCTTATCTGACAGACACTGACTCAGATTAAGCCCTCAGATTTCTTTGAAATGTTGTTTATTGTTTGATCATTCCCACCTGACATTGATTGATGAGCTTTACCTGTATTCCTGTGTGTTCCAAACCTAACAAAAGCCGTTGAAGAAGAGAATCTTGGTCCTTCTCCTCTGTTAGATTGACCACCTCTTCTCCCTAAGCAGATCATATCTTGGTAGTTTCATTTTCATCTGTGGTGGACCAGGGGACTTGCTGGCAAAGTTGCCCCCACACTAATGTACAAAAGAAAGTCTTAAATTATGATGGAGTACTATGCAGCAGTAAACGAGAAGGAATTTCTACCTTTTGTGATAGCATGGATGGAACTGGTGACTATTATGCTAAATGAAATAAGCGAGTTGGTGAAAAACAAATATCATATGAGGTCACTTATAAGAGGGATATATTGAACAATAAATAAAGTGATGAGCAAAATAGAACCATAGGCATAGAGTCTGGGAACAAACTGACAGGTTTAAGTGGGAAGGGGGGAGTTTGATACCGATTAAAAGAAGATGAAAGGATTAATCAAATGGCATATAGAAGGACCCTAAGGGCCATCGACGTGGACAACGATGTGGGCCCTGTTTATAAAAGTGAGGGTCCTGGAGGAGGTGGGCAAAAAGGAAAAAGTGGGGTACTCTGACAGCATAAACAATAACATATTTTTAAATCAATTCAAGTGCAAAAGGAGTTTGGGAGGAACATTATTGTTACCTAAAACAGAAATTTTCCAGAACAACAGTTGAACAGCTCTGGTTGCACCGCTGATGTATTGGGGGGTATGTGATCATGACAAGTGTTCAGAGCTCAGGTCGTGTATCTCCTCTGAACAGTGCTCTCTCAGTAACTCCAATTCTTTGAAGGGAAGTACCAATAACTGCTTGGGCCTTTTATAATACTGAACAGTCAGTTGGCAACGCTTTTGTACTAAAATGAAAACCGTGAAAAATACAAAGTTTTCAGCTCTCATATTTAGTGCTTAGTTTTTCACTCATTATTGACAGTTCTCCTAGAATATGTCTTATTGGGCTTTGATATGTGGAGGCAAATGGACCCTTTAATCCAGAAAAACCTTCCTTCTCCCTCCTCTATTTCTTTTCTTTCCCCTTTCTTTTTTTCTTCCCATCTCCCTTCCTCCCTTCCTCTCTTCCTTCTTTCACCAAAAAGTTTTAGATCCTGGTACACAAGAAAGTCTAATACATGGACAAATGATTGGGGAAAGATATTGGTAGAATCTGGAAACCCACATAAAGTCTTCATCTTATCAATGGTACTTTGATAGAGAACCATTTGTTAATTCTAATAGAATCATTTACAAATTAAGCAGATTTAATATGTTTCTCTTAGACAGAGGTTTATTGGGGGGTGGGCTGATTGAAGCATATTTGCAAACACACACAGAGGGCAGCATTCTTTTCTTTCTTACCTCTTCCTTTAGGAAAAATGTTTCTAATCAAAATGTGAATATTTGAGCTGGTTCACTCTATCTGTTAGCAGTTCTGATGAGTAGCAAAAAGGAAAAAAAAAACACTTAATAGCCCCTGTATTCTCTCTTGTAATTCACACAGGCTTTATGTGGGAAAGAAAAGATCTAAATTAATCTTAAGAAAACAACAATGGAAATGATGCCTTTTGTTCCAAATTCACACAACTTGAACCATTGAAATGAAGAACCATTATTAATTCAGTGTGGGTTAATTGAATCACTACCTACAGAAAAAAAATGTGTGTCACTAAAGCTGTGCTTATTTCACATAAAAATAACTTTCACTGATGGAAAATCAGAATAAGAATTGTGTCGCTTACATTAAATCTCATTCTTGAAAATGTTTATTCTCTTTTGAGTCCAAGAAATTTGAGAAGAAAATATGCCCAGTGACATGGCCCAAATCTGAGGAATTACTCAAAGAAGAAGAAGATCAGGGAAAATCAAACTGTAAAATTTCCACCAGTGGGGAGAGTTACAGGTTTTCTCAGGAACATCTGTGAGGCAAATGTACTAGAAGACTTCTATATGGGGACTCTGTGTGGGTGAGACACCAGAGGAAAAAGACAAAGGTCAGGATTGTGTTATCCATTGAGTATTCTGCCATCGCCAACAGGTAAGACTAGAGGTCTCACTTAGATTGCAGTATAATGGATTTGACTGTGTTATCAATTTCTGTATGCCTTGTTCTTAATATCATACGTTTGTGATGACCTTGCTTTTTCTACAAATCACATTTTAAATAATATACATTCAACCTAATCTGGAGTATAAAGTTCCATGAAATTTGTTGAGTGCAAAAGTGGAAGATGAGATATGTTACCACAAAACAGTCAGGCAGCGTGCCAGGGGGTCTCCAATAGCAGGCAAAATTATGACAGGGGGAGGTTCTTAGACTGAATGCATGAAAAGCTAGTGAGACAACTACATAGAAAAAAAGCCGTCCTCACCTCTCACCAGACTGGAGGTGGAACCAGGGGAAGGCAGGCACCTGTGCCATAGAAGTCTCATTAAGACCAACTACGATAGAAAGAAGTAAGTCCAGCCTTAGCAATATTAACAAGAAAGATGAAATGTGTCTCCGGTAGCATTGATCTTTATTTTCTAGTTCTTCCTTCAAAGCCTATAATCCTGTTACCTCATTGCTCTTACTAAGAGACTTACCATATATTAAATTAAATACTTTTAGCATTAATTCTATTAATCTTGATTTAATAATATATTTAAGTTTACATATTTTATCAGACTAGAGCTTCTGTTGGGCACCACCGTTCCCTGAAACACCATCTTTTGAAAGGAGATCTGTGTCATGTACCAGTTTGGTTGCCCCAGACTTTGGTAAATAATTATGAATAATGAATAATTAAATAGATGAGGAATGATGGAATACATGAGGCACACAAACTGAGGTCACATATTAGGTCTGGTTCTAGCCACTGCTGCTGATCAAATTCCCTTCCCATGAAATATCCAGGTGCTGAGTGTTACTCTGCGCACCATTCAATGGGGACCTACTGTGGGCCCCCAAGCCTCCCTGGGCCCAGGCCTCCCAAGGCGAGCAAATGTTCCCACCATCCACAATTTTCTCTGATGGGCAGAAGGGCTGGTGGGATCAGAAGAGTGTCCCTAGCAAAGGCTGCTCTTGTTTAGACTTCAAAACTATTCCCACCTGATGGATCAATTGGCTGGGCACATCAGGGTGCTGGTCGTGGAAAAATATTTAACTTACACACCTCCATGTACCATGGGTTCTAATATAGCATATTTTAAATTTTATTAACATCTAAATTATCCAGTATTAATTTTGCATTGCTTTTATAACATAAATTATATTTAGATGCTTATTAAAATGTTTTCAAGTCATTGCAGTTCTTATCGATTTATATTGTTCTGTACTTTTAATGCATTTTTGCTAGAACAAATTTATATAATTCTACAACTTTGGCATGTAAAATTTTGTCTTGTTATATAATATATGCCAGTGTCTGTAAATATTCATATAGTATTAGGATAACAGTGTTTTACATTTGTTCATTTTTGTCCCATGTGTCTTCTGGCCTGGAATAGACCTGCAAAATAAATGAGACACTGAACAATATTTCTCGGTGAAAATAAAGATTAACCTGACCACACACTTGATTTCCTATATGTGCTAAGAACTGAATTTGGTTGACAGATATGAGAATGAATTACTACACTAAATGATAACTTACATTCGTAATTAATATCCAATAATATAATAACTCATGTAGAAAGCCTGCCTTAATAGCAAGTTGCATGGTAATAGACAATTGCTGGGGGTGGTTCATCACCCCAGCAGTCTCTGGTTCTGCCAGTCATATATTTGCTACAGATGCATGTATTCGTTCATGCTCAGGCATGCTGAAGGCGAATCTGTCCGTTTTATTTATTAGGGAGGCTAAAGCTTTCCTAGCATGCCCACAGTAGAGCTCCACTTAGATTTCGCTGGTCCGAGCCACGATACAAACTTATTCTTATCTTAGATCATTCACCTTTTCAGCCTACATAATAAAATTATCAAGAAAGAGGAGATTAAGAATAGGAATTATAATAACCAATAAGCTGTGAGCTGGGATCTTTTATTTATTTTGTTTTTAAAGGTTTTATTTATTTATTTTTAGGGAGGGGAAGGGATGGGGAAGAGAGGGAGAGAACATCAAAGTGTAGTTGCCTCTCATGTGCCCCCACAGTGGGGACCTGGCCTGCAACTCCGGCATGTGCCCTAAACTAGGAAATAAACCATCCACCTTTTGGTTTGCAGGCTGACACTCAATCCACTGAGCCACACCAACCAAGGCATGGGATCCTTTAAAATCGTGTGCTGCGTTGAACAAAATTTAATTGATATTCCAGTTACATGTGCTTCTGAAGTGTATTCTACTTTGGAGAAACAAGGGCAAAATGAGGAGAAATTGTCATTTGATACAATCAATAAAATTATTCAACATCCACTATACACTATGTATTATAAAAATGTTTATTTCTCTTCAAGCAAAAAGATAGCTAAGACAAGTGTCTTAGTCCTATTCTCCAAGATACTTGTTCTTTTGCAAATGAATTTGCAGGAGTGATTCTCTGCAATGACTATAAAGAAAGTTGCTTCACCGTGTTTTGTCTTTATTTCTCTAAAGTGCATTAGCAAAGTAAAGTTCATGATATAGTTATCTGACTGAAATAAAAAGTATGAAATGCCAATGGGACACGAATGCTTAACTTCATTTTGGCTGGAGTATTGCAAATGTGTCTCACAACTATTCTGCCTCATTGGTATTTGAAAAGTCTGGAAGAATATGCAATAATATTCTTCACGACCTGATGATTGCTTAGTTTAATATATTCATCAGACAAGTATACACTTGACTCACTACCAAATGGCAAATTGAGTTGAAGAGAAGATATTGGAAGGTCTCTTTAAATATATTTAATTACCAGTGGTTCATATGCTTTCTCCTGTTTTCCATTTTATAATCACGGCGAGTCACTATAAATATACCTCCAGGGATCCCCCAAGAACAGTGGGTTAATTATGTCTTCTATAATTGCACTTGTGTATGTGTGTGTGAGAGAGAGAGAGGGAGGGAGGGAGAGAGAAAGATACCAGGGTTTTATTTAATTCATTAAGGAAGCATTCATTGAATATCTTTTATATCTTCAGAAATATGCTTCTATTTAAAGATGAATAAGACATTAGCACTATTTTCAGGGTTTGATAATTTTTGGAAAACTACAAAAATTGTAGTTCTGGGGTTCCCAGGATTCAAGAGGTACCATGAAACCAAGAGACTGATATGACAGGGATGATCCCAGAGATTATGTGCTATGTGGTTTGAAAAGCGGTTGAAGTACTCAGTGGTTTACTGACTTAAAGGCAGTTTTTTACATTCTTGAAATTAGATACCACATTTTTTGGACTGTAAGACATACCTAGGTTTTAGAGGAGGAAAACAGAAAAAAAATTCGAAGCAAAAAATGTGGTAAAATATTTAATGATATAAATAATATAATATTTCACCAATGTAAATGTAAACAGAACTCGACAGCGACATTAACAGCCATTATTCCTCCCAAATTTGCAGGGAGGGGGTGTGTCTTATAGTCCAAAAATGTGATATATTTAGAGCAAATACAAAGGAACTAGTGTTGGATTTTATTCTTTTATCCCTTCCATTTTTCACATACTTAAGGTGTATAAAAATCACAGAAAAATTTAAATGATATGGTTTCTTCATTTTTCTTATGTGTAGATGTTTGTAATATCAAAGGAGGTCTCAGTAATGCTACTGAATTGCCAGGTGTTATTTACGCAAACTCTCAAGGTCCCTGTAAGCTATATTTCAGACTAACCAGATCTTATTTACACTGTGTTAACTAGCCTGTTTGTGTCAAAAACTATATTTGCTGTTATTGTTGAATTAAGTAAAAGTATTGATCTGAAGTGACTATTGTCATCCATGCTATTCAGATTTTCTTTAAAAATTGAAATCTGACTTGGCTGGTATAACTCAGTGGATTGAGCATGGGCCTGTGAAGCAAAGGGTTGCCGGTTCGATTCCCAGTCACAGAATATGCCTGAGTTGCAGGCCAGGTCCCCGGTAGGGGACACATGAAAGGCAACCACACATTGATGTTTCTCCCCCACTCTTTCTCCTTCCCTTTCCCTCTCTCTAAAAATAATATTTTATCTATATAAAATATTTTATTTATTTATTTTATTTTTTAATATTTTATTTATTTATTTTTAGAGAGAGGGGAAGGGAAGGAGAAAGAGCAAAAGGGAAGGAGAAAGAGCAAAAATACTAAACAAAATTTGACAATTTGGGGTTTGATGATTTCATCAAAGGGGTCACCGAATACTGGTTTTCACATCGTTTCACTTAGCAACCTGAAAAGAACAAGGCGTGTTTCTGATTACTTCCACACAGTCTGGTACTAAGGTTATGGAGCTCATTGTTCAATTCAAGAAACCTTGGGTAGACACACGATTTCTTTCCAAAAGAAATAGCTGTTCAAATAAATGTGTTCAAACTGGTGCATTTACTCAAATTAAAGAGAGGTTTCCAGCTGTTACAGGCCATTGGTCTAGCTGACATGTTTGACTGCTCTCGCGTAGGTAACTATAAGGCCACTAGGAGAACTGCATAGAGTCTGACTTCCAGTTACCACCTGACCGGGGCATGCTCAAATGTGACAGTCTTTGATGGAGGCAAGCTGGAGCAAGAGACTGCAAAACCTAACCTCAAAAGAAAAGTTAACAGTGGTATTTAGGAACACATGTGTGCATGCACACGCACACACAGAAAAGTGAGGAGCAAGGGCTTTTTACTAGAACAGGAAACGTTCATTTGATTTCCCTCCCTGGTAACGCAGGTATAAATTTCTGTGTTCTCTAGCTTCATTTCCTCTTCATCTTTACTTTTCTACACCTACTTAAAATTTACTTTAAAGTTTACTGACTTTCCAAAGGAAAAGCTATAGGAGCTTAAGACATACTTTAAGACAAGTATGGTATGAAGAACGTAGATTTCTCTTCCAATTGTTTTTTTATCACAGTCCATTGAAATAACAAAGCTTGGGTATACTAGGCAGATTTTCTTTTTTACATATATTGATATTACTTTGAAGTTGATAGTTCACAAATTATAACCTGATAAATTATAAAGAAAAATGGGACTAAGCATCTCTCAGTATTTTATATGCAATTTGACCTTGGGAAAAAATTCTCTCTCTACACATAAAATTATTTATACCATTTTGCAGAAGAGAATGCTATCTTAATAGGCTCATTTATATTATAAGTAGCCTATGTTTTCTAATTTTCAGTATAAATTGTTCTGCTCATGTGATGTCTCTATGTATTTCCTTAATGTGATATAATAATTTCTACTTTTTAGTAGATACTAATGTTTCCTGTGATGAATTCAGTAAAAGAAAACTCTTTTCATGAATTGAAAAAAAAGGAAGGTTACTGATAAAAATGTGAATATCTAATTAAGTCAAATTTCCTTTAGCCTATCACATAACATTTTACTAGAACAAAAATTAGTTATCAAAATCTCCTTGAAATTGAACTTTCATCCAGTTAAAACTAATTATTAGGGTGAGATGGAAGGCAACTGTGATCAAATTTTTTATGTCTCCTTTGTGCTAGGAAAACTATTTGAGGTAATTCTCTAAATTTTATTTCTAACTTTCATTTCTGCACTGGACCTCAGAAGCCATCAAAAAAACAGACATCAAAAATAGAATGAGGGAAAGTTTATATTCACAATTAATCTTCAGGTTAAAATCAAATATAAAAATGTCAAAATATAAATTAGATTTTGAGGTTTTATAAAACGCCCAAATTGCACTGATCTACCAAACCAGGAGGTAAAGTGTCCTCACAAACAAAGGTTAAAAGATACCAGTTTCAGCACTTTCTGAAGGCGCATTATGTCTCGGCATATATGAAACCATCAAAGTGAGCAAGAGCCATGCGTGTCAGCTTCAATTAACTGGTCCTGCTATGTGTTGGAGTCGCTGCTCATCGTGGACTGGCATTTTTCATCACTTACAACTGACAGAAAATAAACAGAAATGACCTCAATATGTTGCTTTGTAGAACCACATACCATGAAGATGCCCACTGGAGCTGATTTGAACCACTGAATGCAATAGGAAAGAGTGCTTTTATTTCAACTTTAATGAGGTTGTTTTGCCATGTGTGGAAGAAGTAGTTGTCAAGTGTTCTCGCCTTGCTCAGCAGTGTCCTGAAGTGTAGCCTCACTCGACAGCATTTTCCATGTGGATTCTAGCTATGCATTTCCAAATGGGGGACATAGATAGAAAATATCAGCATTAATAGCACATTTAATAAAGGCTTATAAAAGTAGTTACCCCACTATTGTGAAGATCTACAGTATACCCTTGTTCATTCCAGAGAGATAAATATATATCTCAGATTCAGAAAATTTCATACAGATATCTTGCTCTAATATCTTTCTATAACTTATTTTACCGCTTAGGAAACATGGGCAGAAAGAAATTACTTTGCAAAATACACCTAATGAGAGAATTATTGATGGTTCAACTGAGACCAATTTCCAAGTGCCATAAATTCTCAACAAGAAGTTTTGTATTGGAGGACATCGCTGCTCTTCAGAAAATATGCCTGTATAATTTTTATAGGTAGCTGGCAAGTAAGAAGAGTTTTCTAAGAGCCACACTTGTGTTTTAAACTGAAGAGCATTTAAGCGAATTTACCTACTTATCATTGTAAAACTTAAAATCACAGAAATTTTGTTCAAATTTTTTATCACTAAAAATTTCTATACACATTTATTTCCATGTAGTAACTATTGTCATGGGTTCTATATTTATCCACAGAATATTTGGATTTTGATTAGTGCATTTTAGTGCCACATTCATATTATCGTGCTTGGTTTCAAGTTTTAGTCCATTAATCTTTATTACTAAAATCACATTTTTTCATCGTTGACCTTGATTTTTCTGTAGGACATTTATGGAGTGGCTTTGAAAATTAAAATATATTTTTGCATCATTAAGCAACATATTTTTCTTGTAAAGCTATTTAAAATTTCAACAATTTATAAATCTATGCATGGCTCCTTACAGTGTAGAAGTTACAACAACTTCTGAAGTACTTGAGGTATATGATGGTAAAATATAACCTGTCACACTTCATTGTATTATAGATTAAGGGGAAAATATTTCTGACAACTTTGTATAGAAATTAATGGAAAAAAACTATTAAATTATTTTAATTGAGAAAAATATGTGACTTCTTTTCACATTTCTATGTAGTTTTATAAACTGAATATTGAGATTGAATAGGTATGATAAAAACAGAGAAATCACTTTTATAGTAGCTATTCCAATAAAATTATGTGTTATTTTATTTTTAAATTGCCCTAATAATTTTTCCTTATGGCGATGCCTGGTACACAGGAAATAATAAATTTTATGAAAAGGTGTGAAGCAAAAACAAAATCTTAAAAAATAAAGTTGAGAAGCAAACAGACACACTTTTCTTCAGGTTCTGATTATTATTAGTTTTGTTTTCAAAATTCCCCCTTTTGGGGCAACTGCTGTGTCATTTCAACTCAAGGCCTCTTACTGACACATTCTCTTGGATATTCTGTCCTGTTTCTTTATCAATAGCAGAATGATATATTCTCCTCCTTGGTACATTGGTCAATAAACAAGTACACCATAGAAAACAAACACTGAAAAACCAATTTGAGCATTGTTCCTGAAAAATCTGAAATGAGGGGTTTACTCTCGAATCTTGCAGATTTGCAATGTTAGGTCAACTATTTCACTGTTTGAGTCTTGATGTTCTCATCTGCGAAACAGGGGTAAAAATCACTCACAGGCAACGTTGCTGTGGGAATGTACATATCACACTGTGGCTAGTATCACTACATGTAGCAGTGGATTGATGTGACTCCAATATCCATACTCTTTCAATTATACCATGAGTGATACAGGTGGAAAATGTCGCTCAACTTCCTCACTGCAGGCACGAGACACATTACTATTGACTCAGTGATCTTTTTGGTGAACATTGATATGATGCATAAATCCTTTTTGTTACTGTGAATAAGTTGTCATTAAAAAGAACAAGAAAATATGGTTAATGCATGCATAATGTCATGTCAGCTTCCTCCAAAACTTTCTTGTCACTTTCTGAACAGATACACATTTTTAAATGGAAGAAATGTTGAAGCAAAGATAACCTCTTATTGAAGTAATAGACAGAAAACTGTAGTTGAAAAATAAATAAATTTAATTTTTTTTTAAAAAAACCTTCAATTATTCACTTTTCTTCCTAAACAAATCTCTTATTCCATATTTCCTAAAGCTCAAGATTCTTTATTGCTATGTGTTTTGCATTTAGTGGTATGTATTAGTCAGGACTCTTAATAGAAGTATCAGGATTCTATTTCCAGCCAGCTGAAGAAGGGAAATAAATGCATTTTTATTATATAATGATTAGGTAAATGTAGTAGAGGTGGTTGCATGTAACTCTTACCATGTCCCACTTATTTCCCTTTGTTCTTATTCTGATGGGTATTCTCCCTTAGTAGCCAAGATGTTTCCAGAGAACTTCAGTTTTTATAACTATTATAGTCTGGAACCTCAGGAATATATAGACTTCTATTTTCTCTAGCATCATGTGATTGCCTGGAAAGGGGAATTTTCATGTCATCCTTAATGTCTTAAGACCAGACCTGGACAATCCCTGTGTTCCAGGGAATAATGTGTTTCTGGGTCTGCTAGTCACTCCTCTGGCTGATTTCAGGGGGAATATATAAGGCACTTCACAGCTGTAAAAATGGTATACAATACAAAGAAACGATTGCCACGTCTCTGACTTTTGCTTTAAAATTTTGCTACCATTTATTATAAAACAATTAGAAATTTTAATTGAAAAACACTGGAAAGATGAAACTTTGTAAGCCATGTATTCTACCAGTTTATCTGTGACTATTTCCCTTTTTAAAATGGGCACATCTCCATTGTGCAATTGCCCTGTCTCGTCCTATACCCTTCCCTACAGCACTGACAGATTCTGGACAGCACCGTGATCAAACCCAGCAGTTACAGATCAAATAGGTAAGTATACAAGTTTAAGTTTCCATGTAATTTAAAGAATAAATATGCTTGTGAATATAGAAAAACACATGCAAATATTCAAAGTACACCCCTCTAAATCTGAAATGATTGAAAGCAAAGAATAATAAATAACTACACAATTCTGTTTAGCTATTTCCTCTTGAGATTATATAGGTCTTATAAATAATACTCCTACGCTTCTCTTATAAGCTCAGACCCACATCAGAGGTGGCACAAAGTGTCAAAAATGGAAGTTGAATTACCATGTTCATTACGGATACAATGACTTGGGAATGGGACTAAGGTCTAGAGGCAAATGGGCCTAAGTTAGAGACGCTTCAGTCCCTGGTTACAGGGACTATTGGTCAATAGCAGACCTTCATTCACTTCAGCAGAACCTGCCCTTACCCTTTTGGTAAAAGCAGGAGAGAACGTGACCTCTCTGCCCCTCCAAGACTAGAGTATTCTCCCAAATAATCCAGTCGAATAAATTACTCTTCCTTTCCTGGAATGTAATTATTATTCTGTTGAGGTTTTACAATATGGGGAGATACTACTCAGCTGTAAAAAAAAAAACCAGAAAAAATGTCACCCTTTGCAATAGCATGGATGGACCCAGAGAACAGTATGCTAAGTGACATAAGCCAGTCAGATAAAGACAAATACCACATGATTTCACTCATGTATGGAATCTAATGAACAAACTGAACAAACAAGGAGATGGGGACAAACTCAGATATGGAGAGCAGGATGACGGCTGGGAGGCAGATTTAGGGGGTGAGGGATTAAGCAAAAAGGAGAAAGGACTCATAGGCATAGGCAACAGTGTGGTGGTTAGGGGGAGGGACTATAAGGGGACTAAATGGTAATGGAAAAAATAACACAGTAAAGATTAAATTTTAAAAAGCCTAACTCTGGCTGGTGTGGCTCAGTGGATTGATTACCAGCCTTCAAACTAAAAGGCTGCTGGTTCGATTCCCAGTCATGGCATATGCCTAGGTTGTGGGCCACGTCCCCAGATGGGGATGTGTGAGAGGCAATCAATCAATCTTTCTCTACGTTTTTTTCTCCATCTCTTCCCTGCTCTCTAAAAATAAATAAATAAATAAATTTTAAAAAGTAAAAAGAAAGTTAAGCAAAAATAGGTTCCCTCAAAATAATGCCATTTATAATGTCCAAAATGAATAGACCTAAAAAGAAAGTTAGTTACTATCTAGTTCAAAACTCTTATTACGTCACTTAGAAGTCTTAACCCCAGAAAAGTTCAGGGCTGATGTTAAAGTGGCAAAGTTAATAATGGCCTTGAACCAAGGTTTGAGTTTTTCTCACTTCTCTTAGCCATTTATTTACTTATCAAATATTTATATAAATTCTAGAAAATTAAACTGAACCCCATTGATAAAATATTGGTGAGGGCTGACAGTGTCCCCACTTACAAATCTTAGAGTTTAGTAGAGGGTACTGTCAAGCAAATAGGCAATTACAGTGTTTTCTTAATATTTTGTGGTTAAGAAAGTTTATTGTAATTTAAAATTCAGGAAATACTCCTGAAACATCTTTGGGCAAAGGCTGAAAAATGAATTAAGTAAAGCTGATTGGGGCAGGATCAGGGATTGGGGACAGTGACAATTAGAACAAGACACGTAGGAAGACAGATGAAGTGAATTTTGTTCATAGCCGAGAGAGACAGGAAGAAGGTAACGCATGGTGAGCATGTGGAGAAGTTAAAATATACTTATTATTCATTAACTGTTGAGCCTGTCAGACTTTGTGTCTCTACAGAACTTTTACTGAAAAAACTATGAAACAAAAATATCAACAGGACATAGGAGCAAATTCATGAAATTTTATCTAAGGGGAAAGAAACAAAATACAAATTAATTTTTTAAAAAGCATTCATAGAGTGATGGTGAGGAGATTTTTATCAGTAAAAGAGGTCAATAACAAGTCAATAAGAGAAAGGAAAGAAAGAGTGAAGGACATTGAGAGAGATCAGTCAATAAATTAATGTTTGTAAACCCACATATGATCTCAGATAAAGCCGCTAATAGTTTCAAAAGCAATTTCTGGCATTAATATTTCTTTGGAATATGTATTTGCTGCATGGCCTTAGCTCGGAATAAATCCCAGCATATGATTTCCTGAAAAAAGCTGATATTTCTTTTTCCATTTGAATGAGAGGTTAATCTTTCAAAATTTCTATTGTTTAATAATCAAGAGGGTGGATGGAGGTTCCCTTTGATTAATGGGTTTTAACAACACAGTAATTATGTTGTCTAACTTCAAACTTTATCCCATCATTCAGCCAGGTACTGTGGCTCAAACTTCTGAAATAGGATTTGAAGGTCAGAACAGGTTAGATGAAGGACAGTGAGAAATAGATTTATATCTTCTTTTTGAATTTGACTCTACTTCTGACTAACGATAGCTAGAGCCAAATTCTAAAGGTTGCAAAGTGGCCCGTGAACCCTAATCTCCAGCACGGGGCAGGGAGTACCCATAGCACAGGGCCCGTTCGGTCCGGGCAGGAGAACGTTTTAAGAGAAAGTGGTCTCTAAACCGGGTTTGAGGCAGATGGGAGAAGCAGGGAAACCCCGGGCCCCACTCACAGGGCCTCTCAGGCCTTCAGGCTGTCACTCAGCAGGGATCCTCCCGCTTCTCCCACTGTCCCGAGACTCAGTTAAGAGACCAATATTCTCTAAAAATGATCCCTGAAGCCCTGTATGCTGAGTTCGCTATTTCTTCCTTCCTGTTTCCATAGCACATAGAAAATGAGTATTTTATTACTCTTAATACTCTTAACATCTAGTTACTTGAACAACACATACATTATATGAAACCATTAAGGATATGTATTTTGGTCAAGTATTTTTATATTTTCGGCATTCAAATCAGGAGTTTAGGGGATTCTTATCGTATCATAGAGTTTTGTCTGTTGGAGGTGGGATGAATGATAAAAAAAAAATTAAAGAAACATCTAGTGAGAGTTAAAAGTGTAGGATTGAAAGGGGCAGAGTGTGAGGTGATGGTCACAGACTGGAATTCTGTGCATTGCATGGAGCACCACAGTCCTGGAGATTCGTGGCTCACAGAAAGCTGAGCTGAAGGTAATCAGAGTAAAGGGGTCAAGCGTTTGTGAGGTTAAGATGTCTCCGTGGATATTATACTCACGTTTAATGATAGCGAGGGTTGTGAAAGTGAGAAAAACTAGGAAACGGATCCCGTTTTCCCTTGGTTAATCATACAGAATAGAAAGTCATTTAGAAAAAAAGTCAATGTCAAAATTAAGAAAAATAGCTTTGGATTTCCTCACTTAAGTAAGTGCCTTCCTTCAAAGAATAGGACCCCGAGTGGATGTTTATCTTTCCTGCAGAGTGCAGTCTCCCACAGGTGGCTGATCAATACACAGGTTCAGCAATCCCTTTACGGAGCTTACACAGGAACACGGCTTAGCTTAAAATCCAGCTGACATTTTGGAACTCTGTTAGGGATTTAATAGCACACTCTCTGGATCCATTTTTCCTCGTAATATAATAATTACTCAAGTCTACCAATGGGCAGAAAAAGTGAAAATACTAAATCTTTTCTCACAGGCTGTGCTGTAAATATGCTTCCTTGCATTTTTGTAGGAAAAGAACACATGCTTTACGAGGGCAAGGTCAATATAAAACCATAATTTATGAGCTACTCTCCCTGAACCTTATGTCCTCAACATTACTTACAGTGCAGTTAACAGACTTTTCTGCCTGTGCCTAAGAGGCATTGTGACTTAGGTGTTCTACTGAGCATCCCTGCAAGTCTTTACCTGTTACATTATCTGCCAGCAAGAATAATCCTAAATACTTATGCATATTATTAAAATGTAGACATTAACCTTTGCATGTCATAAAATACACAGTATCATTCTAAAAAGTCTTATAAATCCACAAATTCCCTCTACCTTGAAAGATGATTTCAGTATCCCCAAGAGTATCACAGGCCTCAGTTTATCCATCTCTTTTAATGTGCCCATCGTCTGAGCCTCGCTTAGTACGCTAAACCTAGCTATTTTGTTATACCCAGATGAACTGCTAGTGTTGACCACATGTGTATACATTTTATCATGTACTAAGTATGAAATAAATAGTAAATGTGGTTAGTTATGAATTCATTTCCTTAATTTCTTGGCTCCTCTGTAACATTAAAAGAAGAAGGACATTAAGATGACTTTTCATAATAACTGTTGAAATAAGTTTTAATTATTAGAACAATAATGGTTTCCTCCCTTATGATACATTTATTGGAGTTCATCTTTTCTTTCCCTTTTCTTGTGAAAGTCATTTTGCTCTTACTGCTATCCAATGTCTGCAGTCATTTCATATGGTTTATCCAATTATATAGTTGTCCACTGTGATGGGACTTAGTCTCATTAGTCCATTCCAGCTAGAATCAAGAAATGCAAGAAATCAAGAAATCACATCAATGTCGTCTCCACTACCAGGGGTGTCTTTTGCCTTTTCACAAAGTATGAATTCAAGTAAAGACGCCTATGTGAAAACATTGAGAACTATCCCTGTGAAATAGCTGCTTTCTCCTCAAATTGCCTTGGTATTTTGTTTACTTCCACAAATTTCATATTATATAATCATCATTTTTGTGGTCTGTAGTTTCTCATTACACGGACTGAGGATGAACACTGAGGATGTAACAGCAATAACCACAAATTGTCCTCCTTTCCAAGCATCCTAGCACATGGTAAATAATAAGCACAATAAAGAAATGAAGGAATGAGACTAAATTATCTCATTCCTCAAGCTATCTACCTTCTTTTTCCGTTTTTGATGTTTTCATCTATCACCAGGTATAAGATAGTAACTTCAAGTCGATAAACCTGACAACAAATGTTTATGGTTATAGTAGTGTTAAAATATTGCATTTTATAGACTTAATTATTATTCAGTATAATAATTATACATGCGTGTATAATAACTATATGCATGTTTATATATAAAACATGTATATAATTACATATACACATATATATATTGTGTATGTGTGTAGATTGTAGATTTGTAAATGTGCCATATTATCTATGTTTACAAGCCTTTTTGTCCCCTTTTAAGATTGAACACATGTCATTTACTTGGAAACCATGGGACAGTCACACACATACACACACACTGTCACCATCACCATTATTAATACATTAACTCTCTGAGAATGCCTTCTAAATCAGCTTAAATTTGTATATGATACCTATCATAATGCATTATATGTGTTATGCTACTTGTCTTTATAACTGGTCTTTGAAATCTTTGGGAGAAGAAATCATGTCCCGGTGATGCTCTGATTCCAATGTACCAACAGCAAGTAAATGTCTGGTTCATAAACAGTCTTTACTAATTTAACAGATTCCTTTTTCTGTACCTTTTTTTCTAGTATCTATTGCTGCTGTCCATTCTTTGTATCTTTGTTCCATGTCAGTTTTTCAAAAGGTTTAATTTTTTTAAATAATAATTTTATTTTTATTTTTTTAATTTAATTCTTGTTCAAGTACAGTTTTCTGTCTTATATTCCCAGCCCTGCCCCACCCCCCAGTGCTCCCCACCTCCCTCCCATCTCTGCCCCCCACTTTAGTTATTGTCCATGTGTCCTTTATACTTGTTCATGTGCATCCTTCTCCTTTTCCCCTGTGGTTCTCTCCACTCTCCCCTCTGGTCCCTGTCAGCCCGTTCTGTATTTCAGTGTCTTTGGTCATATTTTGATTGCTTGTTTGTTTTGTTGTTTAAATTCCTGTTAAAGGTGAGATCATATGGTATTTGTCTTTCACCGCCTGGCTTATTTCACTCAGCATAATGCTTTCCAGTTCCATCCATGCTGTTGCAAAGGGTAGTAGTTCCTTCTTCCTTTCTGCTGCATAGTATTCCATTGTGTAAATGTACCATAGTTTTTTTATCCAGTCATTTATTGATGGGCATCTAGGTTGCTTCCAACTCTTGGCTATTGTAAATTGTGCTGCTATGAACATTGAGGTGCATAGGTTCTTTGGGATTGGTGTTTTAGGGTTCTTAGGATATACTGCTAACAGTGGAATTGCTGGGTCAAAAGGCATGTTCATTTTTAGTTTTCTTGGAAAATTCCATACTGTTTTTCATAGTGGTTGTACCAGTCTGCAATCCCACCAACAGTGAACTAGGGTCCCCTTTTCCCCACAACCTCTCCAGCACTTGTTGTTTGTTGCTTTGCTTATGATGGCCATTCTGACTGGTGCAAAAGGTTTAAATTTTATTCAGTAATTCTCTACTTTTCATTTTTATACTTATTTCAAAATTACTTACCTTCTTCCCTCTTTCTTTTCCCCTTAAGTATTAAGATTTATATGCATACTAATACCTAAAGTTTTTAAGGAATTCACTGCTTCAGTAAAATAATTTTCTAGCTAAGATCATAAAAGTTACCGGGTTTTCTAAGAACAATTCTGCTGTACTGTATGATTTTAGATATTACCATTTTGTCCCAATCAAACTAACCTACATAAACTTGTTATATACAACTATTTCAAATGCCCCAAAACATCAGCAAAACTGCAAATGCAACATGGTCATATAATTTCCAAGACTGTTTGCTTTTTTACTACCCTCTTACATGACTAAAAGAGTAAGGGCTTTTTGTTCAGTTAATTTTGTGTCTAAGAGGGAGTCTTACAGGCACTCTTAAATAAATTCAAATGGTTCCCCAAGTACCACTTCCATTGCTAAACCCTGGCAAACCAAGCTTCTATTTGAAACAACTGCCATTATTCTGTTGACTCAATATTCGACAATGTACTTTGCCCTTGTTTTTGCTAAAATTAGGTTTTGCTATGAGACTTATTGTCTCCCGACTGCCAGGCCTCACTTTTGAGGGCACCAATAAGAACAACTTCTTTTCTCCTTCTCCTTCTTCTTCTCCTTCTCCTCCTTCTTCTTTTCCTCTTGTTTTGAGAAAGTGAGATTCAAACTTTCTCACTCTGTCTTCATTAGTTTGCCTTATTATCTGATCCTTTAATATACACTGACAATTAGATGTTTCTCTGTATGCTTGAACATCACTTATGGGATTGATTTAAATTATTTTTTGTGTGTGTAGGCTATTTAGCCACTATCCATTTTAAGTGATAGAAATATATACTGTAAACATATCGGGAAATAGCAGTTGACAGAAACTGGATAATTATGATAATTCTAGTTCTAGCTAAGCTAATGAATGCTATTATATGATTTAATGGCCCTGTGTTATGTTAAAAATATACAAGTCATTTTATTTCACCTCCATTAAAAATAACTAATCAAACAATAAATCTTTAAAACTGATATGAGTTGAAAGCTTGAGAACACGAATAATGAGAATAGATAAGTAGAATGTATATAACATTAAGATAATTAAAAATAATTTTATATCCACATTTCTGAGATGTTTGCTAATCTAAGCAATTCACAGCCTGGATCTTGTATGTTTCTGACTTACAAGAAAGAAAGATTCCTTGAGTATACAGTTTATCATCATTCAACAGAATAAAGCCATTTATTGTAATGAAGTGTTTGTAGGGGACAAGTTAAGCTGATTTTATAGTGCATAAGAAATAGACACTCATACACTCAAACGTGTCTTTAAAAACTACTTGAGAATTTTCCAGATGTTTTGGAACAGGATCTGACATTTAGGTGACCAATTTATTATAAACTAGGATTGGTTAGCCAAAAACAAGTGGTGATTTGAATTTCCTTAACAAAGGCTCCCAAGATTCACACTTCCTATTTTATTGCCTCTATCTGGATGTTGGTGGGTTTTTTCTTTATTTTTATTGTTGACACGAATATAGATGTCCTCTTTCCTCCCCACACTTAGCTCACCTCCACCCAGTCCCTGGCCCTCCTTCCTTTTTTTCCCCAATATTTTTATTTAATTATTTTTCAAGTACAGTTTTCTGTCTATTACTCCCATCCCTTCCCACCCGCACGTACTCCCCCCTCCCTCCCATTTCCACCCTTCTCAGTTGTTGTCCATGTATCCTTTATACATGTTCCTCTAAATCCCTCCCTTATTTCCCTTGAAATTCCCTCCCCTCTTCCCTCTTGTCGCTGTCAGCCTGTTCTCTCTTTCAGTGTCTTTGGTTATATTTTGCTTGCTTGTTTGTCTTGTTGTTTAGCTTCCTGTTAAAGGTGAGATCATATGGTATTTGTCCTTCAACACCTGGCTTATTTCACTCAGCATAATGCTTTCCAGTTCCATCCATGATGTTGCAAAAGGTAGGAGCTCCTCTCTCTCTTTCTGCAGCATAAAATTCCATTGTGTATATGTACCATAGTTTTTTGATCCATTCATTTACTGACGGGCACCTAGGTTGCTTCCAACTCTTGGCTATTGTAAATTGTGCTGCTATGAACATTGGGGTGCATAGGTTCTTTGGGATTGGTGTTTTAGGGTTCTTAGGATACAATCCTAGCAGTGGAATTGCTGGGTCAAAAGGCAAGTCCAATTTTGGCCATCATCATCTATTGTCCGGATCTATGAGTTGGTATATGTTCTTTGGCTTGTTTTAGCCAGTCTTCACCTGCTGCCTGCCCTCTGACAGCTGTCAGTCTGTCCTATATGTCCCTGCCTCTTTTTTGTTTGTTTTGCTCACCAGTTTATTTTGTTCAATAGATTCCACATGTAAGTGAGATCATATGGTATTTGTCTTTAACTGACTGGTTTATTTCACTTAACACAATAATCTCCAGGTCCACCCATGCTGTCACAAAAGCTAAGATTTCCTTCCCTATATGGGCATATAGTATTCCATTGTACAAATGTTCCACAGTATTTTTGTCCACTCATCTACTGATGGGAACTTGGGCTGTTTCCAGATCTTGGCTATTGTAAACAATGCTACCATGAGCACAGTGGTGCATATTAGTGACTTTTAACGTATGCTCTGTGTGATTTCTTCTATAACCTTTTCCCAAAATTCACTTAATCTTAACTGTTTGCCATGATGATATCTTTAGCTTATAGCCTCTGAATCTGACCCTTAATTTTGCTAAAGGACCTCAGTATCTCAACAGTTACGATGACATAGAGTTGACTGTGAGTGAATACTATATTTTGAAAAACATAAAAGACAAACTAAAAATAATTCCTCCTAAATAAAACTCTTCTAGGATAACAGTAGTATAATATTCATATATGTTATATGCAAGCAGTTCAAACAAAGTATCTAGTAGTATTTACCTAAGATACATATAATAAAATAAAAAATATTTATTATTATAATTGCATTTCAAGTTACACACTACATCTCAATAATTCAATGCTCATTAATCTCATTACAAGCGTTAGTTACTGGTTCTAAGAACATTCCAAATTAAAATGTTATATGTAGAAGATACTTATGTATCTCTTCTAGAATTCATATGACCAAGATGTGCTTTACCAGCTCATGATTATGTTTTCCAGATTTTCAAAACTCTTCCCTATAACCACAAGCTCTCTATTCCTATAATTTATTTGAATAAACAATTTAGTATTGAATACATATGCTGCTTATTTTCCACTTACAGTAGTTCCACATTATATTTGGTTTTACTGTAATCAGCTCCAATTATTCATATTTAATTGTGGTCTGACCATATTAAAGGGAAACCACCAGAAATAAGCAATTCACAAAATTTAAATTTTGTGCTAGTCTAAGTAGTGTGATGAAATTTTGTGCCATTCTGCTCACCCTATCCTGGATATAAATCATCCTCCGTCTAGTGGGTCCATGTTAACCAGTACAATAAGATATTCTGAAATTTCATATGGCACCTTTAACAGAAACCTAATAAACAAAACAAACAAGCAAGCAAAATATAACCAAAGACACTGAAATTGAGACAAGGCTGGCAGTGACCAGAGGGGAGAGGGGAAGGGATTAAAGGGGGAAAGGGTGAAGGGTTTGCAGGAACAATTATAAAGGACACATGGACAAAAACAAGGCGTGGTAGAAATAGGGGAGGAAGGTGGGAAGTGTTGGGTGTGGTAGGGAGGGGTGGGGGAAAAAGGCAGAAAAGTGTACTTGAACAACAATAAAAAATATTTTGATGGAGACCATATATATTTATAGAGCATTTATTACAGTATATTGTTATACTTGTTCTATATTATTGCTAGTTTTTGTTATCAATCTTTTGCTATGTCTAATTTATAAATTGAACTTTATCATGGGTATGTATAGCATAAACAGTGCATAGTTCAGTACTATCCTTCGTTTTAAGCATTCACGGAAAATCTTGGGATGCATACCTCATGGGTAAGGGGGGAACCACTGTATCTCCAGACAAATTGATTTAAATAATGTTTTACCTCCTTTGGGCGGTGTGTTTGCTCAGGCGCTTTTATTAGCAAAACTATTTTCCAAAATTTGCAGGTATTGTGTTTATCTTTTTTCCTAATCTTCAGATCTAGTCTTCCTTTGTAAACTAATATTTATTCAATTCAAATTAAATGGTATGCTATTTCTCTAGATTAAGTATTCTTACTTTGCAATAGGCATAAAGTAAAATTTTCAGTGTAAGATCTAAACACTATAATTAGAAATATATAGTGATACCCAACTATTGCAAATTTATATTGTCAAAATTTATTTATTTTGATTTTAATGATTTGAAATTATGTAGTGAGAGACTTAAAATGATGTTTATTGGTAAAATTAAACCAATAGTATTTGCATAAATCTCACTGTTATATTTAATACTTCACTATTTTTTCCAGTAGGGCTTTTTCCACCTCTTCTGTTCAGATAACAGATTATTTATAATCTAAGTATCACTATTTCTTTCTAGTACTGATAAATATAGACACATAAGCCCTCAAATAATTAAATTTTACAACAAATTTTAAGATTTCATGTGACCAATTATATTCACATAACCCTGGTAATATCTGGTGAAAAAGAGCTATCTGTTCCACTATTTCAGGTCCTACTTAATAGCCCAATCTGATTGTCCAGTAAAATCCAGTTCTGTGGTTATGTGGTCAGAATTGTGGTGAAAAAGTCCACTCGATTTATTAGCTAGCTTTTTAAAAATGTCCTTACTATCAGGATTTTTAAAAAATATTTTTTAAAAATGTGTTATATATACTCTGGTTTCTCTTCAGATTGTATAAATCTTTCACCTTTTACTAAAAAATGTGTTATAATTCTATTCCTTTATGCAATTAATAATAAATGCATTTTCTTGCTTTCATAATTTTTAGACCAATATAAAATGAATTTTATTTGGACTTTAGTGAGCAGTTTTGAAAATATTTATTAATTTTTAATTAGGCTTAAAATAACATTTATATAATTACAGTTGTAATATTTTAATTAAAATTTTTATTACATACAGTAGACAATTTAAAAAATGTTAAATCATTTTTCCCCTAGCTTAATTAAGAATTATATTTTCTGGTATAAATGTCTTACTTGTTAACACTTCTCCACAGATTGAATAGCTGGTGACCCTAGTTAATTAAGTAAATCTACAAGACTAGTTTTGAGCAGTGATAGAATTGAAATAGAATATAACATCAGAACATAATTTATAAATTATTAAATCTTTGAGATAATAAAGGTGAAATTGGCTCCATAATGTGTCCACCCAATAGACTGAAGAAAAACAGCTACAGAAGAATTTTCCCTGGGCATTCTGCCTTCTGTTTGAAAAAAGTAGTGGCAACTGGGTGCCAGAATAATAATTTATAACATTTAAAATATGTAATAATAATTTATAACAATTTAAAATTTAAAATAAGCACTGGCTGGTGTGGCTCAGTAGATTCAGTGCCCACCTACAGTCTAAGGGTCACTGGTTCAATTCCTAGTTGGGGTATAGGCCTGGGTTGAGGGCCAGGTCCCCAGTAGTGGTCGCAGTAGAGACAACCACACATTGATGTTTCTCTCTCTCTCTCTCCCTGCCCCCCTCTCTAAAAATAAATAAATAAAATCTTAAAAAAATATGTGACATAAAAAAGTGTTTTAATACAGACCTTTTCTTAGAAACATAATTGAAATTCTGGCTTTATTAAAGTTTTCTTACTTACAAAATAGTAATGACATAATTTACAACATAATGTTCCAGCAGTTTTTTTTAAAGATATCAGGCACCCTGCTAGGTACTTAGTCATCAGTGAATACAGATCATTTTTATTTGTATTTCTTATAACAATACCATTATTCTTAAAACAAACGTGTACTCAATGTCTCCGTGCTGTGTTACTCTGTCCATGCATTGTCATCATCAATAAGTTCACGGTTGTCTAATAATTCAGTGTACCATGCATGGTAATCAGAAATCTTTATATATAAAATGTGGCAGACTGATGAGTAAAAGTACAATAACTTCATCTAAAAGTATTTTTTTACTTTTATTTTTTTATTTATTTCGAAAGAAGGGAAGGGAAGGAGAAAGAGAGAGAGAGAGAGAAACATCAGTGTGTGGTTGCCTCTCGTCAGCCTCCCACTGGGGACCTGGCCCACAGCTCAGGCATGTGCCCTGACTGGGAATCAAACCAGTGACCCTTTGGTTCACAGGTCAGCACTCAACCACTGAGCCTCGCCAGCCAGGGCACAACGACTTTCATTCATTCATCCATGCATTTATTCATCTATTTGTGTGACAAATATTATCTTTTCAGTCACTGCTATATACTTTGGAAATTAAACCATAGGATTTGGATCCTCTTTGCCCTCATGAACTTTATAAACTATCTTGATTTGAGGTTTAAGATAACTTAAATTTAAAGATTCCTGAAATTTCAAGTATAGAATGAACATCACAGAGGACTGCAGAAACGGGAGGCTTTCTCAGGAACTGTAAAATCACTTTACATTAGTACTTTATACTGTCTATAACTTTATTAAAAATGTAATAAGGTTACAAGTCTCCTCAGCTATCAAAATCCATCAACAACACTGCAGTAACCAGGATTTGCTGTGCTCTTATGTCCACTCAACTACTCGTTATTGAGTGGAGTAAGGAGCAGAGTTACAGGTACTGAGGCTGTAAAACTGAAGATGACAAAATTGCTGTCCACAAAGAATCTGTTGTCTAGTCTATGGGGGTGAGAAATTAAAAAAAAATCATGCTATTGTTTATAAATTTTATGGCCTATTTTTGAAGGTAGATTAAACAAAAATTCTAAAGATTATTTAATAAAGTCTATTAATACTGAAGATATATCCTTTAAAAGTTATGTACCTTGGAGATTTTATGTTTCTTAATGATTTTATTTATTTGTTTTCAGAGAGGGGAATGGAGAGAGAAAGTGAGGTGCAGAAACATCAATGTGTGGTCGCCTCTGCGTGCCCTGCACTGGGAACCTGACCAGCCACCCAGGCACGGGCTGTGCCTGAGAATCCAACCAGCCACCCTCATTCCACAGGCCAGCGCTGAATCCACTGAGCCACACCAGCCAGGCCTCTTTGGAGACTTTTATAATCAAATAACTTCCTATATTATTGTCGCCATGCATTTTTTATGATCACCAATAAAATTGCATTTCTCTTTGTGTTATTTAATGCTTCAGAGGTGACTGAGTAAATCCAGAAAGAAAAAAATAATGAAGAAACACATGTTTATTTTCTATAATCATTGAAAAAACTTCATTGGCTCTTGAGCATTAATAATGTTTTCTCTCAGGCTTAACTTTTGTTTATATAATGAAACGACTGAATGTTCACTTAGCTCTTCTAAGATTGTGCGCGTATGTGAGCGTCATTTCAGTAATGACCAGCAATTACTCACTCGTAGGACGACAAAAGGAGCTGGGGGAGTAGTGACTGCGTGTGGTCTCGGGTGTTGATTAACGTGCTTGAATCCATGCCTCCTATCCTTAAAGACACACTTAAATTTATGGTATTCTTAGTAAAGAAAATACTTACAGTAATGTAGTGAAATATAAAATCATGATTATATATATACATAGGGCATAGGGTATCCATCAGTTGTAAAATACTGACTTTTCTCAAGTGCTAAGATGAGGGTAAAGGCTTGCATACCCATGAAGTTAAAAGAAAAAATATGTATTGTTTGAAGAGTTAATATATCTGGCACAGGGAAATCTATATATTAAAGTACTTCAGTGGAAAATTTAAAATATGAATTGTTCTTTTTCTCAGTTTTGCTTAAATTAATATATATTTGTGCACGCACATTTATAAATATTTCTATATTTGCTACCTAAATGTACACATTTGTACATATACATTTTATTAAATATATAGGTATACAGATATCTGCAACTATATGGATGTAAAGAATGTATTTTTACTTACTGCTTACATGTCTACTGTGACGTTCCACTCACTACTACATTGCACTCAGACTCTTCAGCTACCAAAGGTCCTCATAACTTTGTGTCAACCTACTATTCTGACCTGATTTTCCACTAGTGTCTACATGGATCCCACCTAATAGTCTGACCAGGTGACAGGTGTTTGGGTGAACCGGTGCTGTTTAACTGCATTTATCACTTTTTATTTCTACTACTGAAAAATTTCTGCAGTAACTACAAATGACAAATTTAGGTAACTGTACACATGACGTCTTTCATAATTTCCTCAAATTACTTGGTATCACTAATTTATTTGGATGTTTTGTCCAGGTCTCTATTGGTCTCTATTTTATGCATAGATGCATAAAAACATCTATGTACCTACTGGCATAAAAAAACAAAGTACCATGCTCATGGATTTTGTGGGTCAAGTATTAGAACAAAGCAAAAGTTTAAGGGCTTATCTCTGTTTTTTCACATCTGTGTTTTTTATCTGTGTTTTTTCACATCTCCTTCTTCAGGATGGAGACTTGGATGGCTGGAAATGATTTAAGAGCCTTGTTGGGCTGCAATTGTTTGAACATGACTTCATTTACATGCCTACGCCTATGGAGAGGCTCAAAGATTGAGCTAAACTCTGACAGACACTGTTGTCTTAAGCACCGCACATGAGCACTTCCTGTGGACGGGGCTTCCTCGGACATACTATCTCCAGGATAATCAGACCATGCATTGCAACTAAGGGCCCCAGAAGCGACTTCGGAAGCCGTGTGGTGGGGTCTGCCCTGTTCCCCCGTTATTCAGCGTTGCTTTGCTACGAGTGTTATCTAAGGCCAGTCAGGTATAAAGGGAGGGGAGTAATATCCCCCACAAATCCTAACTTCTATATGAAAAGAAGGTCAAAGAATTTGAGGTAATGTAAAAAATCACCATAGATGCCTTTAAATTTATATTCTAAGCAATGTGAATATATTTTCTGAGATTTTTATTTTGCTTGTGGTTATTTTTCCAGTCTCATCACCTGGAGTAAAACAATTTGAAATCATAGGTCTTTTACTGTCTCCCTAATCTTTGAGTGGTCATCACCATAATATACATACTACTACTGGGTTAGTCAAAAAGTCCATTAAGTTTTCTCTATAAAATAAATGATACATTTTTCATTTTCACCAATAACTTTATTGATTTAGATATCTTGGGTATGTTGGCTATCTCCTGCTACTGATATATAGTGGGTAGAGTCCAGGGATGCTGCTAAATGTCTTCCAATGCATAAGACGGCCCCACAGCAAAGACTTATTGGACTAAAATGTCAGTAATACCAAGAAACTTTGCAAACTACATTTGACGTGTTCCATCAGTCACAGCACCTTCTCCATACACCACACAAGTCTTTTGTGTTTATGTTTCAGTTGCATTTTTACATTTTCTTGAAATAACAATGCATATTACACTGAAAATGGTGCATATCTTCTTCCATCTACAATATTAAAACAGCTACAAAAATTCACCAATTTTTATCTTTTTAGAAAATGCACACTTTTATGACAACTCTCAAAATACAATTTCACAATGAAGTTAAAGACAACTAAGCATTACTGAAGCCATTGCACAGTAAAACTTCATAAACTTTTTGGCCAGTCCAATATTTCAGTTTCATGAAACCTACTGCCTAGTGATAGTGATTAATATTCAAATAAACCAAGGATATTTATTGAATGATGGAATAGAGAATAAACATAGGGTCACATAACAATTCAGTTAAAATGATTTATATCTCATGTTTAAGGGAGAATGATAATCCATAAATACTCTATAAATAAATATTTAGTGTAACATNATCTTCTTCCACCTACAATATTAAAATGGCTACAAAAATTCACCAATTTTTATCTTTTTAGAAAATGCACACTTTTATGACAACTCTCAAAATACAATTTCACAAAATAGTTTCTAATGAAGTTAAAGACAACTAAGCATTACTGAAGCCATTGCACAGTAAAACTTCATAATTTTTTTGGCCAGTCCAATATTTCAGTTTCATGAAACCTACTGCCTAGTGATAGTGATTAATATTCAAATAAACCAAGCATATTTATTGAATGACGGAATAGAGAATAAACATAGGGTCACATAACAATTCAGTTAAAATGATTTATATCTCATGTTTAAGGGAGAATGATAATCCATAAATACTCTATAAATAAATATTTAGTGTAACATAACTAAAGGTGTTGAAATTGCATATACAAAGGGGGCAAAGAAACTGGGATTATCTTCTAGAGGGAGGACCTCTTGTAATACAGGCTTCCTCCACTGAGTGTTCTAGGAACACATCTGTATCAATGTACCAGTTGGTGTTGTAAGAGGCTGCCTTTGGCTTCAGTTAATTTTTTGAGGCCTCTGTCAATGTGTTTGCCCATTTCATGGTGGGTGATTTTAGAAGTGCACCTGCCCACACTACGCTGAGTGTTCAGCAGTTTTTGACTAAAATAGCATGTCCCCCATGCCCCATCATTCCTGTTCACCTGATCTTACTCGGGGAAACTTTTTTGTTTGTTTGCTTGTTTCCCTGGATGAAAATTACATCAAAAGGAAACATTTCACTGATGTGGAAGAGATGAAACCAAAAATGGCAGAAAACTAAAAAGCATCAAAATCGATGAGTTCAAAATTGTTTTGAGCAGTGGAGAAAACATCTCAATAGGTGTATTGCATCAAATGGAGAGTGTTTTGGATGTGACTGAAGTTTAAACATGTGAGAATAAATACACATTTTTAAACAAATAAATTATGTTTTGGGGGCTCCCCCTTTTTTATGACATTGATTATAAGCAAGGGTGTCAAAATCATTTTAAATGCTGAAATTATTTTAACTAATTACATTACGTCTTAGTAAATTATTTCTATAAGATAATTTCTACTTAATATGAATGAGAAATTTAGAAATTATATGGGTTTTAAAATTATCTCCTGAAATTAAATATGTCCCTAAATCATAGTTTATTTTTGAGCAATAATATTATTATTTATCAACACATTTATTTACCTAGTTCTGAATTGAAGTCATAACATTTTTGTTGTTATCTCCTATGATAAGCAGGATTATTATTCTTATCATGTGCACTGAAAAAAACATTGGGTAACATGCTAGGAACATGTTCTTTTGGCTAGCACATTATTGAATTTTGGGCAGATAGTTAGTCTGCATGTATCCTTATATCTAGGCTACACATGGGCCAACATCACTGATAGAAATAGGTGATGGTGTTACCGAACAAAGGGTCCGAGGGGGGGGGGCAATACTTGGCCCACCGAGGGATGCCAAAAACTGCTGCAGAAAACAGGGACCCCTCCCAAGGACGATACACTAAAATCTTAAGGTCCTTCTGTCCGCCGCCAATTGGAAACACATCTCTCAATGCCAGAGATTTGTGAAAAGGAAACAAAATGTTTATTTAATGCTATTCAGGCCTAATGCCTTCCTTGAAATATTAAAGTCTTTAAGGGTATANTTGGCTAGCACATTTTTGAATTTTGGGCCGATAGTTAGTCTGCATGTATCCTTATATCTAGGCTACACATGGGCCAACATCACTGATAGAAATAGGTGATGGTTCTCTTATATGCAAGGCATGTACATCAACGTGCAGTGATTTCAACTTATCTACTTTATTTTTTTCAGTGTAGAAATAAGCCCTAGTGTTAATACTGTTTGTTTAAAAAATATCATTTTTTCCTTTTTTTATTGTTACTCAATTACAGTTGTCTTGATTCTCCCATTACTCTACCCTGCCCTATGCGTGGAACCTCCCACCTTCAATCCTCCAGGCCTCCCGCTCTGGGTTATCTTTGTCTTTGAGTCCTTTATGTACGTTCCTTGACCACCCTTCCCTTCCTTTCCCATTATTCCCTCCCCCTCCCCTCTGGTTACTGTTAGTTTGTTCTTTATTTCAGTGTTTCTGATTCTATTTTGCTTGCTTGTTTGTTTTGCGATTAGGTTCCACTTATAGGTGAAATCATATGCTATTTGTCTTTCACCACCGGGCTTATTCCACTCAGCAAAATGCTCTCCAGTTCCATCCATGCGTGAGAGTAAAAGAAGCAACTGATTGATGTTTCTCTCCCTCTCTTTCTCCCTCCTTTCCCCTCTCCCTAAAAATAAATGTGAAAATCTTTAAAAATATTTATTGAGCTGGTACAACACATAAATGGGTAATGACAGATGCTAGAATATATGCTGGGTGTCTAATAATACAAAATGATAAAGACCTTTCCTAAAGGAAAGACTGATAATGAAATAAAGGCTTTCTATCATTAAATCCCCTGAACATGTATTTGACATCTCAAATCTAGAAAGCGGTTAGAAATTTTATATTTCTAGTAGTAAAATTTTAAGATATCTTTTATACTTCCATTCTAATTATAAAATTAATGTTTATAAGATATATACTAATAACTAATTTTGACCTGCATTAGCCTCCCTGAGCCAATACTTATTAGAAGTGTGATGTCAAGAAAGGTAGTTAGCCTTTTTTAAGCTTCCATTTTCTATTTTTCAAATAATGATGCTCAACATTTCTAAAATGCTTAATATGTGACAGGAATTCTGCTCAGCATTCACCCATTTGATTTTCTTAATCAAAAGACTTGTGTATGTGTGTGTAAACTAAAATACATAAGAGGTTAAATGACAACATACCACAACTAAAAAATAAGAGTTGAGATTTAAACCTATTATTTAGATTTACTACTCATAATAACTCTATTAGTGGTTCCCATTGAAAAATATTTATGACAATTTGCTCTGGCTGGTGTAGCCCAGTGGATTGAGCACAGGCCTGTGAAGCAAAGGGTCACAGGTTTAATTCCCAGCCAGGGCACATGCCTGGGTTGTAGGCCAGGTACCCAGTAGGGGCCACATGAGAGGAAACCATACATGGATGTTTCTCTCCCACTCTTTCTCCTCTCCTTCCTCTCTCTCTAAAATAAATAAATAAAATATATTTTTAAAAAGTCCGGAGAAGAGAAATCCTTTGAAAAAAGAAAAATATTTATGACAATTTAATGAAATAACAAAACTAAAGTGTTTAATACATTATCTAGCATGCACACAATTTTCAGTTGTTATTAGTTGCACTTATATTTGTTATGTGTCATAAATTTTATAAATATAAAAAGGATCAATAATTGAACATATTTTTATGTTTTAGACTCTCATGAATATTTGACAATTTATCATGAAAGTTCAAGTTACTCAGATATAATACCTGTAGCAGCATTATAGTAAGTGTGAGTTACCAAACAAAGAGGCATTCAAAACAATTCATTTAAGTGCAAATAATTAGAAAACCCTGGGTCCCAGTGTCAATAGATGTGCAATAATGGGAAAGGTGGGAATATGCAGATAGTTGATAAAGGATGTTATTTTCATTGAACAGATATATAAATCAATTGAACAAAATAATTAAATGTGTCAAAGATAATTGAAGCTAATTTTGTCACTGCCAGAAAAGGTATTTTAATACATGACAAGGATACCATTGTGCAAATGTACCATAGTTTTTTTATCCACTCATTTGACGGATAGCAGAAAGAAGGAGCTCTTACCCTTGGTGACAGCATGAATGGAAATGGAGAGCATTATGCTAAGTGAGATAAGCTGGGCTGTGAAAGACAAATAGCAGATGATCTCCCCTATAAGTGGAACCTAATCAACAAAGCAAACAAGCAAGCAAAATATAATCAGAGACCTTGAAATAAAGAACAAACTGACCGTAACCAGAGGGAAGTGGAATAATGGAGCAATGAAGGGGAAGGGTCATTAAAGAACATGCATAAAGGACACATGGACAAAGACAACAGGTGGGGGGAGAGAATTAAATGTATAAAGTGGGCATTGGAAGGGCAGGAAATGGTGGTGGGAAAAAGAGGGGACAACTGTAATAAAACAATAATAAAAAATTAAAAAATAAAAATTTAAAAAACACGGCAAGGAGAAAATTAGAATGAAATCTGAAGTGTTGAATTAAAATTACAGGTATTACTACATTATAGGTAGATAAATAGAAAGAAATAAATGCAGTGGTATAAGAGTGTATGTGAGTACATACAGAGATGCATTTTCTAGCTTTGTTCACTAATGGAATCTAAAGACCATGACACCCAATAGCAATGAGTGTCCTGAGAGCCTTGCTCTTGGTTTCATTATGACATCTTCTATTAAATGGAACTGAGGATACTTGCTGGATGTGAGAAACTGCAAGATAATCTTGAAACATTAGTTGTGGTAGAAAGTAGGAAGACTTTCAATGATTTGTGGGAAAATATCGAAGGCACTAGCTCTTTGGCCTATAATATTAGAGTTCTTGGGCCCCACCCTCTGCCTGCTGTGCTAAGCCAATGACAAATAATATTTCAGACACTTCTGTGTCTCATGGAGCATTCCAATAATAAATTCTATTATCAACATGATAATATTGTTGACTAATCACAACATGCCCATAGTTTAAACCAAAATAACTTTATTTGTCTCCTATAGAGATAGGAGATAAATATCTGGCAGTCCAATGCTGGTACATGGCTCTGTAGTGTTAGGACACAGGATCTTTAATTGCATCACCCTGCTGTGTGAAGCCTACATTTGTAAAGTCATTTTACACTCCAAGATATCCAGTCATCACATCTCTATTTCAGCAGGCAAAATAACTAACTAACTAACTAATAAATAAATAAATAAATTAATTAATTAATAGAAAGGAAGGAAGAGAGAACAGCTGACTCTTCTTTTAATGGCTTTTTTGACAAGTTACACAGCCCTACGTGAATATTGTTTTCAACCACTTGCCACATAGCCACACAAACCTGATAGTGAGATTAAGAACCACGTATAATTCATACAACCCTATGCTGAGCTTAAATAAGGATTTTGTTACTATAGAACAGTGATGGGAATTTATATTTAAGGAGTGCAGATGTCAATATCTACTCTAATAATAATTCACTCTCACAATGTTCTTCCCTAATTATCTAAATCACTTCCAATACATTCAATCTAAAAGGTGGTATTAAATTTCCTTTTCTTGCAAACAGTTCGGCTATCCATTCTGTTTTAATTTGTTTTCTCTATATACCTCTCGCAGACTCCTTTCTGGGAACTTACTCTGGCTATCCTATCCATTTTATTTGATCAAGTTTGTGGTTTTGTGGGGAAATATCTGTTGTATGTATTATTGTAACTTTTCTCAGGGACTGCTAAAATTCCTAAGAGAAATGCGACTTTTCTATACAAGAGACCTATTTTTATTTTTATACCATTCAGAGTATAATAGATTTCTCTGTTTTTTTGTTTTTTTTTGACATTGTACAGGAGAGACACAATAACAGCATCTTGGGGGTTTCAACTCTTTATTAAAGAAATTTTCAATGAATCCTCTTTTTCCTTTCAGCAGTTCAGCACTTTTATTTCCATACCATCAAAATATCATTAGTTCCCAGGCCATATAGTTGTTCTGTTTTTCATTTTGGATTCCTTCTCAGTTTTCATCATTTTGAGCTTAGAGTTTAAATTTCCTGAGACTGCTAAGTTAGTTATAACTTATACTGCCTTCCATTTTCCAAACTATTTTTTATGTTATCTTTTTCCTTGGAGATAAATGTTTGAAAGCATTTTTACTCCTATTAACTGAGAATTTATTGCCCTGGTCTGTGTGGCTCAGTTTATTGAAGAATCTTTCCATAGCCAAAGATTGAGGGTTTGATTCCCAGTCAGGGCACATGTCTAAGTTGTGATTTAATCCCCAGTCCAGGTGCCTGCTAACCTGTGTCTGGAAGCATTCATCCTTGAACAGCATGTGTAGGGGAGGCCGACACTGCTCTCTCTAATCGATGTTTCTTTCTTTCCCTTTTATTCTCTAAAAAGCAATGAAAAAAAAATGTCAAGTAGGATTAAAAAAAGAAATTTTAATTAGTTTAGAAAATTCATAGAGATTTAGGAAATTCAAGGATTGTTTTCAATCCACTGTCTTTGAACTGAATTTAGTTTTAATTTATTATTTTTAACTAAAGTACAAAAGAAACAAAAACGTATTCATATTTAGTATATATATATTAGCACAAGGACTCTTGTTAGGCTTGAATGTCACAGTTATGTATTATATATCTTACTTGAATCATCTGAATGGAAAATGTGCTCCAATTTATATAAAGTAGGAGAACAGAATTTTTATTTATTTCATCCCAGATGATTTCTTTATTGTTGATCAAGTACAGTTGTCTGCCTTTTCTCCCCATCCCAGCCATCCCCATCTCCCTCCCCTAATGCCACCCCACCTTTGTTTTGTCTACATTCCTGAAAACACTTTCCCTCTTTCCCTTCCCACCTCCCCTCTGGTTACTGTCAGTCAGTTTGTTCTTAATTTCAATGTCTCCAGTTATATTTTGATTGCTTGTTTGTTTTGTTGATTAGGTTCCACTTAAAGGTGAGATTATATGGTATTTGTCTTTTACAGCCTGGTTTATTTCACTAAACATTTTTTTTAAAAGCTCTTTTTATTCATGTGCTATTGAGTGATCAATTATATTATCATAGGTAGAAAATATATTGCTATATTGTAATTTTCATGAGATCAAGAATTACCAAAGCTTTTTAAAACCCTTTAAGATTTATTAATAATCTCCTGGCAATTCTACTTTAAAAAATTATCAAAGTTGAGGAGGAGTCATTACCATTATCCTTTATAAAACAGAAGTATACCAAATGCAGTGATTTCCTTTATAATGACAAGTGCTTTTTAGTGAAACATTTCTCCATTGTTAAAAATTATTTTAAAATGCTTTAAGATGCTGTTGATTCCAAGGTACAATAAATTGGACTTACAGTGATGTAAATGAAATAGGGCTTACTGGGGATATATGTGTGTTTGCTCTGCTTTAACTGCTCCATAAGGTCTCGTACGATGCCAACACTGTCCATTTCTCTGCTTTTCTGTCCTTAGTGAGAAGGTCCTTGTCCTCCTTTTCTTGTTAAGTATCACAGTGTCAAGATATGTGTCATGCCTTTCGTCACTCACATCTGATTCCAGGCGTAAAGAATGAGTAAAAACAAGTTGATTTTGTTTCCTTCAGGAAACTGATTTGTTTGATTTCTTTCTCTGTCTACACTTGCCTATGTATTTGTTTATATTTTTTAACCAGAGGAAACAAGCAAAAGAAGCCATTATCATATCTCAATATAAGGGTTAGAATTTGTCACATATCTAACTTAAGATCAATAGAAACCAAAATAAATGAGACTGCCACCTTATTATGCAACAGTCATGGTTTATCCACTGTAGAACAAGAGTTTGAACTCCCTAAATTCAGGTAAATGCTACCCCCTGCCTTAGCCAACTGTGATTATATAAAAAGATAATACAGAGATTGACAATTAGTAAGATAAAAGGTAATGCATGTCATGACTACTTAACATAGTTTTGGAAAATAAATACATTTTAATCCATTTATCCAAAAAGATAAAATTAATAGTGACATAAAATGCTTTGAAATTAGGTGTTTTAAACAATTTTTCATTATGAGATTTTATTACCAAAAATTTTGTGCCCCTCTCATCGCCATTTCATAAAAATATTAAAAGGAAACAAAATACAGTCAAATCTCAATTCTCAAGTGCCTTGGTTCTCGAAAATTTTGTTCTTGACCAAGCCATTCATGGAAAACAATATTTTGGTGGGATCTTGATTCCATACCTGACAGTGTTTTCACGCAGATACCTATGTGATCAGTCAGTCTCTCAAGCAACAAAGGAGATTCGGTTCTCGAACAGGTTGCTCCTCGAACAGTTTTCTGGAATAAATTAAGTTTAAGAACTGAAGTCCCATTGTATTACAATTAAACATTGTATAGAAAAAGTCTATACAATGCCTCAGCATAGACAAAGTCAGTAGAATTAAAATGTATTAGCAGTCATTGCATTTTATAATGCTATGAACTGAAAGGTCAAATAAACCAGTTAGCATTGGATAATGACTCTGCTGACTGTAATAGTTAAATACTATATGTCAAGTTTGCTAGCCTATGATACTAAAGGCATATACCTTGGTCACACACTAGTCTAGATGTTAATGTGAAGATATTTTGATATGATTAACATCTACAATCAATTGACTTTGAATAAAGGAGATTACCTCAATAACAACAGCAACAACAAAACAGTGAACTCTATTTAATCAGATAAAGGACTTACGAGAAAAACTGGGGTTTCCCACAGAAGAAGGGATATTGAATCAGTACTATAACTGAAATTCTGTGAGTGTCTAGCCTGCTGGATTGCCTTATGGATTTTTTTAAAAAGTGGAAACATCAATTCTTGCCTTAGCGTTCTGCCTCTCAGGCTTCTGTACATATTTCAGACTAGTTAGCCCCCATAAATGTAGGGATCCATTTCTATAGATAAATAGGTAGATAGGTCAATAGATAGATAGATAAGTAAAATAATTATTTTGTTTTTGGGAGAGCATTGACTATTATAAATTTTGATACTGAGAGTGATTCTGGTTGAACAGAAACTAAAGGATAAGGATTTTGAATTCACTCTGGGATTTATAGAATTGTCTCAATTACCGCATTCTATTTAAAAGAACTAATTATGTCTCCTAGTAAAGAGCACTCTGATTATCTGTGACATGATGTGGCAATGTGATACGCAGATTCTCACTATTGGATAATCCTAATCGAATAGTTAAAAGAGGCAAGTCTTTGACTTACCACAGATTTGCTATCTTATAACAGTTTGTCAAATGAATAGCTCTAATAAGATTGGCTCCTTGCTACTAACTGCTGGACAAAGTACAAAAATCACTTTTCAATTTAAAAAAAGTTTGAGCTTAAAGCTCTGCATTTCCTACCTGAATGAACTGAAAGTATCTGTATCTGCCCTGGATGGAACTTTTATCTCTTGTATCTATAGGTATAAGATTTCTAAAACAAAGAGTCTCATCCTGTGAGTGGTTGAATTACAACCATAGGTTGTAATTACAAATTGAATTTCTACTCTTATAGGCTGCTTGCTGTTGAAGGGACTGCATTGATTGGGAAAGGACAGTATCCTGAAAATTGGAAAGGGGACATATGAGCAGACCTTGTTATAGCTGGGGCCACTGAACCTACAAATTCTGCCAAGTTCTCTGAGAAGGTGATCACAGCTAGTCCAAGGAATGTGGAATGGCCACCTTTCATACTTTTCTTTCAAGACACTTTTGATTCTTGTTGGCACCTCCTGTTTCTAGTTCGCTTCTAGACCTATAACTAGACTCAAATTCCATTAGGGCCCAAAAGACACAGTACAAAGTGGGACCCATGAGTAGGTGAGTAGGTGTATGACACTCCAAAAGAGCTGCATAAACTTTCCAATTCACACAGATAGAAGTCCTAGAAATCAGTGCAGTAATGTACATTAAAACTTTAAGATACCTAAATGCCCATCAGTAAATCGATGGATCAAAAAACTGTGGTATATTTACGCAATGGAATACTATGCAGCAGAGGGAAAGAAGGAGCTCCTACCACCCATGACAACATAGATAGAAATGGAGAATATTATGCTAAGTGAAACAAGCCAGATGGTGAAAGACAAATATCATATGATCTTACCTATAAGTGGAACCTAGTCAACAAAGTAAACATGTAAGCCAAATAGAAACAAAGACATAGAAAAAAGAACAAACTGACAGCAACAAGAGGGGAAGTAGGAGGTGACAATGGGAGAAATAAAGGGAAGAGTCAAGGAACATGCGTAAAAGACCCATGGACAAAGACAACAAGGCACCGGTGAGGGGGATTGGATGTGGAAGATGGGAGGGAGAAGGTGGAAAGAGTAATGGGGAAAAAATGAGGACAACTGTAACTGAACAACAATGAAAATTGTTCTAATATTAAAAATAAATACTTGTTAAACAAACAAACAAACAAATAAATAAATAAAAATCGAAAGATAATGGTGGAAGGAACATAAATTTGAATCTCACCAAATTTTTTGATATGCAGCCACTAGGAAGAGATTCTGAATTCCGTTTTGCATCTCGAAGTGTTCAAAAGTTTGTCATTGCCTTATCGACATGCTGAAACTTAGACCAAAAGGTGCCCTACATTAAATTATGTTGAAAAGCAATAACTACCTTGGTATACCATAGAAGAAGGTATCCAAAGGCTAAGGGGGTTCGAAGGTTAGAGTGGACTTATCAGTAAGACTCGTCCATCCAATCTGAGAACACAGCTTTACCACACCTGTGAGAAACTCGTTCGTAGGGGCAGGCCCAGCATCCGTGAAGAACAGCTCTGTGGTTGCTTTCACTAAAGGCCAGAAATGACAGCAGAAACTGATGTCACTGAACTGAAATCCTTACATGCCATGAGAACAATTAGAGGTCAAGGTGGAAGGAGCCGAGTGACAGCTCTTTCATTGCAAACACTTAATTGCAAAAGGTGCACAAGGTGCACAAGGTGGGCATGGTCTCTATAATGAACAGGAAGCTGGGTCAAAGAAGCAATCAGGAGAGTCTGACTTCAGAAACCTATGGCAGTGGCCAGGTGATCCTGGTATCCCTAGGAGAAACACAGGAGGGCAGTGTAACAAATTCTTACTTAACTCGTATGAGAGAGAGGATTCTAGGTCAATTAAGCAGAAGTCTAACTTGAATCACCAAAATGGAGCATCAGGTTTACTCAATTTCCAGACGTAAGCCTGTTTATAGACCTAGAATACCTTGAATACAGAGGAACTTTATCCCTCATTGGAAGAACCCAGTATACAGCAAAAATGCATGCCATTATTCTTTCTCTCCACCTTCCTCTGAGAGACTTACATCCTTTGTCAGGGTGCTTTGTGCTTTGGAGAGAAGTAATTAGTCTTTCTGGGGAGTGCTGGACACCTGCTCTGATGCTTACTTCATGACATTCAAAATATTACTATGGTTCACCAGTCAGAGAAAAAGCTTAAGGTGATCAGATGACAAATAGAGTTTTACTCAGTTTCATTTCACAGTAGCTTCAACGGGCCTCCGAATCTACCTGTTGGTTATTTTCCCAGTTCTAAAATGCATAATTAGAATATACATAGTCAGAAACTGTCAGAATCCCACAGTTGCTTTCTTGACCTGTGAATTGAGGATTCCTAGGGGTCAGGGAAGGCCAAGCAGAGGCCACTAGAATTTCCTTTAGATAGAAAAACAATAAACTGAAAGCAACATCACATTCTTGGAAGGACTGCAGATTAGTGCTGCCACCCAAAAGTTGAAGGATGGGGGTGGTGATTTCTATCATTTCAATGTATCTATTTGGCCTGTACAATGGATAGTTGTATAAAGGAAAATAAAGTTTGGTGGGCAAATACTATGAGTGTATAACTTTCTATTTCTGCATATCAAATTACCACCAATTTAGCAACTCAAAACAATGTATATTTATTATCTTACACTTTTCATGTACCAGAAGTCTAATACATTTTCACTGGATCTTCTCTTCAAGGTGTCACTATGCTGAAATTAAGGTACAACCAGGTGTGTGATGTCATCTGAGGCTCAAAGTCCTTTTCGATTTTTACTGGTTATTGACAGAATTAAATAACTTTGGGATTTAGAACTGAAGGTTGTGCCTTCTTGCGGCTCTCGGCTGGGACTGTTCTGAGCACCTGGAAACCTCTAACCATTCCCGCAGCGTTGCCCTCTCCGATCGTGGCAGGCTGCTCCTGTAAGGCTGATTTCAAGACCCTTTCTAAGGGCTCACCCAGGATGATGCCCATTTTAAAAACACTCTAAGTGAACTGATTAGGCATCCTAATTACTTCTGCACAATCTCTCTGCCATACAAAGTGATACAATTAGGCCAGTGATGCCCCATCGTATTTTCAAGCCAAATTTACAACTAATAAGAGAGCATTTGCAACAGGAGATATAAATTTCAGGGCCTCCAGAACACTGTCTATAACAGAGACTTTGGGTTCTGGGTTGAGAATTTAAAATAATATGTGTAACTAATAAAACCAATTCACCTTTCATAAGTAGGTAGTAATAGAATAAAAAGAAAGAAGGAGTACATAAAAAGTTCTTTCTTTTCATTATAATTTACCAGATTCTATTTTACTCAGAAGTTAAAAATGGCAATAGTCTTAATATTATTTAAAGTAACTGTGAAATAGGTTGTTTCTTCTTTTTTCTCTTTTGCTTATTTATTTATTTATTATATTGTCATTCAAATGCAGTTGTCTGCATTTTCACCCCACCATGTCCCTCCACCCTTTCCACCCCCACCTCCCACTCTTGACCCTACTCCCTCTGGCTTTGTCCACATGTCCTTTATACACGTTCCTTGACGGCCCTTCCCCTGTTTTCCCCAATTATCCCTCTTCCCCCTCTCCTCTGGTCACTGTCAGTTTGTTCTTTATTTCCATGTCTCTGGTTCTATTTTGCTCTTTTTGTTGTTGTTGATTAGATTCCACTCATAGGTGAGATCATATGGTGTTTCACTGACTGACTTATTTCACTCTGCATAATGCTCTCCAGATCCATCCATTCTGTTGTGAAGGGTAGGAGCTCCTTCTTCCTTTCTGTTGTGTAGTATTCCATTGTGTAAATGTACCGCAGTTTTTTGAGTCACTCACTTACTAATGGGCACTTAGGTGTTTTTCACATGTGGCTATTGTAAATAATGCTGCTATGCACACTGGGGTGCATAAGTTCTTTTGAATTGGTTTTTCAGGGTCTTTAGGGTATAATACAAGCAGTAGTATAGATGGGTCAAAAGGAAGTTCTATAATTTCTTTTTTTTTAAGATTTATTTATTTATTTATTTATCTTTAGAGGGGAAGAGAAGGAGAGAGAAGAGAAATATCAATGTATGGTTGCCTCTTGTGAGTCCCCTGCTGGGAACTGGCCTACAACCCAGGCATGTGCCATGACTGGGAATTGAACCGCGATCGTGTGGTTTGCAGGCCTGTGCTCAATCCACTGAGCTACGCCAGCCAGGGCAGGAAATTCTATAATTTCTTAAAGACATATTTGGAAGTATGGAATACCTGAGGCATTCAGGTACATAAATTAATAAGTTATTAATTAGAAAAGCATTTAAAACTAAAGTGATTGTGACTTGAATTGAGCTTACCTCAGAAATGCTGTAGATTAATTAAGGAATTTGAATAGTTGCAATAAGGAGTGTGAGTAAAGAAAAATAATGAAATATAAACAAGTTATCCAAACCTGAGTACCTGGAAAAAGACAATATTGAAGAGGATTCTAGTTTTGAAGGATAAATGGTTTTAATAGCTGATGTAAAAAATAATAATTATAAAAGTATAATTTAAAATAATTTATAAAAGTATAAATTAAAACAGTAATTTTCTCATTTCATAATTTCTGAAGGGCGAAAATCCAAAATTGGTCTCACTAGGTTAATATCAAGACCTCAACATGGATATATTCCTTCTGGAGCCTCAAGGGAAAAATCTATGTTTTTCTGCTTTCTGTCTTCTGTAGGTACCAACATTCTTTTTTTTAAGACTCTCTTCATCCCTCTTCAAAGACAATGGTAGTTTCGGTTTCTACCACATGTATTTATTCTTACCTCTTCTATTTCCTTTTTTAACTTAAAGGACCTGAAAGTACATTGAACCACCTGAATATTTACATAAAATCTTATTATAAAGTTAGCCATTTAGCAATTGTAATATCATCTGCAAACTTAACTCGTTTTTGCCACAAAAAATAACACTGACAGCTTCAGAAGATTAGGATGTACATATTTTTCTGAATCTATTATTCTGCTTACCACACATGAATAGAAAAAAAGCCACTCAAATTATAAATGTTTTGATTTATTACACTTATTTTAGTCATTCTATTGTATACCAATAGCAAAATGAACTTTATTGACACTTATCTGAATCTCTACTAGTCTGCCTGACTTGTTTTGCTGTATTTTAATAGGTCCAACACACTTATCCTGCATAAACCTTTATAATATCAATATCAGGGTCTAATTATTGATTTCTGAGTAGATAAAAATCGAACTAAAGCATTAAATGTCTTTCATCATATGTTCTTATTCTTTTAGATATTCTTACAGAGTACTTACATTAATCAGAAAAATATTTGATAAATTATATATCAAATTTAGAATCTTCTCATTAACTTTTTCTAAATAAATGAAGTGCTAGAGCTACAATCTTATATTTTGTCAAGGTAGGAATATTTTTGTTCATCATTGAGAGTGAAGCATTGAACTCTCATGCAAGGTCTATGGGCACCACAGATGTTAGCAGGTAAATTTTTAATGTTTTTTGCATGTGAACAGCTCCACATGAAAAAATAGAGTGCCTCATTAACATTTATTATTTCTGCAAGGTTAAAAGGAGAAAACAGTCAACTCTAATTATAACTATTATAGATTAAAAGTAATGTGTTACTAAAGAACTTCTAACATTCTCAACTTTATTTTCAGTGCTTCTATTGGAAATTAGAAAAAGGTATGTATCTCCAAAAGTATCAATTTAAAAAAATTGAAATATCTATGGGTTGCCTTCATTTTATAGGAAAAATTAGAACACCTTTGTTTACTATCAAAATGACTTCACTATTATTAGTATGTCTATTATTGTTGAACTTGAGGCAAAAATTAGCTTTTTATTTATTGATTTTTAGAAAGAGGGAGAGGAAAAGAGAGAGACACACACACAGAGAAATTTTTCCCACTTATTTATGCATTTATTGGTGGTTTTCATGCATGTACTTTTACTAGGGATCAAAAACTCTTCTTTTTTTTTACTTTCTTGCCCTTTTCTTCTTCTCATTTCCACAAGCTATTATTTCCTCCCTGTTTTCTCTTTCAACTTTTCTACTCTATCTTTTTTTTTTTTACTTCTACAAGTCATACATGTACAATTTCTTAACCCCATCCAGAATACTCAGAGTTTTATTTTGCATATACTCTGTAGTAGTTCCAGGCTGACTCATAACTTACTGTGAACACATTCATTAATTTCATACACTTGTTCACCTATTAAAGTCTTGTAATTAATTAAAGGTTTAAGTATAAATCAATGAAACAAGAATAGATTCTTGTTTTTATAAATTTTATATTCTTATATTCCAGTGAAGAGAAACAGGCAGTAAACAACACACAATGAACAGTAAATTTTATACTATGTAAGAAAGTAATAGACCCTGAAACAAAGCTTTGCAAATCATTCTCTATTTTCAAATTATTTTCTCCTATTGACATTGAGTACATTTTTATGTTAGTCATTTCATTTAGTCCAAGGGAAATGTCATGTCCATGACCATGGATCCATGGATGTGCAGCCTAAGCACTACATGTCTGATGGTTTTGTAAATCTTGGTAACATTCCAGTATCTGAGCTGGGAAGTGATATATATATATATAGTGTGTGTGTGTGTGTGTGTGCGTGTAATTTTATTTTCTTACTTTTGAATTGATTTTTGTAAGGTCATCCTCCAAACTCACATTATTTCTTTCTTTAAATATTCAAAAATTCTCTTTAAATATGTACACTCTATTGGGTTCATTTTTGCCCAATCGTCAAGGCTTATTTGTATGATAATGCAGCAAATCCAATGGCTTGAACCCAAGAGTCTGTAAAAATTCAAATGATCCCCTAAAAATGGGAGACTACTTTTATTCCATTTTTAAATAAACAGCTTGAACTGTGCCCAATGCACAGACTTGCCTTAACACTCTTTCATCGAGTTTTATTGCATGCAGTCATAATGGTGCTGATTTCAAAAGAAAAACCTGGTCTTCAATCTGGACACTCCCATCTGTGAACCAGGAAGCCTATTTTGTCTTGGATGGAACCCACATGTAATTCAGACCACAGAGCAATTACAGTGGGGATGCACTTGGAAGGCTCTGTGGTTGACATCCGTGGGTAGTAAAGCCACCTTCCCATTTTTGCAGTACACTACTCCTTGAAGTTCATTCTCTAGCACTCTCTTGAATATGCCATTTCCACATTCTAGATGAGTTTTGGTGTGCTACTCCCTCACTATTTAAATGCCCCTCTGACATTACCCAAGATATGTTTTAGTATGTTTGGGCTCAGAATTATATGATGCCTTTCATAATTGTGGATGATTTTGACTAACACCCCATAGTAAGCTAGCAATTATCTTTTAAATGGCCAGTTCTAAGTCCAAGATCCAACATTAGCACTATTTTAAAAATATACTGTCTGCATATATTCTGAATGCAGACTGCTTTTAATACTACATAAACTCTTGGACCACAAGGTCTCAGTGGGATTTTCTGTACCACTGCTTGCTAAATTGTTTAATGCTTGCCTCTTCCCCACTCAAATTCAGATTACTTCCTGGCTATTCTATCAGTGAAATCCAACAGGATTTCTATTTGAGGAGAACATGATTTTAACAAAAAAACTAAGAAACTGGCTAGCCTCTGAGTTTTTTAATATATTTCATTGATTATGCATTACAGTTGTCCCATCCCCCTCTTCATTCCCATCTACCTTGCACACCCTATCCCTCCATCCTTCCCTTTAGTTTATGTCCATGTGTCACAAGTTCTTAACTTCTTAATTATTGGCAGAGTCTGTCCAAAATAGTAACACATTCCTCACAATTTAAGGACTATCTCTCATTGATTTACTCAAGACCAACTAATTCCCAGAGATTTCATAAATTGAGTTGGGCATTGAATTTACCTGAAGTCTCCAGCAGACCTGTATTTGTCAAGGGTGATCAAGGTAATTAGCTTTTCCTGACCTTCTTCCTCTAAGATGGCAACTCTCATAATATCACCAATGTAGTGCAATAACATATTGATGATCATCATGTCCGAGTTCTGCATCCATAGATTATGAAAGTATGCTGATGGATTAACAATTGGGGCAAAACAATTAATGTATAATAATTTTAATTCCATGACAGTGCAATCTCTGAATGGTTACACTGCAAGACTGAATTTTTAAAATTACAGTGTATAGTCAATATTATTTTGTATTCGTTTTGAGTGTACACCACAGTGGTTAGACAACGATATACATTACAAAGTGTTGTCCCTGAGATTTGTTAATATGCAGTGGATCCAGGTTATGATACTTGCAATTATTTGAATTTTAACTTCAATATGCCTTATTTTATTTTATTTTTTAGTCTTTTTCTTTATTTTATTTTATTTTATTTATTTATCTTTAGAGGGGAAGGGAAGGAGAGAAAGAGAGAAATATCAATGTATGGTTGCCTCTCGTGAGTCCCCTTCTGGGAACTGGCTTGCAACCCAGGCATGTGCCCTGACTGGGAATCGAACCATGATCGTGTGGTTTGCAGGCCCACGCTCAATCCACTGAGCTACACCAGCCAGGGCCTAATATATGCCTTATTTTAAAGAAACTGATGATTTTCAATAGTAGAACAAGGGTTTCAGAGACTATTTCCTAAAATAGAGAAGTCAAACAAAAGCTTCTATATTAATATATAAAAAAAGAAACTATAGTTTTCACTCTAAAAGGATACAATCCAAGAATATTTTAAGAAAGCATGCATCTTTAATAAAAATGTACATATTTCTGCAAATCTAGAAACAAGCGTGATATCTTACACATATTTAGTGCTTACAGAAAAAAAAATAACTATTATCTGAAAAGAAAATTTTAACAAGTTAATTTAGAAATTACCATTTGGTTGTTGTGGGAGAAAGAGAAAAGGAAATCACTTTAACAGTGTTTTATACAGTCTTTCTACTTAACTACTCCACCTCTTACCAGTACCTAAGCATGGCTCTCCTGAGCAATGATGCTGGTTGATGGATGGATAAAGACGTGCTGAGCTGTATAAAGCCTGCTATGAGTTGTCAAACTGAAGAGCACATGCCAACTTCTGTCTCCTGTGTACCAGGGTTTAAACTATGTTCTGTGCAAAACAGTCTTCAAAAAATATATTACCATACTGGATGAAACATTACATCTCTTACATGTTTCTGCCTTCTAGTATTGAGACAAAAGTCTCCAATTTTTTTAAAAAGAGAAATTAATATTCTAAAGAAACCTGAAATGGTGTAGGGTAATTTTGAAAATCTTCTCTAAACTTTGCAGAGATCCATCGTTCTAGTAGTCATAAATCTAATGTTAAATATGTGAGTTTATTAGTGGTGTCCCAGAAATATTAAATGAAGTATATTCTATGTTATATTAAATATAAGAAATCTCAACAGGCACTAAATTAATTTACAACATTATCATAAGCTAGTATAAATAGTACCTATTTTTAATATACTGGTTACATATACAATGTAAATTTTTTTACTCTGAAGGTAGTTTTCCATTATTTCAAATTTGTTTCTTTCTTCATTTATGACCTCTAAATATCAAAATTTTATTTCTATTGTATCTTTTTGTTGTTATTGTTTCTACCTCTCAGAAGCAACAGCAGTAAAGTAAATTGCTTGAAAGTGTAAGGAGATAAAGACAGGTAGGCTTTCCACTCACCTGGGAAGGTAAGAAGTTTAATATTGACTTAGAAAATTAAGCTTTGATATTACACTTCTCTGTAAGTTTGTTTTGTTTCTCTTTTTTATTATTTTTTATTGTCATTCAAGGACAATTGTCTCCATTTTCACCCCACCACTCTCCCCGACCCACTGACCCCAACTCCCAGCTTCAGTCCTATGCCCCCTTGGCTTTGTCCATGGGTCCTTTATACATGTTCCTTGATGACCCTTCTCCATCTTCTCCCATCATCTTCCTCCCCCTCCCTTCTGGTTACTGTCAGTTTGTTCTTTATTTCCATGCCTTTGGTTATATTTTGCTTGCTTGTTTGTTTTGTGGGTTAGGGTCCAATTACAGGTGAGATCATATGCTATTTGTCTTTCACTGCCTGGCTTACCTCACTTAGCATAATGCTTTCTAGTTCCATCCATGCTGTCACAAACTGTAGGAGTTCCTTCTTTCTTTCTGCTGAGTAGAATTCCACTGTGCAAATGTACCATAAGATTTTGATCCACTCATTTACTGATGGGCACTTCAGTTGCTTCCAGAACTTGGCTATTGTGCTGCTATAAACACTGGGGTGCATAGGTTCTTTTGAATTGGTATTTCAGGGTTTTTAGGGTATAATTCCAACAGTGGAATTGCTGGGTCAAAAGGCATTTTCATTTTTAATTTTTTGAGGAAATTCCATACTATTTTCCAGAGTGGCTGAACAAGTCTGCATTTCCACCAACAGTGTACTAGGGTTCCTTTTCCTCTCCAACCTCACCAGCACCTGTTTGCTGATTTGTTTATGATAGCCATTCTGACCAGTGTGAAATGGTATCTCATTGTGGTTTTAATTTGCATCTCAGGATGGATAAAAGACTTAAATATATGTTGCTATACCATAAAACCTAGCAATATTTTTACTGATTTGTCCCCTAGAGCAAGAGACATAAAGGAGGAAATAAACAAATGAGATTTCATCAAAATGAAAAAAAAAAACCTTCTGCACAGCTAAAGAAAACATCAGCAAAACTAAAAGAGAACGAACCCTATAGGAAAATATATTTGCCAATGATACCTCAGACAAGGCTTTGATCTCCAAAATCTATAAAAAACTCTCATGATTCCACTCCAGGAAGACAAACAATCCAATTAAAAATGGGCACAGGACCTGAACAGACACTTCTCTAAGGAGGACATAGAGAGGAACCAGAGAAATGTAAAAGGAAGCTCAGTATCACTAGCCATCGGAAAGATGCAACTTAAAACTACAATGAGATTCCACTTTTTTGATATTTTTAAATGACTATTTTATAGAACAGTTTTAGATTTACTTAAAAATAAGAAAATAGTACAGAGAGCTCCCATACCTCTCACATTGTTTATGCTATTAAAACCTTAATTAGCATGATATAGTTGTTAAATCAAAGAATGTATATTGATAAATCATTAATGACTAAAATTTATACTTCATGAAAATTTCCTTGTTTTTAAATTATTTCATTTTTTCTTCCCTTATAATACCATAATGTCTCTTTAGAGACATTTGTCATATCTTCTTAGACATTTGTCATATCTTCTTTCCTTTTTGATGACCTTCACTTTTTTGAGAAATACTGTTCACTTTTGTCTTGTTTGCTTTTTTTTTTGCCCAATGCCTCTCCAGAATCAATTTTTTTTAAGATTTTATTTATTTATTTATCTTTAGAGGGGAAGGAGAGAAGGAGAGAAACATCAATGTATGGTTGCCTTTTGTGCATCCCCTGCTGGTAGTTAGCCTGCAAGGAACCAGCCTGTAACCCAGGCATGTGCCCTGACTGGGAATCGAACCGCGATCGTCTGGTTCGCAGGCCCGCACTCAATCCACTGAGCTACGCCAGCCAGGGCCCCCAGAATCAATTGTTTAAAATGTTTTTGACATGGTTACACTAATGTTATGTGTTTTTGAGAGGAAATCCATAAAGATAAAGTGTAATTTTAGTCATGTCATATATAGGGTAAATGCTGTCACCATGGTTTATCTCATTTGATGTTGACCTTGATCTCTTGATTGATGTAGTGTTTGTCAGCTTTATTTTGTCATACTCTCCACACTGGACACTTTGGAAGGAAGTCACCACGTGCAGCCCACACTTAAGAAGGGAATTATGCTCTCCCTCTTTGGGAGCAGAGTATTTACCTACAGTATTCAGAAAGCTTTTGAGTGGAAGATTTCTTTCTCTTCTCACTCTTTTATTTATTCAATAATTCATTTATATAAATATAGATTTGTGGATATTTATTTTATATTTTGGTGTATAATCTAATACAACTTTTTGTATTTTCTGCTCAAATTTTTCCAGTTTTAGCCAATGAGATTCTTTCCCCCTTGATGTGGGTCCTGTGACCCTTTGAAATACCTCCATGTTCATGGTGTTTTTCTTCTATGCTTTTCTTTCTCCCTTAGCTCTTCTGTGCTTTCTTACTCTACAAGATGCTCCAGTCTCTTCCTGTATATTGCATAACACAGTCCTAGAATCATCTATTTCTTTAAAGGTCTCTGACTCCTTTTATTGAAGAATGGTAGTAGAAACCAAGGTCTGAGTGCTGTGTGTCCTTGTTGCTACTGGGGTGTCTCTGTTTTTAGACATTCTCAGCTGTACAGCAATGCAATAAGTTAGTGTAAACAAACCTGTTGATATATACACAGCTATAAATATTTTAATGTAACCATCTGTACCTTTATTAAATTGAGCATGAGTTCATACTGATGTCTCTGACTCTAATAATTACCACAAAGGTCATGGTAGCCTCTTCCCCTTGCTTATCTGTAATTTGCAGTCCAACAGTGAGAAAACTGTCTACCACCAAACACTCTCCACTTCATTTTCTAATTTTAGTATACATTTATAGCTACATTAGAAGCATTAATCTATACTCTCATGAAGAAAATTTTATGGGTTAGAATACATTGCTTATGTGCACATTGGTTTGCCTTTAGTTGTACATATTTCTTTTTTTTTAATTTAATTGTAGTTCAAGTACAGTTTTCTACCTTGGCACTGTTTCCCTCCATCAGCTTCAGCAAAGTCATTGCATACATTTGTAGTACAGCTAGATTTTGTGTCATGCCTGCATTCTTTCCTACATTCCCCAAGATTCTATAAGAATTTTTGTAAAGTACAATTAAAAAAAAACATTAAGGTTTACTTCCTGCGTGATAAAGTTTTCTGTGTTTTGATAAATGCTTAATGTTATGTATACTCCATTATAGTATCATTTAAACTACTTTCGCCAACCTAAAAAAAAATTGTCTGTGCTTCATTGATTTCATCTTACCCATGTTCACATCATCTGTGATAACTAATCACCGATCTGGTATTTATGGCTTTTATGTTTCCAAAATGTCTTATAATTGAACTCATACTGGCTTTTTTACTTACCAGTGTTTGTTTAAGGTCTATTCAAGTCTATTCATGCTTTAATAGCTCATTTGTTTTTACTGTTGAAAACATTCCATTGTGTAAATATAATATAGTCATTTTATTAACTCACCTATTGGATGACTTCTTATATGCTTTCAGTTACAGGTGGATTTTTGTGTGAACATAGATTTTCAGATCTGTTGGGTAAATATTCAGCACTAGTAATGGATCATAGGGTAAGACTATATTTAGGTTGCAAAAAACCTAGCAAATTATCTTCCAAGGTGGACTGTGCCAATTTTTTATCCCCACCAGCAATGAGTGAGAGCTCCTGTCACTCTGCATCCTATCTAGCGGTTGGTATTGTGATCATCAGGGGCTTTTTGTTTAAATTTTATTGCATCCATTCTAATAAGTTTGCAGTGTTAGTTCATTGTCCATCGAATGGATCTCCCAGAGGTCTTAACTCTCAGAGTTGTCAACCCAGACCCTGCAGCAATTCATAAATTACAGTTCTGAGTTTCCCTACCACTCTACTGGTGCCCACAGCAGTTTGCACTTGGGACCCTGCTGTGTCATTCTCCATCTGTTTCACTAATTTGGGGGCAGTGGGTTGCCTTGTGTACTCACCTCTCCTAAGGATCAAAGAAGAGTTTATTTTAAATACTGTTCAGCTATTTTTAGGATGAACTAGGGATTTCCAAGCTCCTTACATGTGGAACTGAGATCCAGATGTGTTTTTTTTCACTGTTAAAAGTAGGTTTTGTGAAGTATAGCTACAGAGTTTTTGAAAGATAATTTTGTGTTCATCTGGTTATCAACAGTTGTTGGTCTTATCCAAATATTTTATTTTTTTTATTTTTCCTTAATTTATTTTATATACTTTGATTTAGGCAATCCAGTGATTGTTTTCAATTCAACTTGGTATTAATATTCTTAATAAACTATCCACCAAATGTCCTTCTAATTATACAGTATAAATTATTAAATTTATACTGTAAATATGTTATCCCTTGTATCTTTTTAAAATATTTTTTATTTATTTATTTTTACAGAGAGGGGAAGGGAAGGAGAAAGAGTGGGAGAGAAACATCAATGTGTGGTTGCCTCTCATGTGTTCCCCACTGGGGACCTGGCCCGCAACCCAGGCATGTGCCCTGGGAATCGAACCGGCGACCCTTTGCTTCACAGGCCCGTGCTCAATCCACTGAGCTACACCAGCCAGGGCTCCCTTGTATTTTTTTGTGGCTTGTCCCCTCTCCCTCTATTCGCTCCTCTTTCCTGATCATTTAAACTTGTGGCTTTTCCTTTTAAACCCCATATACTTTCTTTAGTGTTTCTTTATGCAATACCTTAATTGAATAATTTTAATACATTGCTATCTCTTTATATATTGTCTTTAGATAAATGCCAATATATTTGCAGGTTTTACCTTGGTATTCATTCACTATACTTCTTTCAAATAATTCAAAAATAGACTTTTTTCCTCATGTGGTAGTTTTAATCTAATAGATTTTGTCTATAAGACTATATTCTCATTTTGTATATTCTATGCTTATGTTGCTTAAGTAATTTATACAATAAAAGATTTTTATTCTTATTCCTCTGCATGGCTTATTATTTTGAATCATATCCTGTCTTCATAGTTCTTCTGAGTTTTCATTGTTTCTTCAGTAAATTTTTTTTTTGCTGTTTCCTGATATATATAGCATAAGTCAGTGTGTAATTTTCTCCTTCTAATAAATGTTAATGTGGGTTTAGCAGCGGTTTCCTATCTTCTATGCCTACTTGGAAAGAAAAGTAAAGATTTATATTTGTTTTTGAAGCCACCTGAAATCATTTTTAGTTAACATATATTAGAATTCCAATAGTCAAATGAATATAATGATAAAAATATATGAATAAGAAAACAAGTATTTTTGCAAGTTATAATATATGTGATTTAATACTTAGAACATATCTAGTACTTAGATCTAATGTTTCAAAAATAAATTGGATTTTTACATGAGAAGACTTTGGTACCTTTCCAAATTTATTAACATATATGAAAGAAAAATTTTAGAAGTACAATGGAGTGGGTGTGGTGTGTATTTTTTATGGAATTAAAAAGTATAATCAATATATAACAACATTAATTAGAATAGCACAGTATTAAATTAATAGTATGCAATTGATAAAATACAAGGTTATTGGCCCTTAAATAAATATCAATTGAGACAACAACAAACCACTCATCCAGACCGAGTCACAACCCAGCGACTGGGTCACCCGGCCCTGATGAACACCTAAGGCTCCACCCCTCATACATAACAGGTGTGAACAGATCAAACATATGACTCGAGAACAACTCAAAGCCCCAGAGCCTATAATTCTAAGTGACCAAGAAATAGCCAGCCTTTCAGATGCACAGTTCAAAACACTGGTGATCAGGATGCTCACAGAACTGGTTGATTTTAGCCACAAACTAGAGGAACATATGGAGGCTAAACTGATTGAAATGAAGGGAAATGCACAGGAAACCAATAGTGATGGAAAGGAAACTGGAACTCAAATCAAGGGAGTGGACCAGAAGGAAGAAAGAAACAACCAAACAGAAAAGAAGGAAGAAACAAGAATTCAAAAAAATGAGGAGAGGCTTAAGAACCTCCATCTTTAAACGTTCCAACATCTGAATTATAGGGGTACCAGAGGGGAAGAGGAACAGCCATGAGTGGAAAACTTATTTGAACAAATAATAAAAGAGAACTTCCCCAGTCTGGCAAAGGAAATAGACTTCCAGGAAACCCAGGAAGCTCAGAGAGTCCCAAAGAAGTTGGACCCAAGAAGGAACACACCAAAGCACATCATAATTACATTAGCCAAGATTAAAATGAAGGAGAGAACCCTAGAAGAATCAAGAGATAAGGGGACAGTCACCTGCAAAGGACTTCCCATCAGACTGTCAGAGGATTTCTCAAAAGAGACCTTACAGGCAAGAAGGGGCTGGAGAGAAGTATTTCAAGTCATGAAATCCAAAGACCTACAGCCAAGATTGCTTTATCCAGCAAAGCTTTCATTTAGAATGGAAGGACAGATAAAGTGCTTCTCAGATAAGGTCAAGTTCAAGGAGTTTATCAACACCAAGCCCTTATTATATGAAATGTTCAAGGGACTTATCTAAGAAAAAGAAGATAAAAAATATGAACAGTGAAAGAACAGCAAACTCACAGTTATTAACAACCACACCTAAAACAAAAGCAAACTAAGAGGACAGCTAGATCGGGAGCAGAATCATAGAAATGAAGAACACATGGAGGGTTAGCAAAAGGGGGGTGGGAGAAGAAGAAGGGGGGAGAAGGTACAGAGAATAAGTAGCATAGATGGTAGGTAGAAAATAGACAGGGGGAGGGCAGGAATACTATGAGAAATACAGAATCTTAAGAACTTGTGACACATGGACATGAACGAAAGGGGAGAATGATGGGGGTGGGGTGTGCAGGGTGGAGGATTGTGAAGGGGGGAATGGGACAACTGTAATGGCATAATCAATAAAATATATTTAAAAAATAAATATCAATTGAATATATGCTAAAGAAGATTTTCACATAAGTGGGAATTACTCTATAAATTAATTATTATTTAAATTGAAACTGATCAGCATATGAACACCAAAAATATATATTCATTGAATAAAAGAGTTGAATGTAAAATTAAAGAGGATAAAACAACAATGAAATTATGATTATAATTTATCATGTTCATTTGGAAAAGTATGTCATAATTATGAAAGACATAAAAAATCTTATAATAAAATGTAGACATATTATAACTATTTACAAATGTTAATAAAAAAGTAATGAGTACAAATATTTTGAAAATTAAGAAGTCAAAATATTAATTTTGTATTTGAAAACTTTAAATGAATTCTAACATTGGTTGAAAAACTGGAAAAGTTAAATAAATAGGAATTTCACAAAGAAAATTATAAACAGAGAAATAATATTAGCAATTAAAAAACAAATATGTAAATAGTATTTTCACAAGAAATTCACATTTAAAAATAATTGATAAATAATAAAATTGGTAGACAGTGATTAAATGAATCACCTTACTGAAAAATATCTATGAAGGTATTTTAAATTTTCATAGGAAAATTACAGATATTATTTCTGTTTAAACACAAATATAATAACTGGAAACAATGGAACACACGATAATCATATATACAGTTACATTCTATATGTCTTTTAAGAAATAAGCCACTCTGATCATAAGCAAAATGAGAACATAGAGTTATTAGAGTGGTGTTTTCATTATTTTTAGAAATTTTGAGGGCATAAAAAAGAAAATTGCTAATTAATCATTCCATATTTTACAGTGCCTCTAATCAATATAATGCAGATAAGAATAATTACATGTTTCATCAACTTAGCAAGGTTTTCAAAAATAGCATACATCAGCTAGATAAAGATATTAAACAGGTAATCACTTCAAATGTTATTTAAATTATAATTTAAAATTATTATATACAGTATAAATAAGATAAGATCTTACAAATTCTCATGCTTCTTAATATAATAAGATCCTTCTGAGATTAGGGTATAAATAGTTATTCATACAATAATTTATTTTTAAATTTTAACACAGATTTAGAGCAAATGAACATTAAAAACAATAAATATATAAAAAATAAATATATAAATATATTGTGATATTAGTTGTTTTTAGAAGCTTAATAAATAACTTATCTTCAACCTCAATAGAATTTGGAATCAATGGAAAAATTTTAAAAAAGAAACATATAGATATCAAAGGGATCTCTTTATTAAAAAAAAAGTTGTTTGAACAATAAAACTTAAACTAGGAAAATTAAATTAGACAAATTTATCCACTTAGGCAGTGTTTTACTTTTTTTTTGTTTTTTGTTTTTTGGATTCTACAGAAAAGGGGTTGGCCTTTTCCCTGTATGCAAATGAGAATGTTACAGAATCTGCAGCAGCAGTGAGTGAATAATACTATTATAATAGAGGAACATGAAACCAGGTGATAACGGATACCCCTTAAATAAAAAGCCATCATAGAATGGAACCTGCTATGAGTGATAATTAAATATATGGAACATGTTAATCTGATATTAGTATAATGTACAGTAAGTATTAAGGGTATTAATTTGAAACTGCAATTTGAATTTAGCTTTGCAAACAGTATTTGCAGAGAAGTTATTTTTATTTATTTTGTTACTGTTGTTCAGTTACAGTTGTCCCACCTTTCCCCCATTTGCTCACCAAAACACCATCACCCCTCACTACCACAGTCCATCCCCCCCATTGTCTGTGCCCATGAGTCCTCTATTCGTGTTCCTTGGCTTGCCCCCTCAGCTTCCTTCCCCCATTACCCTACCCCCTCCCATCTGGCTACTGTCAGTTTGTTTTTTATTCTCAATTCTCTGGTTCTACTTTGCTCCTTTTTTTGTTGTTTTGTTGATTAGTTTCCACTTATAGATGAGATCATATGATATTTGTCTTTCACTGCCTGACTTATTTCACTTAACATAATACAAATAAATTATTTTTAAATACCCACAAACTGACAATCATTTCTGTTTGTGAAAGAGTTGACTTGAATTTTCCTCACTCTTTAAATTTTAATTATTAAAAATATATGTACACATCTGAAAGCCCAACACTATTCTGGATAAACTAACAAAACATAGTAAATATGAGTCACCTAATTTTTTTCTGAGAGATTTTCTATGCTTATAAAACTATATTTGTTAATCATTTTACTAAATTTATATAGCTGTGTTTTTAAATTTGTAATTGCATTATAAAATTTTTCATTTATGTTGTGCTAACTGACCAGGACTCAGAATTGAATTGAAAAATACTTACTTCTTGACCAAAACTTATATGAGTTTCCTATAAATCTAAACCCCAGTGAATCATCAGAGAAGTAGTTAGATAGCTCTTTGTAAAGCACATCCAAATACCAAATAATCTCAATAATTCTAGTACGTAACGCAAAATACAAAATGTGCATAGAGCAAGACATTTCTAGAAAAATAAGTCTCACTTTCTAGAATACTGGGAATAGTAGAAAACTTGTAGCCCAACAAGAAAAAATGCTCAGACACTTCAGAGGAAAAGGAGTGGAAAGGAATTAATCCAATGTAAATTAACACTGTATGGGTAAATTGACTTTAGAGTAAATCCACGATCAGCCCAGAGCCAACTCAGAAGAACGGAATTAGTCACCTCCACAGATTTTAATATTCTGTGTTGTAGAATGATGTTTTAACCTGATCTAACCTCAATGATATTTTAACTCTAAACATCTGAACTCTCATCCACATTTAAAATTCTATTTCTGGCATTTTGTCACGACCAAGGAAAGATTTCTCGTTTATTTATTTTCTTTCTCTCCCTTTGCCTTGTATAGGTTGTGAAAGAATTGCTCAACAAATCAAAGGTGACATAATATGTAAATTCACATATTAGTTTTACACATTCCAGACAGCTAGAATCAGCTACTGAGGCTCAAAAAGCCATACACATAAATGAAAGAGAGGTGATTTTCTAAGCAGAAATTTAATTTAAAGACAGTATGATTGCCTTCTTCTGTAATAAACATATAAGAAGTTCATTTTTGAAAAAAACAGCAGACATTTTATTAATAATTTATAAATAAGAGGGTAAGAGTAATATCAAGGAGGTCAGCTCTGATATTTAACATCTTGTTCATTAATACATGCAACCATTCAATTAACAGTTGGCATCAATTTTTTGATAAACCATAAACTAAATACTGAAGACATATTCATTGCTTTAAGAAAGTTTCCTGTTTAGGTGACATTAATTGGAGGCATTTTTTTGTCTGAGATTATTGTTTCTAAATTATTTTGAGTTATTTGAATTATTTTTTATATGTTTAAAATGTAACATTCACAATGAACTACATTGAAAATCCTTTGACTCATTAAAAATTACCCCATTATCAATCAAAGTTGAAGTAAAATCCTTAAGAAATTGGGTATCAGTTTATGCTAGAATTGTGTTACTTTCTATGATAGCAATAGAAGATACTTGTAATAGAAACTTTTAACTCTCTGGGTAAGTTGCAAACATTATAGAGCAAAAGGTAAAAATCTTCAGTATTTTAATTATTGTAAATATATTAAAATAATCACCTACAGTTAATTATAGAAAAAATAATCATCAAATAAGAATGCACTTTTATTATGTTTAATAATATAAAGATGGACATGAGTTACTCTATTATCAGGATAATATAAATTCCTCCTCATGTATTCAGTATAGCAAAAATCTTTGGTGATTTCAGGAAGTAAAAATACCATAAATTATAATTAACAAGAAAATAAATTGTATAAGAGAATTCAGTATAGTCCTTAATGAAAAGTCTGGTCAGATATTATTCTATCTCTTTTTAAAAAAATTTGTTGAGGCAGAAAAATTGACCTTTTATAAATGTACAGAATATTTACAGTTAGAGAAAATACCAAACATATTGTGTTTTAAATTTTTAGTTAAAAGAAATATATTGATGAGAGCTATCCAACAAAAGTAAAGGTGTCCCTGTAAGCTATGATATAAAAGATGAGATGATATCATTTCCTAAAAACACAGATAACACCAGCAATGATGATTTCTTTTGATTTTAAATGACTTGCTAATGTAATGCCTATGAAGGGCATAATGATTTTCTAAAGTCACTGAAATCTGTTATTGCAGAGTCAACTTATCATGAATTTCAATGCTCAGAATAAGATTCCTTAGAAACATAGAACCTCTTAAAAGTGTCTTTCAACCACACATAGCTTGATTGCTTGGGGTGTGACACTTCCCAAAATTTTAATTTCTTTATTTTTTTAGACAAAGAAATCAAAGACATGCCATAGGGCACATTTAAAAATCACACCCAAGTTCTTCAGCAGAATGGGAAAAAGTACTTGACCAAGGTAGATGCTGCCAAAAACTGCATTAAGAATCTATTTGGGGATGCTCCTGAGCTGAAATGTCTAGTTTTCTAACTTTTGATTATGATGTGCTTTCATTGATGTAGCATCAGCCAAACTGTGGACAAAACTTCTCAATCCAAGTTCAATCTGAATATATTAAATTATTCAATACCATCAAATACTTACTGTTAATATTTAACTGAGTATTAAACTTGTCTAATTCAGCAGAACAGAAGAAATTGATCGCATGTAGAACTTGACCTATAAGTAAAGTTAGCTGTAATTAAATTACCATGTTCTTGTACTCATTGTACATGGGATTATGATACCCTTTATCATACCCATGGTTTATAATCATCACATCCACGTATAACGTGTATCCTTATATTCCCCTAAAAAAATTGGACAAAACCCCTGCACTTTATACATGGCCGAATATGGTAGATATACATACTTTGACAATTTTAGTGATATGGGGAAGAACTAGAAATGTAAATGATTTTGAAGGGGACACACTTGTAACTGGTAATGTGGAGCAAATGAGGAGTGGGCAGGGGAGGTTTTTAGAGAAAAGCACAGGTATGCAACCTACCAAACTATGTGGAAGAAAAGAGGATTTAGTACACAGAACTTCCACCTGCAGTTCCTCTAGAGAATTTCTCAGGTAGGTCAGTGGAGGATCTCAGGGACGAGATCGCCCTTGAGAAGAGCCTACCCCCAGCTTGGATGGGAATGACCTGGACGCTGGTACCACTGCCAGGCTTCGTTGGTGAATACCTCACACTCACGGCCTTGGTGTGAATCCTGTGGTTTTTGGTAAGTTCTTTTTGAAGGAAGATTTCAGGACACACTTCCAGGACGGCTTCAGATACCTGAGTTTCATTTGAGAGGAGGGGATGATTGTTATGGTCAAAGGAAAGGCTGAAAGAGTCATTTCAAAAATTAATGGCTGTGCAACTTTGAACAAACTAGCTCACTCCTGAGCCTCAGTTTACTCATTTCTGAAATGCAAGAAATAATACCTGCATTATAAGAGAGTTAATACTAGTTAGATAATTTTAACTATTTAAAACCTTTAGACTTGTATTTGGCTTATTGTGAGCATTAAATAACTGGTAGTTACTATTAATAACATGACTATGCTCAGTAAAGAGTTTCTCTAGTAGGAATAAGGTTTTTATCAATTTCAAGGCTACCTGTAATAGTTTATATAGTAATTGTATCCTTAGCCCATATTGAGCAAATGAGTTAGGAAATTACAAAACATTAAATTGTAAGATTTATGTGGAAAAATTATATTTTTCTTCCCCAGTGTCAACTAGAATGTTATCACAAATACTTAAAACATGAAATTGACTATAGACTTGGGTAGTGGATACAGACTATACATTTTTTGAGGTGCAAAATAGGAAAAAATAAAATTTTAAGAGATTACTGTACAAATATTGATGTTAAAGGTCTTCCTGGTGAGGTTGGGTCACAGAAGGCAAGGCCAAACATACTATTGGACACTGTGGGAAAGAAGATTTTTGGCTGGATTACATTCTAGTTTTGAATGAAAAGCAGTACTTGTAAGTAATGAACTTGTAATAGAATTTCAGCCACTGAGGAAGAATCAGGAGAATGCCCTCTTTACTTGGACTCTCATGAATTCCACGAGAGAAAGACTAAGTTTGCAGAATACTGTACCAATAGAAACATGACTATTCTGGCCTGGAAGAGACAGAAATTAGGTCAAGAAAGAAAGAATGGCTGTGAGGGCAGAGCCATGGGTATCAGTGCGTGAGCTGATGTAGGAACCCAGGGAACAAGGCCACCACCCTGAGAGGTCCAGGGGCACGTCTGCCCTCGAAGCCGTCCCAGGAGACAGAGTGCCCAGCCACAGCGGATTTTTCTAGGGGCCCAACATCTAATGGAAATCATCTGAGTTGTCATCTTGCTTTGGATCTATGAACTCTTTACTCTTTTTGTTTATCCCCTTTGGGGTGGAGCTGTCTTTCCTGTGGGTGCTCTGCCGCTGTATTTTGGAAGCAAAGAACTTATTTTCCATTGACAAAGAAATGTATGCCCTTAGTCTTACCCACAGCTGAAGGTGGATAATGTAGGTAATACTATTTGATAATTTTTGAGTTGATTTTGTTGAAATGTATGACTTTTGGGGATATCGTGATGAGGTGAATGTGTTTGCACACACGAAGGGCACACATTTGTGGGCTGTAGTGTTACTGTCAGTAGTTGGCTAGTACTTAAAAAAGGGTAGCACAAGGAATGAGAAGTTAAGCTTAATAAACTGGGGAGCATAAACCTACTTGCTTCACCTGGAAGCTAGATCTTCACACCCCGGGGATTACAGCATTAATCTGCCAAGATATTAAGACTTCTCCCTTTCCCTCTCCAGTACCAGATTGTTGGGGGGCACCGGAAGTGATGCTTTACCAAAGAGACTTGTCAGTCTAGCCTAGGGAAATAAGGCAATGGTTGGAAGGTGGACCTACCAAAACCTCATGAAAGTGGGGAAGTTGATAGATTAAAAAGTACCTGCTTTCTGTCAAACCCAAGTTTATATCATACCAGGGTAACAAAGAGCTCTATCTATCTATCTATCTATCATCTATCATCTGTCTTATTACCTGTGCTTTCCTCATGCATTCATATACTGTCTCTTGTGACTATGTGGATCTAGGAGCTACTGATGCTGGCAGCAGCTGGCATGGGTTCCAAAAGACAGAGGGTAAGACAAAGCAGGAACTCTGGACACTGACTTTTGTTTGGCCTTGCTGAGGACAAGGGTAGACTTTTTCCATGGCAGGACAGAGGGAAATGAAACCCTCAAAACCCAGGGGACAGCTTCTATTTCCACCCGAATGCATCATCTTGCCACACCACAACCACCCGCACATGGGCTGTTGGAATGCTCCCCTCAACATCCTGTGGAAAGGCCTGCTTTCTGCTGACCACATTAGGGTGGCTGTTATGGGTTGAAATGTGCCCCCTCAGGATGATATGGTGTCATCTAAACACTCATCACTGATGGATTTGGCCTTATTTGGAAATAGTGTCTTTGTGATATTATAGGTCTAAGAAATTATGCAGAATTAAGGTGGGCACCAGAGGGGAACCCAACATGTGATGACAGAGATTGGAGTGGGTTCCTTGAAAGACAAAAGACACCAAAGATTGCTCGCAAAGCACCAGGAACTAGGAAGAGGCAAGAAAGGATCACCCTCTGTGTTTCAGGGGGAACACAGCCCTGCCAGTACCTGAATTTTGGAATTTTAGCTTCCAGAACAGTGATGGAATAGATTTCTGTTGTTTAAGCCACCCAGTTTGTGACCCTTTGCTTTAGCAGCTAAGAAACAAATACAAACGTTTAGTAGAAAGTAGATAACAAAATAAAAGATGCTGAATAAATGAAGAAATTTTTGAAAGACACAAATAATCTTTTTTAAAAAGTGGTTATCATATCCCTGTAAACTGAACATTGTATTGCAGTAGGCAAAGAGTATTTACTTATTAAAGGGAGAATGATTATTTAATGAATACTGTGATATTGTAAATATCTCTAGTCAATTAATGGCTTTCCTACAACTTATTTTGATAAACTACTGCATCTCTCTGTCTACCAAAAGTTGTTTCCAACCTGAATGACTATTCTTTCAAATGAATAGGTTATAGAATAAATGTTATATAAAATTCATTTTCACTAATAAAATATTTATAAAATATTAATGTATTAATAACAAGCTCTTATCATTTGCATATTTATTTTATAAATATTGAAAATGGTCCTCTCCATTTTGCTTTCACTTTCAGTATCGGTGCATGAACCTGAAGAAACTGAGAGTTACTAACACCAGAGGCCTGAAGATGACACATGGACTGAAAAAATGACAAATACTGTGATTAGACTCTCTTTATCATATGAAAATATTTGTCAAGAGATTTTATCTCTAAAGAGAAAAGATGTGTACTATTCTCTTTATGGTACACATCTGAAAATTATTATTTTAAGTTAGCATATCTTTTTGACTGAAATAATACCTGCAAAAATGCACCTACCTGTAGTTGTTTAAAAATGATGTATTTATATAAGACTATTTACACTATTATATTTAAACACTTTTGAATTTTATTCCAAAGCAGGAATGATTTTAGTTCCATCTTAATTATACCCAAGCTCATAATAGTAAAGCATACTATCAACAAAGAAAAAAGTGAATATGCTTTGCCATTTGCCACAGTAAGTAAATAAATACCTCATCTAAATTACTAAACTTTTAAAATAAAATTTGGGTATATGATCAGCTGTAAGTGAACTTTCACAGATTAAGGGACACCATTATTTTGAATTATAACAGGTCAGTCCTTTTTATATATAGCCTTTCAGGATAATAAACAGTCTGAGATCCATAGATTTATTTTAGATTAACAGTGTGAGATTAGATGCTACAAAATGTTCTCTGTAATGCTGGAAATCTTACCAATTTTTAATGACAGTATATATGAAAGAGTAACCCAATGCAAAAGGTTTTAAATAGAATCAAGGATAAAAATAGCAAACTGTGGTCCAAGTAATGGACCTGAGTGTGTTTTATTTTACCTGTACATTTGCCAAAGTTTTTTTTTTTTTTTTAATCCCTTCTGGAGACCCACCCCCACCCCCAGGATAATAAAAGCTTCATCAATCTTTATTTCACAAATGTTGTAGTCTCTGAATATATGAGTTTCTAATTCACATCCAAAACATTTCTTGTTTAGTGTTCAGCAAGAAATAAGACTGAGATACCCTCACCTGCTCTCATTCATGTACCCATTTCTTTCTTCAAAGCTGGCAATGGTGTTCACAGCAGTAATAGTACTGGAATCTGGGAAGTGATTTTAAAAATATACTATGTGTCAGAGCTGAAAAATTCACACTTGAAGAACATACCTCACTGAGTTGATTTTAAAAAAAATAATCAAGAATTAGAGATTATAACTTTTGTCAAAATTTATAATATATTTGAATCTTTTATAGGTTTTGCTATTCAATAATTCAAAAATGGATGATGATACTGAAATGCAATTGAGACATTTCTAAAATTTACCAAACATACATATAATATTCAGTTTAAATTTGTTAATCTAAATAAGTGCATGGTTGAAAAATTTCCTTTTGCATGTATTTTATTTTTGAAATAATAAGCTGAAAATTGCCTTAGTTATTGTCTCAAGCATGAAATAGAAGTGAAAAGAAATTTGTTTCAACACTATGTTGTTTAAATATATTGTTTATAAAACTGTTTAATCTGAAAATATTGAGAACCTTTCTTTGAAAAAATCTTAAAATTTTCTGTCTTGAACATTGACAGGTTAGTTTATTATTATTGGTGTACAATTTCCAGGCAGTCTTGTTCAGACTAAAATAAAGAAGGCGAGCCCTCAAGTATAGGACCAGTTTCAAATTTTCTGCTCTAAAGAATGTATTTAAACTGTTGTAGTCTTATGGAAATTTTCTTGAAATACACAGCTTTAAGTGGGACGAGACCACTGAACACAAACAACAGTGGCAGAAGCAGCAACGTGGAATAATAGAACCATAACACAGAATCTACCACGGTTATGTTGACCCCACTGAGAGACTGCAATGCCTCACTGATGAGGAACATTAGACATCATGTGCCCATATTTTCTGACCAAAGGTGACAAGAGAATAATGTTGGCCACTGCGCTATTAATGTATAGAGATTTTTAAAAATATTATTTGTCACCACTGACTTCTATAGCGTATCCTTAATTAGCTTTGAGATATTAGACATCTGCCATTTGTTGCTATTGTGACTCTTGCTGCCTGAGGCTGATCTATTCTCCTGACACCCCAATATCTCTGTACTTCAGGTGCCATTTGACTTCTGATTGATCTCCTATAGCTTGCTGCTGAGCATAAACATTAACTTATGTATTTAAGGTCCACCTCATGGTTTTCCCACAGAAACTCATGACTTGCATTTGAAATTCACATTAAGTGATTTCTAGCTGAGATGTTCTTACATTTTCTTTCTTTGATACATCCTTTCTGTTATAAATACAATGATAGAAAATATGAAACTGAAAAATAATTCAAGCAATACTGAGAACACTAGGTAACACATCTGTGAGCTGAAGATGAAACAGCTCTGTAATGAGGAAAGCAGAGCTAAAGCCTGAGGAACTACCAGGTTCGGGTTAAGGAGCAGGCAGTGGTAGTTTATAATTTGGTATTTGCAAGATACACAAAAAAACTAAATCCTCGTTCAAAGGTGGAAGTGAACCAGAGTCTATCTGATTCCACTGTGAAAAAGGAGTCAGATGAAAAACTACAGATTGTAGCAAGCTGCTGGCCCTGTGAAGCAGGCAGACTCATGCACAGCCACACTCAGAAAGTAAACCAAGCTGCCCACTGCCTGTGTGATTGGGTTGATATTATCCCCAATCTCACCGTAGTCAGGTGTTGTGAAATGCCTTTTGGAATGACAGGGAAGAACACAGAAGTGATGGGAGTAACCATAAAACTATTGTCAATGAAAAGGTGATCATAGCAGAAGAAAAAGAAAAGAGCAAAGGAAACACATGGAATAAATAAAAAAATATTTTAAAGCATTACTGAAGATTTAGTGAGTTCCCCATCACTGATACAATGTGAAGGTGCAGATAGAATTATTGGGTTGCTAGGATGCTGAAAATGGGTCCCTAGCATTAAAGAAGTGGCCAGAATAAATGATGTTTGGCTTCAGACTATAGCAACAAACATTATCCCAGAAAGTAACTTCACTATATGCAGTATTGTATCATTTAGGAAAAGAGCCAATACTTGAAAATTTGAACATAAAATCTTTCCTCATAAATAAAATTTATGGCACATTCTCAAAGTCTTTGGAAAATATATATTAAAGATACTCAAGAAAATAAATGAGAGGATAATTTCACCAATAAAAAGCAATAAATTATAAAACAAACAGAATGGGTAGACATTTATTTAAAAATAATAAAGCGTCAATTAGAGATATAGTTGTTGGAATAAAAGATCACTTAGAAGAAATCTTGTCTAGACCAAACACAAACTAAAAGAGAATTTGTGACACATTACTTAAAAATTTACCAGAATATTAGTATGTAGAAAGGAGGTAGAAAAATATAAATGAATACTTAACCACCACAAATGAATATGAAGTGCACTAACACACATTCCTTTTATACAGTTTATCTAAATGTCACATAAACATGATTTTTTTAGTCATTGCTGATATATTTACTACAGGAAGTTTCTAAGAAGGACAGAATAAAGACTTTCTTTCTCTTAATTCTGACTTGTTTCCTGAAAGTGGAAAGTGTCCATGATGCGAGAAGTGTGATTTTTCTTTAGAGATGAGAGGAGCCAAGATTTTACATTCCATACTTACCACATTTTTATTTCTTATTGGGAACATTTGTGTGCTTAAATATCCATTTAATCTAAAATCACATTTAATATTGGCAGCATTAATGCTGGTTTTAAATGGGTAAATATAAACCAAACTTAGGGGACTATATCCTACATGAATATTTTAAATTATGCCACAGTTCAGAATCAAGTGGGGGTGGGATCCTTTCTAAAATCCTGTGGGGGCCCCACAACGCAATTTGGTGATCAGTTCCACTGCTGAGAGCTTGAGATTCCGTGTTTCCCTAAGCCACCTGGTAGTGTTAATCCTGCTGTTCCAGGGACCACACTTTTAAAACCACTGCTCTGTACAATCACGTACACTTCGTAAACTCAGTATATAGCCCTTTGCGAATAATGTGTGTCCACATTCTCCTATAATCAAATCATTAGATGGTGCTTTCTTTACTTCATTTCTATTGTAAATACTGGTGTAGGAATCACTTGAGATTTTGTGTGTGTGTGTGTGTAGTTGGCAATTTAGTTAGTTGTTTCGTTCAATGAATTTTAGTAAGAGCAGACCTATTTATTTTCTATCTTTCCCCAAACTTTTGCAGAGAGCTTAAATGGTTGTGCGTATCCTTTAAAAACTTTGTAAAAAATTTAAGATTTATTTGGGGGAAATGGTATAAAATACCTTAAAAAGATTTTAAAACTCTTAAAATTTTTATGTCATAATTTCTTACATTTTTGTTGGGATATTTTTGTTAACTTGACTTTCTTTGCATTTTGGAGAGTTGACAAATAAAATATTCATGTTGTTTGGCCTAAAGAAATGGAAGTCACAAGGAGCTAAATCATTTTCAGGAAAGAAGGATTAAAATATATCACTTAGGATTTAGTGAATTCCTCATCACTGATATGTATGATGTTAGAAATAATCTCAAACATCAAAGGAGTAGACAGGTGAAATATGTTTACTCTAAAAAATCTTCTAAAGTAAGTTTTAGGAGACCCAAGAAAGCAGAAGATGGAGTGGGAGCTATACTAGCTTCTTCTTAGGACCAGACTGGCTTTGCAACTGAGTTTTGGAAAAATCATCCTGAATAACCAACTAAACACTATCTGGAGAAAAGCCTATAACCAAGGACAGACAGAGGAAACCACTTCACCACAACAAGACTGTCAAGGAGTGTGGAGGAGGCATGAGAGGACTTACTAGGTTCCCACAGTGACAGCTGAAGTCCTGGATGGATATTTCAGTGGCTGGGAGGTTCCCCCCGAGCAGTATGGGGTCTAAAACACAAGCCGGGCTCCCAAGGCTACAGCATCTGAACTGGGAAAGGAATCCAAATAACATATGGCTGTGAAAAGCAGCAGGGTTTCTGTTTGCCAGGGAGAGATGGCTAGAGATGCATAGAGCCTCTTGAAGGGCCAATGCACAAAATTTCATTTGCAACCACTTACCCTGGGCTTCAGCAGAGGGAGGGCAAAGTGTATTAGAGATGCCTGAGGAGAATTAGTAGTTGGTGGCTCAGGGAAAAGAACTGAGGGGACAGCAGCGGTGATTCCTTTGAAGAGTCATTTCCCATACTGCAGAAGCCGTATTTCTCTGGCAAAAAAATCCTGTCCAAGAGGCATCAGCCTGAGAGGAAGCAATAACCCCACCTGCAGAAATTACTCTGCCCCATGCCGTGGTTCTTAGGTCCTGTTGCTCAGGAGTACAACTGGAAGAATTTTACTCTTTAAGCCTAACAGAAAGTCTGAAGGCAGAGGCAGATCTCTGGGAGCTCTGACACTTTAGCTGACCCTCCCCCAGACCCAGCATTGGTAAGAGCCAGCTTTGTTGTGCAGCCTGGTTCTTTTGCACACACTCAGGCCCCAGAGAGGGATCCACAAACTGTGAATCACTGATAGCTCTAAACAAGTTACCCAGGGCCAATCACAGGCAGTGCTTGACATAGGGCTGCACCAGAGTCTTTGCAAATCCAGTTAGTACATAGACACAATACAAATAAGCAGCCAAAATGGGAAGGCAAAGAAGCAGACCACAAAAGGAAGAGCAAGGGAATCCTTCAGAAGAGGAACTAGATGAAATGGAGGCAAGCAATGTACCAGAGACAGATTTTAGAGCTCAGATTACAAGGATACTCAACAATGAAAGACATAGGGATCATAAGGAAGGACCAGTCATAAATAAATAAGGCAGTATCTAAAAAAAATAATGCACTGGAAGGAAAAAAAATAGGTTAGATGAAGGAGAGGATTGAATCAGTGATTCGGAAGTCAAGGTAGAAGACAACACCTAAGCAGAGCAGCTAAATAAATAAGTAAGTAAGTAAGAAAATAAGTAAATAAATAGGATAGCTTAAGAAAACTTTGGAACAAATGAAGCATAACAACATTCAAATTATGGGGTTACAAGGAAGAGAAGAGAGCAAGCAAAGGATTAAAACTGTATTTGAAGAAATAATGACCAAAAATTCCCTAATCTGGTGAAAGAAAAAGCCACATGACTCCAGGAAGTTCAGAAAGTTCCAAACAAGGTGGACCCAAAGAAGCCTAGTCCAAGAAACATCATAGTTAAAATGGTAAGGCTTAAAAACAAGGAGAGAATTCTGAGAGCCACAACAGAAAAGCAAGTAGATACATACAAGGGAGCACCATTTGGACTGTCATCTGATTTCTCAACAGAAAGATTTCAGTTCAGAAGGGAGTGGTGTTAAATATTCAATGTTATGAAAAGCAAGGATCTACAACCAAGGCTACTTTACCAAGCAAGGGTATCATTTAAAATAAGGAGAAATAAAGAGCTTCCCAGGCAAGAAAAGGCTAAAGCTGTTAACACCAAGCCCATACTACAATAACTGTTAAATGGATTTCTTGAAGAATAAGAAAAAGAAGGAGAAAAAAATAATAAGAAGCAGAAGAAAAAGAAGAAAAATACAGAGGAAAATAGTCTAATAATAAAATGGCCCTAAATACATATCTATCAATATGTACCTTATTTACCTTATGTAAATAAAAGTAGTAAGAGAGAAAGAAGGACACTACATAATGATAAAAGGAACAGCCCAAGTAAACATTGACACACCTAACACAGGAGCACCTAAAAATGTAAAGCAAATATTGATGGACATAAAGGGAGAGATCGACAGAAATACAGCCATAGTTGTGGATTCAATACCTCATTGACTTCAATGGATAGATCTTCCATACACAAAATCAATGAGGAGACAGTAGCCTTAAACAGCACACTAGAATAAAATGAATATAATTGATATATTCAAGAGCATTTTGCCTCAAAACAGCAGAATATATATACTTCCCAGTATATATATGGAACATTTTCTAGCACTGACTACATGTTAGTACACAAAACATCTCAATACATTTAAGAAGACTGAGATATCTTCTCATATCAAAGAACTTCTCTGACTACAATGATATGATATTAGAAATCAGCCAGAAGAGCAACACTGAAAAACACACAGGTATTGAAGCTAAATGATGTATTATTAAACAATGAGTGGGTCAGCAACTAGATTGAGAGATAAATAAAAAATACCTTGAGACAAATAAAAAGGAGAATAAAACAATTCAAAATCTGCAGGGCACAGGGAAAGGAATTCTAAGAGGGAAACTCATAGCATTATAGGCCTATCTAAAAAGAAAGCTCAAATAAACATCAATATTCATGTTAATGTAATATAAACAAATATTAATATTAACATATTCATATGTTACATTACATATTTCAGATTTCTAACATTAGGTGTAAAGGAATTTGAAAAAGAACCAAAAACAAAACCCAAAATTTGTAAAAGGAAGGAAATAGTAAATATCAGAGCAGAAATAAATGAAATAGATTCTTTAAAAAAAGATATAAAAGATTAATGAATCCAAAGCTGGTTCTTGAAAAGATAAACAAAACTGACAAACCTTTAACCAGACTCACCAAGAACAAAAGAGAGATGACCCAAACAAATAAAATCAGAAATGAAAGAGGAGAAATAACAACTGACACCAAAGAAATACAAAGGATCATAAGAAAATATTATGAACCATACTATACGCCAACCAATTGGACAAACAGGATAAATGAGGTAAATTTCTCGAAACATACAATCTTCCAAAGTGAATCAGGAATAACCAGACAATATGAATAGACACATCTGAAACTGAAGTAGTAACAAAAAAAACTCTCAACAACAAAAAACAGCTATAGACTGGATGCCTTTACAGGTGAATTTTACCATTTATTCCAAGAAGAACTAACACCCTTCCTTCTCAAACTGTTTCAAGAATTCAAGAGTGGGGGTTGGCTCCCAAGCTTTTTTATGAAGCCATCATTATCTTAATTTAAAGGCCAGATGAAGACACTACAAAAATGCATAGACCAATATCCCTGAAGAACATAGATACTAAAATCATATGTATATAAATATAATTTTTGATGTTTGCTTACTTTCATATAGCAAGGATTTTCTTCACATGATTATAAATGTATTCTACACTCTGAGCCTGCATTTCTGCAAATATTTTTTCTTCTAACCTGTAGAAGAATGCTTTCTCGGCTGATTATAGAATTATTAGGTCAAGTGGGCTGCTAGGGCATTTCAAGTGGCCATGGGGCTGGAAATGAAGCAATTATTTGACAGACAACATTGTGGTAAGATTCTGCTTTCTCTCTTTAAAAAATACGACTACTAACCTTTCCTACTGCTATGATGTCATTCTTTTGTCCAAAACCTGGAACTTAGTACTTGTTTTGCTAAGCTTTGTGCATAGACCCAACTATTGTCTGTCTTGTGGTGCAGAAAGGAAAAATGTGGACCCTTTCACATCCAGAGTGAAAAGAGATCATCTGACACTACTTAGGAAGCAGCGTAGGACATGTGAAGGTATTAGTAAGGAGCAGAGGATTCAGGGCAGACAAACCATTATAAATGCTGAAGTCACATACACACACAAAATGAGATATCCCACTCTTACATCTAGAACTTTAACATGGGCGTGGGGGTAGAACACAGAAACGTGAACAGAAAGACTAACAAGTACAATAAAAGAAGACTGTTAATGGTAAGTAGTGAGGAATGTCTGATGATGCTGTAGCTAAAAGGAGAATGTCAATAAAAAATTTATGTTCAGAGGGAAAACATCTAAATCTTTTTCTATATTTTCTGTATTTTTATATCCTCTGTAAGTTTATACTTTTGTTTTGGTGGTTTGGAAGGAATGAAGAAATAAGGAAGATGCTTGATGCAAATACTGCAGAAAAAGAGAATTGAAAACATAAAGTAAATATTCCGTAAACTAAAGAAATAAAATAGAAATAACTTGGAGTCAAAGATAACTTGAAGAAATATAAGCATTACCAGTGACAAAGTCTGAGTTATTGGAATAAAATTTGTGTCTCTTAATTTATTTAAAATTGGGTTTTGTTCACATTTTATTTTTAAAAGGCAGAAGAATCTGAATTATATATTTATCTACAATTATATTTCTTTATAAAGAAATATATATATTTCTTTATAAAGAAATGTATTTCCAGACATTTTTGGTATTTGACACAAATATTCAATATACCTTACAAATGTTTTAAATTTCAGTATCAGTGATGAAACTAGTTTAAATCATGGTGAATACAATTGATAATCAGAATCTTAGCAGTACTTAGAATTAAAATAGACTTGTATAAATTGTTGAAAATTACTTTTCAAGGTCCTAGTAACAACAGTTGAAGAATAAGAATATAACTAGCAAATCTATGAGTCCCCTCTTAGAAAATTATTATTTTACAGTTTTAATTTTTCTTCATGAATTTTATTTTGCATGATATATTACACCATTGTTCCAGTCAATGTGATTTTAGTTTGAATTAAAAAAAAAGAGGGGAAAAAAAAGGAAAGGCTTCCACTAAACTTAATGAAAAAGATTAGGAATTATATATTTATATGCTATAATTATTGACCTTAAACTTATTTTAATTGTTGTAATACAAAGAACAGAGTCTTAGGAGCTAGTGAAACAGAGTCCATTGAAAAATATGTAATAGCTTAAGAACATTACAATCTCAGAAATGTTTATTTTTGTTTGAAGGAATAGACTATGTGACATCTTCTCATTGATCAGCACCCTTAGAAAAGAAAGGTAAGCCTTTGCTAACACAATCATCCTTCTTAGCATATTTTCATACAGCTCAGGTATTACCCTCTGAAGAGACATCAAAGGATCACATTATCTGAAAATAAGTACAAAAAACAAGAGCCGAGTAGTTTCCCTTGTTTCAAAAAATGTGGAAAATACATGAAATATAAATACATAAAAGACTAAGGGAACATCTTACAAACAATTAGTCAAATAAAATAGAGTTGCCATATTCAAATATAAAAAATGCATGAGAGCAAAATGCATAAAAGCTCATTGTGGGAATTAATGTTATAGTTGGTTGTTGGGTTCAGGATGTAGTGAATCAAATCTGAAAATGTTCTTTAAATTCTAGGAAAACACTAGTTGCCTTGGAGATGTAAAGACAGTTGGGTTGGTAACTCTGTGGGAGATAGCTTAGTACACATTCTTTAGGTTTATAAAAATGCAAAACTAACTATCCCTTTGATTTTCATGGCCTTAGACAAAGCAGGATGATGTTCTACGTGAGTGTGCCTATCTTAAATGACTGTATTTCTTTTGATGTTCTATTTTAGAGTAAACTACATTCAACACTAGGTCCTCAATGAACCAGCAGTGTTAACACATGGAAAACTTAGTTAATACTGAATGAATGGATACAAAAAGGAATTGCTTGAGAAAAAGGTGAATAAAGGCAAAAAACAGCTGTAATTTTTTGAGAGGGGGAACATTGGGAATAGAGAAATGAATATTCCTTTACTCTGTGAAATTTATATTTTAATCTACATAAAATTATTGACTGTATTTTATTGTTTCTGGTTGAATAGATGAGTACAGAATATGAGGTCATAATGATTATGAGAAGAATATAAAATGAAAAATTTTGTTTGAAATCAATGTGAGTTGAGTAGGTATTTGCTTATTTTTATTAAATTTACTTGGTAGCATTGGTTAATAAGATTATATAGGATTCAGCCCTGGCTGGTGTAGCTCAGTGGATTGAGTATGGGCCTGTGAAACAAAGAGTCGCTGGTTCGATTCCCAGTCAGGGCACAAGCCTGGGTTGCAGGTCAGGTCCCTAGTAAGGGACCCATGAGAGGCAACGACACATTGATGTTTCTCTCCCACTCTTTCTCCTTCCTTTCCCCTCTCTCTAAAACAAATAAATAAAATATTTTTAAAAACTAGACTCTTAAAAAAAGATTATATAGGATTCAAGTGAACATTTCTATAATACATGATCTGTACATTGCATTGTGTGCCCACAGTCCAAAGTCAAGTCACCTTCTGTCACCATATATTTGACCCTCTTTACCCTTTACTACCCTCCAGTAACCACCACACTGTTGTCAGCATCTGCAAGTTTTTGTTTGTTCACTTTTCTCATTTGTTCATTTGTTGCCTTCAGTTTTATGTTTCATATATATATGTATATGATCATATGGTTCTTAAGTTTTTCTGATTTATTTTGCTTTGCATGATATTCCCAAGGACCATCCATATTATTACAAATGGCAGTATTTCATCTTTTCTTATGTCTGAGTAGTATTCCATTATATATAATGCATATTACATATGCATTATATATATTAAATATATCACATCTTTTTTTAATCCAATCATCTAACAATGGACACTTCAATTGTTTCTATGTCTTGGCCACCATGAATAATGCTGTAATGAACATAAGAGTGAATATGTTTTTGCAAGTAAGTGTTTTCAAATTTTGAGGGTAGATACCCAGAAGAGGTGTTACTGGCTCATACAAGTGAATCTATCCTTATATTTTTGAGGAATATCCATATTGTTTTTCATAGCGGTTATAACAGTCCCAACAAGAGTAAATGAGAGTTTCTTTTTCTCAACTTCTCCAACACTTATTATTGCTTGTCTTGTTGATAATAACCTTTCCAACTGGTATGAAATGATATTTCACTGCAGTTTTAATTTGCATTGCCCTAATAACTAGTGAAGTTAAATATGTTTTCATATCTCTGTTAGCCATTTCTGTGTATGAAGTAAATTGTTTTACTTTAAGTGAAACACAGCATAAGACTAAAAAACTGGACTAAACCAATACAATCTTACACATGATTTCATTTATAATTAAATATTCTAAAAAGTTCTGATTTTGGTTTCCTGAGTTCTGCTGTAATTGTTCTCTTTTATCCAGTGGGCTGTGCCACCTATGAGGGTGGTGGTTAAAGAGAGTGGACTTTTCTGTGAGCAGCTGGTGGTGGTATAGCAAATAAGTGTGGTGATGTCTCTCTTAGAGTACAGGAAATAAGTAATATCTTACCTCCTGAGGACATCTGACAACTGGGCCTACATAGAAGACTAGATGTTTTTGCACTCTCCTTATGGTAGATAGGAGATTGGTCCTGCTATGCAGGGATGCCTCAGGACCTGGATTCAACACACTAGGCCTTTTGGTTATAAACAGACACACACACACACAATTCTAGAAGTTCAATTTAATGTCCATGCATTATCCACGAATATTTAGTAAATTCTTGTTAAAGCTGCAATCTACTCTCAACTCTGCTATTGAGACATATGGTAATGGCTACCTGTGTGTGGTCAATACGCTGAAAAAGGATGTGGAGATAAGTGAAGCCAGCCAGAAAGTAGTAGCATCAGCCTGAAAAATCCATCAGGCATACCCAAGAGTTGACCACTGCCAGGTAGGATCTAGATATCACAGAAAATGTGATGCATGTGCAGAGACTGAGTAGGAAAGATTCAGCTCTGTGGAATCGTTGCTAATGTATGCAGAATGAAATCATGTGGGGTTCAGAGCATTCTAACCAATTGGTGCCAGGGAAACTCTGAGTCTGTAGACTAGAACCTCAAAGATAACTCGGATACTGTCTGTTTTGCCCAGCACTGTAACTAGGTAACTAAAGCGACGCCTGATGTGTAAGGGAGACGAAATCCGTATTTGTGAATGAATTTCCAAGAGAATAAAAAATAATTGAGTCGTAAATAGAAATGTTAGCCGCATGCTGGTGACAGATAGTAGACGTAGCCACGTAAGGCAATTGCAGTTTTTACAGGGTTCTGTGTTTCCTCAGCAGCTAAACGCAAGTCTACATGAATAATATTGGATTCTGGTAAAGATTGCTTCGGCTAAATACATGGATAATGTAGTCTGTTGGAGATATTGGCATACAAATAGAGTCATTCATATTTTAATGGAAATCTTTTATAGTAGTAAACTCTATTATTATACCTTTTGCAAAGTTGTATGTATTATTCTGGATTTAAATATTATGATATGTCTCAGAAGATTTAAGCTAATGCCTCAGTCTAAATTTTAGTTTGATGCCCTGTCAAAGGGATGCCTATTAAAGTTGTGTTTATATTTCTCTTTTTTTCTGTGGAAAAATTCACTAATCATAGATGGGGGACAACGTGGATGAATAAATGTAGGGTTCCTCAAGTTCAGGTTGGCAATTATACAAGGAATCTAACTGGCCTTGGAAAAGAAATACAGTCTGCAAGTGTGTTATAGAGATTTAAAATGCCAACTGATTATTTATTCAACCTCTGACCTCAGGAAAGACTGGTGTACTTAACGGGACTGGGCCCCTGTGTTTGATGATTCTGGAACCAATTCCAATTCAGTGCTCTTCTATTTGGAGCTTCTAAAAGAAGCTAAACAGCACGTGATTTAAATACTAAGCTCCATGAACTATATAAGCTTGGCAACTCATAGGATGGATAGTCTTGTTTGAGTTTATCATTAAAGAGGCTGGTATTCCGCCGCTTAAAGAAATATAGTAGTTTGGACAAGAGCTTACAATGATAAATGTTATCTGTAGAACTGTCTGAGTCTTCGCTTTGGGACTGAGAATATGTGTCCAGTGGTCAATGGCATGCACAGCAGTATTATACTCCACTGTCAATCAAATTCTCTCCAGGCGAAGTGGAAAGAAGAATTAGCACATGTGGAGCTTTTTCGAAAACCAATCGACTTCCTGAGCTTTCACGGGCATTTTAAAGACCCATGCCTTATAGATTGGCAGGCTTCTGTGGTCAAGCACCACCCCTCTGCACCCTCCCACCCAATTTTCTGGTACCAAAGCAGGAAAAGGAGGGGTGTGCAGACTGGTGGAGAAATGGTGTAACCTGTCAGAATGTGAAACTACAGCCTCCTGGTGAAGCAAACAGGCTCTTGCTCCTCAGCTTATTGAGCTCCATATCTAATTTCCTTTGTTCTCTTTCTTATTAATAACTAGTTAACTACCTATGATAACACTATACTTGTAAAAGTGCAAAATAGTAGTAACAGTGGGTTGTAGTTAATAACTGTTATTATATATGCTTTAAGAAGTATTAGAATTTAAGCAGTCTAGACAGTCACTGCCTGAAACTTTATAACGCTTGGTAGTTATAAAGTTTATGTTAGGATATGTTACACAAGGGGGAACCCCTCAAAAACGGAGCTTATATATAAAACTTCAGTAATGTCCAAAATATTCTCCATTTGATGCAATACAGCTATTGTGATGCTTGTGCACTGCTCAAAACAATTTTTTGAATTTGTCCATTTTGATGCCTTTTAGCCCTTTGCCATTTTTTGGTTCAGCTCTTCTACATCAGCAAAATGTTTCCTTTTGAAGACTTTCTTTCATCTGGGGAAACAAAACACAATTGCTCAGAGTTATCAGGTGAGTTGGGAGGGTGGGGCATGAGGGTTATGCTGATTTTGGTCAAAACCTGATGAGCAATCAACGCAGTGTAGACAGTTGCACTTATAAGTCATGAAATTATAAACACGTCGAGTCTTCAAAAAATCACTGAAGCCTAACTCAGCCTCTCACAATACCACCAGTTGGTGCACTGTTACACATAGGTTCCTAGAAAACTCCCTTGGCAGGGGAAGCCTATACTACAAGGGGTCCACCCACCAGGAGATAATTTCAGTTTTTTTATGGGTCTCCTCTCTTTTATTCAGTAATTTGTGTAGAATTATGTTTGTATACAAAGTTTGAGTCATTATCGACACATAATGTCCATAATTTCCAAATTCCACAAAGTGTGAATATTTTAAGAAATATTTGCACCTATAATTTTAACATTTAACACATTATTAATTGAAACTGCGGGCTCTCAGAAATTAAAAACAGTAAAAATATCAATGCTTCTTTTACAATGATTTTTTTGGGTATTACCTTTGCTGTTTATGGTGCTTAATATGTGACTTCCCCATGGTTGGCATTCCTCAAATTTCTGCAATATTTGACTGACTAATCCTACCTCCAAATGAGACCCTGAAAAGCTGACCAAGTCATTTTGTCAGGGACAGGGCTTTTGGACTAGGCTGCTACTGTATCATGTTACCTGGAGAGACTGATTCATTGGTAGATCCTTTCAAAATTATTTTTGTGTATCTCTTTTTGACTGGTGGCTTAAACACAGTACCGATATCCTTGGAACAAAGTTGGAGAATTAGCCCAGTTGGAGTATCTCTTGTTATTGGTTTTTAATGTAGACATATTCATTTCTCTTTTTGTTGGTTTTGTATTCCTGCTTTGTGTTGGAGTCCAAAGTCCTTTATTTCTACTTCTCTGAAGAGTCTTATTAGTCCTTTTACTTCTCCAACAGTCAGCTGTGTATCATCAATGTTCCTAAAATGCATTCTGTGTCCTACAGGGGTCACAGATGTTTCCTAAAAGCTTTTAGGCAAAAGCAGAGAATGAAGTAGTAAGAGAGCTTCAGGGCTGTTTGGATCTAAGTTCAACATGGAATAACCACAATTTTGTTTCCTAGTCTTTTTGTTGTCATTGTTATAGTTTTTACAGAATTACAAATTATGTAATGGTAGACTGGAAGTGCTCAATAATAAATTCTCTTGAAGGCATCCCAAACTCATGATTGACAGGTAAATGTGCACAGGCAACCCAGTTCTGTTGGGGAAATCTGGGGTGGATTTTTGTTACACTGGCCCCCAGATGAGTATTCCCTGACAGGTTTGGTTAAACTTCATGTATCATGGTAGCTAGCTTGGTTACACAAACTTCATTAACTGCCCCACCCCCTTCATTTTGTAGCTCCTACTCATGTTCTGTTATCTATCTCTCCAATTATTTTGCTTGGTATTTTTTATCTTAAGCTAGCTTCTGGAGAATCCTAATGTAAAACATTAGTCTATCTTGTCCCCTTCCAACCCATTATTTCCAACTTCTGTAACAAGTAGAAATATCTTTTGACTTTCTTAAATATCAAATCTATAGTTGTAACTTAAACCAAGTTGCTAAAGCATCTGGTGTATATATATTAATAGACGCTTTATGGTAGAGTCAAAAATTTTCAGCATATGTAATTAAGTTGATGGATTTCAGTCTATATTAAAATATGTTATCTACATGCTAGCATATTACTAGATTAACTTGCTTCCTTGTGAGAACATACTTACTTTGTGGGTTTTCTCCTTTGGTGGGTAAAGCACTTAAATAGATAAAGTCAGAAGAACGATTGTATTCTTCCTTAAAAGTTTGTTACTCTGTAAATAAAACATAGCACTTCAGAAATTAACAAATGTGTTTCCTTAACTAGAAAGAGTAACTGTCAGGTCCTCATTTAACTTTGTAGAAGTGAGCATGAATATACCATTTTAAAGTATGCTTTATTCTTATATCTCAAAGAATATTTTTGAAATTTTATTATGTCATTATAAAGATGAGAGCCAAAATGATATGCCAAAGATGTATAACATGTTATAACTTATCTTACAAAATAACCAATATATCACAGGATGAAAGCTTTTAAAAATTATTTCATAAATACTTTCTTGATATGGATAATAGTATACTTTAAATCCAACAAGACTAATATGAAGAGAGTTCAATTTATTTAATCTGTATAATTCAGCAATTCACTTTGAAGTGATTAAGGATTATTAGGAGAGGCAACAATTTATGTTTTATGTCTTTGAAGCTGTAGAACTCACTCAACATATATTTATCAACTCATTTTTCTGAATCAAATGCTTCTCTGAGTCTAAGAACATTTATTCAGTTTTTACTAACTGCTGTAATAAACTGGGCACCCTTGAATTTCACTGTGTGAAGTAAAATAGACATTTGTCTACCAAACATTCAAGGATAATTCTTGGGGTTGGCATGGGTGCAGGAAAAATTTTCATAGCATGTTTGAAGTATAAATTTGTTCAAGATTTGAGTGAAATATGACAACATGTATTCAAAACTTTATAAATTGTTCATAGAACAATTTACATAGAACTTTACATAGAACATCTTTTATGACAAATTCATCCAAATACTCATAAATGCTTATACATTTATATACAAAAGACATTCTGAATCATTATTTATAATAAAAAATATTAGTAGTAAAGAAGTCTCACAACTGACTATGGTACCAATAACACAGATAATAATAAGATATCCTGTAGCTTACTAACAGAATAATAAGATATTTTGTTAAAAATCTGTTTTTGGAACATTTACACTGAGAGCATCAAAGTATATGGAAAAAAACATTCCTGATTATTAAGAAAATCTGTGTCTTCAAATAAAGTATATTTTTAAGCATAAAGTTAACATCAATTTGTCAACAACATTTCTGAGTACTATTTGAACTTTTATTTCTTAAAATGTACTTTGAATATTTTTGAACAGATCAAATTCCTTATGATGAGTTTTCATTCATTTTAAAATCAAATTTAATGTTATGTGAAATAATTTGTAGGCAGTATAAATTGTTGTTCAAGTTAAATACAATTCAATTATTGAACTTTGTGTAATAGCTAAAAATATTATGAGTCCCCTAGGGACAAATATCTTCATTAATAAATTTCTCATATCGTCAATCTTCACAATGATACAATGAAGAGGTACAAATATTACAAATGAGAAATCTGAGACTTAGAGAAGTTGATTGCTTAAGTATATCTGGCTTCAAAGACTATTAGTTTGGTCCTAAACAAATATATTTGCACAGCTGTGGTTTTACTTAACACGTTTCAACTTTTGTTCAACTAGAATTCTAAAATAACCATAAGCATCTATTTTACATTTTCACCACCATTTTTCTTTTTTTATACATCTGATCTGCATCTTAAGCCACTGTAACTTCAGTATATGAAGTTCTTTGAAGTCTATTTCTGCCTGCTAACTTTGGTTCACGGTGGATTGTTTCTTGGTCTATCGTCTTGTTGTAGATTCTGAGCCCATATATCATGAGTCCTTTTCTATGAGAATACTGATGTATATGTGTTGAGGACTGTTGTGGAAACCATACTACATATTGAAAGTTATTTTTTTAATATGCTAAGAATATGATTCCATTTGTTTACTAAAATTGTTCCTGTAAGAAATGAGAGCAGCATCCATCAGCCACAAGTCAAGTTTGTACTTCACCTTGGTGTTTGACCCACTGGTTTATGGGTTCTCGTTGCTTCATCATTACAACCTGAGGTTTTTATCTGTCCATCTCTACCCAGCACACACTTCACATTTACAGGTTTTGGGGGTATTCAAAGATTCTTAGACTCATAAGTAAACAGCTTTCTAAAGTTTATTTGAGTACCAGTTCAACACCTATATAGAAACTGAGTAAACTTATAAATTCAAATATATTCTAGAAAGAAAAAATATACATTTGTTCAAATAGTTAAGGTAGAATTATGTTCATGGGCTAAGTTATTCTTAGCTTGCTTTTTTCAACAGTTATATGTAAATGCATAAATTTTGGTTGGGACTTACTAATTTTCTTCATTATTCCTTCTGTATGTATGTATGTATGCATAAATTTATAATATAGAGGTTCCAGCATAATATATGCCCCCTTTTAATTATAAAATCTTCTATTAAAAATCATAAGCATGTAATTTTGTAACATAACAATACCACACTCAATAACACCATATGATATTTTAGGTGAAATGTTCAAATTGCTATTCCTCTTGTGGGAGACATTCATGTCCCCTACCAACCACACTCAAGCAAGCCTTGACCTTGTAAGTATTAGGCCATAATAATGCCTGTATAGGGACTAAAAGAAACAACTGAGAAAGGTACAAAAGTTGTCTGGTAGGCAAAAGAGGATATTTCCACCAGCTTTTAGCTAACTGCAATCCTAAATAATGCAAGGGGGAAGGGTTTTCAGGAACATGTATAAAACACACATGAACAAAACCAAAGTGGGGCAGGATCAAGGGTGGGAAGTGGGGATGGCTGGGGTGGGGGAGAGTAGTGGAGGGAAAATGGAGACAACTGTACTTGAACAGCAACAAAAAAGTAAAAAAAAAAAATTAAAGCAAAAACCAAAAAAAATTTTAAAAAGAACAAAGGCACACTATAGTGAATGCTAGCTAGTCCAGTGAATCATTGGTTTGTACCACTAATCCCAAAGATGTGTTTCCACATAGCTCTTCAGACTTTATTGTGGTTTTCATTAGTAAGTTGTAAGTGCTATGAATTTTCTCTCTTTTGCTTTCTAGTTTATCTGCCAGAGAGCCATGAAAAATACTGTTTCCTTCAGGCTCCAGGGATAAACGTGCCCTCTGGGATCTGCAGAAGAAACAGGCTCACCTTGCTTGGATTACAGCATCATCATGGTCCTTTCGGGCAGTTCCTTCTCTATAATTCTTTATACAAATGAGTCTCCGTAAGCATTGGCAGTCTGGCAGCTCCTGTTGAAGGAAATGTTCAGTGAAGAGAGTATCTCTGATCTTAGCTATTGGTGGTAATAAACTGAAATGGAGCTAATCCATCACAGGGCTTTTTTCCCTCATGTTTGTGGTTGCAGCCTACATTTATTGTGACAATTCAAGAGACCTTGAGATAATATACAGCCTGCTTTCTTGTTTCCTATTTTGGCAATTGCCTTTCCCTACTATTCATAAGAAAGTTGTTTATATCTGAGTGTATGAAGAATATGGGATCCACAGAATCTTGAATTTTGTTGTTGTCGATTCTTTAATTTCAATAGGAGAATGATAAATGTATTGGACCATTTCCTCAGATTCAAGTTATAAAAACTACCCATTTATCTAATAAAATATTGTTCTCTGCCCACATTGGCTAGTTCTTAAATGAAGGTCTTTTTCCTTCTAATAATACAACTTGATGAGATTCTAAGAAAAAAACATTTTTAAAACCATTGGAATTGGTTAAAAAAACTGCATTCTTTCTTATTACTCAGACAATATAACTTCATAAAACAAAATTATGTCCAACTTAAATTTTGCTATTTTTGTTGTCTTGAGATCACCACACATAAGATCATTCGATTAAATATTTATTGACTACAGAAATGCCAGATTAATTATATTTAGTTTCTTTTTCCCTCATTGATGCAATAAATGAGCTTAGGATATTAGAATTATTGAATAACAACAGAAATACATTTAATTTCTTACCTTCTTTTAGAAAAAAAATTTGTGTATTTTCATGTACTTTTGATTTTTCATGTACATTTTATGTCAATCAACTTCTCCCAGTAGTGTTTGGATGTTCAAAAATGGAGTTAACTTTGGCCAGTGGGGGCCTTCTTTTTATTGACACCTGTGTCCTTTAAACATGATCCCATTAATCTTTAAAAGTTTCATTGCTTTATGGTACAACAAGATATAATAGACTTACCTTGTACTTTTTGGATCCAGAGACTAAATCAAACATCTTTGATTTCAAAGAACTCTGATTCCTTGTCATGGGAAAATAGGATTAGAGAACAGAATCTATGCACTAGGGTGCATTATATGAGTGCGTTTACTATTAGGACATTTCTATAAACAAAGATACAAAAACATATAATTTTATTTGACGTATTTTCTAAATGCATGCATTCATGTTCCCAACTCAGTTCTAATAGTACTCTATGTGTATAAATGCTTACATATAAATGTTTCTTTTTGGCTTTATGTCAAAAATCTAAATTCCTAAAAATGAATATACTTACTTTTTTAATAAATCAAGAAAACAGTAAATATTATAGGATATTAAATAAAAAAGTATAATTACTAAATAATGTTCAACATTTCCTGGTATTTTCTTTTGATTTATACTGCATTTGAAAAGATCTGTACTCTGATTATTTGTTTTTAATCTGTGTGGGTATGTGCAGAATTAACTGCTGGATAATTTCATCAGTAAATTCAGTTTGATTACACCTTATTCACAATCTATATACTACCTGCCCTTTGGTCACTTAGGAGTCATCTCAGTTTTCAAATTGACTGTCACAGAATCACAGTGCTTGTGTTCAAGTAACCTTTATTCTGCTTAATAATAGCCCCAAAGTACAAAAGTGGTGATGCTGGAAATTTGGGTATGACACAGAGAAGCTGTAATGTTTCTTTTAAGTAAAAATGTAGAAAAAATCATAATAACTTTATGGTTTGTCACTATCTCTGGTTTCAGGCATCTATTAAGGATCTTGGAATGTATCTGCTGATGTTAAAGGGGTACTTTTGTCACAGAGCAGAGGTCCAAGAGGGGGCAATATTTGGCCCACCCAGGGATGCCAAACACTATTACAGAACAACACCCCCCCCACCCCGGGATGGTATACTAATACCTGCTGGGCTCGTCTGTCCGCTGCCAATTGAAAAGACATCTCTCATTGTCAGAGATTTGTGAAAAGGAAAGCAGAGGTTTATTTAAAGCTGTACAGACTTAAAGCAGTGACCCAATGTCCCCATTAAAATATCAAAGTCCTTCGGGATAACCACAGATGCTCACAGCGCTTCCTTCTCCTTCTCCCCCTGCCCTAATTCGGGGTACCGTATCTCAGGAAAAGAAGCACTCTGGCACCGTCAGCTGTGTTGCTGACCAGGCAGGATCTCCAATTAATCCAAAGTCGTGTGGCACCTTCTCACGGTCCACTGGCAATAATTCTTTGTACCCATTTTTCCAGGCTAAGTCTCTCCTGCTTCCCAGGCCACACAGGCCCTCTTCTACCAAAGCTGCAGGGGTCAGCACTCCACCAAAAGCGTGTGTCTTTCTTCTTTATCTGGCCACAGGGATCTCCATTCTGGCAAAGCTGCGTGTTTTTTTTCCCTCTCACCTGGGAAAGAGGGGGTCTGCACTCTGCCTAAAACCACATGGCTCTTCGCTTCACCTGGCCAAGAGGGGACCCTTACTCTGCTGAAACCGTATGGCTCTCTCTCACTGGCTGCCAAGTCTGTGTTTAAATCTCCAGGCCAGTCCTCCCCCGCAGCCCCATTTCCGACTCCTCCCACGATCAGTTACACTTGCCAGGACTCCCGTATCTATACAAGTTTACTGGGCTGCCTAGTGAGCCTGGGCAGGTGTGGCCCATGACATGGAGCCAATCAACTCCAAGCTCACATGCAGGTGCTGTGACTCAGGGGACCAGCCCCCAGTTACATCCGGGGTAGAAGCCACTCCCTTCTCCTTGGCTCAAAGCATAGCCACAGCTATTTTAACATATCTATGAAACCAGTTAAAGGTTATAGATACATTAAATGACTTTTCCAGAGGTTAGCTGCGAAACTGTTGCTCTGCAAAACAGCTCTCTACGGCCCTGCTCCATTTGTCCCTTCCCCCTGGAGGGGGGCGCATCTTAATATTTCCCGGACACCCTGAGCGCTGGACTCCATCCCAAATCTTTTTCTGGGGCCCCTCTTCTTGGCTGCACCCTGTTACACTTTTGTAATTAGAAATTTTGTTCATGATAGGCCTTTCATGGTAAGAATTTGATTAGAATGAATGAGAATGGTATGACATTTCAAGAGTGGGAAAAATGGTGGGACAAGAATTTGAAGTGAGTAACTCAAAGACTTCTATGGTACAACTCTTTTGATGTGTTCCATTGAAGAGGTGATGGGTCTTTCAGATCTTGTAATGAACAACCAATGTAGGAGACCGTTCTGCGTAGCGTGGGCCCAGCTACCACTCAGAGATCAGAGGACCCACGCCCACGCATAGGTTCTCTCGTGGGGAATCCTGCAATGTGCCTAGGTCTCTTTGAGTCTTGCTTTTTGCTGGGAACTCCCTCACCCGGATTTGTGGCAAACGTTTACTGCAAAGTAACTTCCTATAAGCCCTGCTAAACCTTCCAAGGATGAGTGTAACCGGTTCAACCACTTTTGCCTTTTCATTTGCAAATATCCCTCTTCTATGATGTAATTACTGGCATCCTCTCCTTTGTTTTCTGTAAAAGGTAACCACCTAAAGCAACCTGCGCATAGTAAATGAGGGCCACAATGCAATGTGCCAAGAAACCCAATAAAGGGCAGTGTGGCAAGGGCCTTGGCTTTTGGACACTGGGGGCTGGTGACCACATTAAACCAAGCCATTTGCCTGGATAGAGGAGTCCTGAAAAAGCAAAAGCATGTTAATGAAAAGAACTCAATCACAACTCATGTTACTGTAGAAGACAGGGGGTTCTGTGCATCCTCAGTGGCCAGGCTTGTTGTGGGGCTGCATGGTTCTGGTTCTCAAAACATTTTTGTTGTAGCACAAAAGCAGTCACAGGCACTATATTACCAAGTGAGAGAAAAATGTGTGCTGTTAATACTGAAATTTGAATTTCATAGCCAAATAATTTTAAGTCACAAATATTATTCTTCCTTTGATCATTTTGAAAAATTTAAAAACTTAATAACCATTCTTAGCTTGTAGGCTGCACAGTAGATGACTGGATAGAGGGCCATAGGTTGACAAAACCTGACTGAGAGGGTCATAGATATGATATATATGGAGTAGAATAGTTAAAGCTATTTTTTTTCAAGTTCAGTTCTGACATAAAATTCTGATTTGGAGGGAGGAGACGTTTCACCTTTCAGCTAATGGGGAAGAAAGTTTCCATCTTTCCAGAGAGAGCTTTTAATCTGTCCAGTCAGTTCCACTCACTATGAACGTAAGACCACTGACAGATTATTGCCCAGTTTGGTCATCTTCAACCACATAGTATAAATTTGCGCATGTAAGTCTAGGGTTCTGGTGCTAAAGTCCTAAGGGAGTTATTTACTTTACAAACTGGTATAAATCCTGAGACCAGGGGCATCACTGATATTTGTGTGGCAGGGACGAGAACAGAAATATAGAACTCTGGCCTGCAACACACTCTTCTGAACCCCGGCCGTGTTCTGTACGGAGGACTGTGTACATCATTATATAGTCAGTAAAATAGTGTAGAGAATAACTCTGAAGTTCCATAAACCCAACCCACTCACAGACCTGGTGAACAGCCAGCCTCCCCTTGGCCAAACTGCAAGCCTACATCGTGTGTTCTCTGCCTAAGAGTACAGAACCAGAGAGATTCATGAAAGACCGTGAATGTAGCCTATTACTGCCTGGCAGGGGATTCTGTGGTCCCGACCTCAGAATGTGATCCAGAAGTAGCGTGCATTATGGATGATTCAGTCCCCTTACATACAGAACCCAGTTTACATGATCTGTCCTTTTGTCATGTAAACTTTTTGCCTGGAGGGCTAAACTTTTACACTCTCAAGTGTGGGCCCGGGGAAGGGGACAGTGATTTAAGCAGGGATAGTGATTACTGGCTGACAATATACCAGGTGGTCCCATTTTGCTGTGAGGCAAATTACACCTAGCTTGCCTTCACGACAAGGTGTAACTTTTGAGCCTTGTTACACCTCTATGAAATGGTGCAGTCCACACCATAAATAGAACTTCAGCATTTCTTCCCACTCCAACATCTGCATTTAAATTTGAGGGCCAAGAGTTCAGGTATTGATAAATGTTACTGGGGTTTGAATACACAGTTACCATTTATTTAAAACCATTATTTTTTTGCAAAGGAATTTCCGTTCACCTTTTCTTTTAAGGTATGCATTTAATAGAATATACGTTGTAATCTATTCAAAAATATAGGTCTATTTCAGAGTGATTTTAAAGTCTTGGTTTTCCAAAATATCAAGTTTATCAGATAGCAAAAAGGGGAATTCTCAATTTCCTTTTCAAACCACTTTTGATATCTGTGAAATAAAATATATACACTCGTTCCTTTGTTGTGCATTCTTACTTTGCTTTTTCTCTTTCCCATCTGATTTTCAAGTAACGAGATACTGTTTTGGAGGCAACATAATAATAGCTCTAACTCAACATTTTTATTCTTGTTTGGCAGAAGATAATTTTTAATATTGATTATATTTATAAATAATTTAATACAATAACATTTCCTACTTCCACGTCTGCTTTTAGTTTAATAATATTTATCTTCAGTGTTTTCACCCTAGTCAAGTCTTCCTGCTAGAGGAAATTAGATTGCAGTGCAATTTTTTATAAGAGTAAATTGGCTTTTTGTAACTTACAGTTTGCAAGGATTAATGCTTTATTTTTGTCATAAAGATTGAAATTCTAAGTTTGTCTGGTTTGTTTAGCAAAGGTAATTATACCAAATATATTGCTTAGAAAAAATAGCTTTGCAATAACTCTCAGTTACCGTATTTTTATGACTCTATTGCACAGCAAGAAACTTTTTTTTTCTTTTAGGGTCTATAGTGGCTATGAATAAGCATGTGTATCTCACTGTTACAAAGAATTCATATTAGTGTGCATTAATAATAAACACGTGCTCTATAAAACAGCCAGAAAGATCCAGCTATATGTAGATACCTTGCATGGCAAGGTATATATTTCTGTTTGCAGAAATATCTATATGTCTGTTTGCAGACACCCTGTATTCATACTCTACGCATATTTTAAAAACTAAACAAAAGGCCAGCGGACTTGAAGTCCAAGAGCAAATGTGTAAGGTTTTTCATTTGAAATCAGTTTTAAATTATAGATATAAAATTTAAAACAAAGTAAACCATATAGTTTTAAGAGAGAATATTTTTATTGATGTATTTATTATATTTATTGAATTTATTGGGGTATCTTTGGTTAATAAAATTACATAGTTTTCAAAATTATAATTCTATAATACATCATCTGTTTAGTGTATTGTGTTTACCACAGCAGGTTACCAAGTCTCCTGTCCTCGTCATTTATCCCAACTACACTCTCTTCTACACGTCCTTTTTCCCTTTGTCACTGGTAACCACCCTATGGTTGTCTGTGTCTGAGAGGGTTCTCTGTGTTTGTTTTTTGTTTAATCCCTTCACCTTTTCCACTCAGTCCCATGGTCCCCTCCCTTTGGTAGATATCAGTCTGTTCTCTCTCCACGAGTCTGTTTCTGAAATCATTGGTTACACTGACAACTTAATAACAGCACTCACAATAACAAGAAAAGGAAGACTTCAGTTTTAGAAAAACTTGAATTCATCTATTCTGCATTCCTATATTACCTGAAAAATTAAGTACTTTGTGAAAATTAATTTACTATAAGATATTCTAAACAAGATACTTTATTAGTGAATTGACTCTGTGTGGCTTGTAATTAGGAGGATTTAAATACATAATTGTGGTTCATTCTTTAATCATATTTAGATCCCTTTTTAATATTTGAGTAAAGTTTGTTCAATCAGTTCCTATTGTGTTATTTTTTAAACTATGAACAACACAATTTTGGATTCACCCTGCCTTACCATTTCTATCTATCGCATTCTTTATGCTCTGACACCATAACAAATCCTCACCTTCTGTTTGGCTCCTGCCTGTGGACCAGCGCCCTCACTGTCTCCTTTGCCCGGACTGCTCATTGCTTTCTCATACTCATTCCCTGTTTATATGTCACATTTTCTGCTCCCAAGTTACTTTGGTACATGTTTTCATTGTATCAGATAGTATATTAAAATAAGCTGCTATTTGAAGGTGACCGGATGTTTATTTCAGTGATTTTTGGTTGTGGATAGAGGGCCAATGGCTAGAGAAATCCTGGTGATGCCAAAGGTTATGGTTATGCTAACAAAAATATCAATTTATTTTTCCAAACCCTGACTTCCAAATGTGGCAGCGAATTGCCAGCCACCAGAGAAAGAAAGCAAGGGGTGAAAAGAGCCATATAAGAATTTCCAAGATATGTTTCAATAATAACCTAAAAACATTCTATTTTACTGAGGCTCTTTTATCTAAACCAAAATTCCTTTAATAGCTAGTTTTAAACCATTATTTGCTAGCACAGTGCAAGTTGAATTACAATATTGAAAAACAATATTTAATAGAATAAATTGCATATTAAAACTTACATAACCAAAAGAGCCAATACGATGTTTCCAAGATATAATCGTGAAGCCAACATTTGCCAGCATGTGAGTTTGAAGATAAGCATTTCAGAAATAACACTATAGTGACAAAGGAAGTAGAGGAGAGCATCAGGCCTGGAACTGACTACTCTCTGAAACTTCTACCATTGAATAGTAACTCTAACATCACCTAGGCCGTGTGTCTTTGCCCAATCTTGTTTTAACACAGTGCAGAGGAAAAGAAACACTGGATATGATGCAGCCGTGGAAAATGAGGCATGTACTCCAATCGCTCCTTGTATTTATTTGCTCTAATTTAATTCAGTTGCTTGTTTATTTGTACAAGATAAGTAAATCATATTGTAAAACAATTTAAAAATTTTTTAATTTGCAGTGATGCCTATTGAGGATTCAGATTAGGTGGAAAAATAACTAGTAAGATTTTCTTGTAGATAATCCTCTTTATTCAAGTTTTAAAAAAGTAAACAAATATTTTCATGATGCAATTATTGATATACTTTTTAGAATGAAGCATTAAACAAAATGAAATGAATCACACAAAATGAAATCAGTATGTCCAATACTAATGGAAAGAAATAGCTTTCTTTACAATAGTCAATGCAAACAGAAATGTAGTGATTGAAGATAGAGTTGGATGCAAGAATGGAGACTAAAACACCCTTTAAAAATTAGACTTAAGGACATCATATATGCATTGTTAAGTAAGAAACTAAAGTTCATTCTTAAAGATCCAAAAAATGAAAAAATGAAGTTGAGACCAATTGATGAGTTTAGAGTCAGCGAGTGAATGTAATGCTTATCTCCCTTGGTAAGCCCGCAGCTCATTCACCGCACTGAGAACTTCACTGGACTTACTGCACCAAGAACGCTGTACCAAATATTGAACACTAAACAGTGCCACACTTTACCCCCCAAATTCATAGGTGAAGCCTAATTTCCAGTGTGCCTATATTTGTCATGCTGCCTTTAATAATGCCTTTCTTTAAAGAAAGTAACTAAGGTCAAATGTGGCGATAAGGGGAGGCAGGAGGAGCAGTCTTCCCCTTAAGGAAAGAGAGAGACACCGGAGATGAGAATAGGTAGAGGAAAGTCTATGTGGAAACACAGGGAGAAAGTTGCCATCTGCAAGCCAAGGAGAGAGGTCTCACCAGAAACCAGTTCTGCCAGCATCCTGACGTTGGACTTCCAGCCTTGAGAACTGAGAGCAAATATACACATATTTACGTTAAATTATTCAGTCTGTAGTATTCCCTTATGGCAGCTCAAGCAAACTAATATCCCAAGCAACGTTGGATCATTGATCTGCATACTCTGCTCCTTGGGAAATTAGGTATTAATTTCAAATAGCTCCTTGAATCTGTAGACTGTTCACTTCCTTCTTCTTCTTCTTCTTCTTCTTCTTCTTCTTCTTCTTCTTCTTCAGATAGATAGATGATATATAGATACAGATTAGACATCAACATAGATATAGATACATGGAGATATATATATCTCCCAGTATATACAGCTCTGTGTTAAGCATATTCTTTACTTTTACAAAATACATTATAACTACATTTCATATTTATCCATCGAAGTTATTTTTGTCTTATGTTTTGAAAATAATGACAGATATTTAAAATAATTTCCTGTTCTTCAACATCGCTTTAGTCAATACATATTATTTATACTAAGTAGATAAGTTTTTTAAAGAACTAAAGAAATTTTGAAAGGCCACAGCATGTATTGTGTTCATTTTTTATTATTTAAATATTAGAGAGCATATTTAAATTAACTTGGTAAAAATTCTCACCTAAATAAAATGTAGAAAATCAGTTTGATTTTACTTTAATTCAAATGTTGTTTCTACTGTGGTTACAAGTAAAAAAAAATGTCTTTTGCAGCTATTAAACTTTGCCTTTTATAAGGACAGAGAGAAATTAAGATTATTTTGCCAGTGATTTTCCATAAGCTTCTTGCTTTCATTGATAATGGCTAATTTAATGAGGTTTATTTAGTATTAAATAGAGAATGAGCAATGCTGAATCCCAAGTCATATAACTGCTGGGAGGATATTTCCTTAATATTAATTTATCAACATAAGTTTATATAGTTATTTGACTTCAGTGTCCAATTGCCTCTTCTCCAGAACATTGAAATGAATGTGGGTCTTTCTCTTTTCAGTTCACTCACTGGGTCCTGGGTCAAAGTCGATGAATTAATCCTCCTGTGTCTGGAACTTACAGCCCAAGAAACTCCTAGAAAATGTTTTCTGTCACTGAAGACATAGTGACAACTGTAAGATTTTCTCCAAGCTACCCGCCCCCCCCACCAAATAAAATTTTTCCAAGAGTGTAGTTTCTCTGTAGGGATCATATGTCTGTTATGTTCTTTTAAAAATTCAGCATATCATTAACTCTCTATTGTAACTGGCCTTATTATTGCTGATCCTTTTAGAAAGTAGTCAAAGGAACTTGGAATGATAATATTCTTTTCAAATAAAGTACCTTAGAAAGTTATTTAAAAAATTAGTATGCGTCTTTAAATGAGTGCGTACATTGGTGCAGCTAAATTGCAAATTAAACTGAGCTGCCGGAAGTCAAACTATAACTTGTAAAAAACAGGTATTTTGATTTGAACTTAAAAAACATAAGTAAATGTAAAAAGCACAAAACCCACAAAAGTTCAACATTAAATATAGTTAAATATTTGTGACAAGGATGTTTACTAAAATTAGTCTGCAAATAAACTTTGTAGTCTAATAGTCCTATAGAGATTGAATCCTCTGTAACCTCCTATGCAGCATAAGAATAATATATGAAGAATGCAGAGCTGAATATACAGAAGTTATAAATTTGGATACTCTTCTGAGGAAGTGGTAAACTACTTTTCAACACCTCGATGCATGAGGGTTATGTGAGAACACCCGATGCAATATGATTTCACCTCTTCCTTCGCTCTGTCACATTGTTGCTCCATCTGTTAACAATGGCTGACTACCTCTTATTTATTCCTTGGAAGTAGCTAGGCAATCACCTCTTCTAAACATAGTTCACTCTTGAACAGTACACGTTTGAAATGTGCAGCTAGATTTACATGTGAATTTTTTTTCAGTACACACCCAGACCATTTTCAGTCGATGACTGGGGATCCATTGATGCAGAAGACCGACTGAATCTATGCACTGGTTTTTGCCAGTTTATACTGCTGACTTCAGCATTTGTTGATTTTGGTGTGTGTAGTGTTCCCTGAAACCACGCCCTGCAGACACGGAGGGACAACTAAGTTTTGGGGAATTAAAAGCTTTACAGGGATATTGGCTGCCCATGGGTCTTATCCATTAGCTCCCACGTTGTTCAAGGTCAACTGTAGTCTTCAGTGACTCTCTAGCTTCTTCTCCCTAATTTTTATATCCCTGATACAACTTCACTCAAGTATCCAGTATTTGCCAATTCATAGGCAAATTCACAACAAATTTACAATGTAAATATGCATTTTTATATTAATATTACAACTTTTTACTATCACTATTTCTTGTGTCTCCTACCCCAAGTCAGAACAAGCATATTTCTTCTAAGGTTGGCAATGACCTACATGTTACCAACTTCAGATAATGCACTTGGGTAATAAACTTCCTCTGACATTTGGAAGCAAATGACATAGTTAATGCTTCTTAACATCTTAAACCCTTTTTATCTTGTAGTTTCTGGGACACTGAATATTCCAGTCTTTCCCTCTGACAAGCTGAGATTTTCTTCGTTGAACATATACAGGAATAGCTCTCACTTCTCTTCTTTCTCTCATCCTCTCCTTCCCTTGGTGATCTAATTTATTTTGTTTGCTTTAAGTGTGATTTAAATGTTGACTCACAAATATATGCCTCATGTACAATTTCTCTGCAAGATTTATCTAACTGCTTTCTTCTCCACTTTACCCTTAATCTCTTCCTGTCAATTCTCCATGGGGGAACAAGCTTAATTGTTTATAAGGTATTCATCACATAGCTGGAGTCCTTTAAAGTCTTCAATAACTTCTCACTGCAACACAAGTAAAACACAGTTTTGAACATGGCCTTTGTAGACCTGCCCTCGCCCTTGCTTTTCTCAGTAAATTCATTCCTACCAGCCCCTCTCGCCACCAGGTCTATCCACCTTTCTTTTAATTCTTTGAAGATAATCAGTTCTTTTCAGGTCAGATTTTTCTTATATACTATTCCTTCTGCTTTAATTTTTTCCTCCTTACTCTTTCATATAGTATAAAAGTCAATTTTTAAGTTAAGCGGCTCCTCAGTTCTTTTAAGCAGATCTTCTGTTCACAAACTGTTCACTACCTGTATACTATACATCACAACGTTTAAATGTGTAAAATTGTATTTATTCATTCAGATGTTAGTTAGTTCTTGGTTTTCTCATTAGTCTCTTATCTACATTTTAGAAAAGTGCACACTGTATGTTTATTCCCAAGTGTTTGTCACTGTGCTGATATATAATGGGCACCAAGTCAGGGCTAGTGCAATGAGGAAATTAGATAAGGGACATAACCTAACAGGGCTAAAATTGAAGAGTGTAAAACAAACTTCTCTGGCTGGCCAACAATATGGCACTGTGCTGCCTCATGTTATTAGTGAGTTCAACCAATGTCACCACTATGAGACCTGAGAGAGGGATTAGACATCTAAAAGAAGGCTGAATCGCATCATACTTCTGTGACTGATGTAGTCTCAAATGTTTATCAAGCCTCTAGTCTTATGCACCAGAGATAAAACTACAAATAGAACAAAGGTCCTGGCCTCACTTTAATACCAAGCACACTAACAAAAAGTAAACACTTATTTAATTAGTGCATTATAACGATTGTATAGAAAACATTTTTGTGAGCCCAGTGAGAATCACCTAAGTTTGTTTGACTAATATTCTTGTCCATGAAAGGATCCAGTGAAGGATGTTCAAAAGAAACAGTAGGTGTATCTGATAGGCAAGAGTTTTTATAAAGAAGTCGTGGCTGGTGTAGCTCAGTGGATTGAGCGCGGGCCTGCAAACCAAACAACCGCGGTTCGATTCCCAGTCACGGCACAAGCCTGGGTTGCAGGCCAGTTCCCAGCAGGGGACACACCAGAGGCAACCATACATTGATATTTCTCTCCCTCTCTCCTTCCCTTCCCCTCTAAAGATAAATAAATAAAATCTTTAAAAAAAGAGTTTTTATAAAGAAGAAAAAAATACAGACAGGCCAGGAAATATGAGAAATCATGAACTGTGAGAACAGAGTAATTTTATTGTGGTTTTGGTGAAATGTAGCCTTTGTGCATTTGAGTATCATGGGGGTGCACTCGTGTGTGTGCGTTGAAGTGGTAGTTGGTGGTGACAAGAGCGTAACCTGGGGATCCTGAATGGTTTGTGAGCCTTGTTAAAGACCTTGGACTTTGTTCTATAGACAATGCAAGACATACAGGTTATGTAAACCTGCTTAGCTCAGTGTGGTTTAACCATTAAAAACAAACAAGTAAATAAATAAAAAGTAATATTATGCATAGTTTTTCAGATATAGAAAAAATGCCAGAGAGAGAGAGTGTTAGTTAAGAAAAAACTCATTAGGTAGAAATAAATGTTCCCATTTGTTCGAGCAAGATTCATGCACTAACTTATCTGGAATTCTCCCAAAAGCAGAGGCTGAATCAGAAGCTGGTAGACTAGCTTATTAAGAATGCTATTCTATATAGTAAGAATAAGAAGCTAGGGAACCGAAACATACCATGAAGAAAATCATTGAGCCTGTTGCCTGCATGTGCTCAGTGCACAATGGAAGGTGTGGGAGGCATTCTGAATCTCAAAACGATTTGCCCAAGGGATAATAAGCGGAAATTTTTCCCATTGGCTTCTGTCCCCCATTAGTGAAGGGTGGTCCCTCGGGTGGTGACACTACAGGACTCCTGCAAATGTTCCATATGGTGGTACCAGAGGAACTGCTCAGGAGAGGAGGTGCGAGGCCATGCACTGGAAGAGGTAAAATCAAGTCTCAGCCGCTTGCAAACGGTCAAAGCTGCTGAGCGCTGAGTTCTAGAGCAGCAACCAACACGGGTATCCTGTTCTCCCACTGACCGATAGTCATCTTAAAAGATAATTTAAAATGCCCTCCTTATTTCCGTAGTAGCAGGATGTCTGCTGGAAGTTTGACAAATCCAGTAGCTTTGTGACTGAATATTTCACTTGTTTGCCAATTGCTGACACAGCCGCACATACCCTCACATTCTGTTTTGTAAGCAGACTCTGTCACAGCACTTGGACCCTTGCTGGGAAGGTGAACGTCATGTTCATCCCATCTGGGGACTAACCTTCACCTCACCAGGGGATTTGGTGGAAAAACACGGGTGTCTTGAAGTGCATTTCTGGTGCCGACTTCACCTCGACAGAAGATCTTTCTGCCAACACTGGAGTGATTGGTTTCTCTCCTCTTTCCTCTAATGCATTTTCATTTTCACCTTTTTGTAAGAACAATCAACATATCTGCCAGTCAGTGTTTAGGAAAATGTTTGTCAAGGTCTCTAAAGTTATTACTTTTTTTTTTTTTTTGCTTTTCATTTCAAAGAAGAAGGACTTTTTGGGAATATGAAAAAGAGAGATTTGTGAGGAGTAATTCTTCTGAGAGCTGATGAGGCTAATCTTCCTTGAATGATCATGACTCCTTATAACAAGGACTAAAACCGTTCTCTCTTCAAATGGATTTTTTTTTTATTGAAATGGCCTATTTGGTGGGATGGCAATTTACATGCTAGTAACTTCCTTGATTGTCAAGCTTATAGTGAACCCCATTTATCCTTGAATCATTTCTTCATGAATGACAGAGAAAGAAACTACAGTACAGAAAATTTTGTAAAAGTACATTTTTTTTCATTGTTTACTTACAGATTGAAAAGAAAATTGAGCCATACCTGTCCTGATGATGTATTTTTATTTTCAGTATCCATAACGGAATATCTACAATGTTGTTAGCACCACAGAAAATGAACTAGCAATAGGGAGAACAAATACTAGCTGCCATTTGATTGCTATCTAAAAAACCACGCCAAATCAAAGGGTGGCTGACAGAATACATCTTACTTTAAGGCTGTTTCACTTGTTAAAGAACTCATAAAATTGGTTACTTACAATGCATTGAATGCTGCATTGCTCACATCGTCTGAGACACTGTGCAAAAAGACAGCAAGTACGTGTTACACTTGACTGTCTGCGTGTGCTATTTATGCCTTTTAATGCAATAGATGTAATGCGGCACAAGTTCAGTTATTTCTGGAGCGCAAGGCGTATTCAGTATAACCCACTATCATTTTTTTCCTCCCTCCTTTTTCCTACTTCTCAGAAAGGATCAAAAGCACAACACGTGTATTGAAAAAGGAGCTTTTTAAATGTTTCACCTTAAAACCCGGTTACTCGGGGTAACCTCGGATTCCACTTCAGTGGATAACCTCTGATTTCACTTCACTGCCATGCCAGCAAAACTGAGTCTTTTATATTCTTCAAAGGAACTCTAACAGCCCTGTTTTTAATTTTCATTCTGTGCACTTGGACTTAAAAACGAAAAACAAAAATCATCTAATACAAGCCCATACTAGAGATGATAAGAACAGTGAATACGTTTAATGCTATATTTTGAAAAAATAAAAGGGATACTATTGTTTTCTCTTAAGTAGAAATAACCATTTTATACATAAATTCAAATTTAAAAACATTATATCTTCATAGGAACTATTCATGAAATTTTTACAAATTGACTATTGAGTAGATAAGGGCACTAGGTCTATGCACCCATCAGCACAATTTACACACTCAAGCCACATCAAGGGAAGTAACTGTGCCTGCTCGATACCATTGAGCCAATTACTCAGGTTCTCTTCCTCCTCCATCAGTCAGTGTTCTTCAGAGCCAAGTAAGGAGAGTGTTTATACTAGTTCTCTGTTATTGTAAAGAAATGGGTGGTGTATAAGCATCTCTCAATGAAGTGCCTGCATGAACATGATTTGCTTTATTTTGGTCATCAACCCAACTTAATTAAGTAATTTAGGTACCAAAATAGATTCTTAGACATGAGTTACTCATTCTACAAGTATATGGACTGATCAAAATGTTCTTTGTGAATTTTGCGTTTTTAAATGTTCAGCATCATACTACTAATACACGTTCAAATAACATTTTTGAATTTTCCCTGTCAAAACTAGATTAAGTAGACAATTATAAAACATTAAGAATACAAACTGTAGGTCTCTGCCAATGTATCACCTCTCCAAGCCCAATCATGAAAATGAGTAATTCTGTGCATCTACCTCTTACATTTATGGAGAAATCTTTGGATTGATAAATCCCAGTTAAGATTTTGAATCTCCAATTTGCCAGATAAATTTTCTTGAGCAGACTACTCAAGCTTTCCGAACCTTTTCCTTCACTTGTAAAATTGACTTACAGGAGTATGTGTCTGACACTACCTTCGCAGACTAGAGTCATGTCCAAGAACGTATTTAATGCCCTTGGCATCTATCTTTCTTTTTAGTAAGTGGCTAATAACTGAAGATACTATTAATACTTTTACCCGCTGTTTAACTTGTGTAGTCATAGCTTTAAGATGTTGTCCTTTTCACTTGCAGTATGTTTACTGTCTTTCAGTCTCCCATTTTGAACATTTCTATGTCATTTTTTGAGATAGTTGTAATTTGAGTGGGAAAACCACGTACATTTTCACAGTGGTTATTTGATGGTGGTGTTTAAATGAGCTGTCTGTTGCCTGCTAGTGGGGTAATATCCACGGCTATTCTCACGTCCTTTCTATGATGTTTCTCCCTTTGTAGCGTGGGACACTGTGTGAGGCTGTTCCACTTCAGTGAACCACACAGGCACCCACTCAGGGCGACAAGACGCCTTTTTTCTTCTGCTTCTTTACAACTGACGACTACTCTGAAGCATCATTTTTTATGCCAACAGAGATCTGGATTTTAGAACTCAAGTTTTGAACATTTTATCTGAAATCGTAATATTAAGGATAGTTTTGGTATGAGTTAGAGAAGTTTCCGCAGGAGGTCTCTCATCTCTGTGGGGGTAATTTACGAGTCTCAGTGTTGAGCAACTGGTTCAGATTTCCAGATATTTTCAAGCACTCAAAACATTTAAACACTGTCATAGGCTTTAATTTAGATTAAAAGTTAAAAAGCTAACACCGTTAATATAGCCCAAATGTTTTGAGTAGGGTTGCTATTTCAATATATTCTGGGACTGGAAATAAAATACTTTCTTTCCTAGCAAAGCAGAATTGAGGCACTGTAAAAACATACCTTTATAACATTTCAGAGTTGAATATTTCTGTTGGGATATAGTAAAAACAGGTTGTAGGTTAAAGGCTTAAATTTATGCAGAGGCAGCAATGATAGATAAACCTGAGCATTAATACTGACTCTGTTACTAATGCTGTTCCAAAAACTGTAACATGGAAAAGCACTGTCTGCCTCTTTGTTTATTGTCAAAGTTAATGAGATAACATATGAACACCTGCATAAAAGCAATAAGCAGAATATATTTTTGTTTTTAATATTTGAATAATTTTAGCTGCAAATTTATAAAGAGTGGCAAAATATACTTATGATTAAGTTGTTTTATGTATTAAACTCTTTGTTTTTTCTTTCTTTAAAATGTATTGCTAAGCTTACCAAGGAATGTTAGTTAACTTACTTTGTATTAATTTATGCTTTTTAGGTATCTTCCTTTTCACAATCTGTATGTTTTTAATTCTATGCTAAAAATAAAGCAAATACTTAGTGGTCAAGTTAAAATTAATCACTTTTATGAGTATATTTTATGAACTTTTAGCCCTCAATCATTTTGAATCCTAATTCAGATTGATAACTGTCCTTATAAAATCTTCAGAGAGATTCTTAAAATCCACAAATTCCATGCTTAAAAATTTTATGAGATGTCCCATAAGGAATACTTAAAACATATCAAAAATCTGCTTTATAATTTTAGGACTATGCAGTTGAACTAAACAACTTTTCTGAAGGAACACAATTATACTTTGCAGAGAAAAAGAGGTATTGGAAAATGCAGAAAGAAATAAGAATTTTGGTGGATATTTCAAGAAAAATACAATGAGAATAAAGAGAAAAGAGATGGGTTATTTTCACCAAGAAAAGTGGCATATGAGAATTCAATCATGATGGAAAAAACTCCAAAATATCAATGGCAAAACATTAAACAGGAAAACAGCCTGGGTGGAATGGACGGGGAAATCTGGTTAGGTCAAGAGTTTGCTCCTTTGTACTGCTGTTGTTGTTCCTACTTATCGGAGGGGGCTTATAATAAAAGCTTAAAATGATCTTACAGACTGTAGATTACATTTAAAAAATCATTTTTACGTGTCAATAAAATTGATACTGATGCTGTTATGTTTTACGAAGTCAAATAAAACAAGAATGAGTAACATAGGTATGAAAAGAAGTAAAGAAAATAAACGAAGGCACTGATTAATAAGCAATAAATTATTCTTCAGCAAAATAAATACTGATAGAAGAAGGACGAATGCTATTTGTGTCCCGAGAACTAGGGCAACTAGTCACGACAAGATCTCATCCTACAGAAAGCGATTTTATCATTCTGTGTGGTTTGTTCCACTCGTTTTGGTCTCCTTCCAAGGTAAGTTGTACTTGACACCGCTGAAGGTGCTTAATCCATAAGTACCCATCACGTCTATGTGTCCACCTAAGACCACAATCCTCAGGAACATGTACTTCATCTTCGGGATGTACAACGTGCTGTTTCATATCTGTGCCTCTGTGACGCCACGGCACCCCGTCTGCTCGAGGACTGGCAGGGCCCTTGGCCGCAGCCGCACTGGCCGGAGCTGCCAGGTAATACCGAGTTTGAGGAAAGCGTCTTGCAGAATTTTTCTTATGACATCTGTGAAGTTGGAAGTGCAAGGAAACCTCTTCTTCTCACAGACTTGTCACATTGGCTCCATATGCCTCTGTACATTTAGTGGCACCTGTTTGTGTTGGGGTGCCAAAAGGTTTATAAAAATTCAAAAAAAGGAAAAAGCTGATTTTTTCTTTCTTATGTCCCCGTCTACATAGCCAGATATACTGATCAGTGATATAGTCATGTGGTGAATGAAATAGTTCACATAGATTCTATACTTTCTGAATCGTGTATTTTATTTCAGACAAATCAGTACTTACCCAATTGTTAAAATAAAATATTTTAGGTAATCAACTATGTTTATGGGTATGTGTATGGCTCTCAAAATTTTTCCCTTATATACACTAACCAATGACAAAAGATATAAGCGTGGTCAAAAAAGCCTGAGCTACACACATATTCTCAATTTCAAGAATATGCTCTCAGACTAAATTTAAAAGATTGAGTAAATGTGAATGAATTGTGAAGTTTAATCTAAAAATGCCTCTTACTTAAGCATTGTTTAGCTGCATTTTCTAGCTTGTCAACATTATAAATATTTAAGCAAATAAATAATTATATAGTAAGTTTCTAATAGAAACAATATCTGTCTTGCTAAAATCTATTAATTAAAATAAATACAATATGTACATTTTGGAGTATGTGTACAATGTTTCAAAACTTTAAGAATGAGCTTCTATTAATTTCGCAGCCTAGAAATTGTTAACAACTTGGAATAAACTGCCAAAGAAAAAGTTAGCATTTTTTAAGATCACAGTGTGGATTATCGGTTGTTTACAACCTTGATGCTCAGGAATTATTTGCAAGGACCCTGTGTAAATGATTGCTTGTGTTTAATCAAATATTAATAGGGCAAATTTATTTTTTAAAGATTTCATTTTATTTATTCTTGGAGGGGAAAGGAAGGAGAGAGGGGGAGAAATATCAATGTATGGTTACCTCTCATGTGTTCCCTGCCAGAACTGGCCTGCAACCCAGGCATGTGCCCTGACTGGGAATCGAACCTCGGTTGTTTGGTTTACAGGCCCGCACTCAATCCACTAAGCTACACCAGCCAGGGCTTAATGGGGTAAATTTCATTCAATGTTATTAATTGCAGAGAATCTTCAAATCATGCTAAAACTCAAAGGTAAATGTATGCTTCATTCCATAATTCCTTAAGTAATTCCTGAGTACTTTATTCCCCACTCTGTGCTAGGTCCTAGGAATAAAAAGATGACAACAATAAAATCCTTATCCTTAAGGACCTCTGGCTTGGTAGGCATGGCGAATTTATTCACAAATATTTATTTATAATGTACACACGTGTTAGGGATAGTGAATTTATCCTGCAAAGAAGTAGGATGGCACAAATGTAAGTTAGCTGAAATCTTAGACAATATCTGTGTTTTAAGAAGATAGAGTTAGTGAGTGTGTGGATGATGACTGGAGTTATTCAATTCCTGGGTAACCGATCCTGAGGACTCAATGTATGACAGCGCCTTCTTTTTGTAAAAAGGTTTTTATTTATTTATTTTTAGAGGGGAAGGTAAGGAGAAAAGGACAGAAATATCGATGTATGGTTGCTTCTTGTGGGTCCCCTGCTGAGAACCGGCCTGCAACCCAGGCATGTGCCCTGACTGGGAATCGAACCGTGATCGTGTGGTTCGCAGGCCCGCGCTCCATCCACTGAGCTACACCAGCCAGGGCTGACAGCTCCTTCTTGTTGCATAGAGTGTATTTTAGGGGAAAAGGGAATGGACTCACATGAACAAGTATAAAAGACACATGGACAATAACTAAGGGTGGGGGGTGGAAAGGGGAGGGAGGCGGGGAGCATGGGGTGGGGGGAGGGCAGGGTTGGGAATATAAGACAGAAACCTGTACTTGAACAAGAATTAAATAAAAATTATATTTAAAAAAAAAACAAAAAAAACAACTTGTGATGGTTTGGAAATTTCTATATATTAGGAATTTTATATTGCCTTTTGGGTGAGTAAAACCTTGTGGTGAAAGTTTCACTGGCAAATAATGGTTTCTTAATTATTAAGTGACAAGAGAGAAAGAAATGGATATTTGATTGAAATACAAGTTTCAGAGTTGTAAAAGAAGTTAGATATCATATAATCCGATATCTTTATTTTGTAGGTGATGAGCAGAGGCCCAGAAAGGTGAAAAGAAATGCATTTGACAAGGGACCTAAGTGATAACTCAGACATGGTTTAAATCCGGGTGGAGGGACGACTTCCCACAAGCCACCCAGTGACGCAATCTAGTCATATACACACAGTCTGTGATCAGGGGAGAAAAGCAGTTATAACACTTTTTAGGGACTTCAATTAAAAATAGGGGACTTTATGCCATTGTTGTAATTGTACTACAGATATGTAGTCAAGTAAGAATTAACAACATTTTTGAAGACTTTGGGTGCAAACATACATAAAGTACACCCAAATAAGAACTTATGCTAAGTGAAATAAGCCAGGTGGTAAAAGACAAATACCATATGATCTTACCTTTCAGTGGAACCTAATTAACAAAACGAACTAGCAAGCAAAATATAACTAGAGACACTGAAATTAAGGGCAGACTGACGGTAACCAGGGGGGAAATGGGAAGGGAAAATGGGGGGAAATGGAAAAGGGTTTTCAGGAACATCTATAAAGGACACATGGACAGAACTAAGGGGGGTTGGAATCAGGGGTGGGAGGTGGAGATGGCTGGGGTGGGGAGTAATGGTCGGGGAAAATGGACACAACTGTACTTGAACAACAATTTTTAAAAAAAGGACAAGAAAAGAACCAGCAGAGTATTTACTCAGAGTTTGCTATACCAAAACAGCCAGCCATCATCAGCTGTTTTTGGCAGACTCAAAGGTAGGCCTGGGAGCAAAAAACTTTACAATGAACAAAAGGGAAGGCTCAGTTGTGCTCTGAGTAGAAGGCCTTGGCACAGAGAAGCTGGAATCGTGCCCACAAACAGCATGAGGTATGCTATGTAATCGGCTTGGAGAGCATATTTGGTTTTTGTGGCTGATCCTGAGATAGATCGTGAATAGGGAGGGGTGAAGAGGTGGGAAGGAGGGAACACTATGAGAAGAGCTGGTAGATAATGACCAAGTCCTGGCCATTCTGGGCCAATTGCTACAGAGATGTTTTGGGGTTCCCTGCTGGTTGCTGAGTCAGAGTTCTACTTCCAAGTAAGTTCTGATCATTGTTCATTTTTATACTGTCTCTCACAGGGGAATGTTACAAATGTTACAAATGGAATGTTACGAATGTTATAAATATGTAACAGTGTTATTCCTTTTTTTAGTGTCTATTGAGTACCTCCATTTGGATTGGAATATCTTTGTATCACCAGGAATTAAGATAAAGGTTAATGGCTAAAAAATCTATCTTATTAAAAACCATTGAAAAAATTATTATATGTTACTTTGAGAAATTTGGTCATAACACTCCCTTAGATAATATGTTCATAATTGGCTTGCTTTTATTTTTGTCCATATGCATGACTGTACCAACCAAATTTCTTACTATTGAAAACCCATTGAACATTTAAGAAAAAAATGAGAAGTTACTTGTCTTTTTTTCTTTTCCAAATAAATCAAATCTCCTAGAATTTTTATTTCTTTTTTTTTCACTAAAACTTCTGTATTTTCTTCAAGTTACCCATAGTGCCTAAGCCATATTCTTTTACAAATATTTTTGCTAAAAGTTATTCTTTCTATTCATAGCTGAAAACCATATACAAAATGAAAGATCTCATAACTTGAAAAATACATGATATCTTTCCTGTTGAAATAAAGCGGCAGATGATAACCTCAATTCAGCATTTAATATTTCTTTCTATTCTTCATTTCAGTATGTTTCTTTAAAGACAGGAGAAAATGGTTTCTTTATATTCAATGATGAATACTATATATATATACATATTTATAATAACTTAAATAATTATCATATGAAAATACCCTTATCATCTTACCAATCTTTAATTTTTCTTCCTGCTATTTATTTTCTATTTACACACACCTATAATTAAAACATGATGTCAGAAAGCCATTCAACACAAGAAGCAGCAGTCCCACATGCAGTCACAGGATTGGTCACTCATTAACTGCCTGCTTGAAGGTTGTAAGTTATTGTTAAGCTAATTTAACTTAATTTAAGCTAATTTAATTTAAATGATCTCTACGTTCAAAATGTGTTTGGGTAAATTCTAAACACAAAGTTTAACTTACGATCTATTTTTGAGAGCTTTCTGGTGGCCTGTGACAGCGTGTCTTTATGATATCAAATAACTGATGCCATACGCACCAAATTTTAACTATCACTTAGGTTTTTCATACAAAAATGTGTTTGTATTACATATTTATGTAGTTCCTTTTCGAAGCACCTTTGTCACTTTATGTACGCATGCTCATCGCTAGTCTCCTTTTTGGTTCTCGGTGTTAAAGACAAGAAAACGGGCCCAGCATGGTGCTGTTTATGCTAAGCCACAGGACACCAAACCGAGACTGAATTCAGTCGCAGCCCTCCCAGAACGAAACCTCAACGCAGTCAGTCGGGAATCATGAGACCAGCACTAGTCATGTAATCTGCCTGCTGGCCCTGCCATCTCCTGAAGTGAGCTAATCTTGCAATAACCAACACACGTTTTTTTTTTTTTTGCCTAGTACAGCTTCCTTGTCCCTGCTCCCTTCTGCCTATAAATCTTCAATTTTATACAGTTACCTCTTTTCTTGCTTAAACTCAAATTAATATGCCTTAGTTTATCTTCTAATAGACCGTTGCTATCATATAAAATACCCGAGATTAACGTAATTTGAGGAAAATGTGATGGCATAATTTTGTATTGCTTCAAGGGATACAAAATTCTTGTCATGAAACATGCATTTTTTTATTAATAACCAAATACCTGCTCAATAATACTTTTGGCTTAAGACTTTCTAAGTTTATGTTATTTTTTCCAAAATGCTCATCACTAAGGATAGGGACCAAAGTACTTAAAACTCCTAATAATCTTGTCTTACTAACTTTCATTTCAAATGTACTTTGTATATCTTTCTTCTTCGTGGAATTGCCACAAGTCTTGGCAATATCTCACCCAATACCAACTCATATCACATCTGGACTACCTATATTCATATATTCTAAGTTATTTTCATTAAAGGATTCCACCAATTTGATGCAATTTTTTCCTCAAGATTGAAAAGACAGAGCTCATTCTATTCTTGCTAATGTGACACTCAAGACTCATGGCAGAAAATTGCTAGTGTCAAGAGAGCAGTAAGTGGTTACATTCTCCAACACAGGGCACGAGAAGTTGGTACCTTCACTGCCGATCAAAACCTACTGAGATTATGCACAAAAGTGCTCTCCATTTCAGGTGTTTGGGACTGGGTTTTGAACTCCCTGTTTTAAAGTGATATTTGATGGGCAAAGACCTGTAGGAGCCACGAGATTCTCAGAGGCCATAGTTAGCTGTATAATGTTAATATTTCCTTATAATGATAATATATATATTCATCTTTTTCAAATTTTTGTATATATTTATTATTTTCTCATAATAAATGATCTTTTAAACATTTCTGTGCCATTGTCTGATATTTTTGTATGTTAATTCTATCATCCAGACATCTGATTCTTTGTTTAACATTTCTATGCTAGGGACCAATGCTGGTGTTGGGTAGAATAGAGAGAAAGTAAGGTATTAATTGATAAGGCCTCTGTTTGCACTAAAGTAAATTAAAATATATGTGATAGACATTTTACATAACAGGTTTTTTTGGGATATGAGTCCAGAAATATAGAACAAAGATAATCATATGCTCAGCTATGCTTTTACCTAACAAACATAAATGTAGACTATACAGTAGAAGAAAATGTTTGTTTTTGAGAGATTTGGTTAAGTAAAATTGGGGGAGGAAATTTTTTAATGTTATATTTAGGTATACAGTGTCACAGTGTTAAGGGTCAGACTGGAATAACTAAGACAGGTACTTTGCTAATTTCAAGTCATTTTTTAAAAATGCCACTGGTATTTTAATAATGTAAATCCTAAACCGTTTTAATGTGTATTGCAGAGCAATTTAAATATAATTAATAATGTAATTTAATGATATAGTGTAGCCTATTGCCATNGATTTGGTTAAGTAAAATTGGGGGAGGAAATTTTTTAATGTTCTATTTAGGTATACAGTGTCACAGTGTGTCACAGTGTCACAGTGTCACAGTAATGTTCTATTTAGGTATACAGTGTCACAGTGTCACAGTATTCCAGGGTCAGACTGGAATAACTAAGACAGGTACTTTGCTAATTTCAAGTCATTTTTTAAAAATGCCACTGGTATTTTAATAATGTAAATCCTAAACCGTTTTAATGTGTATTGCAGAGCAATTTAAATATAATTAATAATGTAATTTAATGATATAGTGTAGCCTATTGCCATGCATTTTGAATTGATTTGCACATTCTATTAAGTGAGCTCAAGCCCAAAGTGTGAAATAATCTCCAGATGTCATTTTCATGCCAATAAGTTACATGCAATTATAGGTATATAATAAATTCTAGAAGGTATATCCCTGAGGAACAGAAGACTAAGTACATGAAGGTAAAATAAGCAATATACTAAACCTTCTAAATGTATTTTTACAACCTCTACTTATAAAAAAAACCAGCATTCTGAAACCCCTAATTGTGCCAATTAAAAAGATATAAATTTTTGCCTCTTTATACTTTTAAAAGTAGTGAGGAAATGCTAGATTGAGCCTTGGGGAACAAACTATATTACAAGCATGAAAATGTTTCATGTCTGACTCTGCTTTCAAATGACAGCATAATATGTCATGGATCATTTGAATTTTTTGTATGAAAATGCAATTCAGCACCCAAAAAGGCATATGCCGCTAACGGCATGTGTTGTGGTCCTTTTCATGACAGCTGGCAACAAGAAAACGCCAGTCAAAATACAAAATGTCAAGCAGAAATTTCCCCAATAAAAGTCACAAAAATCATTCATACATAAGCTTCATTAAATGGCTCACATTAATTCCAAACATTATTAATCAAAAACATTTTCCCATAATATATAAATTGCAACCTAAAAGAACAGAAAGAGCTCAGAAAAACTAACCACCATTTCTTGTTATTTCTTACAAGATAATGTTAGCTGCTATTCATCAACTCTCAGAAGGTCACTAATGAAAATCTTACTTTAACTATGCCAAGTTGTGAGATGCCCACACTCTGAGAACTTTCCAACAAACACAAATTAACAATATTAAGAACTATACACCTTTACTGAATGTTTCCTACATCTAAAGCAAAGTGGCTTTAAGCTTGTTTTCCAGTCTTCTTCTGTGTAGACATTTTTACAGTATTTACTTACATACTTATTTTCCCTAGATTGTTTGTCTTTATGAAGCCAAGTTTGTTTGTAACTTCACAGACTGGTGCACAATGACTTATGAAGATTCATGGCTGCTTTGGAGTTTTTTAGTTTATTAGAGCCAAGGCAAGAGAGAGTTCTGCCTGGTAAGTGAGATTATTGCTGTTTTTACTTCGACCTCAGTACCTTTCTTTCTCTAGCATACTTAAAAAGAACAAGGGAATTGAAAAGGGAAACACTGAAATGAGCTAAGTTATAATAATACAATATTAGCTAACCAAGAAAGTATATTTCCTAGACACGATTATCTTCTCTAGTGAGTGAAAAATATTCCTTTGGAGGTTTTGAGCTCATTTGCAAAGAGAGCGAAATGTAATACCTTGTGAGATACGATGACCTCATCCTGTTGTCCCTGAACTTACTACAGAGGTTATTTATTTGACTTGGTTATATATACAGATTTATTTTCTCTCTCTCCATCTGTGTGTGTATACATATACACACTTACACATATATATACATGACTATTTTGATTTATATATAAATAAGAAATTTGCCTGTGCAAATATTTTGTTCATATATTAGTTATGTGTTTTATATCTCATTTATATTTATTATAATAATATAATATACATATAGTATGAAATATTACTTTTATATACTGCTTTTATACATGTATTATATATTATTATACATAAATAAGTTGAGGTAATACCAGAGGCAGTAAAGACAGCATCAACTAGGTTTTTTCAAAATGTACTTACGATTTATTACGCAGTATATAAAGCAGAAATCATAATGTTTAGATCTTAAAAGGACCACAGCCAAACATGAAAATCCGACAACAACCAACATTGAATAAAAACGTGGTGACAGCCTTTGAATGTTAGTACGTGACCACACTGATGTCACTGTGCTGAAACACGCAGCTCTCACAGGGCCCGAGTTGCCACCAGTGACGAAGCTCCCAGGGAGGCGCACGGGGCCTCTCGAGGCCCAGCTTCTAAACTGGCGTAGTGTGTCTTCTGCCATTTTCATCAGCCAGCGCAACTTACAAGATAGCCCAGATTCCAGCAATAGGGAAAGAAGACGTTGCCTTTTAAATTAGGGGAAACTGCTGTGAGAATGCAAAGCATGAAGATACAAGGAGTGAAGAACCGTAGCCATATGTGCGACTCACCACAGAAGGTTAATTTTGCTCTGCTATCCCCACTTATAAAATACTGATGGGGTGTTCTCTAAAGCCCAAACTGCATAAAAAAAAATAAAGCCAGAAAACTGTGTTAAATTTTATTTTTATGGAAAATGGGGCTGCTGAAATTAATCCTATCAATTTTTCCAACAGAAAAAATTTAAGAATGGGTAATACTTCTTAAATATAGGAGTTTTGTTTCCAGCTATAAAGCAGTTGTGAATATTTCATAGATTAATTGAAGTGATTTTTCAGATTATAAAAGTAAATGTCACGGAATATAGAATAAAGTATATTATTTTATTATAAATGTATGGCAAAGATAATACATAAAAATGAGTTCAATATTTATGTGAGACATCAATTCAAAAGGCTTAATTTATTTTAGTGGAGTACCATACAATGCATAACAAATTGAACATTATTTTATTTATCTAAAGAGCTTCATAAATGCACACGGCATTACAGTGATCAGTGTTAGACAAATAGTAACTCCTGTTCACAGAAATTATGAGTATATATAAATATGCCTGATGGAGGAGAAGTAAACACATATTTTAATGGAGGTAAATATACGTTTGAATTTGGGGAATATTTTTAAAGTAGATGAAGTTAGAAATATTATGGATAACAATGACTATATTATGCATTGATATAAGTAGGTGACCCAGTCTTTTATATATTTTCCAACATTTTATTCCAAAAAAACAGCAGCCGTACAGAGAGTGAGTAAGTATGGAGTATTTTTATATACTGATTATTAAACTTTGCCACATTGCTTTACTTCTTCTACCCTCCTGGTCTCCCTCTGGCTCCCTTCTCTCTGCTTCCTCTCTCTTTCTCTCCCCTTCCTTTCTCCCTGTTCTTCTTTTCCCTGAAACATTTTGAACACTTTAGCACCTGTCTCCTGAGAATAAGGGCCATCTGCTGCATGACAACAGCAAGGAAGTTAATTAATATTTATATCACAATATTGTCCAATGATATAGTTCACGTTCAGAGTCTGCAATTTGTAGCCCAGATTTTATTATATTGGCTTTCCCCTAACCCAGGATGATTTCAAAGGTTGCACATTGCATGTAGTTGTCATATATTTTCAGTCTTCTTACAACTGGAAGAGCTCCTACATTTTTCTAATTTTTAGTGACACGGATGCCATTGAGTTTGGGCCATTTGACTCCTGGAACTTCCAACAATTCAGCTGTACTTGACTGTTAGGTATGCATAGATTCAGGCTAAAAATTCCTGGTAGAAATATCAAGTACAAATATGAAATATCTTCTATAAGCTCTCCATCCTAAGAGAACCATTTATTTCCTTTTATAAAGAAAAAGAACACTAAAAAGTTTAAGAACAAAAGGTTCAAACAGTATGAATACTATTTTCCCAAACCTATAAATAGAGTGATTTTTAGAATCAATTCTTGGTATCTGCCTGACTTGTTTAATATTTTGTGATGTAGAAGAATAATCTCCTATGTTTAACTCATATTTTTCTTTTTAATATTTTTTATTGTTGTTCAAGTACAATTGCCTCCATTTCCCCCCACCATGCTCCCTGTCCCACCCATCACCACATCCTACTCTCAAACCTACCCCCTTTGGCTTTGTCCATGTGTCCTCTATACATGTTCCCTGATAGCCCTTCCCCTATTTTCCCTCATTATCCCTCTTCTCCCCAGCTCTTGTCACTGTCAGTTTGTTCTTTATTTCAATGGCTCTGGTTATACAAATAAGCAAGCGACATATTTTTCTTTAAAAAATTCATTCCTCCTTCTTAATTTTGTAGGTTATTATGTACTTCTTGACTTTTTTGTTTTTATCGAATTTATTGTCATTATTCTTTTGCATGCTCAAATTCTACAGCATTAGGCTGGTTGCCCCTTTCCCTGGGATCTGCATACTACGCCATGTATCAGGGGTGCTGGATCGCTTCGTTTCTTTGCTTCTGGGGCTGACAAAATGTGTATGGTCACATTTCTGCTCCACTTCTGGCAGAGAATCAACCACTTCTTACTATTCCATTTTTGAGAAGAGTAGAAATATTTAGATACCACTGACTCCCAGCTTTTTAAAGCTACATATGCCTACATACATGTGCGTACATGCACACATGCATTTATACTGTTTTTGTAAAGAAAACCTAAGGTATCAACATCCCCAGTAGCCTGCTTGAGGGATTGTTCCATGCTTTTGGATATACTTTTATATCCCTGTTATCTTCAAAGCTCTCGAGAAAGAGGGGGTCTTGCTTAATACAATGAATTCATTGTAGTGTTATATCTGATTAGAAAATTTTACATTTATGCTTATAAAATAATAGCACATTAAGAAATAGTTTGGTTCACTCTAAGTAAGAGTAGGCTTCTAACTTCCACAACTGATGTAATGTATACTTTTAATAATATTTCTTGATATATGTATTCTCTCATTAGTCTGTTATGAATGTGGTATATAAATAGTCAACATTTGTGCATGAGGTTTTTTTACTTTTTAACACGTTTTTATTTGAAACAAACTTACACCATTAGAAATGTTTAAAAATACAAAGATATTTTGTTCTTTTTTAGAGTAAGTTGTTGACATGGTCTCTCAATATTCCAAAAATTAAGCACGAAAATATATTCTTTTATAGAACCACAATATACTTATCAATGTCAAGAAATCAACACTGATGCATTACTACCATTTAAATTTTAGTTACTACCATTTCAAGCTTAGTTGATTATCCTTATAATTGCTTCTATAGATAACAAGCCCTGGCTGGTATGGCTCAGTGGATTGAGCACCGGCCTGTGAACCAAAAGGTTACCAGTTCAGTTCCCAGTCAGGGCACATGCCTGGGTTGCAGACCATATCCCCAGGTAAGAGCATGCAAGAGACAACCACACATTGATGTTTCTCTCCCTCTCTTTCTCCCTCCCTCCCCCTCTGTGTAAAAATAAATAAATAAAATCTTAAAAAATATGAAAACCTACCTAAATAAAAAAAGTTTAAAAAATTTAAAAAATAAAACATGCAGTAAAATTCGTGTTGTATTTTGTTGGAATCTTATTTCTTTCAAACTAGAGTAGTTGCTCCACGACTTTTATGATGCTGACAGTTTTTTTATTATTACAGGCCAATTATTTTGAAGAATGATACTTAACTGGTGTTTGTCTGGTGTATTCTCATATTTGCAAAGTGCAAGAGAGAAGATGTTGTTTTTCTTACATCCAAACAACTGGCATCTAATTTCAATGTGTCCTAGTATTGGTGACTGCAACTTTGAGTCTTTGATTTATGTGGGGTCTTCCAGGAGGCTTGTTTATTACAACATAACTTTTCCATTCCTTTGCAAGAAAACAGTAAATTACGCAAATGTATTTGGATGTGGGAGTCCGCCAGGCCGCAGGGGACCAAGGACAGAGCCCCCACTGTGAAAACGGTGGCAGGACTTGGTTTCTGGTCCCTGGAGCCGGCGGGTATCTTGACATCTTCCGGACCTTCTCCTTCTCAGTCTTGAAGGAAAGAACAAGGTCTTGGCATGTGCGTCATGTTCCAAGGAAGTGATAGTCATGAGGACACTGCTATCTTTGGGCTCATGTTCTCAGGATGTGAGAACATCTTGCCCTCTTGATAGCCTTCGGGAATGTACAAACTTTTGTAAAACAGCATTGTTCTCAGGCCACTGCAGTTCTGCATATAAGCCAGCAGTTCCTTGAATAAATTCGCCATATGCCAGCAGAGCTATGGTCCTCTCCATTCTTTAAGTCCACCACCTCACCTCGCGATCCACCCTTGCTGCTGCGGGCAGCGGCATTTGGATACTCTAGACAGTGGCCCATCACCAGTACCCACTCTGGACAGGAGCTCCGGTCACCTCCCTGGGCTCGGGCACACTGCTTCTATCCCATAGCCACCGACCTCCATTCAACACTCTTACTTGTCTGGGCCTAGATTTTAGCTGTGCTTGTGTTTTTAAGCATGTGAACTCCCAGATGTCTATCTTCCTTTCATCTTCCCCCATAAGGCTTATGTTCTCATTAAGTTTCTTCTGTTTTGTTATTGTTCCAGTTCATCTTCTTTCTGGAATAAAAATATAGAACAAAGCATAATAAGTTATAAGAACTTGATCAAAACTGAGTAATTCAGACAGAGGAATAAATAATTCCATTATTATTTTTAGCACGTATTATTTGTTCCAGGTCTTGGTTGAAGTTATCGTGGATTTTCTCCTGAAGATGTAAAGTCTGCAGCAGATGTCAGAGAAACTCGATGGAAACGTGTTGACACATAGCAGTTGTTATGAGAGATAAGAAAGAGAGTGTAGGCTCAAAGTGGGCTTCCAGATGAAATGTCTGAGATGCATCTTAAATTTCATTTTATAATCTGTTTCTAGTGTACTCTATTCTGTTTAGACTTGGCGCGATCATTTTTACTCATCTCCGTGTTCAGTGTTATGCTTTCTCAAATGCAGGGTTCTGAGAGGTCTCTGATGGTATTTACTATACCTTTACTGTATACTGAACAATGTAAAAGTACCCAAGGCACACAGTTATTAACCGAAACAGAACACATGTTACTGTGTTTTGATGTAGCACAAACTGGTTGTGGGAAAACCCCTTATATTTTGCAGAGGAAAACTCACAATGGGCTAAACTTCGTCAACTCTCCCTATAGAAATATAGGCATGTCACAGAATATGTAATACTACTTTGTTGGAATAAAATTTGAGCTCGCTTAGCCAGAGTTTTATTATTATCTAACACCTAGATTTCTGCTTATATAAAGTATATTGTGTGAACTGTTTCCTTAGATTTTTAAGGAAAAATCTTGGCTTCCAGGTGACCAAAGAATCTCTGTCACACTTAGGTCACACTCTATTTTGCAGACCGCCATGATGGAGTCATTGCCCAATTAGTCAGAATGCTCCCAACTCCAACAAACATATATGATTTGGTCTCAACTAAAGCAGCATCACCCCATCACAGGTGAGGCTTATAATATTGTTCATTTACTTACCCATTTTTACCACTAAATTGATATATTTGTTACCTTTTTTCTTTGTACTAAAATCTTATTTTCCAGAAGAAATGTGAAAAAAATAAAATTGTAACTGTGTCACCATGGACTGGGTGCTGCAGTTGCTCAAATATAACGAAATGCAGAATGATCACATAGTCTTTGTCATCCGAAACACGTTCCTCGAGAATATCAAGTGTGTGTATCCGCATTTTAAATTGTATAGTGCTGTCTTAGTATAAGACTATCTACATACATTTACAAGGAAAATATTGAAACATTTTAAGAAATGAGGATCAAAAACCTGGCAAGCTGCTTGAGATGAAGGAAAGCAACATACAAACACAAATTTTCCAAATCAGTGCCTGCGTCTGTTGAAATTGGGAGAAGACTTAGGAAAGAGTTCCTGGTTTCCAGATAGGCAGTGGCCCTTAAATCTGCTCTGATTACGCAAGTACAAATGGTATTAGTGGGGTGACTGCTCAGTGCGATTAGGCCATTTGTGTTTGCCAACTGGCTGTTGGGGAAGGTAAGCTCCTAACCCACCACAGAGACTGGGAGATAAGAGGCACCAGGTTCCCCCACAATGACATTCCAAAAGGATGGTTTACAGATCCTTGAGAAAGGTGTTCCTGGTACCTCAAACTAGTCAGAGGTTTTTAAATGCATATACAGAGAAAGAATTACAATTGCAAGTTTTCTGATACTAATGCTCTAAGAAAAAGGACGTCGGGGGATTACAGTCAGATAAAAAATGAAGTTGAATCAAGCTGAGGGAAACAGGAAGATCGTCTTGTTCGGTTGATGATTATCACCTACTGGTTACCAAGAAACAATTGCATTGGACGATAGTTTATACTAGATTTGCATACATAAAATTGTGTCTGTTTCTTTCCATGATATCGACCCTGGCAGTCTGTTGCGTTAATTCAGGAAAGCATTTTGGCACATTTGAAATTCAGGTATTCATGAAAATGTTTCCACTTTTTGTGATTCTAAAGCAGTTTTCAGGAATAATTAAGATGAGCCTTGATTTACTGTGTGGTTTGCTACTGCAGGGTTTTGTCAGATGTGCTCTCTCTCCTGACCCATATTTTAGAAAAATACTTATTATATCAGTTTTGTAAATGCTTCTTTCTAATGAGACTAGTTAATTATAAAAACAAAAATCTCATAGATTAAGACTTGTCCAAGGTTAATCATTTTCATGTTTCTCCTAAAATTTTGTAAGGTCTCTCTATACAGAATGGGGCAAAAGTAGGCTTACAATTGTGTGTATGCAAAGCATACAGTTTACTCTTGTGTGATTATTTATTGATCATTGTATTATTTACTATATGAACAACTGTAAACCTTTTTCCCACCCTGCTCCCATTTATTAAAAATTTATTATATTTTCACTGTGTGCAAATATATTAACATACATTATTTTATTTAATTTATAATGAAGGTCCTCTGAGGCCAGATATTTTTATGATGGATACTTTCAGTTAAAAAGTAGCTCTTATGTATGTTAAGAAACTCATCCATGGTCACCCAGCTGTTAATGATGGAGCCAAGACTTTTAGGCAAGGCTGTAAGATCCCAGAATCCAAGTGTTTAGCTAACTCTCAGGCCCTATCATCCCTCCTATTAACAATACTGGCAAAGTGTGGCCACTTTAAATTACAATGTCAATGGCAAAAGGAAAAGTCAAGGGAAATGTTAGCAATTAGAAGAGTCTGGCAGTATACTAGAGACCAGTGGAAACTTTAATGAAGTTAAAATGTAGCACCTGAAAAGACAAACAAATTCTTTTGATGACAAAATCTAACTTTATATCTAGATATATAATGAATAAACTAAGCAATGAATTGGTAGCTGTTTTTGGTAATACGATATAAAATAAAATAATCGATTGATTTCAGTTCAGCAGGGAATCTTTGAGGACTGAATTAAGTGAGGAATAAAACGTGAAACTGGGTAATTCTGAATTCCATCTACATTCCTATCTGCTATGGTACTCTGATATCCGAAATTAGACAAGAATGTTAGCAATCATTTATGTCTCTTAAATAGCTTAGGTATTTTAATAAAATAATGAAAAGACAACATTCAAGTAAAAATGTGTTGCAGAATTATTTCAGTATATTCATAAATAATTTAATAAAAATACATATTAACTGAAAACCCAAATTCCTACTTTATATGCATGAGAGGAAAGAGTAATTCAATGCAATCCTCTCATTAATTTTTAGTACAAATAATTATATTTAACAGTTTTGTTTTGTTTGTCAACCTGAATACCTGAATATCTGAATCTCTGAATTTCTTACAAAAGTCAAATTGTATTCTAAGAAAAGAAAAGATGCATGTAACCACTTTTTAAATGTCCTTGAAACACTGAAGTTGGCAAAATCAAGTGTAAAATTAGCTTAGCTTCTAATTAAAATATGACGCATTGGTACTAAAACTAAGCAACAATTTGAAACTTTCACTAACACAAAAGTTGTCACCATTTTTTTGAAGGTGGTAGACAATACCGCACTAAAACAGAAATTTAGAAAGTGACTACCCTGAGAGCTAAGGTATTCAAAGATGAAGAAATGGAGTTCTGAATTAAAATGTGCTGCTGTGTAGCATATTCCTTTTTTATTCCTTCAAAAAGTTTCATGTTCTCCATTTGGTCCAATGCAGAGTGGGGGACTGCAGAGTGGGGAAAAGGGCACGGAGTGGCCCAGGGAGAGGCTTGGGCAGAAACCAGCACCAGGGGAAAGCACGTTCCATTCATTCAATGACATTAAAAGAAAGAGGGAGAGAGACCTTAGGTGTATTAAAATGTATGATAATTACATTTAAGTGTATGATAATTATCTCTTAATTATGGCAGATTTTAAGGTAAAGTAATGTTAGTTTAGAAAATTCCTTTTTTTGTGAAAACATCACTCTATCATACAATTCAACTTAAAGTTCTTCAAAGGTATCTGACACTCATGGTTTCAGATTTTTGTGTCATGAGAAAATGAGATGATGATTCCCTACTTACCTGGGTTCGCATTCTGTGCCACCCAGGTAGTCCTATTCACAAAAAGTTAAATATCACTTCTTAACAACAGTAACGGTCAAGTTGGGGGTTGAGTTTCCCCCATGGTTTCATAGTTGCAGTATCAAATGTGGAAAGTGTTATCATTCAAGAGATTTTGGACTTTTACAATTTCCTTAATATAACAGATTTATCAGTATTTCGCTAATTGTCTGCTAAAACGTATGTTAATAGTCAGGGGTCTTTAAGCTCAATCTTCTCTTTTTTTTCATGAGATAACTGGAATGATGAGTATGCTCAACCAAAAATGACAATAATGACAATAATAGGGGTGATTTCATGATGAGGGTTTGGCATGAATGAAGCTTAAGCATATCCAATGATGGGGAAGTCCTTCCCTACATTATGCATAAAATATACTGTTGTCACTTCAATTTTTAGCTTTTAAAAAGCATGTTTATCTCATTATATAAGAAAAACTTTGTTTTTACATACTGAGCTGCTTCTATACGTTGAGGAGCTATCACAGGAATGTAGCACCTTCTGCTTGGAGATGAGTCATTTTGTGTGTTAGTCATGTTGACTGGAGCCGCTGACTGCATGTGTTTCCAATACAACATTTTTTCTTAAAACATCGTACATATTCCAACCTTTTAAAGCCGGTAGTCTTTTTTTCTGCCTCTGAGAGTAAAACAGACAGGAGTGTTTTTGAAAGCATCAAAATTAAATTTTTAATACGCCATAGTCGATATGGCTGGAGCACAGTGAGAAAACAATCATGGGAAAGGATGCTGAAATGAGACAGGGACTGATTATATTGGGATTTGTAGATCATGGTAAGGAGTTCTGATATTATTTTAAATATAACAAGGCCCGCTGATTACTCGAAATCTTGGCATTGCACGGAAATCTTCAAGACTTCAATCTGTCCATTATGTATGTCCATTCCACCTGATGGGATCAGGTGAAGTCAGAAGACATGAAGATTATTTAGGAGGACAGCTGGCTAAGTCTCACAGGAAAGGATGTTGTCTTCAGCTGTGAGGATGGAGTTAGTGCTGGAGAAAGACTTTTGCACAGTGTGGGCAGAGCTTGTAGATTTGCAGATTAGAAGGAGAGGATGGGAGCAAGGGAGAGAGAACTGAGGAACACTCGTAAGTTGTGGACTGGTGCTTACCAGTTTCACATGGGAATAGGCAAAGTCCAAAGGCAAGTTTGAGAAAGATGGGCTAAGAATAAAAACATTCTTTGGATTTTTGGATTTCACATACTGTTAGCTTTGTTTGTGGAGTTAGGTAGCAGGCAGTAGAATTTAAAAGTGTACAGTCTGTATTTTAGGGCAGATCTGAATAGGCAATAAAATATGTATGTGTGAATAGATCCCTGTCAGTCTACACGGCGAGGGCTCTACTTGCTCTACCCAGGAATCCCCACGCTTTCAGGGAAGTCACCTAGCATTTACTTAGAACAGTATTATAAACACTATTTTAACTATCTTTGCCACCAAAAAGCTTTGTTAATTTTCATAGTAAATTTTAAAAATCAGTTTTACATCAGAAGACTATCAATTATCATATCAAATTTTAGGAATGGACTAAGGTTGGACCAATGGAATTGGTAAGGTTATTGGTATTCAGGATTGGCTCAATTTTTTCAGAGGTACCTTCTGTACGTATATAACAAGCTGAAGGATCTGGATCATCTGGAATGAGGCTTAGGATGTACTGTGAAATATGTGGAAGTCCAGCTATTGATTCAAAGGATTCTGGTTGCCACATTCTGTTTACTAAATCCTGCTTCCAAAATATTAATAGTGTGTTTGCAGTGTGTCTGACCCAAGTAAACTTTTTATGAAAGTGTAGTGGATGAAACTGAAACAACAGAAAGGTGGAATTTTATCATCTTTGTTGAATAAGCTGTCGCTCCTTCTTCGTAATAACTATTTGTTTAATAACTGTTTGTATGTGCAGTGGAATTTAGTTGGTGAGATTTTGGGAAGGTGATCAACCGTCACCCGGCTCTCACTTGGACAGCCAATATTACCAGGAGTTGACAAGACCAGATGGGCTTGAGTCGGCCTGAACCACCTGCTTGTCTAAAAGTTTCCGTAATAACACTCCATGTAATATGGTGCAGGAAAAGCAGAAATGGAGATGACAAAACTTGGAAACAGCGTTTGACTGTCACTACCACGGTTGATGAAGACAAGTGTGCTCGCTAAAGTTCTTTTACAAATCTGCTGAGGTGTTTCACAGCAGACAAACAAAACTTTGATAAGGTTAGGCCTGATAGAAAAGCCTTCAGCATAAGGAGAAGGAATCTGTTTCAACTGATGAAGCTCCTTTCTCTGAATAATAGACTGTAGAGGAAAAGTGTGCAAGTACAAACAGGTTTGACATCAGAAGATTAAATATTCTTGACTGAGGTACTTTTGTCTTCTCTCATAACTTCTCTCAACATCACCTTTAACCTCATTGTAGCCCATAATCTAAAAATATTTATCTCAATTGTTTAGTTGATGTAATTCATCTCTAAAGGAGATTGCTAACTCCCAAGGTCAGGGGCAAGGACATCGGGAGGACGCTTGACCAGGGAGTGGGATTAGAGAAGGTAATAATGAATTGATTTTACCTATCTCAACCCATGTAGAAAGGGGGACTTTTCGCAGAAAAACACATGGTCTACCCAGGATGCACTGTCTCATAGAAATTCCACATTCACATCATGCAGGCACTGTGATGAAGGGCAGCCCGTTCCTTACTGCACGGGCATCCTTCCCTTTATTACACCTCACCAGTACTCAGGTCACACGTCTGTCGGCATCACGCTCAGTGTGATGGGTGTTGTATAAGATTCTTCACTTCTTTCTACTTAGGGATTCTCAGTTCTCTCCAAAAAGAGAAAGGCAAAATTTTCATTAATTAGTGAATTGAATTCACAACTATGTAAAATTCTTCACTACCATAAAGCACAATCTAATGTCCAGTATAATAGAAAGTCTTTATTGCAATTATTGAATAAATTTAATGTAGTCACATTTAACTCATTGCTGTGATAAAAATATTTTAATTATAATTTTATTTAATGATATGTTCTCATATTTGTCACTTGAAATTCTGTTATATTTTACTATGACTAATAGAAATTAGTTTTTCTAAGCACAGACCAAGACTTGTATGAATATTCGCCTACATTATATTCTTTTGTCCCCACCGGAACACAGTACGGGACACATCAAAAGGAATCAATAAATGTTTTTCCACAAAATGGATTAAAATCCTATTTAAGTTCCATAGTAAGCCACCTCAGACACTCTTTTGTTTATGAAATCAACTCCTTAACCTTTGTCAAACTTTGCTGTAATCGTAAGGCTGAACTCCAACCCTGTTTAAATCCAACTCTCCGCCTAACACACTGTCATATGTTTACAACTGGTGCAACTTTATATTCATGTTTATGTATGTCAAACACTACCTTACCATTGACTAGTAAGCATACTTCTGTTCCTTAGGGCATTCATGCCCCAATTTCTTAAACATCCATTTCATAATTTCTTCATTCTCCCAAACCAATATCCTTTTCTCCTTTCACCTGGCAACTGTAATTCCTAATTAATGAGAAAGTAAAATATAAGAAAAGAACTTTTCCCCTTTAAAATGTGATCCCATAAACCTACATGAACGTTCATCTGTTCTTCTTAATGGATGAACGTGGAGCTCAGGCCAAACTCTCAGTTTGAACTGTTGAAAGATAAATTGGAGTAATTACAAATTTTAAGAGTTTATTTGAGCAAAAATCAATTGGAATCTGATAGCACCCAATGCAAGAGATAGAAAAGAGCTTCAAAGAGCTTTACCAAATGAAAGATTTTAGTGCAGGAAAGAAGAGTTAGGGCCATCAAGGGACATGCATAAAGGACCCATGGACAAGCCAAAGAGGAGAAGGATCGAGGGTGGGAGGTGGGCATGGGTGGGGCACGATTAAGTGGTGGCAGGAAAATGGAAAAAACTGTACTTGAACAACAATAAAGTAAAAAGAAAGAATTTATAGGAAGAAGAGAGTAGAAACAGGGGAGCTATAGGGGGCAAACAAAGCAGGTTGGTTATTGCAAGGTTACATCCCTATAGGGGATGACAGGGGCTAATCGGGCAGGTTACCTAACGAGTGCTAATCAGGTGGTTTCTGACCCACTGCTTTAAGCTTCCATTTCTGGGACAGCTAAAACTGCAATTCAGTTACGTCTTGGCTTGGTCTCCTGGGGTCCAGCGTAAGCGGCCCCATTTGGGGCCTGGGGTCTGGTTTGCGACAGTGCACTAAACCTCATCACCTCTACTTCTCAAATACGTTGTTCCAACAATCCTCTCTCATCTCTGAATCAACTGATTTTGTTTTCAGAAGAATATGTGTTTCTACCTACTTACTCTTTTTACTTAAATATTTAATAATGTCTCACATTTAATAATCCCCAACATGAGTTTCTGAACTTTGACCTCAATCCTGCCCTCCCGTTTAGCAAATACTGATTTTACTTTTACAGATGACCAAGCTCTAAACCCTAGAATAAATTCTTGCCTTTTGTCCCTCATCCCTTCCAATTGTACCTCTTCAACTCCTTGCTTTGCTTTAACTTCCACTACACACAGAATTTCCCTACCTTGAATCATGTCACCATCGCTCCTTGCCTCGATTTCTGCGTTGGCCTCCAAACTGGCTTCCTCTTCCTTCTCCTGTTGTATGACTAGCATCTATGCACAATCCTGCAGCTGCAGTGATCTGTTCAGATTTGTTCTGATTATGCTACAATGTCACGAAAAGTCTTTCATTGTTTTCAAATCTTACTCAGTAAAGATAAAAACCTCCACAGTTGAACTTTTTACCTGGACGCTGGACCTCATTTGTACAATTGTATGGCCTCATCTCTTTCTTTCTTTTCCTCACTTTGCTTCTACCTCTGCCTGCACTACTAGTCCTTCAAAACAACCAGCGCACATGCCCATTTCTGGGTCTTCACCTTTGCAATTTTCTCTCCATGTGGGTCTCCTAGTCTGCCCCTTGCTTCCTACAGGTCTCAAATGGCACCTCATTGGGAAACTTTTCCTGACATCCTTTCTATACTTGAACCCCAGTATGCCTTTTTCAGCGTTGATAGTTTTCCTCTTTAGTAAATATCCCTACCTAACTCACTAAACATATTATTAGACTTCTTTAGCATCTGCACTTCCCTCACTCTGATGATAATGAGAGCTCTTGTAATGCAAGGTTTTGTTTTTGCTTTTATTTTTTGTTTCTCTTTTGTCCTCTTTCATTGATTCATGATTTGGATCGTTTGAGTTCTCAATAAATTTTGGAAGAGAAAATGAATAAATGACCATAAAAATGACATGTTAACTTTCTTAAACATTTCCCATAAGTTAGCTTTCAAAGGCACTCGAACAAAGAATACGGTTCCAACCCCTTCATGGTGTCATAGACATAACTATGTCTAACACTTCAGGTAGGAAGCTGTACTTCTCCTAGTCATCATATCTTTGTATTAAAAAAGGAGACAACCAGGGAGCCCTGGGTGGGGGGGGATAGGATGGGAGTTAAAGACAGAAAACTGTACCTGAACAACAATTAAAATAAATAAATTGTTTAAAAAGGAGACAACCATACCTTTCTAACATTTTCTTTATTGAAATACAATGTGTGAAGAAATCACAAAGCATATAAAAGTTTAAAAATACTGCTTCTTTCGTTTTCTTTAAACCCCATTAATTTGGTAGGTCAGCTATTTTAATTTGAAGCAAAGAATAATAATAACTTTAAAAAGAGAATAATTATCACTATCGTCACTTACAGAATATTTATACGAAAGACACTGGGAAGAGCCCCTTACACTAAACCTGAGAGATGTGCACATTTGCAGTCCAGGGTGGAGACACAATGAGGTTAGAACGCAGGCATCCTCAATGGGAGAAGCTCCGTTTAATCTCTACTTAGCTCGGCCAAGGCAAAGAAGAGACATTCCTTTTACTGGTAATCTGTAGACTCTTCCTGGCCCCTGATTGTCCTTGAATAAAATTATTTTCTCCATCCAATTGATGTGCCCAGAACCACCCTAACTTCCAAGTGCCATGTCACGAAAAGAACACGATGGCAAAATCAAATCTTTGCTTGCTTAGAACATTTGGCAAATGAACGCAAGGGGATTTTTATGGAACGTGTATGCCTTATCCCTGTTTCCACCACACCTGCTCCTGTATTGATTCCCTCCACAGATATAGAAGAAACTCCGTAACAGGTGCTGTACTTTATTCATTCTTGTATTCCAGTATTTGGAAAAATGCCTAGAACATAATAGGTATCGATTTATGTTTGCTGAATGAATGAATAATGTTCCCTGAATCTGAATTATGCTTATCACAAGTTCAGGCGGCCAAAGAGAGCTGGATATTCATTTACTAACATTTCATAATTCCATATATTGCTTCAAAACCCCACAAGATATTTTTTCTACAAACTATATTAACATCTGTAATTAAAACTAAACATCTGGCGGTTTTGTTTTATTAATGTAAACATCTTAATTCTCTTTCTACATAATCTATAATTATATTGAGTGGTATTTGGTGCAAATATCCTTTAACCAGAAGGATATTAACTTTCTTGTATAAGATGATATAAATTCAACTATTTTAAATATGGCTACAAATTCTATACATATTTGTATATCCAGTTAATAATTATAAGTAGCAACACAAGAAAGAATTATACTTTGTGACAAGATAAATGATTAATTCCTTATGGAAGAAATAATTTTGGGGAAAAGTGATAATTAAGAATTTGAATGTCTATAGAGCTTGTTGGAAGTTTTAGATCTGAGCTATTTCCTGTTTGCTGAACGATAATGGTATACATCAGCTTCTTATCATTCATCTTAACTAAGAAGCCTGTTTTAGTCCTTGTAAAAATCCAAAGAGGTCTATGTGTATATTACAGTTGCCTCTATTATTATTACAAAAAACAATTCAAGGAAATAAGCTTCTTCCCTAAATTTGTATCCTGTTCCAATGTGATGAAGACAAGATGAAAATCCCCGCTTACCCAACACGAACCAAACTCTAAACCACTGCAATACGCTGCCTGCTCAAATCCTAGTGAACACTTATCATTGAGCAAGCAACTTCAGTCTCTCTCTCTCTCTTGCACACTCCCCCCCACACAAACACAGATACACCACCTTGTGTGGCAGCTGTAATTACCACTATAGATGATGCAATAAAAAGTTAACTAAGTTAAATTATTGTTCAGTGTAATTTTATTAGTAAGAGACAGAGTTACACTTCAAATTTGTCTTATTCATTTTCTTTAGTGTTTCATCACAATATATTGAACTATCATATACATTTTTCCATGTAAAAAATATGCAAAATCATTATTGTTTGAATTCATGGGCATTATGAATTTTGGGCATTATGAAGTCATTGGTTTTTAAACTTCTTTTAGCTGAATGTTACCTTCAAGTATCTGCATGTTTAATTCCAATTATTTTTTAGACTAGAAATGAAATTGTTATGGGAGCAATACAGTGCTATCTTTGTATATTGCAAGAAAATATATACAGTTACTATATTTAATAATTCTATTTAATATTGAAGAACTTTAGTTCTGATAAAATACAGATAGTCAGATTATTAATTGGGTCAACTGAGTGGGTTAAAAGGCAGCTTATAATTTGGGAATGTATGCTGTAAGGGTCTTAGTAAATCACATTTCAAAAAAAAAGAATTAGCAATTAATTAGTAAAGAGAATTCTAAACTTGGAAATTATATACTGATTCAATTTCAGCTCTGCCATTCACTAGGTTTTTGAATTTTCAGAATGTAGGTTTCCTTTTTTGGACCTCGATATTTCATGTATTTGTTTGTTTGTTTTATTTGTTTAATTTTCATCTGCAAATTGGAAGTCTAGGCTGGTGATCCCGAAGTTCTTTTTTGCCTGCAGTCCCGGACATCACCATGTTGTACTGAACACACAGGGCTAGATCAATATTAGCAAAGCAGAATGAATATAAATGTTCTGCTTGTTCTCCATGTACACTTTGGAAATCTTGAGTAATGAATACTAAACCCACATTTCTTATTTATGTATTTCTTGATCTTATTTTGTAGATATTCACTGTGCAGTAGCCTCTGGGCACACTTGCTGGATTTAATAAGAGGAGAGACAATATATCTACAATCTTAATTGTGCAGCCAAATGATAAACTTGCAGACAGAAAGCTTGTCTTGTAAATTTAATTTCCTCTAAGCTTGTTAGGAAGAATATACCAGAGAATATAGCATCTCTCATCTCAAATCATTGTATTACATGAACTTTTAAATTCACACGTCAACCGGTATTAAAACATTTAAAAGCACATTGTCTATTTTAATTTAAGACACCTTTATATAGTTTACATCCACCATAGATTCTCTTCAAGCTATCTCCATTAAATATTTTAAAAATTGGTTTTGATAATGGCTGATTACTCTTAGTATTTGCATTCCAGAGGCTGTGATAGATAATTCAAATTCCCATGACTTAAAGAAATTGCCTTGCCCACAAGTAGGCTTATTACAATTGGAAGAAAACCTTAATTTAAACATTGTATTTTTTTCTTTATCTCACTGTAGAGAATTATATTTTATTTTATGTTAAATTATTTTATATTATATAAAAAAGTGGGCAAAAGTAGGTTCATAGTCATGAAACAAATACATAATACAATAATGGATAAATAATAATAAAAGAACAAACTCTGTTTCACATACTCACAACTGTAAACCTACTTTTACCCACCCTTGTATTTCATAGAATATTTCTACATTACAATTATCTCTGGGTTGATGTCTATTTACCATATAATAGATTAGCACAAAAGCAAAACAAAATGATTTTTATTAGTGACATCCGTTTTATATATGTATAAACATCCAGAAACTGCAAATAAAACAAAATATGACAATGTCTGTTTAGGGAACTAAATGGAGATAATGAGAAAAAAACTCAGACATGATGAACATTTGCATGTGGAAGGTAGAATCCTGATTTCATAGACACTCTCCTTTTAACTTTCATCAAAATTCAATGCAGTGATTAGACTGTATTCTTGATATAAGAAGTTATATCAAGGCAATGCTGTACTGACTTCATTGGGCAGGAATGTTTTGGCTATCCTAGTATTAGCTATCACTAAATTCCACTTTAAAAGGTAAGCAAAAAGACTCATTTTATTTAGCAAGACTGAAAATAAAACTAAGACATAAACTCACACAAGACCTTTATTGTTGTCCAAAACAATTCCTCCAGCTATTAATTCAAGTCTCAGTGTCAAAAGCTAGTAAAGAGTCAATGCAGACACTCAATTCTGGCACTGGCACTTCAAGAATGCCACAGATTCATTGTCACGTCTTCCGTTGAGAAGTGAAGCCCATGTTCTTTATTCATGAATCTGGGCTCTGTAACTTCTCAGCCAGTGAAAGTGATGCTCCTCCAGCTTCTGGGCCCAGCTCCCCAGAGACTGGCCACTCTCACTGGCTGCTCCTAGGACATGTGCTCCTTCTGTCAGAACTGCAATAATCTATAAGCTTTCTTCCAAGCCCTCCCCAAAGGCAGCTGAGGTCATGTAGCAGCATAACTGTCCAACTGGCAAAGGGAAACAATGAGATTTTTTAGGGTTTATTAAGCACTAAATACATATTGACATTAATCTCTGAAAAGCCAAAAACATCCCTGAGCAAAACATATTTTATTCTATGGGTAACTGTAATTTATGCTTTTTAGAAACAGCTCCAGGTTTGCTATTGGGCTCTGGTAGAGACTGAAAGGTCGAATATGGGACATCAGATTAGAAGGGAGGTCAAGTTGCTATCATTAAACAAATGGTATCTGATCCACCAAGCCACATGCCTACGCATGCACAACAAGGACCCACAATAAAGTGAGAATGACCTTCTTCTTTTGATGTATGAGAGTCCTTTGGTCAGAGTGAGGTTTTGCAGGCTACAATGATGGTAAATAAAATATTGTTTGAATCCATGAATAGAGGGGCTAGGAGAGGTATTGCAAGCAGGGAAAAAAAACCAAAAAACAAAAGAACACTTATTCTGGATATGTGAGCCATCATTTAAAATTCCCTTGCCAGAGAGGCCATTTGAGAAGCCTTGAGACCTAGGAGACAAAGGCACCTGATACTAGCCTTCCCACTATCTCTGCGAAGAACCAAGCCTGGGCGTAAATGTCCTAATGTCCACAGAGCAGTCCAATCTTCAGCTGCGTAACCAGTGGCCCAGCCAACTGTGTGGAACAGAAGATCACCCAACTGAGCTCTGCCCGAACATCTGGTTCCCCCAAACGTGAACGATAATGAGGTTGTTGATGTCCTAAACCACAAAGCTTTGAGACCACTGTTAAATAGGTATAGGTTAATAGAACAGACACCAGAGCCTATGTTTATTCCAAGATAAAACTCTGTTACCCTTGACAGAACGAAGGTGATATTTTTCTAATTAATAAAAGATTGAAAGAAACAACTGCCTTTATAAAATTAGAAAAAAAAGATAGCATCAGCAGAAATTCCACAAAATTCCAAATTATAAAATTATAGAGAACAATTCCTAAGAAAATATTTTAAAAAATGTTTTAAAATGTACTATTAAATATATGATGAGGCAAAAATGGAAATGTAAATATTTTATATATTTTATAAGTCATAAACTAAACCTATGATATTCAAGTAAAAATTGAATAATTTGAAAGCAATGCAAAGGAAACTATACTGTCTAGGACATTTTAGTCCAACTTTTAAATACATAGATTTATCTCACAAAGTGTAGTACATCAGATAACTGTTAATTACTTATTGGGGAAAAACTTGAAATTAACACCAATAACTGACAGTGACCTTGAAGGTCAGTTAGCACACAGTCCACCTTCAGGCTCTTACCACTTATATCTAGTGTGCATGGCTTCTAAATAAATCTCCTGAAAGGTCAATTCTGATCATGTCATAGTTCAGCTTGAAAACCTTCTCTAATTCTCTTTTGTCTGTAGAAAAAGAACAAAATATTTTGTTGTTCTATGCATTATTTCATACAATGTTTCTCCTTCAGCTGGTCTAAAGCAAATGCATCTATATACTAAACTGAATTAGCTTTTGTTTCTCTACACACATATGCACACTCAAACACAATCATTTTAAAGAAGGGACATGACATCTATAATCATAACTCTCATTCATGATAAAAAGGGAGACAAGTAAACATGGAAAATACTCAGCATCGCTGGTTCTTGGAGCAACTGGATTTTACCAGGCATATCTGTACCCTACATCACCCTGTACCCTAGTATCAGAAACAGTTTTTTTGTTAAGTCCTGTATCTGCCAGATTGAAAGTACTATATTGTTCCTGTTTTCATGGCCCTAGTTTTGAGAAGTTTTTTTCTGGCCTATTATGTTCTCTCTATATTTATTTATTTCTTTCTACCCCCAGCCCAAATAAATACATGCTATGTTCATGTCTCTTATTATGAACTAGATGGATGACCAGGGTCAAACCATTTTAATTCTATGAAGTTCAGTCTCTTCAGCTATATAATTAAAGGATTTACTTAGTTAACTTCACTTTTCCATAATCCTTGAAATCATAACAATTGTACTGCATGTCTGATTAATAAAACATAATCAGCGAATCCAAAAGAAATTTTAACCATCTTTGTTATAAATTTTCCTAGATAATACATTTTAGTTTTATTTAATTTTATTAAAACATTTAGTTATTCTGCCTATGAACACTCTCAACTTCCATTTGTCTGTCCCTCAAAAGAGAAATTGAACAGTTTATTTCTCATGCCTATGCATCTATAGAGAAAAAAAATTTGGAATATTTGTTGTCATTTGTATGGCAACAAAGTTAGCAGACGTGAGAAACAAGCAAACGAAACATGCACAAGAAACAAAGCCTTGAAGCACCATTGATTATCTTACCAAGTAAATGTTGCTTTTGCTGAGGCCGATTTTTTTCTTCCGTACGTCACTTCACCAGGCTCGAAAACCACGCAACAGTTGGAGTTAAAACACAGAGCACCCTTGTGTTGCAATTTTCTGTGGTTTTCTAGTCCAAACATAATTTTTCTGAGATTCCTGGGGTGGTTCCGATGCTGCATTAGACTTGAACCCCATTCTCTTTTCATGAAAGTCTGTTTTTACTTGAGATGATTTTAGTGGCGGGTAGCAAAACATTATGGCTCACGTAAGAATTAAAAAACATTTTGTTCTTTGTTTTCACACATTTTATTCTTCCTGTTACTTTGCTCTGTTGTAAATTGTTCACATAATATCAGCTATTTGGTTTAAAATCTTGGATTTCTAAATGCAGAATTAATGTTTTAATGCTTGAAATATTGTTGCAGATACGTGGATTTCTGTAGTATAGAAGTGATAATCATCCATGATCCGTTTTCAGCACTAGTAAAGAGAAGTATATATAATTCATATTTATATAAAGTTATGTATAATTTACAATGCAGCATACAATCTAATGTATAATTTACTACCTAAAATTTTTAATAATTTGTGATATAACATGTATTTCATTCATGCCATATGTACACGTTGTTCACTCAATTTTTTTAAAACCTCAGTCAAACCATAATGAATAATACACTTAGATTTTAGTAAGAGACTACTTAAAAATTCCCAATTAAAACAAACCTTTGTTGCTTTATAACAAGGCTATAATGAAAAGTGTAGAATTCGCCTCTCTTGAGTGAATATCATAATGATGAACCTCTGCAGATATGTACATTATCATGCTGTTTCTTTAAAGACAAACACTGCTCTCAACTAAGTAGTGAAAGTATGATTCTGTTTTGTCTGGAAATGTAAACAAAGTAAAATATTAATTTTTATCATGTTCTGAAAAATTCTATTTCATGTTAATATTGTTTTCAAAATGTAAAACTTAACTGAATAAGATCACTGCAAGGAGTTTGATTTTCAAATACATTTTTGTTGACTCTTACATATTTTAGAACTGCTAACAATCACACTTCAGCATGCTATCAATTATTTCACTTTCTGTCACTTGATAATGTACTTGTTTTAAATGACTCAAAACAACATTACATCATTTGGCAGGATATCAGACATTAGATTTGTACTTCTTGTCTTTGTGAAATTAGTTCTTCTTAATAAAACATGATAGCTAAATCAATCAGTGTAGTAAATACTTACAAATATGATTTGGAAAACAAAAGAAAACCCATGGAAGCCAATGTATGTAAAGGACAACAACTAGTCTTTATTGAGCCTCTGGCCACATACTCTTATTGAGCATTGGCTAGCATTGTGCTAAGTGAAATAAGCAAGGCTATGAAAGATACCGTATGATCTCTCCTATAAGTGGCACCTAATGAACAAAACAAATGAGCAAAATAGAACCAGACACCTGGAAATAAAGAACAAAGTGACAGTGGCCAGAGGGGAGGGGTGAGAAAGATAATGGAGGAAAGAAGGGGAAGGATTTAGTCAAGGAATATGTATAAAGGACCCATGAACAAGGACAACAGGGATGGAGGGTTGAATGTGGGAGATGGGGGAGGGGAGGGCAGGGGAGAACAACGGGGGAATACTGGGGACAAGTATAATTCAACAACAGTATAAATAAAATTAAAAGAAGCCACTATGTATCATTTATTAAAAAAAACAATGCCTGCCACAATACAGGGAGCTGTATAAAATGCAGGACATGCATACATAAATAACATGTGCGCACACTGTTCTAAATAATTCCAAAGAAGTCCATCTGACAGGAGAAAGGCATGTGAATATAAAAGTACAGCACAATTGTAGTTCAGATGTTCCTGGGCTCCTGACAGAACCCTTGACTTTTTCACTCTGCACTGAACTTGTGACGATAATAATCCTTAGTAAGTAATCTATTCTTGCTAAGATTGCATGACTAAAATAATCTAAAAATAATATCTAGACTTATACATTCTATTGAGATGTGAAAGAATTCATGGGACATCGTTTCCCCTTGTACACCATATGACAACACAGTGTAGATGATGGGTGTTTGGATAGATATTCAGATAGAAATACTGTCTCTGCAGTTAGAGGCTCTCTGGCCACCTGCTCTACATCACGACATTCCCATCTACCTTCTCCTTCCCCTGCCCACAAACAGCATCTAAAGTAGCTCTTCCTTCCTAAATAATTCAGTGCAGTCTTTCAGCTTGCATATGCCTTAGAGCAAAACAAAAGTCGTACAGTTGTGGCAAAGCCCAGGATTCTAAGGAAGCTTTCGGTTGATTCCACAGTGAGTCCTTTCTCTGAAGCTCAAGGACGATGTCGCCTCCAACATACCCTTTTTAATGGAGATGGCATAGAAAATGGAGACAAATGTACTTGAACAACAATTAAGTTTTAAAAAGTAGTTAAGAACTTTAATGCTAAGATCAAAGATTATTTTCTTGTTATGGATACCAAATACATCACACTTTCTAAAAAAATGTTTGAATTGAACACATTATACACTGTATATGGGTAGGGGACACATTTAGCTATGTCTGGGGCTGAGGCAGATTCCCAACAAAAATGTAGTGATTAGATGATAAGTTAGTATTTTACCTCCGCTACTAGACTACAAGCTCCTTAAGACATCCAGGTTTTATTGGTTTTGTACATTGTGCACTCTTTTTAAAAAATATTTATTTATTTATTTACTTATCTTTAGAGGGGAAGGGAAGGAGAGAGGGAGAGAAATACCAATGTATGGTTGCCTCTTGTGGGTCCCCTGCTGGGAATTGGCCTGCAACCCAGGCATGTGCCCTGACTGGGAATTGAACCGTGATTCTTTGGTTCACAGGCCTGCACTCAATCCACTGAGCTACACCAGCCAGGGCCATTTTGTACATTTTGTACTCTTGAACACAAAAAGGAAGTGCTATTTTTGTGGAGAAAAAGGGAAATGAATATACTCTCTCCAATTGTTGAATTTTATGGTTCATATTTCATTAGGACAGTTATTTATTTTATATGATGTATAGTTGAGAGCACCTCAGTGCAATGTTGGGAGAGACTAGTTCATGGGCTCCGGTGTTTCTGCGTCTCTTCTGGCAAAGGCATTGCATTAGTTAACTCTTGCTCTGTGTAGCCCATCACGACAGATTTGCAGCTTGTACAAATATTACATATATTATCACTAATTTTCAGAGGGTCAGAAGTGCAAGCACAGCTCAGCTGAGCCTTCTGCTCAGGGCTGCAGGAAGCTGCTATCCAAGTTGGCCAGACCGCTCTCCATAAGGTTTACTTAGGGGTGACTGCTCCCTAGCTCATTCAGGCTGGTGGCAGATTTCATTTTCTTGTATCGGTTTGGAGGAGGGCTGCCAGCGTCTTATTGGGTGTAGGTTGAAGGTTCTCTTCTTGACCCAGAGGACATTGGTGGGTACTTGCCATAGGGTCTCTGTAGGGCATCTGTAACATGGCAGTTTGCTTCTTTACAGCCAGAGAGAAGTTTCTTCTCAGGAACACGCCATCATGATGGTGTCATATATATAATCACATAATAACATATAGCACATAATATAATGTGTACTATAATAACATCTTATAATGCATTATGTCTAAATGTAAACATGTATGACAGGTATAGGTTATAGAAACACATTAAGCCAGGTAATAAATAATATACAATGTATGATATAATACATAGCACATAGACATTGTGTTTGTGTTGTATAGATTTTCGCCCAATAAAGGGGGTGACATTCCATCACCTTTGCCACATTTTATCGGTTGGAAGAAAGTCATAGACCCTGTACAACTCAAGAGGAGGGGGTTATGGTCACCCTATATGGTGTGTTTGTCATAGACTCTAACAGCTTTCCTCCAGAACATTTTCTAAGGCATTCGAATAAGACAGAGCCTTGGAAACAGGAGTCGTGTCCCCGTCAGAGACAGAGGGAAGACCTGTTTCCTGAACAAGGTAATAAAGGAAACATTGCTTCAGGGCGATGGTTGGACAGAATTGCTTTAGCCCCTTTAAACAATTATAGTCTCTTCAACTCAATGCTCCTTAACTGTGACAGACTCACTGTGTGTGCAACGTGACCCGGGCTCTCTGCGTGACAACGCAGAGAAGAGGGGGTGTGTCGCGAGTCACCCAGGCCACCCCTGACCTTGATGATTTGCCAGAAAGACTAATAAGTCTCACAAGACTGTTAAAGATTTATGGTTGTGGTTTATTATATAGTCAATGGATCTAGGGTAAAACAGACAAAAGGGCACACAGAACACAGTCTGGAGGGAACCAGGTACCAGCTTCCAGGCACAAAATCTGGAGGACACCAGGCCCTCCCTTCCCAGTACAATTGCAAAGACACACTTATTTCCTCTAGCAATGCTGTGTGACCATGTGCTTAACTCTTCTAAGCTTGGATGTGCAGTCTTGGCTGGAGTTTAGTTGTGGCAGCGTGTAGTGCCTTAGTGGCTGCCCTCTATTACCCCAGCTCCAGGCCCTTGGAGAAAAAGCAGGTATTCACCAAAATCACACTGCTAAGCATAAACTATCTGGACAAACTTACCCTTGAACATGGCCCAAGACCTCAAGCATACAGAAACGCTTATCAGACAGCATTCCAAGAGCTCAGTTCCCAGCAAGCCACCAAGGATGATAAAAATGGTTTTGTCTCTTGGGAACATGCAGGGTTTGAGAAACCTTAGCCTGCTGAGTTAATCCTTTCTGGTGCAGGCTGGCAGAAGGAGCCAGCTCTCACAGGAAGTGCCCACTGCCTGCTGTGCCACAATGAACAGAGTCCTTTTTCTCTGATACCAGAGTCACATGTCTTTTGCCAACACCTATGACACTGATACAGCCTAACTATCACCTGCCAGGCAAGAAAAAGTTGCAGTCTTTACAGTTCTCGATGGGCAGTAGTTCAACCCTTACTGACCTGTGCAATGGGAAGACTCGATTCTAGCTATCCTATGTGAAGACTTGCCCTTTTACCCAAGTAGTTTTGCTTCATAAATTGAGCTATCATTCAAATATGTAAGTTAATTGAAAGTTTTTCTTCAAAGAAAGCATTTAATTGAGATGTATCTGTTGGTGGAACTGTAGTATTTTGCTTTTATAACTTTTTAAAGATTTTATTTATTTATCTTTAGAGGAGAAGGGAAGGAGAGAGGGAGAGAAATATCAATGTATGGTTGCCTCTCTGCATCCTCTGCTGGAAACTGGCCTGCAACCCAAGCATGTGCCCTGACTGGGAATTGAACCTCAATCGTGTGGTTCGCAGGCTTCCACTCAATCCACTGAGCTACACCAGCCAGGGCTGCTTTTATAACTTTTAAATAAAGTTACATTTAGCATGTCATTTCATCGGACTATAAAATAACAGGTGCAAATTATTTTATGTACAAAATAACGGCTGTGCATTAAATTAAGGATGGCAGTTATGGCAAGATAAATAACTGCCTTTAGAAACTGTGTAAATTGTGTTAGTTTCTTTTCTTTTACTGAAAAGATGCTTTTCCTTCTGCTCTTAAAAGTGTAAACCATATACTCATACAATTTAAGAACAATATATTCATTTAATTCGGCCCTGATAACATAAGAGTTTCTTCTCTTAATTGATTTGCACTTCTCAGCAACCCCTTTAAGATGTCTAGTTCAGAAGGGATCATCTCCTATATCGAGACACATTTATCCCCAGGTCTCCTACATTTCCACAAGCTTTATGAGTATGTAACTAACTGTCATGTGCTCATAAAGCTTAGGAGGACAGTGTCTAACTGTCCTTTGATCTGGACAATCTTTTTGTAGATATTTGTATTGCAAACAACATCGGAGGGTATAGCGACTCCCTCCAGAGCAAAAGGTAGGCACGCTTACTGGCCATTATGAAACATTCCAGTCCACTCTGTCAGCATTCCTCTCCTAAAACAAACCTGGCATGTGCAGGTGTCCCCTGGTCACTCAGTTGAAATTGTTTGAGGAACCAGGGCAAAAAGTGCTGATGCTCTGGTTACTGCTTTTGCTGTCAGAAATAAATTGCCCTCCGTCTCTGACCCAGGAATTTTGTGTGCTCTGCAGCATCCTCAAAACTATGTCAGGTTCACTTGTTGGATTGCAAATAGGTGAAATGTTAGACACATCACAGTGTGTAGGGAGTCTTTTTTTTTTTTCTTTCTTTTTTAATAAAGAGAGAGGAAGGGAGGAGAGAGACAGAGAGACAGAACGAGAAGAGAGAAAAAACATTTAGAGGCTGCCTCCTGCATGTGCCATGACCAGAGCTCAAACCTGCAAATGTTGGGTGTATGGGACAATGCTCCCACCAACTGGGCCCCCTGCCCCCCCAGCTAGGGCAGTATATAGGCCTTCTTCACACTCAGAGAGAGAGTTTTATGGCCGCCTCCTGGTCAACACACAGTCTCAGTATTGATAAGTGACCGCAAATTCAACAAAGCAGAATAACTTCTTATGCCAGTAATATTATACTGTAACTAAACATATTTTATGTATTAAAAGATAGAACAATCTTAATTTTAAAAGGTGGGGAGAGCTTATTAGCAGTGAACAATGTCAAAAGAGTTGCATCCAGAGAGAACATTTTAATGGGAGAGTTTACCTTAGGCATCGGGTCCTATTAGCAGGAACATCTGTCTCAGGGAGATTAGACCTACTAAGACGGGTTTTCACAAGCTGCTTTATTTCATGGGTTGGCTGACCCAGTCTGTCTGTTGGCTATCCAAAGCCCTGTACAATGGTCTTCCCCTTTTTTTTCCTCTAAAGAAGCTGTAAATCCTTCAGCCAATGGTTGTCATGTGATACAATCTCAAACTATGGAATGCACATGGAATTGCCTAGTCAAGGAGTTTTTGACTGTGAAATGACATATGTCTCATTGAGAAGTCTTTGGTTATTAATATTTGCCTGATTTTTATGCCTGGAAAAATAAAATGAATCACATGAGAATCATTTCAGGGTAATTTTACACATTTAGGATAAAAGACCAGGGATATAAAAAGGACTATGTTGCTACTGTTACCACTGAACATTAGTTACTAGACAAAACTAGATCCATAGTAAATGCTGATACATAAGAAGAAATACAATAGAAAATGAAAAGATGACAGAGATGTCTTCTTATTATTTTGCCTATTAAATGTATTGGGGAGTCTACCAAAGCTCATTTTCACACATCTCTAAACTCAGACCCACAAGAACATATATACTAAATGAAAAGCTAAAGCTGTATCAAGATAACTGTAGTTGTTTGAGTTCATTCAATAAAAGTAAAAAAAAAAATCTGTCCAAGGTCTTTAATATCATCATTTTGTTACCAAACAGAGGTCCAAGAGGGGCAATACTTGGCCCACCAAGGGATGCCAAAAACTGCTACAGAACAACAGGGGCCCCTCCCAAGGATGATATACTAATACCTACTGGGCTTGTCTGTCTGCCACCAGTGGAAAGACATCTCTCAATGCCAGAGATTTGTGGAACTGATACAGGGTGCAGCCAAGGGGGGGCCCAGAAAAGATTTGGAATGGTGTCCAGAACTCAAAGTGTACAGGAATATTGGAGGAAATATTAAGATGTCCTCACCGCCCCCACACCCAGGTGTCAGTTAGGGGAAGGGATGAATGGAGCAGGGCCATTGAGAGCTGTTTTGCATAGCAACAGTTTTGCAGCTAACCTCTGGAATGGTTATTTAACGTATCTATAACCTTTAACTGGTTTCATAGATATGTTAAATAGCTGTGGCCAAGCTTTGGGCCAGGGAGAAGTGAGTGGCTGCTACCCAGGATGGAACTGGGGCTGCTTCTCTGAGAGAGGGCCTGCGAGAGAGGCTTGTGGCTTTAGCAGAGTGAGGAACCCCCTCTTGGCCAGGTGAAGGGGAGAGCCACGCTATTTAGGAAGATGTAGACCCCTGTAGCCATTAGGAGGGAGAGCCATGAGGTTTCAGCAGAGTGCAGACCCCCTCTTGGCCAGGTGAAAGGGAAGACCATGCAGCTTTGCCAGAATGGAGATCCCTGCGGCCAGGTGAAGAAGAAAGAGGCGCGCTTTCGGTGGAGTGCGGCTTTGGTAGAAGAGGCCCACGCAGCTTTGGCGTGCTCCCTTTGGCTGAGTGACCTGGAAACCAGGAGAGACTTTGACTAGGACTTGGTACAAAGAACTCTTGCCAGTGAAAGGTACCACATGACTTTGGATTACTTGGAGATCCTGCCTGGACAGGCAGGCGACACAGCTCACAAGCCAGCGACCTGAAAAACGGACCTGTGCTCTTTTCCTGATTTACGGTACCCGGAGTTGGGACAGTGGGAGAAGGGAGTGCTGTGTGTGTGTGTGTGTGTGTGTGTGTAGGTGTATACCCTTAAAGACTTTAATATTTTAAGGAAGGCATTAGGCCTGAATAGCATTAAATAAACATTTTGTTTCCTTTTCACAAATCTCTGGCATTGAGAGATGTCTTTCCAATTGGCGGCGGACAGAAGAGCCCTATAGATATTAGTGTATCGTCCTTGGGAGGGGCCCCTGTTTTCTGTAGCAGTTTTTGTCATCCCTCGGTGGGCCAAGTATTGCCACCCCCCTCAGACCCTTGTTCGGTAACAAAACGGAAAGGTAAGGTTTATTTAAAGCTATACAGACTTAAAGTGGTGACCCGATGTCCCCATAAAATATCGAGGTACTTTAGGATAACCACAGACACCCACAGTGCTTTCTTCTCCCCCTGCCCTAATTTGGGATACTGTATCTCAGGAAAAGAAGCACACATCTATGTTGCAGGCTGCTGGCACCATTAGCTATGACGCCATCCAGGCAGGATCTCCAGTTAATCCAAAGTCATGTGGCACCTTCTCAAGGTCCATCGGCAAGAGTTCTTTGTACCCATTTTTCCAGGCAAAGTCTCTCCTGCTTCCCAGGTCATGCAGCCAAGGGGAGCACCCCAAAGCCTCATGGGCCTCTTCTACCAGAGCTGCAGGGGTCAGCACTCTGACCGAAGGTGTGTGGCTTTCTTCTTCACATGGCTGCAGGGATCCCCACTCTGCCCAAACCGTATGGCTCTCTTTCACCTGGGCAAATGACGGTCTACACTCTGCCAAAACCTCATGGCTCTGTACCCAATGGCTGCCGTGTCTGGGTTTAAATCCCCAAGCCAGTCCTCCTCTGCAGCCCCATTTCCGACTCTTCCCATAATCGGTTACACCTGCCAGGACTCCCGTATCCTACCAGCTTTACCTGGCTGCCGTAGTGAGTCTGGGCAGGTGTGGCCCCATGGCGTGGAGCCAATCAACTCCAAGCTCTCATACAGGCGCTGTAACTCAGAGGATCAGCCCCCAGTTACATCCTGGGTAGAATTCACTCCCTTCTCCCTGGCTCAAAGCATGGCCACAGCTATTTAACATATCTATGAAACCAGGTAAAGTTTATAGGTATGTTAAATGACCACTCCACAGGTTAGCTGTGAAACTGTTGCTATGCAAAACAATTCTCAGTGACACCTGCTCCATTTGTCCCTTCCCCCAATTGACACCTGGGGCGGGGGGTGAGGACATCTTAATATTTTCTGGATACCCTGAGCTCTGGACCCCATCCCAAATTCTTTTTTTGGCGGGGGAGCCCAACTGGCTGTGCCCTTTTACAACTTCTCTAGAGATTATCACTGACTCACATCAGCTATTGGACCTGTGTTTTTGAATCCTAAACCGGAGTCTCCTACTCTGAAAATTTTAGTCATTTAACTATGTAACTAAGAGATTGTTTTCTACTTCCTGTGCGCATTTCTCTTATGGTGAAAAGTACTGATCAGATAACACAGAATCTGGCCCATTTCATGTTTATATAATTCATTTTGCAATAGTTACTATACGTACAAATTGACTAGAGCCGCCATAGCAAAATAGCATAACTTGGGGGCTGTAACTGTAGAAATGTATTTTTCACAGTACCTGAAGCTGGAAGCCCCAAATCATAAAGTCAGTCAGTTTGGTTCATTCTGAGCTATTTCTCCTTGTCCTGCAGATGGCCACCTTGCCATGTTCCCACCTGGCCTTTCTCTGTGCACAAGTGCTGTAACAGGGGACAGCCAAGGCCCCTCCCAAAGAAGGGTTTGTAACAGGGTCCAGAACTCTCTGTCCAGGAAATATGAAATATAGGATGTCCTCACCCCCGAAAGTCTGATCTGGGGGATAGGACATCTGGAGCAGAGCCATTGAGAGTTCTTTTGCATATCAACCGTTGGCCAGCTTCGTACTTGATATGCAAATATGCTTATTTTACATATCTATAGCCACTGACTAGCTTCATAGATATGTTAAGTAACTGTGGACAAGCTTAGAGCCAGGGAGATGGGAGTGACTTCAACCCATGATGTAATTAGGAGGCACCTATGCAGGGGCCAACCGTGGGGTTTCTGGGCTCCCTTTACCGTGCAGTTTAGGAAGCAGGAGAGCAAGATGTATCAGACAGACAGAGCTCCCTTTTAGCTGTTCAGAAGAAAGCAAGAGAGACAGCGCAAGAGAGACAGAGTGGGACTAGGGACAGGGACAATGCAAGAGTCCCTTGCAGGGATGGAAATAGGTGAGAGGACTTTCACTGGTGGGCCTTGAGAAGCTGCCCCATGGGTTTGGATTAAGCGCTGGAGACACACTGATGGTGCTGGGAACTGCTAGTGGAGCATGGATTACTGGGAAAAACTGGGAGCTGCTGGGGCCGCAGATTCCTATTTTTTCCTGAGACTCGGTACCCCTAGGTGGCCTGGCAGGGCAACGGGAGAAGAAAGGACTATGTGTGTTTGTGGGTGTTTTAAGGGACTTTGGGATTTTAACGAAGACAGTAAGTCATTACTGTCTGTATAACTTTTGAGTAAATAGTCCCTTTACTTTTCACCAAACTCTAGCATTGAGAGTCATAATGATGCAGGGTGCAGCCAAGGAGAAGGGCCCCAAAAAAGATTTGGAATGGTGTCCAGAACTCAAAGTGTACAGGAATATTGGAGGAAATAGTAGGATGTCCTCACCTCCCCCACCCCAGGTGTCAGCTGGGGGAGGGGACAAATGGAGCAGGGCCATTGAGAGCTGTTTTGCATAGCAACAGTTTTGCAGCTAACCTCTGGAATGGTCATTTAACATATCTATAACCTTTAACTGGTTTCATAGATATGTTATTTAGCTGTGGCCAAGTTTTGAGCCAGGGAGAAGTGAGTGGCTTCTACTCAGGCTGTAACTGGGGGCTGATCCTCTGAGAGAGGGCCTGGGAGAGAGCCCTGTGGCTTTAGCAGATTGAGAACCCCCTCTTGGCCAGGTGAGGGGGAAAGCCACGCTGTTTTGGAAAGATATAGACCCCTGTAGCCATTAAGAGAGAGAACCATGCAGTCTTAGCAGAGTGAGGACCCCCTCTTGGCCAGGTGAAAGGGGAAAACTACGCAGCTTTGCCAGAATGGAGATCCCTGAGGCCAGGTGAAGAAGAAAGAGGCGCGCTTTTGGTGGAGTGCGTCTTTGGTAGAAGAGGCCCACGTGACTCTGGGGTGCTTCCTTTGGCCCAGTGGCCTGGGAAGCAGGAGAGACTTTGACTGGAACTTGGTACAAAGAACTCTTGCCAGTGACTTTGGATTAATTGGAGATCCTGCCTACACAGGCAACACAGCCCACAGTGCCAGTGACCTGAAAAACGGATGTGTGCTCTTTTCCTGATTTACGGTATCCGGAGTTGGGACAGTGGGAGAAGGGAGAGTTGTGTGTGTGTGTGTGTGTAGGTGTATACTCTTAAAGACTTTAATATTTTAATGAAGGCATTAGGCCTAAATAGCATTAAATAACTATTTTGTTTCCTTTTCACAAATCTCTGGCATTGAGAGATGTCTTTCCAATTGGCGGCGGACAGAAGAGCCCAATAGATATTAGTATACCGTCCTTGGGAGGGGCCTCTGTTTTCTGAAGCAGTTTTTGGCATCCCTCGGTGGGCCAAGTATTCCCCCCCGCCTTGGACCTCTTGTTCGGTAACAATAATTCCTAAGGGTGGTGGGCAAGGCGAACCTAGTACAGGGGGACCCTTGAGAAGGGAGGGTCCATTGGCTAACAATATGGACCTTCCCTACTGCCCATAGGGGACCCTCCCTGCTGTCCTACTGTCCACCTAAAGGACCATTCTGTAATAGTACCCCTGGAGTCTTCTCTTTTTACAAAGAAACCAAGATCAGTGACCTTTCCTGAGAGACCCTTTCTCCTTAAAGACTATTTCCAAGTACAGTCCCACTTGAGGTATTATGAATTAGAGCTTCAACATACAAATGAGGATCCACCATTCAGTCCATAACAATACATTTAAACTCTTCTAGAGATATTATTTTGTTTCCTTAGATCCTACCAACTCTGAATAAATAAGAGGATAACAACATAGTGCTTTCAAATTTGAAACCCACGCCATGAACTATGATAACTTTTCCAGGGTAATACCCACATTGCCGGTCCTTGGTGTTTAAGCCGCAAGTCTTAAAAAGCACCCACATCACTCTACTACTTGTACTAAAACTCCTGTGTACAGGTTTAAAAACAGGAACAGAATGTAACAGTTCCTAGCCCTGGTATGCCTCTAAACCAAAGTTTTCTGTTCCAATCACCCTACATAAACAAAGCAATTAACTCTCTGCATGTTGATCTCTCCTCATTTCAAATTAGCCTCATTTACATTTTGTGTTTCACTAATGCTCATTCATTTCAGTGCTTTGTGCACTGCAACAGCAATGGATAGAAGCAATACAGTAATAGGTAAACATGCTTACGTATTTATTTTAGTTTTGTAGGATATAGTGTGAGCACTAAATGAGAAGTAGTCAGTAGCTAGACATCACCAGGCAATATTTATTTATTTTCATTTGCTCAAATACTGTCTTTTATTTGAATTAAAGAAGCACCGTGCACATAAAATTAATTCCTCTGACGATTCAATTGGTTACTTGGAATCTGAGAAATAAACATTCAGTGAATACACACTATAGAGTTAGCTCAGTCCCAGTGGTTTTTAAATAAGAAACAACATCTGTAACTCTAGAAACCCAGTAAAAGGCCCAGGGCCTAGGTCTATGTGTTGCAAACATTGTACAAATTTATGTTTTCTTAAGTGCTTGATACTCAGCAAAATATATATATATATTTTATATAAATATATATATATTACACAAAAATTGAGAGATGTGGATTGAATTTTCATAGTGTTTTTGGTAGTTAGTCAAACATGTCAAAACAATTTATGAATTAATGACTTTACATGTGCCCTTAATACTTTTATATCTGAAACGAAGTCATGAATAACCACCATGAGAAGTGTCGCCCTGCTTGCACACAACTGAAAACAAAGCGCACACGCAAATACTTTGAAAACACTGAGTGAAAACTTGTTGTTTCAAAGGGGCTCAAAGTAAAACAAGTCAATGCTGAACTCCTCTTTATTACCTGGTGGGGGTTTGTCACGGACACTGACCTATCCACAGTTATAACTAAAGTAATACATCTCCGTCTTTTGATGAGGAATCTGGGGATTTTTAAGGGGAAAAAAAATGCACACCTTCATTTACCTGGTCTAAGAACTTTATCATATCAAATAAAAAATCTGCAAAAAGAAAAAAAAAACAAAATGAATTAAGAAATAAACCAAACCACATGAGCTTTAATTTCCTCATTTGTAAAATGTTAGAATACTAAGACCTTGTTTCAAAAATTCTTTTCAGATTCAAAATCTGCAAGTATAATAAATATATAATAAATATTCACTTAATATATTCCACAGACAGTTATTACAACCTCTTCTTTGGATACACAGTAAAGGCGTTTGCTTTGTCCTACTAATGAAATATGAGCACTTTGAAGGAAACAGACTCCAACTCACATAGTTCAAGAATCTTCATGGAGGGCATATTTGCAGGTTATTCACAGGCATCGGTAGTGTTAATGGAACCAGCTTAGGAACTTGAGGCTGTTGGGGCCCACTAACTGCAAAAAGACACTAAGACTTCAGACCAAAGCAAAAAAGGCAATGAGTATAGCTGTTCTGCTGAGAATTAGAACCATCATAAACACTGCTACTATCACGAAAGGCATTCCAGAGCAGAGAGGGATAGAAAGTAATACCCTGAACATTTTTTATCCTAGTTCTAAATCTCCTATCAGAGCCTCTCATTGGTTGAGCCTCACTTTAAAGTCAATTGCACAGAGTGCCCTGGTGATACCATTTCCAGGGGCCAAATCCTCCAGACCCACAGTAAGCATCCAAAATGTAAATGACAGATCTTGGGTAGGGGAGACAGCAGGGCAAATGATGAAACACTTGTATACTTGACAAAACCACAATTCTAGTAAACACTTCTTTGTGCCTATTCCACACCCACATCATGTATGTGACTTTGGTTGTAGGAAAACCTAAAAGCCACAATGACTAGAAGCATTTTAATACACAATGATTAACTTCAAGTGAACCCTTACTAGTATATTCTTTTCAATCTAATTTTTCATACTTTCTCCTTTTTTAAAATTAGATGTTCAATACCTCTTTTCACATTCTCATTCTTATCTGATGACTTTTCTTCATATTTCAGTGACAAAGATAGCAGTCATCAGCAAAGAATATCTGAATACTTTTGCCTCAACAATTCATCTTTCAGTATCTGCGGCTACTCACTGTCTCTCACCTTGGGTGAGCAATCATATAGCCGATCTTTCTGCTTGTGATGTAGATTCTATCTGATCTTACATACTCAAAAAGTTGCTCCTGAAGTTTCCCCCTTTCTGTCAATATGCATTATCAACAGTTGTTATCTAGAGGCTATTACTGTCAGTGTGCACAAATGTTATTCTTTTTCAATAGTTATATGATAACTATTTCAGCAGCATTTGGTATAATCACTCAATCCATGTGTAGGGAAAAAGAAGTTGGCCTTGCCTAAAGAAAAGTCTGGGCTTGGTGCTTCCTCCTGGAAAATAAACTCTAAACTCCTAGAATTTCCTGAGTGATGAGACTGCCTGTGTTATTCTTGGTGGGTCTCTGGGACCACACCTGACAATGTATGTTAATAGGGTGATGTATAGTGGCCCCATGATATGAGCTCCATTGCCAGGGAATGAGAGGCTGGAGACTTGAGTTCAACCACGTGGGAATTTGTAACTCACTTCCACAATGATTCCCCAAAAAGAAAGTCTTGGACCCTGACTCTCAGAAAGCTTCCTTAGTGGGAAGTCCTCTCTGGGTGTTGTTATCCGTCAATGCCAGACGAGTAATGTGCCCAGTGACAATGGGAGTCATATGTGGAACCCTACCAGACACGGCCCAACACATTTCTTCTCTTGGTTAATTTCATTTATGCCTTCCCTTTCATAAACCATGACCATGAGTTCTGTGAATCCTTTTAGTGAATTATTATTGCTGAGGGTGTTGTTGAGAACCTGCTGTGCTTCCAGTACGTATCAAAAGTGAGGATGCTGTTTGAAGGCTGTTTCCTCAGCCTCGTGGTTTGGCTAACTCAATACTCCTCTTTGACTAGACTGCCTTCACATCCAGGCTTCCACAATTAAATGAGTTTCCTCTTTCTTTTATTGTTCACCCCATTGCAGTCTCCTTTCCAGTTTTTTTCTCCTCTCCCTTATATTTTAAAATCATAGTGCTCTCAAGCTAATTCTCTCCCCTTTCTCTTTTTTACCTATAGTGATTTCTCATGATCTGATTCAATCTCAAGAGCTTAGTATTGTCTCTTTACAATGTACCATGTAGACATCTGTACTCTGTCCTTTCTCCTCAAATTCAAACTAGTGTATCCAATGACTTAATTAACACATGCACTCAGACATCTAACAGACTTTTCCCTGCAATATGTACATCATATTATATAGGTTACTGTGAAATTTCAATGAGAAATGCATAGTTATCAATAAATATATGCTTATTAGCATTGTTAGGATGGTCTTCACAATGGCAAAACACATTAACAAAGAAACATAACTTATTACTTTAACAGACCACTCTAATTCAACAATCAATTTGATATATCCTTTAGCTGCAGTTAGTCCAGTAAAATGCAGCAATTTGTAAAAGCAGGAGAGAAAAAAAGTTCTTTTGAGATTCTTGCCTAAAACTGTGTTTTTAAACAAACAATGCCAAGATGCACATTTTCAAACCTTTGAACGAGTAGTATAATTTTACAGTAAGAGACAGATGTTATAAGAAATAATTTGAAGTGCTGAAGGAAACCAGTTTTGGATTCAGATAGACTGCTTGGTATTGTTCCTAGCTCTGTCCTGTATGACCTTGGCTGTAGTGTGACATTATCCTGCATGCCCTCTCTGAAACATTTCTTGTCTCAATTGAGAACAGCTAGTAGACTGGGTAATGTAAGAATGAAGGAGATGATGTGCATGAAATTCAGCATGAAATGCCTTTAATAAACATTTACTATTATTATTATATTAATAATCTAAACAATGATCATTATAATTAAAGCAAATTAGATCTGGAAACACACACAAACTCTTGACTGTTTTCTGCAGATTCATTGATACAGCTTTGTCCTACTAAGCAGACACATGACAGACTCACTTACGCAAGCAATGGCAATTAACCGAGCATTCCAGTTCTATTAAAAAGTCTTACAACCTTCATCAGAAATTTTGGAGGAGGATATGCTCTCTTGATTTCTAAAAAGGGCATTCATACCATGCTTACTTCAGAAGAATGGTTGTATGTGGATGCTTCATTTCTTTCAGGAGGAATCAAATTAGCAATTAACTCAATCATTATAAGGTCTTACCTTGGTAAAAAAAAAAAGTAATTGCCACAATAATAGATGAGGTTAAATAAAGGGATTGCCCTGAATCAGGAAAACCATGATAAACATTTATTTTTAGCAAGAAATAGCAAGGACTTGTTGTTTTGTAAGTTTTAAAATTCTGTTCGAAAGTACACTGACTTCTATGGTATAACTGTAACATATAATTAAACACACACAGAAAGGGAATTGTAATTTCAGGTTATTAGTTTAAAAGAATAGCAGCTTTTATTTTCATATGATTAGAAAATTGCATTGTAAGTCTCATTATCAGTCAAAACAACTCTCAGATCTAAAAAGAAAAATAAAATAAGAAAAGAAAGAAGAAAGCTTCTAAAGTTGACAAAAATGACTGAATTGATATTTGATAAAAATTGAAGACTAAAATGTCCCCGGCTGATTGTGGATACTGAAATTGTAACAGAAAAGTTTTAATTTTGGTTAAATGCAGAATGTGCCATTTGGTTTCTACTGACACGATTAAATAATTATTTTAATTTAAAATCCTCAAACTCTGTTTTGAAATAATTTAACTAATTTTTATTCCTCATCGACATCCTCCATTTGTTTCTCCTGTTACGAACTGAATGTTCGTGTCTCTCCAAAATGTAAATGCTACAACCCTTCTCCCAGTGTGATGGCGTTAGGTGGACCTTTGGGAGGTAATAAGGATCAGATGATGTCCCAAGGTTGGAGCCTCCTTCAGTAAGATCAGCGGCCTAGTCAAAACTACCAGAGGACTTCTGGTCCCTGCCTCCGCAATGGAAGGGCAAAGCTGGCAGCCTGGGACCAGGAAGAGGCTCCTCCCCGGAATCCAACCTGCCGACACACTGATTGATCTCAGACTCCAGCCCCGAGAACTGTGAAAAGTAATTTTTGTTGTTTATAAACCACCCATTCTCTGGCAGTTTATTACATCAGCAGAGCTAAGACAATATCCCCTTTAAATGTTTTAGCTTCTTTTCTCCTAATCCCCAGTGCGTGAAGTCAATCCAGTCAATTAAATTTCCAACCACATTTCTTAGCCAAGATTCCCTCATTCTCCCACATACTTGGCATATTTTGGTTTTGTAAATCCTCTGATTTCTTTTATCTCTTTTTAGTATTTTCATTGTGGGGTTAATTATACTATTCTAATGCAGCTTCCTGCCTTTTTTTTTCCCCCCAAGCCTTCAAAGTCTGTTACATGATATAAAGCTGTGAAACCAAATTACTTCCTGCTGGCCTCAGCTTATCCAGTTCTCCAGGCTGCATAATGCTCTCAGTGGGATAAAAAGGTAAGCATTCAAATAGGTCAGGGATTTTCTTACAAATAGCGTTGCCACTCTATTGCTCCAGAAAATAACAAGAACACGTTTTTATCTGATTGTGAAGCCTTTGGCATCTACTGTACACTTTCAAGGCTGCAGGCCACAGTGGAATAGGTTGAATTAATCTCTTTAGGTTTAAGCTTGTTTATCAGAAAGGAAATAGGCCGTCTGCTAAAGTCTTAGGTCAAGTCCTGCACTTTCACAACCCTGTTCCACCTGCATGCAACTGAGATGTGACTTAATAATGTCTTTACACATTGAATAATGTTTCCCAGCTGCCTTATGATGGCAGAGCACAGTAAGACCTGTGTAAATGTTGAGAGAGATATAACATTAATGCAGTTATGAATCTGGGAACACGCGTGTAGAAAGATTTAACCATCTTTTGGGAATTCAATAAAAATTGAGGTGCAAATTTGGTTCTATTAAAAAAAACATGTCTATGTATACTGCCTAAATATAAGTTCATTTTTAAAGTGGAGTCATAATCCAAAATTGTTAGACCTGAGACACGATATTACCAAACTATCTCTTGGATAAATATTAAATGTTAATTCTGAGGTCCTTCAGGAAAATGCACAGCTGTTCTTTTGGAGAATTTAGTTCACATTCTTTTAGTGCAAACTAGTGACACACTTACAGAGGCCTGGTTGGTGATCAGTGCTGATTAGGTAGTGGCCCTAGACACATTTATCAAGTTTGTAAAACGTGTCTTTGTCAAAGTACTGTTGTGGAGGGAACAGAGTTCTTCCAGGGCCTCAAGGGAAATGCATTTCATGGACACAAAACATAGGAGAAATGTGAGGTGTAGTGGCCAGATGTGTTAGAACGAAAACAAAGGAAGGGCTTGGTCAATGTCTCATCCACCACCAGGTACCTCATCTCCATCTTGATGGTCGAGAAGTCCAACTTCTGAGGCCGCACGTCCACTCTTGTCTTCACCAAGTCCAGGGCCCAGAGATGCAAAACACCTCTGTATCTCATCCCCCATCTGCACATCCACTACCAATGCATAACGATGCCTGGGCCACAATGGGTACTGTGCTCTGGCTTTCACAGCTGCTAAAGAGAGCCTCAGGTGTTAAGCTTTGGTTTTATTTTCTTGGGCTTGAGAGAGCATAGGTTTTCTTTCAAACTATCCGATCTCTTCCCTGGCTTTTTGCAGGCTTGTGTCTGTGCCTTCCACGTATCCATCTCCTTCCTGAATCTTTCTATGTCAGTGCCCTTATACTATTCGATCATTTCCCCAGATTTTCCCAGGCTTGTCCCCTCCCCCTTTACGGTCACTATTTTGGCTCCTACTGCACATGCCACATACTTTTGCTTCCTCTCAGTGCTTCTACTGCTCATGTGTCTAGCAAAGTATCCCCCCCTTACTGCTTCTCTCTCCCCATTAATCCATGAGAACTGAATGGCTTTTCCCTGGGGAGTTGGAAATCCACCCCCTACTTGGAGATCAGTGCCTGTTTGGTGCAGGACTCAGCTGTTCCTGGGTGTCTTTGAAGCTGTTGTTTCCCGACTTAATCAGGCTTTATCTCTTTTCTCCCTCTCTTTTCTCAAAACCTAAGGGACTAACCACAGTAACAAACACTACTACCTTTTAAGACTTCCTCAGGTTGGGTCCTCACCTGCCCCTCCTCCCCCAAGGCTGGCTCTGAATCATCTATTTCTGCAGTGTACTTCCTTTTCAGCATCTGTGTCTTTCTACACATTCACGGAAAACCCACTGGGGTTTTCCCTGCCTAGAAAATCTGTGGCTAATAAAGTATATATTCAACATGAAAAACATCTTATCAAATGTTAAGCATCAAAGCATTTGAACACTAGAAAAAGTTGAAAACGGAGCTACCTAAAACGGTGTGTTAGTATCAGAACTTACTTACAGAAAGTATCAGTTATAGGGGTCATTGGGAATCAACTAGGAGGCTTGTTAAAATGCCTATTTCCATGCCCTGCCCCAGACATTTTGAAAGTGTAGATGGCTCTGAGTAATATGCATGTTTAACAGGCAATATGAAGGGAATAATTGCTAACTCTGGATTGAAAGTTCAATAATAAATGACACTCTACATAATTTACTGACCACAATTTGAGAGACACTGATTAGGGTTTGTTTTATTTGGGGGGGTGAATATGCTAGGTATGGGAGAGAAAAACCACCCAGTAAAAACACAGAGAAACACTGGTTGCAAAGTATCAGCAGACTGTTGTCCCAGCGAATTAAGTAACAACAACCCCTAATCTCATTGATTTATAATAGCAATGAATTATTTTTCTATTTCTATGTTGGTCTTACTGTTACAGGATAATCTCCCAGAAACTGGGTTCTTCTCACTGACAGTTAAGGATTGCAGATGAGCAAGCCTATTAGCATGGAGGCAGGGTTTATTGGTGACAAGTTCTCATGGAAGAGCAAGTCTTGCCAAGGTAGGGAAGAAAGACAAGCCCAAGGATAGCAAGAGCACGGGTAGCAAGAGCAAGAGTCCCACATCCTGTGTTCTGAGGACTTACATAGGTGGTGGGACTGTATAGTGGAGAGGTTGTATATTGATTGACAGGTACGAGTGGTCCCAGGTTTGGGGGTGGGGAGGCATGAATACCCAAAGGTGTTAATGGGCTACTTCCTTTGCTCTCAGTGGGCCCTTTTCCACCTTTTGGGCCTTAGGATGAAGGCACAGTTTCAAAGACTTTCTCAGATGGTGGAGAGGATATTTAGAATTTCAAGGACCGCCCATCTCCTGGGTTAGCATGGTGTTTCTCCTGGTTCTTGTAACACCTAGCAATATTATTGGACCAGGCTCAGGGATGCTGCGTCAGTGGCTGCTGCTCAGGGATGCTGCATCTCTCCCTCCTCCTCCCTGCCCCGGTTTGCTGCCTATCCTACCTAACATTACCTGGCCAGCTCTGCTTCGGGACTGCAGAGGCTGGGGCTCCATGAGTCTTTATTTTAGGGCTCTGGCTTAAGGAGCAGTAGCTGCCTAATAGAAAATCCAAATTCTTATAGCAATTATGTCAGGCTCAAGGGGCAAACACAAGTGAGTTGACATCATATTAGCCGATGCAAGTTAAATGGCCAAGGCTGGTGTTGGAAGGGTGGGGTCTGTGTCAGGTTCAGTCGGGTCAGAATCCACACTCGTTATTCATATATAATTTAATTAAAAAGTATTTTTGATGAGGTATAAATTTGTGAACTAGACAACAGAAAGGTATCACCCCTACATCTAAGATAAAAAAGAGAGGAGTTCCAAATAATTAAAATTTGTAAATATAAATGAGGGGCCCTGTTAGGGACTGAATTATGTTCCTCCCAATTTATTGGTTAAACCTAACCCCCGCGTGACTTTATTCAGAGACAGAGCCTATAAGGATGCAATTCAGGTTAATGAGTCCCACTTCAATCCGGCTGGTGTCCTCATAAGGAGAGATACCATGAGGGCGCACACACGGAGGAAAGGTCACGTGAGGACACAGCCATCTGTAAGGACACAGACATCTGTGGTCATCTGTAAGCCAAGGAGACAAATCTCAGGAGAATCCTACACATGCAGCAGCTTAATCTTGAACTTCTAGCCTCTAAAACTATGAGAAAAAGGTGTATCTGTTGTTTAAACTACCCTGTTTGTGACCCCCATCAGATGACTACTGTCCCATGAAGCTGAAATTGAGACTTTTGTGGAGGAGGTCTTGCTCATTTTATCATGAAGAACGGTTAGTTCCTTGGGCATTTGAGGAATCAGTTCTGATGGGTAAAATCTTGATTACATAAAAACATCATTTTGTAAAGCCACGTAGCATCAAAGTTATTCTGTAAAATTGATTTTTTTTGAGTAGCACTAGTGATAGTTCCCACCAATGCATAGATTTCTTTAAAAAATTCCATTCAATTGTTCTTTAATTTCATAATAACATTTCACTTTTGTTTTGCCCTAAGAAACTAAATTGATTCACATTGGAAATAATAAATAGATATTTAAAAGAAGGAGTACAGCCGGAATAATAATCATTGTTTTATGTACAAACACCTAATACTTCCAATATCACTAATAGTGACAACAATAATTGAATATATTGTCCTTCTTCATAAGACAAATTCTAATAAAACAAGATGCAAATTAAGTAGAATGGATGCTAAATATTTTTAAAATGTAAGCAAATAATTTTTGGTAAAAAAAATGCATTCAGTCCAAAGTAATAATAAGGCCCAGAAGGAAGACTTGAAAAACCACTAGAGCCTGCACAGGTGGTGAATTCCTACCACTAAGTTGATAAGCCACCAAAATGACAACTTATATCTGAGAAGTCTACAAAGGAAGTCATATTGTACACAGGTAATGGAAAAATTATAAATATCACAGTTATAAAACTACAGTTTCAAATATTTTATCACTATAGAAATTTATAGTTAATACTATGTCCAATATTTAGGAGTTTCAGGAAAGCCTTACTCTCTATGTCCAAGCATACAAAGCAAATGATTCAGAGAGCTGTAAACCATCTGGTTACCTGGAGTGAATTATGAAGTTTAAAATACACAAAATATGTTACACACACCAGCTCAGATTAAACGGTACACCACCTTGCTGGCAAGTGTTCTTTGCCAACGTTTACTCTCAGGTCTGTTCCTTGTTTCCCAGCCGTGGACACCTTTCAGGTTCCTCTTGTGAGTCTCCTGACCCCCTTCTTTCTCACCTTCCTCTCACCTGCTGTCCCATTGGAAACACAGAAGTGCCTGTTTTCCCTCCCCACAGCATTTGCATACTCTCCTTGGCTGTTTTCTTTCCTGCCCACGTCCAATTGCCACATAAACTATCCAATATATTTTATAGTAAACACAATTTCTCCACTAAAAGAAATGATGTAGCCGGTGCTAGAACCAGGTCACCCAGATTACCTGGATGTGTTCCCAACTCTGCATTCAGTAATATCACCGTGGCAGCTTTAAACCAGTGCATCGGTGTGTGTGTGTGTGTGTGTGTGTGTGTGTGTGTGGCGGGGGGGGGTGCATTTAGGTAATGAGCATGAGCAAATTGGGGTTAATTATTTCACTTGGTGTGTCAGTTGTTTACCATAAAATGATATTACACTGGAGCTATTTCTTGTTATCAAATGATATCAACAAAGGTGAGAGTATTACCTAACATATAAAGGTTCATTATGGACTGATAGTCAAAGCATTTTCTATACCTTAAATCAATTGATATTGGAATAATCTATCTGGAGAAGGTACTAGAATAATCCTTGCTATAAAATGACGGTGCTGAGGTCAGAGATGTTAGATCTCATTCAGGCAATACTTCTAGTAAGTGCTGGAGAATCAGTCTGAAACAAGAGCTCAAGATACTACAAAGGGAACGTCTTGGAGTAATAAGGTCTAAATAGAAGTCCCTATATTCCATTCTTGGCTTTTGACCTTGGCGATTTTGTTTAATCTGAAACAAAATTTCCCCAACAAAAACTAGAGGAAAAAAATAAAATATCTTTCAGCATTCTTTGAGAAATAGTTTTATAAAGTGCTGCAACAGTCTAAAATATCTGAGAGAAAAAGAGGAGAATTAGAAACAATATGTTAAAAGCTAATTGATGAAAATAGTGACATTGATCACATAGCTCAAGGTTCAGATCAAAATGAATGTTATATCCCCAAGTACAACTAAACATGTAACCAAGAAAATGATAATACTGTTGCTAAAAATCAGAGAAAAAAATAAAGCTAAAGAAACCAAAAGACAAAAAGAGACACAATTTTCAACAAATTGACCATAAGACTGACAACTCACATATCAAAAAAAAGGGAAAGGCAAATTATTATGTTGTCCAAAAAGTTTGCTTGTTTTTTTCCCATAAGATGGCTCTAGTAGCAATTAGTTGTCATTCTCTTCATTCAAAATTATTTTGTTAGATTGTATTGTGACAGTTGTCATATCAACATGCATTAGAAGAATTTTATGAAATTGGTGAGATTTTGTGTAGCCAATTTAATATTGAAGATGGAGTAAAATGCATATTTTCAATATATTATGCTTTATTATTTCAAGAAGGGTGAAACACAACTGAAATGCAAAAAAGAGGGAAAAGATTGGTGCAATGTACGGAGAAGGTGCTGTGACTGACAGCACTTTCTGTAATTATTGTGCTGGAGATTTCTCGCTGGAACATGCTCCATGGTCAGGTAGATCAGTTGCAGTTGATAGCAATCAAATTGAGACGTTAACTGAGAACAATCAATGTTATACCATGTGGGAGGTAGCTGGCATACTCAAAACATCCCAATCAATAAAGTTATTGGTGAAAATAAAAAAAATGTGGTTTTTTTTTGTTTTACAGAAAAAAACTAAACAGACTTTTTGGCCAAACTCATAAATAAACAAATGCAATTTTGATAAATACAACTGCTTAACTAGATTTCTGTGGCCAAGAAAAAAATTGAAGGCAGAAAGAGTTTGTATACACATATGTTAACGGAAATCATCATTCAAGAAAACTTAAAATAAAAACATGGCTTCTTTAAGCACAATAATTATAATGATATTGANATATTTTCAATATATTATGCTTTATTATTTCAAGAAGGGTGAAAACACAACTGAAATGCAAAAAAGAGGGAAAAGATTGGTGCAATGTACGGAGAAGGTGCTGTGACTGACAGCACTTTCTGTAATTACTGTGCTGGAGATTTCTCGCTGGAACATGCTCCATGGTCAGGTAGATCAGTTGCAATTGATAGCAATCAAATTGAGACGTTAACTGAGAACAATCAATGTTATACCATGTGGGAGATAGCTGGCATACTCAAAACATCCCAATCAATAAAGTTATTGGTGAAAATAAAAAAAAATGTGTTTTTTTTTTGTTTTACAGAAAAAAACTAAACAGACTTTTTGGCCAAACTCATAAATAAACAAATGCAATTTTGATAAATACAACTGCTTAACTAGATTTCTGTGGCCAAGAAAAAAATTGAAGGCAGAAAGAGTTTGTATACACATATGTTAACGGAAATCATCATTCAAGAAAACTTAAAATAAAAACATGGCTTCTTTAAGCACAATAATTATAATGATATTGAATAAAAGTATGAAATATAGAAAGAAATTCAAAGTGCAAACATATGGATAAATCTAAATAAATTTGAAGCAATAATACTGATAAAATATGAAGTTTAAATATACCTGCAATTTAAATACATGAAAACAATAACACAAGGTAAGAAGTGCGTAAACGGAGATTTACTGATCCATGTTCTTTTGATTATTTAAAAGTTGAAAAGAGAGTACTTAAAATTATACTTAATTAAGAAAGTATCTTGTAGTAATCGATATTGAGCATCTCTTCATGTGTCTCTGGATCCTCTGTATGTCCTCCTTGGAGAAGTGTCTGTTCAAGTCCTTTCCCCATTTTTTAATTGGGTTAGTTGTCTTCTTAGAGTGTAGTCGTGTGAGTTCTTTGTATATTTCGGAGATTAAACCTTTGTCTGAGGTATCATTGGCAAATATGTTTTCCCATACAGTTGGTTGTCTTTTTATTTTAATGCTGTTTTCTTTAGCCATGCAGAAGCTTTTTATTTTGATGAGATCCCATTTGTTTATTCTTTCCTTTATATTCCTTGCTCTAGGGGACATATCAGTAAAAATGTTGCTGCGTGAAATATCTGAGATTTTCCTGCCAGTGTTCTCGTCTAGGACTTTAATGGTGTCACAGCTTATATTTAAGTCTTTTATCCACCTTGAATTTATTTTGGTGTATGGTATAAGTTGGTGCTAAAATTTCATTTTTTTGCATGTAGCTGTCCAGTTCTCCCAACGCCATTTGTTGAAGAGCCTATCTTTACCCCATTTTATGTTATTGCCCCTTTGTTGAATATTAATTAACTGTAGAGAGTTGGGTTTATTTCTGGGTTCTCTATTCTGTTCCATTGGTCTATGTGCCTGTTTTTATGCCAGTACCAGGCTATCAGAAAGATGCAAATTAAAACCACAATGAGCTACCACTTTTCACCAGTCAGGATGGCTATCATAAACAAAGCAATAAACAACAAATGTTGGAGAGGGTGTGGGGAAAAGGGGACTCTGATCCACTGTTGGTGGGATGGCAGACTGGTACAACCATTATGGAAAACAGTATGGAATTTTCTCAGACAACTAAAATTGGACCTGCCTTTTGACCCAGCAATTCCACTGCTAGGAGAACCCTAAAACACCAATCCCAAAGAACATATGCACCCCAATGTGCATAGCAGCACAATTTGCAATAGCCAAGAGTTGGAAGCAACCTAGGTGCCCATCAGTAAATGAATAGATCAAAAAACTATGGCACATATATACAATGGAATTCTATGCAGCAGAAAGAAAGAAGGATCTCCTACCTTTTGCAACAGCATGGATGGAACTGGAAAGCATTATGCTGAGTGAAATAAGCCAGGTGTTGAAGGGCAAATACCACATGATCTTACCTTTAACAGGAAGCTAAACAACAAAACAAATAAGCAAGCAAAATATAACCAAAGACACTGAAATACAGAACAGGCTGACAGTGACCAGAGGATAAAGGAGAGGAAATTTCAGGGGAAATAGGGGAGGGATTTAGAGGAACATATATAAAGGATACATGGACAACAACTGAGAAGGGTGGAAATGGGAGGGAGGGGGGGAGCACGGGGGGTGGGGTGGGATGGGATGGGAGAAATAGACAGAAATCTCTACTCGAAAAATAATTAAATAAATTTAAAAAATAATTTTAAAAAGTATCTTGTAAATCTTAGGGTAATTTTAAGTAGAATAGTATATTTAGAACTATGTCTATCTTTATTAATGGAATAAAAATAATAGAGTAAAAATAAAATTATAAAAAATAATTTAATCCAAAAGAAGATAAGAAATTAGATGAAATGGTACTTAAACAAGGCAAACAGTATAAAGTATATAATATATACAGAACCAGATTTTTCAGTTGAATGAAGAGGTTCAGATCAGGAGAGGGCGGTGATATGCTGCTGGGGGGTGATGCATCTGAATCACATAAACGGAAAAGTGAACTACAAACAACGGAGAAGCACACCTTATCAACACAAATCAGAAGAAGCCTGGGTACCAGGCAAAGCTGAGACATTACCAGAAATGAAGAATGATCTTTCAGCGTAATTTTTAAATATTGCCAATGCATCTATCTGTATAAATATAATATCCATTCACAATAAACTCCGCTTAGAAAACTAAAGATAAAGGAGAACTTCAATAACATGAAAAAATGTATTTACAAAATCCACTACTTTCATACTTAATGGCTCCTTTTTAAGAGCTTTTCTCAGAACTGCAGTGAAACAAGGAGGTACTTTGTCACACATGCTTTCAACATCATGCTCAATCTTCTACCGTACAGTAATACAAAATAAATGTTTTTGAAATCTTGTAAATTTTAGTTTCTACTTAACACTGAAGTAAAAAATCAATTACAGGCAGATAATAGACATGAATATCAAATGCAAAACAATAAAATTTCCAGAACAGTACATAGAGAATAACTGCATTAACTGGGCAGAAAAGATTTCCTAGGTCACATAAAGCATTACCCATAAATTAAGAGGTTGATTAATGGGTCTCCAATAAAATTAGAAACTCTGTTTATCACAAGGTGTAATTAAGACAGTGAAAGGGTAACCATGGGTAGAGGAGGATATTTACAGTTGATGTACCCAGAAAAGGACCACAAATCCACTTTTAAAGGACAGCCAATTCAATGCATAATTTTATTTATATACAAATAAATATACATTTATATGTTTACTATAATATATGCTTATAGTATTTATACATTCATTATAGTTAATATATTTATATTATTTATATTTAATATACTTATATGTATTTAATATATATTAACAGGCAAACTGCAATGGCCAGATTATGAAATATCAAATATTTGATAAGAGTAACCTATTTTCCTGTGTGTATAAATATTTTTTGCACCAAAAATATGATTATTTCTCTTGACTATACTTTTTTTTTGGTGATGTTCCACAGGACCATTACTTGCTTATGATGAAATGTCAGGATGTGCTTGTCTTCCTCTAAAATTGGGCAGGGGGATTCATTTTCCTTTTTCTTTTTTGGTTCTACAAAGGGTATCTACAATATTTCACTCACATCTTTTATATTTTAAGATAATAAATATTTACATTTTCCCCTAACGGTGTAGTGAACATTCTGTGAAATAATAAAAGGCCATACAGAAAGATATACATTCTTTATTCCTGAAAGTACTGTCCAACCATCTCTCCCTGAAAATGAGGATTATGTGGACTCGCTGATGCCTCCCCCCCCCCCCAATATTTCATTACTCAACTATAGTGGCAGTGAAAACGTTAGACCCTATGCCCGGGTCCCTGCATTAGTGAATATAAGGGTCCTATATTTTGTTTTCTCTTCTCCAGACGTGTGCTGTGCCTGCTTTACCAGTGATGAATCCTGAGTGAGACTGAAAGTAACCAGGGTAATTGCCAGGAGTACATTTTAAGTGGCTTCTGGTGGATGAGTATATATACAAATGCATTTTTGTATTTTCTAATAGTTTGTGTCACTCTCAGCTGGGTTGGCGGACCTCATAATATAATCTACTTTTATTTTAATACCATAGAAATGAAATTTAATTGATTATAGTGTTTTGAAAGTATTAATTTAAGCTATTTTTATGAAATTCAATCATAGCAGGATTAATTTTAAATAGTTTCTTTTACATATTTTATACTGAATACTTAAAATATAATCAGCAAAGAAATTGTTAATGAGTCACTAGAAGTATCAGGTATATATATATATATATATATATATATATGTATTGAATTCATAACTGAATTATGTTCAGCTAATGTTCAGAAAGGAGGGGCTATTGGACTTCTTCCTCTAAAACTAAAAGACTTTTGCCGGCTATACAAAGAATGTCCTTGAATTTTACAAGCCTAAATTTATCACCAGGGAACTCAGCTAAGCAAACATATTTTTATCTGTTGACATTTAATCAAGTCAGACTTTTTTTTGTTCCTTTGTTTTTATTTACACAAAGCATTACATACATCTGGAATATTGTTCTCTCTCACTGAGACTAAACACAGTATACTCTTTAGGCATAATATAATTAGGCAGGCATGCAGACATTTCAGATATGTGAAATAAAAGGGAGAGAAAAAAGAGGAACACGTCCTAGTATTAGTCAGCTATTTAATATGTGGCTGTGATTGCGGTAAGTATAATTTTTAATTCAATATTTAAATGTAAGACCAGAAACAATAAAACTCCTAGAAGGAAACAGAGCAACAACTCTTTGGCATTGGCCTTGGCAGCAACTCTTTTGGACATGATACCAAAAGGACAAACAACAAAAGCCAAAATCAACAGAGGGACTACAAACTAAAAAGCTTCTGGACAGCAAAAGAAACAATCGACAAAATAAGAAGGCAGCCTGTGGAATGGGGAAAAAATGCAAAACATGTATCTGATAAGGGATTAATATCCAAAATACAGGGGTGGGCAAAAGTAAGCTATAAATGATAAATACAATACATTTAATAAATAATAGTATTACAAAAATAAAATGTGTTTCATGCACTCATAATCATAAACCTATTATGCCAACCCCTGTATATTAAGAACTCACATAACTCAACAATAATAACAACAAATCAAATTAAAAAATGGGCAGAGAGACCGAGCAAACATTTTCCCCAAGAAGATACACAAATGGCCAACAGGTACACAAAAAGATGCTTAACACCACCAGTCATCAGGGAAAATCAAAGTAAAACCCCAAGAGGATATCACCCCACATTGGTCAGGATGGCCATCATTAAGCAATAAGAAATAGCGAGCATTGTCAAGGATGCACAGAGAAGGAAACCCTTGTGCACTGTGGGTGGGACTGTGAATTATTTCAACCTCTGTGGAAAACTGTGTGGTGGTTGCTCAAAAATGGAGTAATCTTATAATCTAGTAACCCCACTTCTCAGTATATATCCAAAACAAGTGAAAACACTGTATCAAAAGATATCTGCATTCATAATGACACATGTTCATGCATCGCTTTTTATAATAGCCAAGATGAGGACACAACCTAAGTGTCTGTAAATGGATGAATAGATTAAAAAGTTGCGATATATTTAACAATATTTTTAATCCATGGGAAAGAAGGAAACCCTGCCATTTGTAACACCACGTTTGGGACTTGAGGGCATTATTCTAAGTCAGACGGAGGGAGACAAATATCTCATGATATCACATATGTGGTATCTAAAAAAGTACAGACTGTAATGGTGGTCACAAGGGGTCAGTGGTGGGAGAATTGGGAAGATTTTAGTCAGGACACTCTTGCAATGGAAGATGATTGACTTCTAGAGATTTAGTGCATGGCATTAATATTACAGTCAACAATAATGAATTATACACTTCAAAGTTGCTAACAAGTTAGACCTTAAATGTTTACAGCACAAAAATAGTAATTGTATGACATGATAGAGATGTTAGCTAATGATACGTAGTAATCATACTATAGTATATAAATGTATCACATTAATACATTGTACACATTAAACTTATACAATCATACATGCCAATTATATCTCAATAAAAATATTAAAACAACTTTATGAAATATTTGACAATTTCCTAAGGAGAATCCAAAAAATCAGAAGGCTTTAGTAACTTGCTCAAAGTACATGGCTATGTGTAAGATGGTTGGATTTTTAACTTCAAATCCCATTAATTTTTGTCTCATTGCATCTTCTAAAACTCTCTTCTGTCCATGTGTGTACTGGCAAATAGAATATAGATACATATTGCCCTCCTTGTGGAATACCTTGTTTAAACATTTCCATGTAATGTTTAGATTTAAGTTAAAAGTTATTAATTTTATTCGTTGCTTTAAAAATATTTCCATTGATTTACTGTAGTTACAATGGAATCATAAAATATTTCTAGTTTAGATCAATGTTAACTAATAGAACTTGAGTCTGTTTATACATTTTTACTAGTGTTTTCTAAATTAAATCTGTTGGTTTCTAAAATGATCACTTTTTAGATAAAGGCATTTTTTAATGAGGCATTTTATGAAGCTAAGAGCACAGTCCTGTTCTATGTTGGGTGTTTATTAGATAGTGGGGCATGTAGGTGAGCAGTTACGTCTTCCCAGATGTGGATGATATTAATTTGACAGGTAAGTTAATGTACCTATTGTGAGCCAAATATTCTACTAAACCTAGCATACTTCTAAAAACAACACAAGAAACTTTGTTCTGAACACAGATCATGTGAAGAGATTTATAAAGATAAATGTTCACAATGACAGAGTTATAGTGGAAATATTTGTGATAAAAACATTCATATGAAGCATGAAGATATATCAGGGGAGAGAAGTAAAACAAGAGGAAATGGTGTTTAGCTGATTTATAAACATGGGTGGAACTTTATCATGGAAACTTAGAGAAAAGGGTGAGGATTAGGGAATTGTATTAAAGTATAAACATTCAGGTCCTTTATAAAAATTTAAAATGAACTTAGCAAGAATATACTAAAAATGAAAAGTGAGTAATAAGATACAAAATATATAAACCCCAAATAAAAGAAGACTGTTAACCATAAGCATCTCTCTTGATCTCCTTGTGTATGGAAGTACAATTCTCATGTTATTGGCAATCTATTTGAATCTCTTGTTATAATATTCTAAAATTATAGTCTTCTTTCTGTTTCTGAGAAAAATTTTATCTTTTTTTTTTAAAGAATTCTGGTTTCATAAAATTAACTCTTTGATAAAAATGGCTGATTTAAGAAAAGAGAAGAGGATATGACTGTAAATTAACTGCCATTATAAATAAAAATAAAATAAACTCCAAATATGTGTAAGATTGATGCAGGATGATTACTGAACACTTTTCAAGATAAAATGGTGATATCAATTTAGTTGAAAGTGAAATGTACAGGTTAAAAAATAACACATTAGACAACTGTATTCGAACATTGATGTAAAAGGAGTGATACTAATAAAGAACACATGGACATAGACAAAGGGGGAGGGTCAAGGGTGGGGATGTGGGGGGGCTGGGGTGGGTGGGAGTGGGGGGAAAATGGTGACAACTGGAGTTGAACAACAATAAAAAAATAGAAAAAATCTAAGGACATTAAGGACGTCACCTTGATTTATTATGGACTGATATCTTTATTCTTACTCTATAGAATATGAAGAGCACTTTAGGAAAACAGCAAGATCTAGGAAGCATGATTATACAACGCTAAAATTTACTTGTTTATTGACCCTTGCCTCTTCGAAATGGTCGAGACTTGGAAATTACTTTCTATCTAGTGCAAATGTTCTGTCCATTGTGGTATAACCCCTCCTCATTCTGCTTCTGAGAGGGAATGTGGGAAGGATGTGGGGGATTTCAGGCTGTCTAGAGATGTAAGCGTATTATGCCGTTTATCTTATTTCATTACTTGTTGCTGCTAATGGACTTTTGTTTGTATTGTTACTTTTACTAGTTAAATTTCTTTCCTTTTATTGTGTTATGTCCCATATCACCTCTGTGGCTTTTTTAATGGTTCCTTTTATTAGAATATCCTCCGTCTTTTCTGTCTGTTTATTAGATATTATTTGTTTTTTTAGGAACCAACTCTAGGCTCACGTATTCTGTGATATTTTGAATATCTAGTAATGACTATCTTTTAAAATGAGTCTGAGCTGTTACTTTCTGCTCTTTTTCTTTGTGTGATTCATCCATGTATCCTTATATTTTACATTGAGATAGAATTGACATATGACATTGTATTAGAGTTAGTTACACAACACAATTTGAAATGTGTGTACATTGCAAAATGATTAATAGAAGTTTAGCTATCATCCATCACCATACATACTTATCATTCCTATCTTGTGCTGGGAACTAAGATCTACTCTCTTAGCAACTGTCAAATATACAATGCAGTGTTATTAACTACAGATACCATACTGTACTTGACATTCCCAGCACTTACTGTCCTATAAATGGCAGTGTGTACCTTATGACCACCTTTAAAGTTAGCAGTAATGTTTCAGTAAATATTTTATCCCTTTTCTCTCCATGCATCTTCCTCTTATATTTATATTTATAAAATTATAGCATGTGATTTAGTATACTATAGTATACAGTACATAATGTATGTTAAAATATAGAGCCATAGGTGATGCAAAGGCATTTCAGGGAACATCCCCAGGGTTCAGATTGGTGGCCTATGTAATGGGAGGGATCTGGCCTCCATGTTCAGTCTTTTTTGCTTGAAGTTTTTCATAATTTAAAAGCGTTTTGTGTGTATTTTTGTTATTTTATCCACAAATAGTTAAGGTAGAAGATAATTACCTGTAAACTTTTTAAAAACATGTGTTGTATCCAATCATTTCTTCTATTGTTTACTGAGTACATTGTAAGTGTAGAGTATTAAAGACAGAAAGAACATAATTAACACTGTGCGTAGTAACGATGCGATTTCAAAGATGTCTTTTGAACCTTGGGTTCAGGCAGAGTAGTATTCCATTTTTAGCTTTGTGAATTTGAAATGAATGATATATTATGCTCCCCACTGCCCAGCTCAGTGTCTAATTAAAACAAAATTTTAATTAGACAGGAATCCTTTTGTAGTATATATGTACATCAGGTCGCTACATTGTATATTTTAAATATCTTATAATTTGCTTAATATATTACAATTTTATTTGTCAGTGTTACCTCAGTAAAGCTGAAGAGTGAAAAAAAGAGAAATGAACAATATCTAAGCCTCAGTTTCCTGAATAGCAAAAATTAAAGAATTATTTCCACCTTATGTATCAGGAGGGACTCAAAAAACAGGAATTGCCTTCTGGAGGGCAGGTCCCTTGCAGTACAGGCTTCTTCCACCAGGTGAGTGTTTTAGAATTGCCCATCTGTATCAGTGTACCAGCTGGTGGTATTGTGAGAGGCTGTGTTCCGCTTCAGTGATTTTTTTTGAAGATTCAACATGTTTGCCCATTTCATGGTGGGTGCAGCTGTTCACACTGTGCTGAGTGTGAGGCAGTTTTTAATGAAAAATGGCATGACCCCTATGCCTTACTTTCCCTATTCACTGGATCTCTCACTGAGCAACTTTTTTTGTTTCCCTGGGTGAAAAAAGTCCTTAACGGGAAATATTTTGCCAGTGTGGAAGAGGTGGGGGGAATGGTAGAAACACTAAAAAAACATCAAAATTGGCAAGTTCAGAACTTTTAGAGTAGTGTAAAAACATCACAATGGGTATATTGCATCAAATGGAGAGTACTTTGAAGAAGACTAAAGTTTAAAATGTAAGAAGGAATAACAATTTTTTTAATAAATAAATTTTGGGATTTTTGTTCCTCCTCATGTTTTTGCAAAGATTAAGTTTTATAAGAGAAACATAAACTCTAAAATGTATTTAAAGCAATGAAACTTTTCTACCGTATGTCCTGACTTGCTCATATCTTTGGACATAAGAAAAAATGTTGTGAAATATAAAATGAGAGAAAAATGATGATGAGTAAAAAACTGATATTTTACAGATGCTGCCAAATATTAGCTTTGGGAAAGAAAGAGAAAGGGAAGGACAGAGAAAGAAAAATAACTTTCTTTAAGGAGATTCTTCCCAGAAAGGATTGTTGAACAAAATAATGGATGTTTCAAGTGGAAACTGTCCAATAGTTAATAATAACAATAACAATAAGAAGAGCTAAAATTTTGGATTCAAGTAATTAAGTTTAACATAAATGATGAAACCAATACATTTTAGTCATCTTTGATTAAAATTTAACAGACAAAAGAGAAAAATGAGTTAAAATTTTAGCCAGTTTGTCTAAGAACAAAAATGGTATTCAGATTATTATAAAAGTGATGATAAGAAATTATGATAAAATGACTAAATAATCAGTTTGTTTCTAGCATTAAGAAATGGTTATGTCCCCTAAAGGTAATGTTGTTGTATGCAAACAAGTGAAACATTTTTGTTCGTGATGATTTCATGGCCTAATAAAGTATTATTTTTATAATTTTTAGATATCTTCAAATTTGTATTTATGTATGTATGTATTGATTGATTAATTATTAATAGACTTTCTAGGACATCTCAGGTTTAAAGAAAAGCTGAGCAGAAAATACAGAAGGTTCCCATGCACTCCCTTCACCCCATCAACCTCAGTTTCCCCTATTAATGTCTTGGATTGATGTGATACATTCATTACAATTGAACTAATATTGATACATTATTAATAAGTAAGATTCAAAGTTTACATTAGGTTCATTTCTTTGAATTTTACCTGATGGATAAAGTCATGTACCTACTATTAATGTGTCATTCAGAATAATATCACATTTATCCCTCTTATCCAGACCCTTGCAAACAATGATCATTTTGTAAATACCTAGGACCACCATTTCTACATTGTATGCCAAAGTTATGTTTAGCTTCAAAAAATGAAACAAAACAATTACTATTAAATTGCCTTCTGAAGTTTCCATACCATTCTGCATTTCCACTGAGAACGAATGGGAGTTCATGTTCGTTCACTTCCTTGTCAGAATTTTATGTTGTTTGTATTTTGGATTTTAGTTATTCTGATAAGTTTATATAGGTTTCTTGTTGTTATTTTAATTCATATTTCTCTAATGATATATGATATGAGTATCTTTTCATGCGCTTGTTTCTCATATGTTTATCTTTTTTGATGAGGTATCTATTCAGAGCTATGTTGAATTGTATCCCCCAAGGATGCATATGTTGTCTCTCCTAACCCCCAATCCCTCAGAATATGACCTTAAAAATAGTATCATTGTACAGGCAATTAGTTAAGATAAGGCCGTACTCTATAAATAGGGTGAGCCTGTTATCCAATATGACTGGTATCCTTTTAAAATGGGAAGATTTGGACAAAACAAGCACACAGGGAAAATGCCATGTGAAGATGAAAGTACAAGTCCAGATGATATTTCTACAAGCCAAGAAATGCTAAGGTCGCGGGGAAACCACCTGCAGCTGTGGGAGAGACGTGGAAAAGATTCTCACAGCTCTCAGAAAAAATCAAATTTGCCCGGATATTGATCTCACACTTCTAGCCTGCAGAACTTTCAAACCATAAATTTCTCTTGTTTAAGCGTCTACACTCGTGGTACTTTTTTACAGTACTCTAGAAAACTAAGACAAGAGGTTTTTTTTTTTTTTAAATCAATTGTTAAACTTTTTTTATTGGTGAGTTTAAGAATTCTTTATATTTTTTTGTATACCATGTATTTCAACAGATATATGTTTGGCCAAGATTTTCTCTCAGTCTGTGGCATGTTTTTTTTTTTCATTTTCATAAAAGTGTCACTTGCAGAGAAACAGTTTTTTACACAATGAAGTCAAGTTTACCATGTTTTTCTTTCATGGATTGTGCTTGCTTTCATTGTTATAATTTAAAACTCATCACTAAACTCAAGATTGCCTAGCTGTTCTTCTATATTATTTTCTAGAAGTTTTTTAGTGTTATGTTTTACCTCTAGGTCTATAATCAATTTTGAGTTAATTTTTCTAAAAGTTGCACTTTTGTTGTCTAGAATAAACTTTTACCCCTTATCAATGTCCAGTTGCCACAACACTGTTTCTGGAAAAGTATATCCTCTCTCCATTTGCCTTTGTGCTTGTCCAGTATTGTGTTGACAATGCGTTCTGAGTCGTTTCCCTTTCCATACAAACTTTAGAATCAGTTTGTTGATATATGTAATATTTATTGAGATTGTGCTGATCTGCGTATTAATGGGGGAATAGGATTTTATTTTTATTTAGCTTTCAATATTTCAGTGAAGCCCTGTTTTACCATTTAAAATCTATGTTAAAATATGTGATTGATTTTTACAAAAAATTGTAAAATATGGAAAATAAAAAGAAGTATCTCTTTCACTCCATTCATCCCCAGAGAAACCTCTCTTTGTTATGTGTGTTTAATTATCTTCAATGGCTACCAAAATCATTGTAAATAATATCCTTAAATACTTTTGTTTCTTCCCTCAGATTCTTTAGATAATTGTTGGCTCATTGCTGAGCAAAATGACAACTTAGTGTGTTTTCCTTGAGTTTATAATTGTATTTTTTAATATAAGAATAATGCCTCTGTAATATGGCTCACATTTATCCTACCAATTGTGAATCCCTTTTTCCCTAAGGATAGTTCTCTAAAAACTACTCAAATTCTCTTTCCAACTTGTGTGATTATTCTGTAGTCTTACAATTCTGTCGAATTTGTTTTACTATATTTCTGACCCACCGTTTTCTCAGTCTTGCACCATCTTTCTGTCTTTACTCTTCTGTTTCACATTTATTTCATACATTGTTTAAGAAATGTAGCATGACTTGTCCCTTTGAATATTTCTGTATGCCTCTTCAAAATTATATCTCTCATGAGTTTATGAAATATGAGTATCCTTAAACAATAAATATTTAAGTTTTATAAGTGTTATAAATTTATATAAATGAAAACATTTTCTGCAACTTTTCACTCATTATAATGTTGAAAATTGTACATGATTATTGCAATGATTAGAATAGTCTTTTTATTGTTAGAATAATTTTATTGAATTATTTAACATGCAATCTTGCATTGTCTTCAGCTATTCATTATTAAAAACACTACTGTAGGAAACTCTGGATAGGTTTAATGTTTGCTTTGTTCAATAGTTTTTTAGCTTTTCTATTACTAAACACCATGATTCTTATATAGAAATACTTATTTCATTGACTTAAAGTCCAGCAACCTTGATTGCTCTATCATTAATATTAACAATATGTCTATATAATCATTCTATATATGTAAACATATTTATATAAACAATCATTTCGGTTATATTTTTATGTTTCTTCTCAATGATTAAAACTGCCTTTATTTCTTTCCTTTGTTTTTTTTTAAATTTCTTTCCTTTGTTTTAAACGTCATTGTACTAGGTAAAACTTTGGTTAAAATGTTTAATAGAATCAGATATAATGAATTTCCTTGTCTACTTGTGGATTAGAAAAGTAATGGTTTATATTCATTACTGTTTAATGTGTTTTTAAATACTTTCCTTTTTAGATCTCCTTTATTTGGATAATCCTTTTCAACTTTGTTTTAATAGAGGCTTTATTAATATTAGAGTCTCAAATTTATAAAATAGTTTTACACCTATTGAAGATACCATTTTTATTTAATGATTTGATATGTTCATTTATTTCAATTTTCTAATAATATGGTCATGTGCCATCCCTAAGGGGAAAAAACTATTTTGAAATTATCTACTATGAAAGGATGTTTACAAAGTACTATTTCTCTATTTTGTTTCAAATAGGCTAAATCACACTGGTATAGAATTAATATACTGTCTGAATGCATAAAGGCTGACATCATTATAACAGTGTGTTCTTTCCAAAACTCGTTTTTGTTTTGCTTAAAGTCTCTTTTGCCAGTTGTTAACAAACCTACCCCACTTGCATTCAGCTTCGTTTTTTGTTTAGCAGTAGAACATTTTCTAGCCTTTTTAGATTCAGTTTCTTTGTAGTTGCGTTATTCTGAAAAATGAGTGATTTTTAAAAATAATTTGGAAATACGCCATCTATTTCCATTTTAGGGCAATTTATCTTGTGGTTTTAAGATTTTCCTCGTCAGTAGTCTTCTGAAAATGTTCCAGTGTCAATGCCATATGCAAAGCATCCTTCCTCAGCCATGGCCCCATTGTTTTGCTTTAAATTTTGTGGACTTTTCTTCCTATTACATTAATTTGACTACAGAAAGAGGTCAGAAAGGCGTTTATGGATAATATTCTTTCACAGATAATATGTTTCTGATATGCTTATTCTAATTGCCATTTAAAATGTTATATATTTACATGAGTTTGAAATCATGAAATACTATATTCTTTGTTGAATAATTATCAATAATTCTATTATGGCATATTTAATAATATAAACTATACATAAATTATATGCCTATTTGGAGCAATACAGAAGTATTAAGAAATATTGTGATATGTTGTTTTTTTTCCTGAAAAAAATAGAGTTCTTCAGTCTGTGTCCAGTGACAAAAATATATTTTTCTCTAATTTTGCTCTGGTTTTCTGCCACTCTGTTGTGTGATGGACTTTAAAACAACGGGTATCATGATATAACTATCAATCATTAAAAGGAAAAATAGTGTTGAATACAGTTATTTACCATCAGGATTCTTCTAATGAATCTTACTTTGACTAATATAAGTAACCACTCAAATGCCATTTTTTTTCATCCATATATAAAGTGAATTGAAAAAGATGTATTATACTGTTGTTGTGTTTTTTTTTTTATCAACTGATTTAGGTTTTTTGTTTACATATCTAGTCTTCAAAATGTCTAGTTGCACTTTAAAATAATACAATACTGAACAAGAACCATAAGCTACAGATACAGTATGTTGCAGATTCTTTTGTCTTGCGCTGTGTAATGCAAAAACATACATATAATGAACTTAGAGAGATTTTTCACCTTAGATATTTTTTAAACAAAATTAAAGTTCATCAACAATACTAGTTTCTTACTGAATCCTCTATATGATGCTAAGGTAAATAGCAAATAAGCCATTTTCAGTTGAAATATAGTTTTTGGCATTCTTCTCAGTATTAGCTGGAATACTCCTCCCAACTTTCCAGGCACATGGGTCCTGTAGGCAAATATTTCGGTGGTTTCTCTAAGGCCCTGCAGCATATAGGGTGGCTTATTAACTAAATTATAGAACCCTAGTTTTAAGATATGTCATAGCAAAATAGAGTTAGCTCACATTAAAATAAAGGTATCTGTTAGTAGATTACATATCTATAACATATATCTGAATATAGACAATGCTGTGTCACACTATTTGGAAAGAAAATAAATTGGCATAAATTTATAACAATTTTTGCATTTAGTCAAGTTACCTTTCATTCTTGTTTTATAATTGCATACAATAAATTTGGTTACTCTATTCAAAAAAATATTATTAGTTGGTATTCAAAGTCAAAAATGGCATCACTTAATTTGTATTTACAATGAATTATTTTTAGAGCTCACACTGCTACAGTAAAAAGATTATAAAACACTACCAGGTGCTTAAATAATGTATTTATTTTTATTTTGATTATTCTGTGTTTCTCAGTTGTCTAATTTCATTCCCTCTATTATTTATCGGTCTATTTTTCTGCTTTTATTGAAGGAGAATCACCGTACAGTCATACAAATGGGGTTTTGTTTGTCTTTAGTGGCTGTGTCACTAAGCGGATTTTAGTTAACTGATTTGTTTCCATTTATTTTAAAACTGAACCTCATCACAGTGTTTTCTTTCATGTGAACAGACCGACCTTTGTAAAGAGGTGACTTCATTTTTAGCACATGTCTCACTGCACTTCGAAGTCAGGACTTGATTAACTGTGTGACTTTCATTTTCATCTCAGGAGAAATTAATTTCCTAAAGGAGTAAAAGTGTTTATTTGCTGTAAATTTATTATACATACATTCAGTTCCAGTGAATTTTATGCTGTAACTTCTTATTTGACACAGGAATATTCTGTGCATTTAAATATCTTAAAATTCTAATAGTTAATGTCAATAAATGTACTGAAAATGATTCAGTGAATTTGTTGTGTGTATTACATATTATAAGCCTAATACAACAGCAGTCCTGTTGTAGATATAAACCTCTTGTTCCTACTAAACACAATAAAGAAGACATTTTTTTATCACCAATTAATATGTAGTCTAATATAATCCTCATTCCTGAAAAAAATAAATGAGGGAAGTAATTTGCCCCCCAAAGTGTTTATATCTTAGGTACTTATAAAAATCATTTGAATCAGTGGAATATTTATTAACAACTATATATCTATGAGGAACTATGCTGATATTTCATAGGGTTAAGAGAAAACTTGATTATTGTTTTAGATTATTATTATTTAATTTATCCCATGAATATGTATTTAGCATTTACTATGTGTCAGGAACTCTTCCACACCCTGATGATATGTTAGTGAGCAAAAGAAACAAAATATTTTGCCTGCTATTTCCCTCAACTACAAAGAAAAAAGCTCATACAAGGTATGAAAAGGGAGGGGGAAGTGTGAAAAACAAGCCAATCCTTACGCAGCAAACGAGAAGTGCCTGACTTATGGGGGTGAAGGGTAAGAAGTGTTAGGAAAAATGTGCTTTAAATTAAATATTAAAAAACTAAATGTAAAAGCAATGCTCATGGACACATCCAGCGTGGGCCCAAGGTAGGTTAACAGTTGTAACTATGCAAAACACAAGTTATTCTTGTATTATTTTATTAAGTATGGTATTATTTTCCATATGAATGCCTGTAAACCTACTTTTGCCACACTCTGTCATGTTACAAAAATAATGGAAGTGGATCAAGATGTTAGAAGATTTTACCAGTGACAACAAAGAATTTTACAAAGCTCATGACAATAGTTGATGGAGAGAAACAGTCACATTTATTAATCAACAAGTTGACACTAGTGATCAAACTGGATTCAGAAATGCATGGAGTTTGGATGGACATGACATACCTTTTCTTAATAAATATGCCGGATTTGTTTTCTTCAAAAGTTACAGAACATCTTTTAGTGTGGCTTTTAAGTTCACGTTTTTGCCTATTCTAAGAGATAAATTCTTGGTTTTCAATTAAAATACTGGTGAAAGAAGTACATTTCCATATGTTAATTTAAAATAAAATTTTATTGTATATTTTGTGTCATTGACTAGGATTCCTCACTTTATGTTACTTTTTTACAGTAAACAACCAGCCTGTGATAATCCCAAGATATCAATTAAAAGGAGTTTCCTAAACACCTAAAACATATATTAGGAATTGTGTAATTTTAATTGTGAGTGGTAGAAAGTGTTACCACACATAATTAGCATAATTAGTTTTATTTTTCTCTCCCTATCAAATTTCAACAGTCATTTAATTATTTGAATGCAGAAATTTGAATTCTCACATTATTCTAAATGATTGTTTTTGTTTTGTGTTAATGAAAGGACAAACTTTGTATTATGCATTAAACTTGAAAAGATTACAATACAGTCTGCATAAAATTGTTAAAACATTTTAGTATAGAATCTATCTATAAAGTTCTCATGCAGTTTTAATTTTAATAAACAAAGCAGTTTGATTTTTAAATTAATCCCTTCCATAATAGGTATAAATAAGTTGCAAAATGGAACTCAAAATTTAACAAAATTGCCATTGATTTATTTGCTCTAATTTCTTTATTTTGGATTATATCTTTCGGTTGAATATGTTGGTTCCCATTCGCCCACCACCCCATGTGAAGTTTCTCCAGCCCCATTTTCTCCCCCTGTGCCCTCCTCCTCTGTCCCTCCCCCCTTCCTTTCCCTCTGGCTGTCACCACTCTGCTGTCTGTGCCTCTGTGTTACACATATGTTTTTCAGTTCACATATTTTACAAGAAATAAAATGTTTAACTGTTACCACCTCAAATCATTAAAAACTATTCAATGATGACTAAAAGTATGCTTATTTAAATATCATTATTATTATTTTAAAAGCTTTTGTTTACTTTAGAGGGAAATGGAAGGAGAGAGGGAGAGAAATATCAATGTATGGTTGCCTCTCGTGGGTCCCCTTCTGGGAATTGGCCTGCAACCCAGGCATGTGCCCTGACTGGGAATCGAACTGCGATCCTTTGGTTCACAGCTGGTGCTCAATCCACTGAGCTACACCAGCCAGGGCTAAATATTATTTTTGATTCCTTCTTTATAGCTACGATGATCTTAGCTTCTGTTTAGTTTAATTTCTTGCATAACAAATGAAGATTCAATATGCAAAGATGTAAATAAATAGTAAATATATATAAGGGGATATAAATGCATAGGCCAAGGTACACACAGCTGTTGACTAAAGTTTACATTTAAGAATAACTAACATAACAGCCAATGTAGGATTTTTTAAAAATATTACACTTTAAAATATATTAACTATTTTCCTTAATCTAAGTGACCTAATAGTTATAATTGTAGCCACATTAGAAAGATTATGCTACTTCAATATGCATGCAAAATAATAAATGTGGTGGTATAAAATCTATTTTTAAATGTCATTTTATTTACAATCATAACCATCTTTAAAATTACTCAGCAGGTTGTATACATCAATTCTAAGAATATGAGACTATGTGATGGGTTTGGAAAATAACACATTATTTTTTCTCCTATAAATATTGCCTTTTATTCTTCCAGATGATCAGCCAACAGCTGTTGATTGCATCAGCTGCCCTTTATTTTGGTTGATAAATGAAGCGTTCTTTGAATGTAAAAATCTGCCATTATTATGCACGTACCAATAAAAATTGTAAAAAAGCTTTTGAGAGATCTTTCTTAGACTTTTATAGCATGTGAAAAAATATCTTTTAAACACTGACAATTTTGAAAATAAGAATGTTATATTGCTCCCCATATTTTAAAGCTTTTAATGAGGAACTTCAGGCGTTTATTGATTTCTGTAACCTTCCTCCCTTTTTTGTTATTGCTCTAATACACCATTTTATTTCTGTTCAGTATGTAGTGACCTTTTAATTATAGAACCTTATAAATTTTGCAGCAATATCTTTCTCTTCAAATTATTTGAGTACTTGCAAAATGTTTGCTCATCATCTTATTTGTTTCGGGCATTATAAATCAAAGCTTTTCACCTATACCAACCCAATAATTTATCCTTTGAAATCCACTATAGAAATAGAAGGTAAAATTTCAAGTTTTGCCTCAAATTTAGGGCTGCAACAACTAAACAAAATTTACTTGAGCAAAATTGGAATGACTATGTCCTGGCTGGTGTAGCTCAGTGGGTTGAGCGCGGGCCTGCAAACCACATGATAGCGATTCGATTCCCAGTCAGGGCACATGCCTAGGTTGTGTTGGGAACAAGAAAAATAGTCTCAGCCCCAAGGAGCCTGGGTCCCTAGCAAACATCCTGTAAGTTGATTGCAATCTGTTTAGTTTCAAAATTTTCCTTTCAGTTGAGACAGACCCCACCCTGTTCCCCGCGCTCGGGCTCTGTAAGCCAATAGCTAACCACCACATCTGCTTCTGTGCAACGCTTGCTTGCCTGCCTCTATATAAGGACCTAGCTGTACGCATTGTACACGACTCTCTCGCTTGCAGCCACTGCGGGCACCGTGTCTCTGGACACTTTGAGAGTTTGCCCCTGCACAGGTTAAACTTGGCCAATAAAGTAACATCTTTGAAATCCTGAAAGTCTCTGACATTTGTTCTCGAGGTTGGTGGATGCAACAGTTGCAGGCCAGTTCCCAGCAGGGGACTCACGAGAGGCAACCATACATTGATACTTCTCTCCTTCTCTCTTTCCCTTCCTGTCTAAAGATAAATAAATAAAATCTTTAAAAAATTGGAATGACTAAACACTTTGCAATATACATGTATGTTAAGCAGCAGAGGACTTATTTATTTGTTGTCTTTCAGAAATCCATTATTAGTCAGATATTTGGAAACATATTCACCTTCACATTTAAAAAATGTACAGCTAAAAAAGACAGGAGAAAAGTAGGGTGGTGAAGTTGATCAGCATCCATTTATACGTAGTTTTCCTATTCTCTTTCATCACATGGAATAATAGTCCACTGACACTGGCTGAAACTTACAGTTTGATTATTTTTAATCTTTTTATCTTATTTGGCTGCAATGTTTAAGTTTAAGAAGGCATTGAAGCAACAGCAATTCTAAACATGGCTCTCTGATACAAAATTTAAGTATCGCATAAGTGGGCACAATTTTTCTTACTCTTTTCATGTTTAGCTTTAGGTCCATGGAACATATAAACACCCAAACAAAGATGGCAAACCAGTTAGGTTTGGGTAAGTTACTTTTCACAACAGTCAACATACTTTCAAACAATTATTTACTCCAACACTGACAGACTGCTGAGGATGCCTGTACTTCACTAAGAAACATGGAAATTGATAGGGGCCGTTGGTAATGGCCAGTCCCGTCCACCAGTCTTAATCAGTGATTTTCAACCATTGTGCCACAAGAATATTTTTTAACCTCACCTGAGGATAATTTTTCCTTGTTTTTTAGAAAGGAAGGGAGAGAGGAAAAGAGAAACATTGGGGTGATGCTCTAACCAATTGAGCTACACTGGCCTGGGCACACAAGAATTTTTAAAACATGCAACACCTAATTAGTCTAGCGCACTCCCTCTTTTCCCTTAGACTGTCAATGAAAAGATGGCAACAGCCAACACAACAGCCATCCGGTGTGAATAAGTCAAAGCTATACCTTTTTTGGTCAGATCAGTAAAAAATGTGTATATTTTTGGTGTGCTGCAGAACTTTAGTAATTAGTTTATGTATGCCACAAGCTGAAAAAGATTGAACATCCCTGGTCTAAATCACTGAAATATTTCATGTACTTCACAGAAACAGGTGTAGTTTGTGTTACATACAGAAGAGCTGAAACAGCAACCTTGGCTACCGAGAGACGGTGAAGCCAAAGCTTCAAGACGTCAAACCCAAGTCTTTTTATTTGTCCTTGGGAACACAGAAAATTAATAATACATGATTTTTAATATTCTCCCATCTCAGACAATTAGGCATAGCATCTGAGATCATGTGGCAGTTTGAGGGAAATAAAGTTTAAAAGTACATTTCCTCTCTCAGAGTTTACACTCCAAAGGAAAGAACTACTTGTAGCAGTCGTAGCTAGATTCACCTCTACAGTCAGATTTCACCAGGGAGTAGAATTGCTTGCAGGACATGTTCTGCATGGACTGGATAGTATATGTGGAGCACAGTTAGGTCCCTGGTGTGTCATATAATTTACTTTTCCTGCTTTGGGTATGCATATATTTTCCCTATTCAGATTAGCAACTTGTAATTCAGAGAAGCAGAATTGAGATAATAGCTACAAAAGGACAGACATTAAGATATCATGGCCAATCTGATTAAATCAACTTTCTTTTCACCTATATATAACTATAACTACACACACACACACACACACATACATATGTATGTGTATATTTCCAGAAGAAGTCCAGCCATTGTTGATAATAATGAGAATGGTTTGCACAACATCAATGTAACCTGGCAGCCAAGGACAGTGTACTGGAATGTGCATGCATGAAAAATGATGACTTCACTCTGTGTGTGTGTATGTATATCCAGAAAGTGTCCATCCAAGTATTATGAAAAATAGATATATTTATTGAAGAAGATAGAACATAGAGGAAACATTATACATAGAACAATGATGCCTCAGTCTCCTTCAAAGTAATCACCTTGGGACCTCACACAGTTCTCCCAATCACCATCAGTTGCCCTGCTGTATTTTTCTGAATCTCATCAATGGTCTGAAATCTCTCCCCTTTCAAAGGTGATTTTAGTTTCGGGAAAAGCCAGAAGTCACATGGTCCCAAATCTGGGCTGTAAGGGGTGTGAGTCACCTGGGTCATTCGATGTTTCACCAAAATACTCTGCGTAAGACATGGTTCATAAACAACTCTGTTGTTGTGGCGAAGCTGCCAATCACCAGTCGCCCATAGGTATGCCCGTTTCCGTCGTCTGGTGTCTCTCTACTGACAAAAAACATGTAGTACTCCTTATTAACTGCTTGGCGTGTACTTGTAGTGGACACTTTCCCAATCCAAAAACACACTTAAAATGACCTTGGCCTTCTGTGACTTCGCCGTGCCTTCTTTGGGCATGGAGAACAATGTGACTTCCCTCGGAACATCTAGACCTTTATTTCTCAATCACACCCATAGCTGTAGGTCCACAACTCTACTCCAGTTATGACCATCTCGAGGAAATCTGATTCATTGGTAGCAGTTTGAATGAAGTGATTAGCAATTGCAACATGATATTCCTTCTGCTCTGGTAGCAGAAACTGTGGAACGCATTTTGCCACGGCACATTTCATGCCAAGATCCTGCCTCAAAATCTTGGACACAGTAGTTTTGGAATCCCCGGGTCAGCTTCTGGTTCTCGTCCTGTCAGTGTTTGATGGTTGTTGGTTGCAGCCCGTACATGTTCACCATTCTCAGGTGCTCTGCTTGTTGCAGGTCTCCCAGAACATGGATCACATTCAATACATTCTGGGCCATCTTTGAAGCATTTGCGCCACACTTTTTATTTGCACCGCGCTCATAGCATGGTCCCCAACGCCTTCTGAATCATCAGGATAATGTCCATGGAGGAATGTTCAAGCTTAGTGCAAAATTTCATGCAGATTCATTGCTCAACTCAGTCATTTTGAATGTGACAGCTACACAGTACACATGCTCACTCAGCCGTGGCTACCACCCCTGCTAACTAGTACAGTGAGGTCATCATTGTTCACACAAGTGCATTCCAGTCCACTCTCCCTGGCTGACAGGTTACATCGATGTGGTGCAAACCATTCTCATTATATTAACAATGGCTGGACTTTTTCTGTACAGATTGAATATATACAAATACAAACAACTGCACTTGATTGATTAGCAGAGAGAACCCATACTGTTTCTTCTTAGAACAGCTGCATGAAAACAGAGTTACATGTGGAAAAAGGATCCCCAAAGCAAACCTAGCAGGTAACCTTCCAAGTTCAATCATAGAACATCTGTGTGGCTTGCTGGCTTTCAAAACAGAATAAGGGGACCGGAAGGAGAAATAATCATTGTTGTGCAGTGAATTCGATGTAAACAAGAGAACTAGACAATTTAAGAATTAACTGTGATAGAAAGACAAAATGTTTATCACAAAGAAATTATGATTATTCCATTAGCTTGTCAATAACAAAGCAAATATAAACACAGGGAAAAACTATTTTAAATATACTGAAATAACAGTAATTTCACAACGCTTAATAACACAGTCATATTTTGAAAGTGGTTCATGGCAGAAATTAGCACTACTATTTTATACTATTTTAACAAATATCTTTTAGTTCTCTAAGATTAATCTAAGTGGACAATGTGGTATTAACCTGCTTAAAGGTACTGAAGAGCAAGTTTTCTCTTCAGAATTTCCCAAATTGTTTGCTGGAGTCAGTTTCCCCCTAGAAATTCCACCTTCAGATGCCTTAGCAGGCTTTCTAACCCTAAATTTGAAGTCAAAACAGCTAAAATATTATATTTATGTTTTCTCATTACTTGAAACTCCGGCACATCACTTATGGTATATTACTTAATGATAAATAGAGCCATACATGAAATTGCATGCTATAAAATATCATAATAGAGTAAATAAAACAGAGAGCTCGGTGGGTTCATTTTATTTTCCTTGAATCATTAACCAAGCATTGCTATTATCTTCAGTGACAGAAACTGGTGATGACAAAAGGCTTGCATTTTCTGCTGCTGAGCTGAAAACACAGATTAGGAAACAGGCAGAATTTTGATAATTTTATTTTTAAGTGTGTGGGTAATCATTCTGCTTTTTCCAGGTGTGATTAGAGCCATTTTGATATCTAGTGACACACACACAAAATCCATAATTTATTTTCCAAGGCAAAAGCTAAATGAAGCTTCAGAAAATCATTTAACCTTGTCGTCTTTCTCTAACTTCTTTCTTTAACCTTGTGCCTCTTTCTCTAAACCTAAAAACAGCGGAGATATGAATCAAGGCCTGAGGCGAAAGTCCGAAGAGTCTTTTTCGGTAATCATTCAGTCACTCGTTCACGGATTCATCCATTCAATGAATACTAATTGATTTTTTCCAAGTGCTAGGTACTGGAAATTCAGCATTATTATTCTAAATCCTTGCCCTCAAGAAACTTATGGAAGATGAGGAAAAGCTGCAAGATGGAAAAAAAATATATATATATATTAAAACAGAATTCTGTGTGAAGAAAGGCCTTTGACCAGAAGGAGAGAAGCATTAAAATGTTGCAGACTAAAGAAACAAGTGTGTGTAGTCCCAAGAAAAAAGAAGCATTCAACATTTGCATGGCACAGCACCAGGCAGCCTATGGCAAGGGAGAGACTGAAGATGTAGGAAAGGGGAGTGAGGAATTTACCCTATGGTCACTGTTTGGTTATTGGAAGGTTTTAAGCTTGGGAGTAATAGATTAATATTTGTATGTTAAAATGTTACTGTAATTGAATATGGTTATAGTTGAATCAATACAAGACCACTTGCAGCCTCCTATTGTTATGAAATTATGTCTTCTATCCTTAGTGGAAGACAGCGTATGTGGAATGATATAGGTTGTTTCCAATGTGTACCTGTTTTCAAACCATGTCTAGCTTTCATGTCTCTTTGAGAGACTTTCTCTTAGGTTATATGTTTGTAATATTTGGTGATAGAGAAATTTGCATTTTAACTTTCTTAAAGGCTATTTAATAACTGTCCATACCTGACAGTTCCTAAGTATAATTTCATTCTTTCCTTTTTATATTATAGCAGTCTTTCTACATTATTTTTTCTAATATTTGCATAAAAATCTCTTGATCAAGAACTGGAAAAACATTTAGGTTAAAGTGTAAAAGGTTTTATTTTCAGTGCCAAGCACAGGGGCTTGTGCTTCTCAAGTTTTCAATAAATATTAAATTTAGGTGCCTATGAATTATTTAATAAATGTTATCAGATTGGTTATAACAACTCTTCTGTCAATAACTTGGTAATAATAGAGCTAAGATAGGCTTCCAAGGTAAGATCAAAATGGCTGTGTGTGAAGTCACGTGGAAGAGAAAGAAATAAATCCATGTAACTAAGGCTTGGTTGTATTCTGAGCACATTCATTTATATTTCATCAGTATTTATTTTCTAGATACTATTTTAGGCACAGGCTATAAAGCATATGTGAAACTAAATCATATATTAGACAGACTAATAAGTTAGTACTAGAGCAAAAGAGATATGAAAGAAGGAATGTAGGAAAAGAGGAAGGAACGAAGGAAGGAAGGAAGGAAGGAAGGAAGGAAGGAAGGAAGGGCGGGCTTAACAAAGGAATAAACAAATAAAGAAAATGATGCAACGCTGTAGTTTTTCTTGACCGTTACCATGAAAATATTGACATGGTAGACTTCAGGGTTGGCTGAGCCTGGGGACTCCAAGAATCCTGTAGGGCTTTTTCTTTTCCATTAGTGTGCAGACTTTCTCCATGTATAGTAGTGATGATGGCCCTCAATACGTGCATCTCACCCACTTTCTCAAGAAGAACACTTTCTTTTAAAAAATTTGACAGAAAAACCTTGGGCAGATATTGGTTTAGTCTGCTTGTTTTATGAGGTACACATGTCTGTCTCCAGTGTTGGTTGCAAGCTGTTGAGCCTCAAGTGAGTCCTAGATATAAATCCTAACATTTATTATACTGTGTTATTTGGAGATGTGCCTTTGACTCTTCATGCTTATGTAGAGTGTTATCCTGGAATGAGAAGATTTAAGAAATAAGATAAAAATAAGTGATATTTATAATGTTTTAGGTGTTTGTAAATGTATCTGATAATCAGAGAAGTAAGAGAAGGCAAACAGGGATTTTAGAAAGGGAGATGGTACTGGTGAATTTAAATAAAATGTCTGGGAAAGGAGTGTCTGACTTGGGGAAATTTGAATCAGTATCTAAAGAAAGTGAGAGACTAAGACATAAAGGAAAGTAGGGGACAGATCAAGGAAACGGCAAATGCAAATCTCCTCAGACAGGACCATACTTGATGCTTTAAGGCCACGCCCGAAGAATGGCAGGGCTGTTGACAGTTATCCTGAGAACAGTGTTAGAATGCTCTTCAGAAAATTACGTTACACTTACATGGGAGAATACCCTGCTCTGGTACCGGACTGACTGGTACCAGATTATCTTGAGTGGGCCAAGATAATTTCCCCTACTTTTCATAAACTATGATCTAGTTTAACATAATAAGATTCTATACTGTGATTGGAGTGGTGACATCACCTCAAAATAAGGTATAGTTTGTTTTATTTTGTCTTACTCTATTATGTTGCATATAATTCCATTTGGGTGAAATCATGGTGAAGGTTTGTTTTACTGAGAACTATGTAGTAAGACTTTCCTAAGTGCCTACAATGATTCCATCCTAATTACAATGCAAAAGTTTCATTAGATAGCTCATAATATGTCTGAGTATAATTACAATTTTAATACTTTTCCCCCATTGTACAAAAACTTTCACTGAGGTAGTATTGACAATTTCTATTAGCTGCAGTAGCGTTGATTCTGAGGTTAGTATAGTTTTCTGCATTTATGCTGAGTTTATATAGTCTCAATATTTTTAGCATATTGTAAAAGAAGAATGAAATGTGTATTTTAGGCTGTAAAATGTATTGTGAAAAAGTGAGTTAAAGATGAAGATTTTTTTAATGTGTGTTAAATGCCTTATTAAATGCATTGTTAAAATCTCCTTTCTGTACCTAGATGTAAATGGAAAAATATTTTTATTAGTGATTGCAATGTTTGGCAGTGCTATTTTCCAACTATTACTAACCATTCCCTGTCAACAAAAAAAGCTATTGATCCCCAAGATTTTTCTCAAATCTTGCCAGCCAGTACAGAAACATGAAAAGATTCTTAGCCAAGATGGTTGTGAGAAACAATAAACAGAACTATAAACAGGGCCCATAAACAGAAGAACTATAACCTGAGTAATAATTTAAAATTTTTGTTGCCTCTCAAACCAAAAAGTTGTGTTCAAAACATGCATTAAATAAGAATGCTGTTGAGCCCTGACTGGTGTGGCTCAGTGGATTGAACACGGGCCTGTGAAGCACAGGGTCATTGATTCCCAGTCAGGGCATGTGCCTAGGTTGCTGGTCAGGTCCTCAGTAGTGGGGGCAGGAGAGGCAACCACAAATTGATGTTTCCCTCTCTTTCTCCCTCTTTTCCCTTCTTTCTAAAGATAAAATAAATAAAATCTTTTAAAAAAAGAATGCAGTTGAAACATTTTTTAAGATTTTATTTACTATTTTATTTTATTTTTTTTAGAGGGAGGGGATGGGAAGGAGAAAGAGAGGGACAATAATATCAGTGTGTGGTTGCCTCTCATGTGCCCCTTTCTGGGGACCTGGCTGGGAACCCAGCCAGGCATGTGCCCTGCCTAAGAATTGTACTGGCGACCAGCACTCAATCCACTGAGCCCAGCAGCCCAGCACTCAATCCACTGAGTTTTCAGCCCACTGAGCCACACCAGCTTGGACTGTGAAAAAATTTAAGAATAAGAATAACAAAATACATTTGATTTTGAGAATATAGATAATTTTTTTTTTAAAAATGTGGGCACTTTAAGTCTGAATGAGTCCAGAATTTTAAACTTCATCAATAAAGATGATACATTTCCTATCTATATTTTTGAAAGTGGGTTGGGAGAGGGATCATGTGTACTTCTATACTGGGGGCTCGCATGACTCCCTTTGGTGAGAAACATCATCCCAGAACATGAAGAAAAGGTCATTGCCACAGATTCTGAAGAGGCCATAAGAGGGAAGGAGCAACCAACTGTGCCCTGGAATTAGGGCATCTGCAGGGGCAATGCATCTAAACTGTAAAGGAAACTTGGACCAGGCAAACTGGGCTGTCAAGCAGTTTGATACTGGATAGATACTGGATAGATTTTTAACCTCTTTGGGAAAGGGAAGCAAAAGGGATATTATAATACAGGGGATAAGGGAGAGGCTTCAGTAAAGACTTCCCAAAGAATACAAAAATTATGAAAATGGTCTTAAAACTGGCATTTTCACATCAATGCATAATGAATCATAGCACTATGCAAATTCATTTTGCACATATTGAATGAATTTGTTGCATCCAAGAGTACTTCCTTAGAGACTCTATTTCTCATTATAAATGAACTGATTTTCTTTTTAATTTTCTCCTCAGTCTGGTGAATTTTATCAGTGTGAGTCTACCCTTGAAGAATAGACAACTCTTATCCTGAAAAACTTAGGGTTATAGTCTAGCCTATATTATGTTTTGGTTACTTAGGCTCTGGGGGTATACCCACATGGTGTGGAGCAAGGGATACACATTCTGGTATTGACTGATCAGATTTTTAGCAATTTGCATTTATTACACATTTGAGATCAGGGTCCCTGGTTGGTCCTTTAAAGGTTAATAATGAGCAAGTTGACTATTTAAGTCATTGTTTTTTGAAGTCAAAGAAATAAGACAGAAATGAATTTTTTCTTCTTTTTTACTATTAGTGTACTCATTCTGTTATTAAAACTAATGTATCTTAACTTTTTCATTTTTGTAAAATACTAGAGCTGAGTAATTATATTAAATGCAGAAAGACTACTTCATTTGGTGAATATGTGTATATATTTGGTAAGCTGTTGTATACTCTGCTAGTGATGATTATTTGCAGTTCCAAAATTCTTCATCTCTTTTCTTGGGAAAATTTTAGATATAAAAATGAGCTTGATTCTGTAGCACAAAACACCTGAACAACATCATATTTATAATTAATTATATTTGATATTTTGTGATTTAAAGAAATAGCCTAAAAATCATATTGCTAAATAGCCCAGAAATGAAACTAACAAATTCCATTTAATTAATATAAACATTGAAGCAGATAGCTTCACCAAACCAAGTACAGTGACTACTCATTCCCAGAAAACCATTTTTAACTTTATTATTATTATTATTTAAATTTATATTAGTGGGTGAGTGTTGGGAGGGCCTAATATAAAGTGACAGGAGATGGCTTGACTAAACATTTTTTAAAGAAGTCCTAAGTTTGTAAATTTAAAGTTGAGGAATGAATATCCTCACAGAAGAAAATGTATTTGATACATTAGTAGATTTTAAATCTCTTAGACCAAGGGTGTCAAACTCATTTTCACCGTGGGCCACATCAGCCTCCTGGCTGCCTTCAAAGGGCTGAATGTAATTTTAGGACTGTATAAATGTAACTTCTCCTTAATTAGCGGCAAGGAGCTCGGCGCTGCCCCCAGGTAGAAACAAGGCGCCAGGCTGGTGAAATCCATGAAATCTATGACCACTTATTATAAAAAATGAGAGAGCATTGAAGAAAAATTGATACTCTGATTAAATATGTGACCAATCATATCCCCAATATTTGTTGCATTATGCATTAAAGGTACCATAGTTTGTTTAAGAGTCAGTTGTGACCTGGAGGAGCAGTATGTAGTGATTTCACTGGGAAGCGGCCGACTTTGCTATTCACCTGTCTGCATGGAACATTATATGACCTCAAATGTTCCAGTGATTTCCTTTGTTTTTATTTTTCTGTTTTAATTTTTGACTGTTGTTTAAGTACAATTGTCTCTATTTCACCCCACCACCTTACCCCATTCATCCCTGCCTCCCACCCTCAAACCTATCCCCTTTGGCTTTGTCCACGTGTCCTTCATACATGTTCCTTGATGCCCTGCCCCCATTACCTCCTATTATGCCCCCCCCCCTCCTCTCCGGTTACTGACAGATTTTTCTTTATTTCAATGTCTCTGGTTGTATTTTGCCCACTTGTGTGTTTTGTAGGTTAGGTTCCACTTATAAGTAAGATCATATGCTATTTCTCCCAGCAAATCTAATAAAACAGTAAAATTAAATTTAGAAATAAAACAAACTTAATTATAAATAAAAACAAAGAATTTCTTAATTTATTTATTTTGTTTGTTTATTTTATTTTTAAATTTAATGTTAAATTGTTTTAGTAAATTTACTGGGGTAACATTGGTTAATAAAATCATATAGGCTTCAAGTGTACTTTTCTGTACATGATCTGTATATTGTATTGTGTGCCCACCACCCAAAGTCAGATCATCTCCATCACTATATATTTGGCTCCCTTTACCCTTAACTATCTTTCACTCTCCCTCTGGTAAGCACCGTATTGTTGCTCACAATCTGTATTGTATCTATGGATTTCAATTTTATTCCCCACATACGAGGGAAATGCAATTCTTAGCTTTTTCTGACTTATTTTGCTTAGCAAAGTATTCTCAAGGTCCACTCATCTTGTTACAGGTGGCAGTATTTCCATCTTTTCTTATGGCCGAGGAGTATTCCCTTGTATTTACCCACCACATCTTCTCTAACCAATCATCCATCAAAGGACACTTAGGTAGTTTCCAGATCCAGGCCGCTGTGAACAGTGTTGCATTGAACACAGGGGTGCATACATCTTTGTGAATAACAATCTTATTAATCAGCATCACTCCAATGAATTTAATTAAAAATAAAGTAATGGGTCAAGATGGCCAAGTGTTCTGAAGTGCTGGACTCCAGCTTTGCTTGTAATTTTCTTCATGAGTTAAAATTTTCAACTTCAAAGGTTTGGAAAATAGAATGACATTTTATACAAATAAAGAAAAAAAAGTCATCGATTTATCACATTGCTTATCTTCCCAGAGTCTCTTCTTTTCATTTTGTAAAATGAGAATGCTTTTAAAAAATTCCAGTATTTACTTTGAGGTTAAAACAGTGTAGGTGAACACATTGCGAGAACTCTAAGGTGCTGTGCATAAAAATTAGATTTAAAAGTTACAAAGATGTTTCTTTACTGTTCCTTCTCCAATATGCCAAACTATTAACATTTGCTGGATACAAAAAGAACAAATAATTGATTAACATTCTACTTTACAGTGAAGAGGGAGTCTAGCTGTCAAACAGATTTTTTTTCTATTCTCAGAATATTTTTCTAGATGTGGGCCTGTTTATAGAGTATTATTAAATGGTGTAAGGAAGACTCACCTAGCCCATAGTCTGTTTCTCAATGGCATGGGCTTGCTCTGTTTCCTAAGTGGGGTCTCAGTCTATTCTCTAAGGAACACAGTGGCAGGCATTTAATAAATATTTCAAATAACAGAGAATACACTTAAAGTGACTGGCAATGCACTTTTAAGCATGCTAAAAGGTCTAGAAAGCCCAATGTAATGTTTAAAGAACAAAGAAAAGTGCAGTTCAATTTTGAAATGTCAGAAATCCCTTCAGCAATTATCACCCAGAAAATCCATGATAGACAATTTGATTGTGTGTCTCAAATCAAAGAAGCTTAATGCTTTATACTCAGATGAAAAAAAAAAGTAAAGCAATGGATGGAAATATAATTCACAGGCTCTCCTTCCTCCACTCTATGCAAATACCTTAGTGATATATAAATGGTTTCACAGCCAAGGTTCTCACAGTAAATAATTTACTTTCTCACCATACTCTTTATGGTGCTATATACCTTTTTTTTATGAGATAGCAATAAAATTCAGTAGTTTTCTCTATTTGACCTCCTTTGTTCACTCACAGAAGAAACACATCCACACTTAGCTGCTTCTGTAGTAATTCTCTTTTATCTCATTGGCTGAGGAATGGTTTTCTTTTTAATCTGATCTTAGGGTTAACGAAGTTATCATGTGTAGGATATATGGACCAGTGACTTTCCCAGACTTAACATAAAATCAATAAGAAAACAATGGCGAGATTAGATTCATTGCCCTTATAAACTGAAAGATATTTGGAAGGTCTCAAAATATATTAGGGCACCATTACACCTATCGGTTGTCATTTTTCTGAAAGACATGATGAAATGGTCATTTACAGGGAGTTCTGACTGAAGAATGGGTGAGTAAATGAGATTTTTAGAACATGTACTATCATAAGAAACAATTTCCATTTAAATGCAGTGTGTCCACCACATCATAAAATATCCCCCATCTTCTTATTTTCCCACCCGCCTCCCTACTTGAGGGACCAGGGATTATGTGGCCTGCTAGAAAACACTATCTGCCAATTTTACTCTGTTCAGAAAAATTATTCCAGCCCAGTTTATGTCAACTTGCATTTATCACTGCATACCCCCCTGTTTTGTATTCATGGAAGGCCCCTAAACAAACACATCTAGTTTTTGGAATGAGTAAATTATAAAAAACTCACTACATGCTATTATAGGGCAATACCAATGAACCTACAATCTGCTGCTTTGTCTGCTAATTTCCGCTTCAACTGCATCCTCTACAAAAGAGATATATGCACACACACGAGAATTTTAGGAAGAAAAATACATCGGTAAAACACAGACTGATGTTAGAAAATGTACATTCAAATATTAGTTCTTTCACTAGCTAACTACATGGCTGTGGACATTTACTTGGCTTCTCTGGTAATTGTAGTGGGGGTTAAATGAGGTAAAACATATAATAAGTTTTGCATATTTTATCTACACAAAATGTGATAACTATGCTCAAGTACTGTTCAGAAATCTGCTGTTCTCCACATAATGCTTAATTCATATTCTCCTCCAGGCACTGATGCAATAACTAGCCTCTGAGCTGCATTCTGCATGTGTTGTTTCCTCTCTCGGGGATGTCTTCACTTCACCGAGACTTACACAGGAAGAAATCTATGTATTTACGCCATGATGACCAGAAGGAACATTTACCCTTTGTGACAGCATGGATGGACTAGGAGTATATTATGCTAAGTGAAATAAGACAGTCAATGAAAGACAAATACTATGTGATTTCACTCATATGTGGGGTTTAATGAACAAACTGTCAACTAACAAGGAAAATGGGGACAGACTCATAGATGAAGAGCAGGATAATAGTTGGGGGCTCGAGAGATTTAGCAAAAAAGGAGAACAGACTCACAGACATGGACTACAGTATGGTGATTGCTAGAGGGGGGAGGTATAAGGGGACTAAATGGTAATGGGAAAATACAGTGAAGATTAAATGGAAAATGAATCCATGAAATAAAGAATTTCACCAAGAACAATACAAGAAAGCTTAAATTTAAAAAAAAATTATTTATTTATGTTTAGAGGGGAAGGAGAGAGGGAGAGAAACATCAATGCATGGTTGCCTTTTGTGCCTCCCCTGCTGGGAGTTGGCCTGCCGGGAACCGGCCTGCAACCCAGGCATGTGCCCTGACTGGGAATCGAATCTCGATCCTCTAGTTTGCAGGCCCGCGCTCAATCCACTGAGCTACACCAGCCAGGGCCAAAAAATTTTTTTATTATGCTCAACAAACCAAACTTCACTACCCTTCTGACTTTTCTTGTATCTTTTGTTTACTCTTAATTATTAAAGATCAACTTTACAGATTATCAGATGTGAGGAAAAAAACCATTTTGATCACTGAACAGTGATCCCCCAGTGTACATTCTTTCGAATTTCCCTCCCACACTGCACCACAGTTACTTTATTTGACTTGTAGAGTCACTTTGGCAGAAGTGATGATATATCAATTTTGAGATTAGGCTGCAAAAGACGGCATCTACTTGAACTAAATCTTCTCATCCCCTTTATATATGTTTGTATATATCACCACTCATCACTCACCCTGGGAGAGGCTACCTACCATGTCTTAAGGATACCCAACCCCACTAAGGAAAAACCCACGTAGTACGGAACTAAGTTCTCCTGCTAGTGAGAAGCTCAGCCTGCCACTACTATGTGAGATGAACTTGGAAGTGGATTGCCTTCCATTTGAAGCTTCTGATGACACTTGATTGTAATCTCACCCTGATTCACTATCACCCAACCAAGATGCTTATCAGTTCCTGACCCCCCAAAATTGTGATACAATAATTGTGTGCTGTCTTTATATGCTAAGTTTTTGTGACCATTTGATATAAGCAATAGGTAAGAGATGGCCCATAAAATACAGACCAAGTACTTGTCCTACGTCTTCTTATGAATCTTAACTTATACAATTAATTTTCAGCCCTGGGCTCTTTCAGCATCTTTTCTCTATGGCAGGGGAAATCAGCCTCACAAATCTAATCAAACATTCAATCATCAGTGCACACACTCATCTGAATTGCAAGATAATCCTTAATATTATGATGGTGTTCTTGTAAAATTCATTTTAGGAAAATCAAGGGAATAAATTATTTGTTGAAGGCATTAATAGAGTATTAGCTGGCGATTGCAAGGATATGGTCACAACACTTGGGGGCTAACACCTGTAATCAACTGCTTTGATGCTATTTATTGCTAAACACACACACTCACACAAATATGAACAGAGGAAGTACACTGTGAAGTTTTCAGTATGTTCTTGTCAAATCAGGGGGCCTATTTTTCTTACTCAGCTTACTTCTGGGAGGCAAGTTAACTGTATTTTGGTTGGCTACCGTTTTTTATAAAATGATTTTATTTTACTATTGCTTTAGAGAGAGGAGAGAAAGAGAGAGAGAGAAACATGGATGAGGGAGAAAACATCAATTAGTCGCTTCTCATTCACACACAGACTTCGGACTGAGCTTGCAACCCAGACATGGGCCCTGAGTGGGAATCAGACCAGCTTCCCTTCCCTTTGGGAGATGATGCCCAACTGATAGCCCAAAACGTCAGAGTGGCTTGCTTCCATTTTCGATACATACTCTGAGCCTACTATTTCTGTATAAATCACCCCGCCTTAGGGATTTACCAGTCTTTACAATGTAAGAATATGATACATCCTAAGTCTAAAACATCTTTTTTTTTGTTTTTGAAGCATTGTATTTTCCCATTACCATTTACCCACCTTATACCCTCTTCTGCCTCCACACAGGCTTCTCCCCCTGCAATCACCACATTGTTGTTTGTGTCCATGAGTCTGTTTTCTTTTCCCCTCGATCCCTGCAGCCGCCAACACCCCCCAGAGCTGTCAGCCTGAGTCTTCATCTTGACTTGGCCTGACCTTTGCTCTCTAAAGTTACAGCCAACTAATTTTCACCCATCCATTTATTCATACATCTACTCTTGAATTTATCCTAAGTGGTGAAAAATGTATGATTTATTGTCGGGTGAAATGTTCCTAGAAAAGTACTACCTCCTAGAATACAGGATTCTTCCTATATATTTATATTTTTATAGGTATTTTCTTAGAGAAAATTCTATAATTCAAAGAAATTATTTTCAACAGTAGCAAACTTCAAATTTTTATTGAGGGTAAGTAAAAAGAAAAAAAAAACCTACAGTAAATGTTTCACAACAGTCAGGGTTACTCCATAACCCTCAAGGAAAATGAAACCAATACTGTCCTGGAAGGAGATTGTGAGCTGAGCAAGGGAGACTGTTTGGGGCTCATGGCCCAGTTCCCAGTAGGAGTCGCTCTGCATACTGATGAAGCCATTTTCCTAGGAATCCCACTTTGTGAAATAAGAAAAAGAATTAAATGTCTTGTCTTGATGTAAATGCCAAAGTTTCCATTTGTTGGAATTGTGGCCCCCAAATCTGAATGGTGTGGAAATGCACAATCCTTGCCGAGCACACTGCTGAGCTGTTCACTGCCTTCTGCAGGGAAGCAGGCTGATGTATGCAGCTCACACACAGAGAGCTCACAGAAATATCTACAACACCTTAAAATATCAAATGGAAAGCTTAAAATGTAAACTTTTGAAGACTTTTTCGTTTATGGCTACCTTTGCCTTGTCTTCTTCTCCCCGTAAGAATGTACCTCAGGCCGATTAAATCTCAGAGATAAAGAATTCATTTCCAGAATACATTTCCTGGGTACATTAAAAACAGCTTTTAAAATTCTATTGTCTGGTTACATGTATTTTCCTCTTATCATGTAACAACTGTAATATTAAGAAAATTTATTGTGTAGCCCAGGGCTTTGGGAGGATAAGACCAAGATGCTGTATGACTATAGATTTGGGAATGCAGTTTGAAGCTAGCCAAATTATGTTCATTGAGGCATAGTTTACTACTTCAATGCTGTGAAGCAGAAAAAATTAAATGTGCATATTTGACTGAAAATACAATGGAAGATGTACACTCTGAACAAGCAAAAAATCATGCTTATCCCTAAATGTTATGTTGACAACTGTATGCGATCCTTCCTCTGCAGCTTCTCTTGACTACTTGCACGTGGAATTAGTCTCTCGGCTGTGTTTGTATAATGCTTACACAAACTCCAGGAGGACACTTCTCCCATGACAGTGAAGTTAGCTTTGATACCACTTCTTCTCACAGCAGAGGGACTATCTGGAAGCCACAGAGAGCATCTTCATTTTCCCATGCCCCAAACGTGTATCACTGCCCACTGGTTTATTAGAATGTTAAAAATGCTTGGAAAAGATTAATGGCTACTAAATATAATTGGAATTAGAGACTGTAAATTAAAATTTCTAGCCCTGGCTGGTGTATCTCAGTGGATTGAGCATGCACTGCAAAGCAAAGGGTCACTGGTTCGATTCCCAGTCAGGGCACATTCTAGGGTTTCGGACCAGGTACTCACTGGGGGCCGCATGAAAGGCAACCACACGTTGATGTTTCTCTCCCTCTCTTTCTCCTTCCCTTCCCCTCTCTCTAAAAATAAATAATGAAATCTTAAAAAAATAAAATGTCTAGACATTGGTCCCTGACCAGTGTGGCTCAGTTGGTTGGGTGTTGACCCACGAAGCAAAAAGTCACTGGTTTGGTTCTTGGTCAGGGCACATGTCTAGGTGTGTGTTAGGTCCTCAGTCAGGGTGCATATGAGAGGCAACTTCTCTCACATTGATGTTTTTCTCCCTCTATTTTTCCCTCCCTTCCCTTCTCACTAAAAAATATAATAAAATAAAAAAAGTCTAAACATTGAATGTACCCACGAGTGGTTAATGATCTACTTCTATGACTTTTTGAGTGATCCCAATGATAGGGTGTTGAAAGAGGATCAGACAATGAAAGAGTGAAATGAAAACACTTCAGGAGGGAGTGACAGAGTGACAAAGGATGAGGGTGTGAGTCTGGGTGAAAGGTTGGACCACCAGAGATGCCTTGCAGCAGGCTGCCCAGACCTGTCCTTAAGGCCTGGCCATTGATATTCCCTAAGAATATTAATGCTTAGCTCTTGACAGGGGTTATGCAACACTTAAAATACAGATATGAAAAAATCATTTGCCTGTGGCTCTGGCCTCCTGGGCTCCCTTGTTTCCACTTATTGTCTGACCTTGGTTCTGTAGTTTTTTCCAGACTGATGGAAGTTCTTGTTTTCCTTTCAAAAACTGTATTCTCTGCTTAAGTCAGTGGCCATGGTTCATGCTGCTGGTAGCTAAGATCAGTGCTTGAGAGGAGCATGAGGACAGAGTTGCAGGCACAACCAAACTGTCTCAAGTACTAAACCAGAGGTGCGATGCAGGGACTTTTTATAAGAAATGAGATATAAACTGTGTTGATTCATTGTTGTTTAATATACTCTACCTAGAAGAATGCATTGCAGCACATTTGTTGATAAAGGCTAATTTGTTGTATAAATAAATGTGTGGGTGAAGAAATGAATAAATTAACTGCCAGAGGGAAAAGTCAAACAGTATTCTTTGACAGTCGGCTAATTCAAATTAAAGATAAATCTTGCAATGCAGTGAAGAAATATTTAGAGACTTTTTAGCCAAGGAAAATTTAGTTTACTAATGAACCGAATCCAGTATACTTACATGCTCTTGTACAACAAGATGGTGGGTGCAATACTTGCCACATTGGATAAAGTATAATTTTATTTTTTTTTCAGAATAAAACTAAAGTGTATGGAACCAAGTGTGTGGTTCACTTGTGTGTGGTCCTACAAAATGAAAATCACCTGCCTGGGTTGCAGGTTCAGTTGGGACACATGCAAGAGGCAACCAATTAATTAGCCAATTCTCCCTCACATCAAGGTTTCTCATTCTCTTTCTGTACCTCCCTTCCCCTCTCTCAAAAAATAAGTAAGTCTTAAAAAAAAGAAGTGTAGGTCTGCATAGGAAACATAGTCAATAATATTGTAATAACTATTATAGTGCCAGATGGGTACTAGACTTATCAGGAGATCATTTTATAAGTTATATACATTTCTAACCACTATGCTGTATGCATGAAGGTAACATAATATCAAATGTCCACTGAAATTGAGAAATAAAAATAAAATAATAAACAAAGTGAAGGTCTGTGAAATATGGAAGTTTATTAACATTTAGAAAAAACATTCTTTTATGTCAGAAACTGATCTCAGTTTTTATAGAATACCCTTCTTCTTAAAGTGACTTAGGCTCTGTCTATCTCCCTCCCCATCGAAGATTGACAGTATTGTCAGAAACTGCAAGGATTCTGAGATTTTATTTTGCTTGCAAGCTCACAAGGGATGCTGCCATGGTTATACATCCATCGGAAGCTTAATTTTGACACACTTTATAATCTCAAATCTTTCACATTCTATTGGATATTTTCCACTCGGATATTTTTGGGCTAGATCAAAGTAAATGTGACTCAAATCATCCTGGTTCTCCCAGCCGTAAAACAACTTCTTCTGAGTTATGTTTCCCTTTTAATACCACAATTCTCATAGTTACTTAGTCTTCAAACAGTGGAAGGAATGCACTAGATGCATTCATTTTCTTTGTCCTTCTTATCTGATGGGTTGAGTCTCTGTGAGCAACGCGTCTTTCCCAAGATCCGTGGTGATCCTGTTGCAGCAAGTCCATCATCATCCCCCCGCCCCCAAATCTTGCTTTGACTATCACGTTCTTGTTTCATTTTCTATATTGCTTGGGATAAACTCTGGTTTCTCTAATTCACTGAATACCTTTATTTGACCTTTCATCCTTACCAGCTCCTACAATTTCCCATAAAATCTCCACTTTATACATCTGGGTAGAATTTCCTTTGGGTTATGGAAATGCCTGCACCACTTCTCACTTGGGGAAACTCAGCTCAGGGACGAGCTATGTGGTCTTCTGCATCCACTGGGAGATCATTTTCCTGCTGTCTCTGTGCATTTTAAATCAGCTTCAGATCTGGACTACTTTTTCAAGAAAGATTAGTGAGACAACTGCCTTGTCAGATAGAGATAATATTTCTCTTCAGGGCAAAGGGAAGATTGGTTTGTTAAGCAATACAATACACATGTCCTTTTTTAAGGAAAATGTTGAGCAGATTTTTCTAACAGGTCCTTTTAAAAGAATCAGAACTTTACTTAAACTCAGGGTTACTCTGTTGTGACACAAATGTGTACACACAGCATCCACCTGGGCCATTCTGCACCACCCCCATGGGACTTGGAGAGCAAGGGGAACTCATATAAAGACACGTCCGAGGCTGCATGTTGTGCTGTGAATAGCACTGTTCTTTGTCTCTGACAGGGGTGTTGGGCATCCATCCGGCGTGTATGAAACCCAGGCAGGCTAACTTATTGGTTTGCAACTAGGGTACAATCCCGAATCTTTCAAAGTTCTCGACACTAACCACAGTGACCATCACTTGTGCCATGTACTGAGAACAGAGGATTGTGTCTGTGATTCTATGGGTGTATTTGCTTCTCCCATGAATTTCCAGTTATTCAAAAGAAAGAAATGTAGCTTGTCTATCAATCATCCAGTAAACAATATAGAGATTTCAATTATCTTATTGTTTCATTTGTTTCTCCCCACTGGAGTGCAACATTTGGGAAAATAAGGACTTGTTTTATTTATTTCTTCATGCAGTGTCAAAAAAGTGTCTGGGAAACAGTATACACTTTTAAAATAGGTAATGAATGACTGATTAGAAACTCTACCTTTCTGAACTTATCTATAAAAATTGTAGATTAATTTGTAAAATATATATGTACGGTCAGTAGTAGCAGAGATTTTGAAGGAGACATAATTTAAAAGGCTACATATATTGTATGGAATACACAGTGACTTTACCTTGTGGGAAGTGATATATCCAAAAAAGAAGAAAACAATTGTTTTAGCTGATGCAATTGTTGCTATTGCATGATATTGGACAATACAATCTCTGTGCCTCAGTTAATTCATGTGTTAACACTGGAATGATTTTATGGTAATAATGGATATTAAATGGGATACCAGTAAAATTGTTTTGTTATGTTTCTGGTGCATAGGAAGCACTAAAACATATTTTATATTACTATTATCCCAGTTATATTTTTAATGTAGTAGAGTAACGTAGAAAATGGCTGGCCTCCTAGAACCTGTGACATTAACCTTGCATTTTCTGTTTCCGTTTTTAATTTGTATGAATGAGAGAAAAAGCTTTAATACTTATTTCATTCCGTGTATATATATATGTATAATTTTTAGTTTTTAATTACAGTTGACATTCAATATTATATTTCAGGAGTACAGAATAATGATTAAACATTTATATAACTTTTGAAGTGATCTACTCAATAAGTCTAGTACCCATCAGGTAGCATACATAAGTATTCAAATGTTATTTTTTCTGAACATTTTTTAAAAACTAGTTTTGTTTCCATATTATTCAATATTGGTTTCAGGTATACAGCATGATAGTTAGATAATCATATACTTCACAGAGCATTCCCCTGATATTTCCAGTACCCACTTGGCATCATACATAGTTATTGCCATGTTACAGACTATAATCCGTATATGCTGTACTTCACGTTCTTATGTCTATTTGTAACTACCACTTACACTTCTTAATCCCATAACCTCCTTTATCCCATTCTTTTCCCTCCACCCCTGCAACCACCAGGCCACTCTCTGTGTCTGTGAGTCTGCTTCAATTTTGTTTGTTCATTTATTTTATTCTTTAGGTTTCATATGAAACCTAATTTCATATGAAACCTATAATTTCATATGAAATTAATTTCATATAAATGAAATTTCATTTATATGAAACCTATAATTTCATATGAAACCTATAATTTCATAAAATTATATGGTGTCTTTTTTTCTCCATATGACTTATTTCAATTGCCATGATATCCTCTAGGTCCACCCATGTTGTTGCAAATGGCCAAACTTTATTCTGTTTTATGGCTGAGTAATATTCTATGGTATATGAGGGAGAACCAAAAAACAGAGTTTATTTATGAAACTGTTTATTTATTCTTACTCATCAAAGTACTCTCCATTTGATGCAATACATCTATCAAGATGTTTATTTCACTGCTCAAGACAGTTTTTGAACTCACTGATTTTGATTCCTTCTTATTTTCTGTTTTTTTTGTTTGTTTTCTCTTTTCCTCATCAGTAAAACATTTCCATCTGAACTGTCTTTTCATCCAGAGAAACAAAAAAATAAAGTCGCTTAGGGAGAGATCTGGGGAATGGGGAAGGTGGGGCACAGGGGTCATGCCATTTTTGGTTAAAAATGCTGAAGAGTCAGTGTGGTGTGGGCATGAAATGGGCAAAGGGTTGTGTCTTTTCAAAAAATTGTTGAAACCAAAGATAGCCTCTCATGTAATGGCACCTGGTACACTGATACAGGTGGGTTTCTAGAACACTCACCCAGTGGAATAAGGCTGTATAAAAAGGGGCCTGCCCTCCAGAGGATAATTTCAATTTGGGGGGCGGTCTTACTTCTTCTTTATCCAGTCATCTTCCTTTGGACATTTAGGTTGAATCCATATACTGGTTAATATCAATAATGTTGCACTAAACATAGGCAACATAAGTTTTTTTGAAATAGTTTTTAGATTTTTTCATATAAATACCCACAAGTGTTATTGTTGGGTCTTAAGGTAGTTCTATTTTCAATTTTTGAGGTATCTTTATACTGATTTCCATTATGGTTGCACCAATTTGCAATCCCACCAACAGTGCATGAGGGTTCTCCACATCCGAACCAACTCTTGTTTGTTGATTTGTTGATGACAGCCATTATAACAGGTGTGAGGTAACACCTCACAGTAAAAACAAGCAACCCAATTAAAAAAAAAAACATAATCTAAATAGACATTTCTACAAAGAGGACATATATTTAAAAATAATATTTACCTTTCTTAGTTTATTTTCTTTTGCTTGATCAACCTCAGCTTAATCTTAATTGATGAATTTGGTAAATCTAAATGTGCTCATTCACATTTGGTAAATCTAAGCTAGTGATCATTACATTTCCAATAAGTACTACTTAGGAAAACAAGAAAAATGATTCAGAATTTGGAACTTACTTTCTAATGGTTGTAAATTATTTAGAATTCTCTATGTGAGAGATTACTTAAAATCACTAGAATGTGCCCATCTTATCAGGTAAATCCATTTTAGCTTAAAGTGCAAAAATTGAGAATCAGAAAGATGAAATAACTAGCCCAAGGAAGCCAGCTAATCACAGACAGAGCTGGATAGCCAACCTAGTTCTTACACTGCATCCCAGCCTGGGTTTTTCACTGACACATGTTCTACCATAGTTTTGAGAGGTAGAGTGTGATCCGAAAGCTTCAATGAATGTAGCCTCAAGGAGGAAACAGAGCTATCTCTGCAAAAACTCAAGCATAATTGGCTATTCCTCTCTAGAACTGATATCCTGGAGCAGCTTTTAGCGCTGCTGTTCTGGACATCTGTGGTGAGCTGTGCAATCACATTGTAAGTTATTATTGTGCAGGGAGTCTTAACTATGGAGGTTTCTCTGTAGGTAGTTATGCTTGCATTCTAATGTGCCACGCTGGAGTACATCTTCTTCCCCAATGGCGCTTTTCTCATTTACAGAAATGATTCTCAGAATTATTTTTCTGTAGATGGACCATTTTCAGACATTTGTAATGGAGCAGTGAGAAAATTTTGTGATGTTGCATTTTTGCTTTTTCAGGATCTTCACTTTTTAAAGAATATCTACTTACATTTTTGCTGTCCAACTTTCATTTCTTTTAAGGTGTGTTTTTTTTTAACCTATACTCAGCAATTTCTTGAGAGCTTGGATTACAGTGTATGTTAAACAGTTAGAAGTTAGCAATAATTTGGTTCAAACTTAAGAATACAATAGAAGAAAAATGACAAATAACTTAGAAAATTTCTTCAAAAGACAGTTCACTAATATAAGTTAAGAACTTGTTTCCATGCAATGCAGCAACACAACAGGCAGGTGAGTCATTTATTTTTGGATCACCTTTCCTGCATCCTGCTAGGAAGGATGCTAAGATTCCATGGTACCCAGGACTGTTCTGTGGGGATTGCTAAAAGAGAGTAGCGCAGCCTTAAGCTCTTCAAATAATGTAAGGAGCAGACTCCTCTGTTCCAAGAGAGAACTATTTGGAAAATAAATTATTTATCTTTGATAATTCAAAATTTCATTTACCTCTGGTTCCCTTTGGGAAGTGAGAAGTAGAATAAGCTGAAGCCGTTAACTTGTAAGAAGAAACTGCACAGTGATATCAGGAAATTCAGACTAGGGATGTTTCAGGACGAAAGATGAGTCATTCATTTCCACATTGATATGTGAGAGGAGAAACCAAGAATACCGTTGGCATTAAATCCTAAATAGTGATAGTTAAATGAAACAACAATGTTGTATTGCCAAAGGAAGCAAATACCAACATGTACAGAGAGAAATCTCAAATTCATTTTGTTCATGGAGCACGTTTTTATTGATCTAAAGTGCCCAGGGTACCCTGGGTACTGTTATTTGTAAAATATGTTGATCATGTTTGTGAAGTATATTTTTAATTAGCAATATGAACTTGCAGACATTCCTAATTGAAAGCACGTCAGAGCCGCATAAGAAGTGGAATAGCTTCCCCCTTTGATGCTCTCAGACTTCGCATCCTTCCCTACCTGCCACTTCTGCCTGAGTGCGCAAGAAAGAAGGAAAGAAAAGTGGTGTGGGAAAATACATAGACAGGTCAGCAAAAAAGTTTTCAGTCATGCTCCAGAATATATTACCTGTAAAGAGGGAGTAGAATACTTGGATCTTTGCTCCATCCCACATCTTTGGAGTTGAAACATTAGCTTTAACTTGAACTTCATAAACACAAAAAATGCATATATTATTTCACATACTCCCCTGATTTTGATTTATTCCTATATCCTAGACATATCCATTCAATTAGTAGTAATGATTCTATCACTGGGTTATTTTTAGTGGAAAAGTAAGAAAAAAAAAGAGGACTTGTCCCATTTTGTTAAAACATGCAATATCATTAACACTTTAGAATTTCTTTGCTGACTTTCTTCTGCTCTTTCCTTTCTTTTTTCGCTTTCCCTTATCATCACACCAATAGTTTCAAGTAAGAAAACCAATTATTCAAGATTTGTTTTATGGTGCTGGTTGCCAGGTTATCTAAAATGAAATAACTCTGAAGGTAAGGTATTAATTAAGAACTAGATAGTGCGAGTAAATTGAAAATAAATTGGCTTCGCTGACCATAACCAGTGTAACAGTCAGCAATTTGCATTTCTGAGCTACACTTTTCTCATCTCTAGGAGAGAGATTATAATATCTAACTTGCACAGTTTTTAGCAGGTTTAAGCAAGATGTCTTTACAGTGCCAGCAAAAATTTAGCCAGAATACATGGGGAAAGTCATCAGTAATATTCTAGAATGTATTCAGCCCTTGCGATGAGGCAGGCCCTGTGCTACAGAGTATCATCAAATACTGGAGATACTGGAGTTAATATTAGTTTTAGTTTCATTACTGTAGATGAGAAAGCTAAAGTCTGAAGAGATTTCAACACTTGCCTGAGGTCATTAAAACCCCAGAAAGTTTAACTCTTAGGGCTTATTAGAAAATCAGATGCTGTACTATTCCATAAGACGACATCATTAAGCTTCTCCCCATCATACTGTTTATCATGCAGTGTAAAGAGTAATTACTGATGTTAGAATAATTTAAGCCCCTTAAATCTCCTCTCTATTCTGAGTATGAAACAGAATGTGAATCAGTGTCGTTTTAGTCACCAACAATCCATTTTTTTTGGCTGAATTTCATAGTGGCTTGCAGGCAACAACATGGGGTTTCATAGACACATATTATCAGCACTTGATGTGAAAACAATGTTCGAGATGTCTGTAAATAAGTTTGTTTTAGTCCATCCTTTGAGGAATGATAAGACTTAGCTCAGAACGTGCACATACATGTGTATATTTCTTTTTCAAAGAGCTTATCTTCACCATTCATTGAACAAACCTTTTCAAATACCATTTTGTGTCACTCACTACAATAGGTAGAGAGAGTAGGTAGGTAGTGGGGTGACAAAGACACAGCATATCCTTACACAATCATGGGACTTGTAGTTGTGTGTGGGAGACAAACCATGCAGTTAATAAATTATTAAATAAAACATGTACAGATTGTGAAAAGTTCAGTGAAGCAAATAAATACATAGGTTGATATAACCAAGTAAATAGGGAAGTGATGGCTTTAGGTCAATGGTCTGAGAAGATGTGACCCTTTCTGGGGTGTTACGTAAGATAACTGAAGGATGCTTAGGAACAAGGTAGGTGAGGAATTAGAAGTGTGATAAGGATAGAATAAAGGGTGCAGAACATCTTAGGAAGGAGAGATTGGCATTCTCTGGGACGAGAAAGAGGGAGACCAATGCTCCTAGACCAGGGTACACAATTTGGAAGGTGATTTGAGATGCTATTGGAGAAATTTATGGATTTACCATCATGTAAGAATCTCAGACCAGGATAGGAAAATTATATAAAATTATCAAGAAAGTATAATTCACCAGGGATTTTTGTAAGTCAATAGAATGTATATATAATAGGCTCATTGATTTTCATTATGCTAAGCAAATCAGCATATAAAATGTAGCTTGTTTAGTGTGTGTACCAAATCTTATCTTCTGTGTTACCCCCGCCATCTTAATTGGTGACGGGTGAGAGGGGAGTAGGAAATTAATCTCTTTCAAGCTCAGTGACTTTTTGACAAATAAGTGTGGCAGATGAACAATTTCTTCCCATTTTTTCTTCTACCAAAGTGACAGAGTTTTAGTGGGAACAATAACACTGAGGTTAGGAGCAAGGTTTTACACCCTCTTTGCAATTCGGGTTTTTCAATAAGGTGTGCACAAACTGTTGTGTGCATAGAAAAGGTAGTTTCTGCCTGACGTTCCTTAACAAAAAATTGTTGACCTCATTCTTCTTTTACTTTCTTTGAATTAGAAATTGTAATGGTTTGAGACCTTGTTTCAGGTATGTAGATGAAGAAAACACCTTAATGTTTAGGGGAGTGAGGAGCCTCAAGATACAGGAATCAGTGTGTCTGAATAACCCTAAAAATAGATCTTCCTCATTAATTGATATCACTCACTTCTGCAGTGTTTCCTGAATCAGGATGGATGAACAATATGTAAGGGTATATCTGAGATTTCATGTCTGGGGGAAAATGAAGTTTCAGGTTTGTAGGCATAGGGAGATAGGGTTACGCTTCTGTCTGCAAAGAAGAGTGGTTATATATTGCTTTCTGGGACATCTCTCTGGGACAAGCCTTCAATCTACCTAATCACTGATTGTTTAGCCTCAGTCCACTTGTTGAGTATGGAGAGGTACTCTTATTTAGAGCATATAGGTTTGTTGGCTCAGACGAAACTTATATCTGTGTGGCACTGCACACCTTTCTGAACCACACCTTCATTTTCTAATTGCTCTCATTTTAATCTGCTCAAACTCCTTGTAAGCTCCCAAGGCACTAGCTCTCACATGAATATCTTCTGTGTCTGCTGCAAAAATATGATTTCTAGACTTGAACTGCACAATGCGGTAGCTAAGGGAGGTTTGTGAGCAATAGCTGGGACTCTTTCTATGCCTGATCACTTTATACCTATTTCGGAGAAGTAGCAATAGGCTTCTCCAAAAGGCCATAGGCTTCTCCTATGGTCTTATCCAAGGCCGTAGCAATGGGCTTTTGTCAAGAATATTAAAAAGACAATGGTGTGCCTCTTAAATTTCTTTTACCTTCCTTTTCTCTATATAATCTGCCAATATAGTTGTATGTGTGCATGAGCAAGAATGTCTTTATAACTTTATAACTTCACCTCTTCTTTCAGTGTTCCAGTCTCCCACAGAGAAAGCATTTTCTTTTCATATTTGCCACATGAGCAAAACTTTTCTTATATTGTTTCCTCTTTCTTCCTGAAGCAGTTTGTGCTTGCTCCCTTGCAGTAGCAAATATGTGAATGACTTTAGAGGAATCTAATTTGCCGCAAGAAAGAAAAAAATATCACCTTAAGATTGCATTATGTTATCTCCATTATATATGCTTATCTACATGCCCATATGTATGATATTAATTTGCTTTTTACCATTTATTTGAAAATTTGAACAAGAAAACAAATAAGTGGAGACTTTAAAAAAATAAACTTTTAAGGTTGCAGTCTTCAGCCTTTGCTCCTATATTTTGCTAGTGCTAATGGACAACTTCACTTACAAGTCTGAAATCTAAGTATGTGCTCCATGGTATAATATTTAGAATATAGGTAAAAGCTTCCATGCTTAAATAATCCTCATTTCTATACAAGGTAATTATTCAGTGAGGAGATTCCTAAGTACAGAATCTTGACATTAAAGCTTTGAATATTTTGTATTTCACAAATTGGAGTACTCATACAAAGTTTCTTATTTGTTTTGTGTATTTAGAATATTTCTGAGCAGCAATTAAGCATATTTTTATAAGTGAATAAATCTAACCGCTGAAAAAAATGTGACTTCACTTCCTCTTCTTCAAACTCTCCGAGGAAAATGGAACTGCTGCGTGCAAAACACAAGATGAGTTTTCAAAAGAACATTTGGTGCATCAAAAATTCATTACAGGTGCCAGGATAAATTTGGTACTACACAACGTCCCTGAACTAGTAAGTTTTAAAGATAATTCTTTAAACTAGTAATTCTTTGAACTAGTAAGTTTTAAAGATAATTCTTATACATGATCTACACCACATTAGAAAACAAATTTGAAAAACTATTGAAATAATTTATTTTCTTCAGAAAACTATTTTCTTCATCAACATAAGTTAAATAAAATCAACAAGATTACACAAAGGTAAATGATGCTCAAGAGAGACTTGAAGGAAGAGATATCAGTTTCTTTAAGCAATGAATATGAGCTTAAATACCAATCAACCTCACTTTCCTTTTTAAATAAAATAAATTCAAATTGTATTATTATATCATATTATAAAATATACAAAAGTCAGATATATGAACATCATATTTTGTTAGCAATCACCTCTAGTAAAATGTTCATGAATAGAAAAATACAATAAAGATTAAATTAAAAATATGTATTATAAAAATTTCAATTACAGTCATGTTTTAAAAAATTCCTCTTCTCCTCCAGAATAATAGCAATAGTTCAGGAGAATTAGGTGAAAAGAATACATATTTGTTTTCATAGAATATATATCATAATATAAGTAACCATTTTTTGCCAAAGTTATATTTTTGGAACTCATATTTTTGACTTGAAAACTTAAGATCTAGTTTATAACACAACAGCAAAAATAAAGCATAATTATAAAGAAATAATTGTAAGGTATTATAATATGTAAAACTGTAAAACATTTTATGGAAAGATCATACATGTGTATACAGTATTATAATATGCAGTTGTTTATGCTGCTCTATAAATCATTACATTTACACATAATACAAGGCTACTTCCAACATACTTGATCTTAAATTATCTATCATACTTCCAGTAAAAATAATTTAATTCAACAAATACATAAAGTTTATCATTTACATTGCATTAGTACTTCATAAAGCATGTTCTGTGTACTATAGAGAGAATGAAGATTAATAAATAGTAGTCCCTGCTTCCAAAGAATTTAAGATCCCCAAATGAAGCCCTAAAATATTTTAAGAAAATCATATAAACACAAAGTAATCAGGAGCATCAAGTTGAGCATATTGGAAATTACAGATATTGAAACGATAGTGAAGGGTGGATCATCCTTTTACCAGCAGATAAAATTTTAATATCAACATTCTCAAAGAGATTATTTTGAGGAGAGGCATAGAAGCCATAAAATGAAAGACGAACAGAAATGTATATAGAAAACATCAGGCTATGTTACAACCTACCTGGGAAGAGACTTGATAAAAAGGGCCAAGGATAGAAATAAAGCAGCCATTTAGGACCTAACGTCCATTACTATTTTTCATTCAGGAACAATCCTGTTTTTCAAGTTAATACACCATAACATTTTAAATGCCTAAATTTAAAACATATGCCTAATTTGATACACAACAGTTCAAATTTTTAAAAAGTCTTAAACTTTCTAAAATGTACTTTTCAATCTAAAGATATTTTGAGCTATTTATAAGCATTTAAAAGGGTACTTGGGGTGGCCCATGTCATCAGTTCAGACTAAATATAAAATAGTGCATTCCTTTGTCATAAATAATTTCCCTGCAGTAAGAAACTATTAAAAATCATCCCATTGTTTTTCCATTATGTTTCTCAAAACAGCCTACATTTTCTTCCTTTTGAATCAAAAGGCCAAGGTGTTACAACCAAATGAGTGAACAGAAGCAAACTCGAAATTGAAGCCAAATTTTGACAAATACAAAATGCCCTGAAATTTTAAAGTGAAAATAAATATGGGAATGGTGCAGGGAATAAGAAGCATAGATGGTAGGTACAAAATAGACAGGCAGTGTTGAGGACAATATAGGAAATAGAGAAGCTGAACAATTTATATGCACAACCCATGAACTAAGGGTGCGGATTGCTGGAGGGAAGGGGGGTACTTGGCAGAGGGGGAAAATTATGCCATTACACCTGTAATGGCATAATCAATAACATATACTTAAAACAAATGAGAACTACTTATAGAACGCAAAATAGCAGAAAAGAAAGAAGATCAAACTAATAAAGCACCATGGGGCTTTCTTCTTTTGTTCTTCTTTCTGGTCCTGATATTTTTGCTAAACAGCAAGACTTCAGTGAACTTTATTAACTGTGTTCTCCCAATACACTCCTGGTCTAGAAAATCATTTGAAAATTGTATCTCAATGGAGAATCTGAGGCAGTTATAGAAGTGGAAGGCATAGGCAAGTTAGAGGACCATGTTCCCCAGCCATAAGCTGAGGTTTGGAGCAGGACATCCTTACTATAAATGGACTTGGGGTCTGACACAGGGCACCTAGGTATCAATGGTATTTATTGCTCTACCATGGACAAGGAAAGGAGCCTTGGAGTCTGTTCCTCAGAGCATTACTTAGAAGAAATAATATTTTTAGGGAACCACATGCATATTACAATTGCTAAGACTAAATTCTAATGGGTAGATTAACTATGCAATTTTTCATTCAAACTGGTGCACTCTGGAATGAAAGGGAGTTCAAAATATAATAAAGAGACACTTCTTGATAAGCAACATGCTGGAAGAGGCAATCAGAGACACCAAAAAGACTTCATCACAAGCCTGGTTACTTGGAGCTGCTGAAGCTACTTCCTGATGTTTGGACATTTGATTTATAAATGAATCTTATCCAACCCAGATACTGGGAACTTAAGGGAGACATACAAAGGATATGAAGCTGGGAATAAATTCTCCTGAAATCCTGCAAACCTCCCTGGGGAACACCTAAACAACAGATGGGGAGGCAGAAAGAGGGTCCCTTCACCAACCCCAGCAACCCCAGAATTTCCCCTGTTGACCCTCGCGCTGGGAAACCAATCATGACCTGCTGCCCCCTGTCGGCCAGCGGGGGATCACAGGCTTCGATGCCCCTCCACTGCCTCTAAGGGGTTTTACTGAGCCACTCATATGGACAGTAAATATCTATCCCAATTCTATAATGATATAAGTTACAACCATCCTCCTCTTCTCACATTCCAAACAATCTATCATATTTAAAGCCATTACACATGGGTAACCAATAAAGCCCATTTTTACACTGGGGACTTTTTTCAGTGTATTTCTGTTCTTTGTCAGTTTTCAGAAGAATATTTCCTAAAGTTAAATTTTGTTATGTCTATTACCTTATAACTAATTATTCCAGACTTTTCTTTATGTCAATTATCAGTATAACAAGAAAACTCAATATATAATTGACCAAGTATGAATGACTAAATATTGATCAATCACTGGCATTTGCCAACTTTTGGGAAAATTAACCGATTTTTTAGTCTTTTTATAGTTTCTAATGAATTGAACAGCTGAAAAATGCAAGAAAGCTGTTACAATAGGTAAAAGCCATGAATAATAAGTTTTTACTTACTTATTTTTGTGTTCTCTAGGTGCAGGCCATGAAGCAATTCTTAACCACTTATACTTAGATGACACATTTTTTTAAATCAATGACAAACTGATATTCAGAGTTTGATAAGCTTTAAGATCTTATCTTTTTGCACTTTTTAAAAACATACACAAAATAATATATCCTTATGAATGCTATAACAAAAACCAGATAAAATAAAGCCTTCTTTCTTGTCAAAGCTTGCATTCATACAACATTCAGAAAACATCAATAATCTTCTGGAGAAGATGTCCATGGGCTCTCATTTTAATATGCCATTAGTTATTTGAGTAAAAGCCTTATTTTAGATTTAAACAATAAGAAGTATATGTGATTCACCAGTTTGCTGCCCATTTCCTGATGTTTCCACCTAAGTACAAGTATGCCCCACTCTTCAAAAGTTCTCGTTATGCTACTTTGCTTTTATGGAAGATCCACCGTGGTTTTTTGTTGTTGTTTGTTTGTTTGTTTGGTTGGCTTTTTGCTAATCGAAACACATATGAAGAGGATATTGGCTTTTAGGAAAAAAGGTAAAAGCACTCAGCGTTCGTTTGCAGCAGCCTTCACAGTAACCACGGCACGTGGAGTAGCCAGACTGGCGCCACCAAGCTCCTTTCCTGGGAACTACACTCAACCACCTCCGCTAGTAGCTTTGAACTGTGAGAGCATTTGGGCTTTATCTGTTTATCTTGTGCACGTGTTACCAAGTTGTATCCTAACCTAAGCTATCAGAAAAGCTTTAGAGAGCTTGTAAGGGCATTCGACTTATTGTGTAAAACTGGACGTAAGTAAGCTTTTCCATCGTGGTTAAGGAAATAAAGACATTGTGTATGTTGAACTTGCCTGTGTCCACCATTTGTGTTATTTATCCAGAGAAACAAAGAATTTGCAAAGTTCCCAAAGTTACTCTACCTTTGGCTAGTAGCAAAATGTTCTCTTTAAATTGGCATCCAGTGATGGATGAAATGGAAAATTTATTCCTTGAGTGGACTGATGAGCATACAAAGCTTAATATTTTGTTACCTTAGAGGAACGAGTCTTTATAATAAGTGAAACTGCATAGTATATGCATTATTTTTACTTTATGTAGGACATGTATTTATCAAGTTATTCCTGTCTTTACAATATGTTAAAGTTACTTTAGGTTTTATGTATTATTTGTTATTATGTATTATTTGGCAAACTATTTCTTGGATCTGAGAGCATTCAAAAATTTTTCCATGTAAATTAATGATCATTACCTCTTTGCTTTAAGTCATTTTGGCTTGTGAAAGTTTTTACAGGAACAGTCTACTTTCAGGTAGCGGGGAAACCCTGTATATGATTGATATCAGTGAACAATAAAAATTATTAGAAAAAATAATAATAAGCACTTGCATGTTTTATTATATGCTTTTTCCACTATTACAGGATATTTATGTATATTAGCTCATTAATCTTTATAGTAACCATAGGAAACGGGTGCCTTAGTTATCTTCACTTACAGGTGAGGGAGTTGAGGCACAGGGGCAGTTAATAAGGGGCAGGCAATCTAGCTGTACAAGGGTTGTAGTAACAAAGGTAAGGAATACACAATATTATATATATATGCATATTACAGGCAAAGGCTATTGAAAATTAAGGCTCCTTAGTGATGTGTAAGTACACTGCTGTCCCCATGTTGGTTTGATTAATTTGGTAATTACCGATGTGTTCCCTTTAGTAAGTTTCCTGAAACACACTTTACTCCTTTTGACTTTGCCTGCTCAGTACCATCTTCTTTTCTGTAATTGCTGTGTAGGCACACCATGTGTACGTGTGTGTGTGTTTGTGTGTGTGTGTGTGTGTCTGTGTGACAGATTGGGGGCCGAGGAGGGAGATAGGTAGTCTCCACTAAGATGTGTGATTTCCTTTGTAAAGTTTGAAAAATAATGGTTTAACGTAATCTTTTTTCTCTAATTCTAGGTCTGGACTATTTGGGGGATTTGGGGGTTTAAACTGATACCAAGAAGGCTGCTTCTGTTATCATACTGAACAGATGCTGCCAGCTCTTAAGCTCTAGATATTTCTGTAGAAGCTCTTTTAATTCTTTTAAGAGTTTGCTCAGGAAAGCAAAAGGTAGGATCAGGCTCCAGCAAAGCTGCTGGTGGTATTCTGTCCTGCAAGGTGACAAATGGTTTTCCTCAAGATGAAACTTTGTAAGTCACAAGCCAGTTTAGAAAGAGTTCTTAATTGTTTCTTTCTAAACTTTGTTTATACCAACTTTTAATTCATTTTGCTTAAATGGAATTTTATTGAGGCTGTCAGGAGCAGGCTGCATGCTGGGAGTTGTATGTAAGCAAAAACATTATCCCAGACTAAGTAACAGCTGGAAAGAAACCATGGGACCTCCCACACATCCCCCACTGAGATCTAGACAATGGGTGAGTTATTTGACAGAGTAACAGCAACAGCTGCCAAGTAGGTCATTTTTTTTTTATCCTCAACTTTGCAACTTTCAGAATTTAAATGAACAGGCTTTGGGGAGAGCATTAGGAGTGAAAACATACTTAAGAATATTCTTCAGCCACATAAAACCTAGTATAACTTGAAATTTGATGGGCCATCATTCATATTATTATAATATTAATTTGGAAATAGTTCAATTGAGATGAATATTCCTTAATATATAGACCTAATATCAGTCCCTAACAGCATAAATTAACAATTGGCAATCATCTGATAAGTCAAACAGTATATATTTTCAATGTGTGTTTCCCAGATGATCTTTTTGTCTTTTCCAAATAATTTCTTGTAAACAAAAAATTTACACACACATCTGAGAATATATCCCATTCACAAGTGAAAAAACCTAGATTTTTAAGTTGAATCATTTAATATTTCCAAATTAAAGTGATAGTTTTTATTTAGAATAAATTTTTTTCAATAAGAATATAGAAGATAGTACATAATATAGAGTAAGGTTTTCGTAGTAATTGTTACTATTTTACTACCACAGGGTCACATCATTTATCAAATTGTTGGTGTCACTCTACCTCAGGTATTTATTCATTGGGAGGAAATTATTATGATCATTGACACTAATCAATTCCTGTAATATGCTAAGTGCCACAAAAAAACACAGAAATAACATATTTAAGAAACTTACAGTCCAAGGCAATCTTGCCAATAAGGGTTTTTTTTAAATTACTTATATAATTTTTTTTTGTATTAAGGGTTTCTCTCACATCTCCGTACTTAGTATATATATTGTCAGGGAAGCTAGTGAAAGTGATATTTTTGTAACATGCCCAGAAATTGTTTGCCTGGATTTACTCTTCACTGTGGAGTTAATATATTTTGTAGGGGCATAACGAAGTTTAAAATCTGTGTCTATTTATCTATCTAAGAAATGGGCAAACCCACAACTAAAATGAGAACATAATATGTGGAGACAACAAAAAATATATGAGATTTTGCATGGATTACTTTGTTATAGAAGACACCTAATAAGAATAATTTTATTTCAATTTTTTTCTACCTTATGTCAATAGTGAAATCCAGCCATAATTATTTGGAGGGGTTCAAACCATGGTGCTAAGCATTTGTGTAAAATCTAAATTTAAGAGGAAAGATGGTTTTCGCAGTATCTTTCTGTTTCCTTTTTTAAACTATATTTTATTATTTATATTATTACAGTCACCCCAATATTTCCCACTTTGCTTCCCACCACCCATCCCTCCTGATGCCCTCACACAATCCCTCACCATATTTCATGTCCATGGGTCCCACATATATGTTCACTGGCTACTCTGTTCTCTGTGCTGTACTTTACATCTCCATGACTACTCTGTAACTAGCAGTTTGTACTTCTTAATCCCTTCATCTTTTTCACCCATCTCCCCAACCCCCATGTCATCTGGCAACCTTCAAAACATTCTCTGTATCTATGATTCTGTTTCTGTTCTGCTTGTTTTGCTTTTTAGATATAATTCTTGATAGATAAGTACTTATTGCCACATTATTGTTCATATTTTTATCTTATTTCATTGTAATTTGGATCTTCACTTTTAAGGTATTCTTCACAATGTTTTAAGATTATGCTTTGCAAAAGCCGATTCTATTGTGTGAATTGCTATTCTGTTGAGATGATTCAGAAACTTGAAGGATATTTGTGTTTTGCAAGTTGTGTGATCTTTCCCTTTTGCCCACACAGACAAGAAAGGCTCCCTGGGAGACAGCTGCAAGATAAGAAAACGTAACTTAATAGGTAAAAGTGGAAGGGCATTTGAAGAGGGTGTTTTATCTTTGGTATAATCAGCAAGAGCCAGGTGTGGGGGAGTTTTTGTCGCACAGGTCTTTGCAGGAACAGGAATGTGCTGTAATTTTGGTTCATTCATGAGTCAGTTGTTTTACCAGCAGTCCACGCAAGTTCAAACTTAAAACGAAAGTGAAATAACACCAATAAATGAACAGTTTTAAACTGCTGTGTGTTATCTTTAGTGGAAAAGTAATTATTTTCATAAAAATGCATTCTCAGTAATCTACCGAACCTTGAACTTCTGGGAGAGTAGCAACAGAAAAGTGACAGGTCTTACATCAGCGGTTCACTATTCAAATCACCAGGAGCTTAGATTGCAATATTTTGAAAACATTTTCTAGCAGCAGACCCCGAACACGCCTTTCACAGCACAGCTCACAGGTAGCTCAAAGGGATTAGCTGATCAAAAGTAGCCAGCTTTTCCTATTCCTAATTAAAACAGTTTATTAGGACCTATGAGAGACTTGTCGATTTTGGTTTGGTAGGTCTTTCAACTAAGCACTTTGCCCTTGAGAGATTACACAGATGACCCTGGAAGGAAAACTAAAACACAGTGACATACCAGAAAAGTGCTTCTCAGTCCCCAGTCCCTGTACCTCCACAAATCCAACAGCCTGGTCCATAGCCTTAAATCTCTTTACCTCACTTACTCTGTATATGCATGTTTCAAATCTAAAACTAAACTTGTCCTTACCCTCTAAAGATTGACCTGTTTCTTTCTAAGCCCCACCCCCCACACACATTTTAATCAAAAGCATAACCATCCACCAGGTGTTCAAACTTGAAATGTGGAGTGCATCCCCGATCTCTCATTGTCTCTGGAATTCCACCAGCACTGTGAACAAGTCCTCAAAAATGTGTCTCTGATCTACCTATTTCCTTCCTTTTCTATGCCACTACACACATCGAAGACTGCATCATTTCCAGCTTGTATTAAACATCTTATACCTAGCTTCCAGGAATTTGCTGGACCCCTATACTCCCAGACACACACACATACCCTTCCCTATTAATTCAACTTTCAGAAGAGTGCTATCTGGATAGTTTAAATATAAATGGCAATTGTTCATATATCTGTTTAAATTATCCTCATATATTTACTTTGCTCATAGATATATACAAACATTCTGAAGCCAGGGATCATATCTCGATGTATAGATAGTAATGATAACAATGCTTTGCACATAGTAAGAATTCTATAAATATTTTTCTTTCCTTCTTTTTTTAATTGTTGTTCAAGTTTAGGTGTCTCAATTTTCTCCCATCACTCTTCCTTACCCCATCCATCCCCACCCCCACCCTCAAAGCTACCCCCTTGGCTTTCTCCATGAGTCCTTTATACATGCTCATTGACAACCCTTCCCTCCTCTTCCCCCATTATCCCTTCCTACCTCCCCTCTGGCTACTGTCAGTTTGTTCTTAATTTCAATGTCTCTGGTTATATTTTGTTCACTTGTTTGTTTTGTTGATTAGATCCCACTTATAAGTGAGATCTAATGGTATTTGTCTTTCACCGCCTGGCTTATTTCACTTAGCATAATGCTCTCCAGTTCCATCCAAGTTGTTGCAAAGGGTAGGAGCTCCTTCTTTCCTCCTGCTGCAAGGTATTCCACCATGTAAATGTATCACAATGTTTTGATCCACTCATTTACTCATGGGCACTTACGCTGCTTCTAGCACTTGCCTGTTGTAAATTGTGCTGCTCTGAACATTGAGGTGCACAGGTTCTTTTGAATTGGTGTGTCAGGAGGATTCTAAGGGTATAATCCCAGCAATGGAACTGTAGGATCAAAACAGTTTTCTGCTGAAATTCCATGCTGTTTTCCACAGTGGCTGCACTAGTCTGCATTCCCACCAACAGAGTACTAAGGTTCCCTTTTCTCCACAACCTCGCAGCGGTTGTTTATCAATTTGGTTATGATGGACATTCTGACTGGGATGAAGTGGTAGCACATTGTGGTTTTTATTTGCATCTCTCTGATGGATAGTGAGGCTGAGCATCCTTTCATATGTCTCTGGGCCCTCTGTATGTCCTCCTTGGAGAAGTGTCGGTTCAGGTCCTTTGCCCATTTTTTAATTGGTTTGTTTCTCTTCCTGGAGTAGAGTTATGTTTTTCCTGAATGAACAACCCTACTGTTTTGGTATTGTACCTCCTATTTTATTTAATTCTACTTAGCCAGGAATAGCTTTTTTTTGGTAATGTTCCATTGTACAATCTTCTACATATTCTCCTAGTCTTTCTCATTTTATTCTGTTTTATTCCCACTATTTGACCATGAACAAATCATTGAAAAGGAAAAAAAATTAATTATAAGCAGAATACTATTTTTGGCAGTGTGATAAACTTTTAAAGTTTATTTACTTAAATTTTGTATTTAATAACACCAAAGCAGGAGCCATTTTTAGAGATTAAGAATTATTAACACTCATTTCCTTTTCCCAAAACAGATAACTCTCACTTCTTGTAATGTAATGAAACTCTAAGGACCAACAAAAGTTAAGAATATACTCTTCTGTAAGGAGAATCCATTGTGGCACCACCTGCCATCACCAGATTACGTCTTTCTCTAAAAGGTATCACTTTTCAGACAATTTTACTAGGTATTAAAAATTCAGTATAGCTTTTAGAATTTCCAAAGAAAAATGTTAAGTGCGAAAAAAGCAATCCAGAAAGCATGTGCACACACATACTCTTTGTGTTTTATATTATTATATTGAAGAAACTGTAGGCCCTGGCTGGTGTAGCTCAGTGGGTAGAGCATGGGCCTGTGAACCATACAATCGTGGTTCGATTCCCAGTCAGGGCACATGCCTGGGTTGCAGGCCAGTTACCAGTAGGGGACACATGAGAGGCAACCACACATTGATATTTCTCTCCCTCTCTCCTTCCCTTCCTCTCTGCCTGAAAATAAATAAATAAAATATTAAAAAAAAAGAAACTGTACACACTCAGAAAAACCAATGCTCTCTCAAATTGATGTTACCAAGTCTCATATTGTAATATAGCATTTTTAATATGTTAGTCTCTAGTTTCTTCTGTTGGCTTACCATAATCTAAGTTTCAGAAATAATTAACAAATAACTATCAGGTCTCCTATTTACTATTAATGATACATTGCATGTTTAATGTTGAAAAAGACACTGCCAAATTGTGGCTTGAGGTAACAGAGAAACTTTGCATCTTTATAGACAGATACTGAAAGAGACTGTGGTGGGAATCTAAGGAACATTGTGTCCCATCTTCAGCTCACAGGAATCACTTTCCCCCTCAGGAATAACCTCATCGGGATGTCCCTAGTCACCATCAGTCTGAAATAGCTTTTGCTACAGTTATATTCTATTTCCTCAGCTTGCTTTATCTTGCTTCATAGTATTATTTTGTTTGATATTATATTTTATATATTCAGTTGCCTATTTGTTTATTATGTCCTGGCCAGAATATAATGACTGTTTGGGCAGATACCTTCTCTGTTTCAAATTCACTGATGTAACCCTGAGACCCAGCAGGTGCTCCATAAATATTTTTGCAAGAAAGTGTAACTGATATTCAACCCTCAATAAAATTGAAGGAAAATATAACCAAACACTCGAATATGGTGACTTGACTTTCTAACACTCAGCTATCTCCCTTTCTTAATTTGCTATCCACATAACTTAACTTTATAAAACAAGCACTTCTCTTACCCTCACCTTCATAGCCTTGCATTTCATGCCTGCAGAAAATCCTCAAATTGAACCTCATCCACCAGTCTTCTTAAATCATGTACCAGGATTTCTGGGTAATTTTCAAATATCCACAAACTTCAGGAGTGCTACCAGGAGATTCAAGGTTAGCAACCTGAATTGGGATTCAGTGCTAGCTGCTAATCATTATGTATTTCCTTAACCAACTATTCTTTTCAAAACCTAATGTTGACAGTCTATTTCCTACAGTCCTTTACCTTTAATGTCACCAGATGGCTTCAACAGCTCCCTCAGCTTTGTAACATGCTGTAGCTCATCTTCCCTCTCCTGGGAGTGTGACCCCAGTATTATAATGTTATTTCCTTCACCTAGGCCTCTAAGTCATGGTTCCTCAACCTTGGCACCATTGGCATTTTGTGATGGGCAGGTGCCTCTGTTGCTTTGCAGCATCCCTGACCTCTGCCTAGTAAGTGTCAGTAGTATACTACCCCTGGTTTTAACAACCAAAAGTGTTTCTAGACATGGGGACAAAGCCACCATTTGAGAACTACTACTCTCATGGATACCATTCTCCACACATGAAATTCAAATATCTTGCTTTATACATTAATAACTCTTTGGGATCTTCTCATTCTCTCTAGCTTTTTTTTTTGCCATAGCATTAAGTATGCCCAATTTTCTCTCATCTAAAAACAAATCTTGCCCTGGTTAGTATGGCTCAGTGGATTAAGCACTGGCCTTCNCTACCCCTGGTTTTAACAACCAAAAGTGTTTCTCGATATGGGGACAAAACCACCATTTGAGAACTACTACTCTCAGGGATACCATTCTCCACACATGAAATTCAAATATCTTGCTTTATACATTAATAACTCTTTGGGATCTTCTCATTCTCTCTAGCTTTTTTTTTTGCCATAGCATTAAGTATGCCCAATTTTCTCTCATCTAAAAACAAATCTTGCCCTGGTTAGTATGGCTCAGTGGATTAAGCACTGGCCTTCTAACAAAAAGGTTGCTGGTTCAATTCCCAGTCAGGGCACATGCGTGGGTTGAAAGCCAGGTCCCCAGAAGGGGGCACATGAGAGGCAACCACACATTGATGTTTCTCTCCCTCTCTTTCTCCCTCCCTTCTCCTCTCTGTAAAAATAAACAAATAATAAATTTAATAAAATGTTTAATAAAAGCAAACTCTTTCAATTCTGTAGTTTTATTTGCTTTCCCAATGCTTATTTCTTTTATTTTAAAAAAGTTCCCTTAAAAGTTAAACTTTTTGAATCATTGTATAAGTGATTTTTATTTGATTTCTTTCCCAATTGCAGTCTTATGTTCACCCAATAAGTCCTTAGAAACTAGCCTGTTTGTTGCTTTATTCAATAAACATTTTCTAAATCTTAACATTCAAACATATTGAACAGATTGATTACTCACTTATTTTTAGAACACTCTCCCTGTGCCCCAGTATCTTTTGAGTCTCATGTTCAGGGCCTTCATTCTCTTTCTTACACATAAAGAAAGATGTGATGTTATTGTCTCCTGACAGAGTTTCTGTTGTTTTATTTTCTACCCTGGAACTTTAAGCTACTGTTTAGTCTTTTACACTCATCAGCACAGAACTCTCTTCTGGAATTAAGAAATCTATTTCTAATGGTTTCTCACTGACTGACTAATAACTTTAGGATAAATTATATCTTCCATAAAAATTTTTAAGGCACTTATTATCATCAATGGGATATCAAAATGAAATATTACATGTAAAACACAGAGCCTGGCACACCATTCATTTCAAATAAATGTCAACATCATATCATCATTAATCACCATCATTATCATCATCATCATCACAGCATCAACTTTATAGTTCATATTTTTAGAGAGAGGGGAAAGGAGGAAGAAAGAGAGGGAATCCATTGTCTCTCATATGTGCCCAACCGGGTACTGAACCCACAACCCAGGCATGTTTCCTGATCGGGAGTAGAACTGGCAACCTTGATTTTGGGGGATGATGCCTGACCCACTGAGCCACACAGCTCAGGGCTCAACATTATAAACCTAGATGTAATAATAGCAAAATCTCTACCAGATACCTTAAATACATATTTAACTTGGCACATTCAAAGCACAATTTTGTTCATCTTTGCATATTCCTCAAACACCCTGCTTCTCTTACTCAAGTCTAAACCTGGCTTCAAACTCTCCCTCGATCTTCACAGCCATTCAAAAAACCCTTTTTTAAAAAATTTCTTGGTTGAATATTAATACCCCACCAGCTCCACTACCATTTACATACTCTGTATGTCATCTTTTTTTTGTTGGTGGTGTTTGGTCATATCCACCTTAAAATATGTGTTGTCTATTCCAACCTGTTTTCTGTTTGATCTGTGTGATCTTCTGAAAACCCAAATCTGACTAACACCCCTTTACTTAAACTATACTTTGTCTTTCCATATTTCTAAGGTTTGAATTTGAACTTCTTCACCTAGTGCAGAAGGCTCCCCATAAATCTAACCCTGCAAACTAACATGTCTCTTATATCCCACAGGTTGTTTGGCATTCATTATTCAAAAGATTTAAGTGTATTGGTTTAAATCTAGGCATAGGTTCTTACTAGCACAAAAACTAGAATGTGGCAAGAGTTCAAAAAGTTCATTTTATAGTATTATTATTGCTAATTACCTTGCTAAGAATGATATGTCCCATCAAGTATCAGCTTAACTTTTATTTATGGGGTGGCTTTGCTTATCCATTAGTCTTGATTATTTACTCTTAAGTGGCACTTTTTTCTGTTTTACTTTTCTATTTCCACTTTGGGCTTAATATCTACCTTCTTCCCCACCCTCTCTTAATTCAAAGCAGACCTTATATCTGTTTTATTTACTATATGTTCCCAGGGTCTTTCAAAGGGCACAGAGCAACATGTTACTTGATAACACACATTATGTATTTTGAACAAATAAGTGAACAGATAAATGGGTGGATGAATAAATCTAAAAATGATAATTATGGGATTCATTCCAGGGATGCAAGGATGGCTCAGTATTTGTAAATCAGTAAATGTAATACACCACATAAACAAAAGCAAAGACAAAAACCAAATGATCATATCAATAGATGCGGAAAAAGCTTTTGATAAGGTACAACACCCATTTATGATAAAGGTACTCAGACAAATGGGAATAGAGGGAACATTCCTCAATATAATAAAGGCCATGTATGAAAGACCTACAGCCAACATCATACTCAATGGGCAAAAACTAAAAGCTTTTACACTAAGATCAGGAACAAGACAAAGTTGCCCACTGTCACCACTTCTATTCAATATAGTATTAGAAGTTCTAGCCACAGCGATCAGACAAGAAAAGGAAATGAAAGGCATCCAAATGGGAAAGGAGAAAACAAAACTGGCACTGTTTGCAGATGACATGATAGTGTACATGGAAAAGCCCATAGCCTCTACCAAAAAACTGCTCAAACTAATAAATGAATTTGACAAAACAGCGAGATACAAAGTCAATATCCAGAAATCAAAGGCATTTTTGTATACCAACAATGAAACAGTAGAAGCAGAAATCAGGAAAAAAATCCCATTCGGTATAGCAAAAACAAAAATAAAATATCTGGGAATAAACCTAACCAAGGGGGTAAAAGACCTGTACGCAGAAAACTATACAACACTGAAGAAAGAAATCAAGGAAGACATGAACAAATGGAAACATATATCATGCTCATGGATTGGAAGAATTAATATCATCAAAATGTCCATACTACCCAAAGCAATTTATAGATTCAATGCAATACCTATTAAAGTTCCAATGGCATATTTCACAGACATAGAACAAACACTTCAAAAATTTATATGGAACCATAAAAGGCCCCAAATAGCAGCTGCAATTTTGAGAAAGAAGAACAAAGTAGGAGGGATCACAATACCTGATATCAAACTATTACAAGGCCACTGTAATCAAAACAGCCTGGTACTGGCATAAAAACAGGCACATAGACCAATGGAATAGAACAGAGAGCCCAGAAATAAACCCAACTCTCTACAGTCAATTAATATTTGACAAAGGGGGCAATAACATAAAATGGAGTAAAGATAGCCTCTTCAACAAATGGTGTTGGGAGAACTGGACAGCTACATGCAAAAAAATGAAACTCGAGCACCAACTTACACCATACACCAAAATTAATTCAAGGTGGATAAAAGAGTGAAATATAAGCCATGAAACCATTAAAGCCCTAGAGGAGAACATTGGCAGGAAAATCTCAGATATTCCACGCAGCAACATTTTTACTGATACGTCCCCTAGAGCAAGAGACATAAAGGAAAGAATAAACAAATGGGATCTCATCAAAATTAAAAGCTTCTGCATACCTAAGGAAAACAGTATTAAGACTAAAAGAGAAGCAACAGCTTGGGAAAACATATTTGCCAATGATACTTCAGACAAAAGTTTAATTTCCAAAATATACAAAGAACTCACTCGACTCCACTAAAAGAAGATGAGCAACCCAATTAAAAAATGGGCAAAGGACTTGAACAGACATTTCTCCAAGGAGGACATGCAGAGGATCCAGAGACACATGAAAAGATGCTCGATATTGCTAGCTATCAGAGAGATGCAAATTAAAACCACAATGAGATACCACTTTACACCAGTCAGAATGGCTATCAGAAACAAAGAAACAAACAACAAATGCTGGAGAGGTTGTGGGGAAGAGGGGACCCTAGTTCACTGTTGGTGGGATTGCAGACTGGTACAACCACTATGGAAAACAGTATGGAACTTTCTAAGAAAACGAAAAATGAACATGCCTTTTGACCCAGCAATACCACTATTAGGAGTATATACTAAGAACCCTGAAACACCAATCCAAACGAACCTATGCACCCTGATGTTCATAGCAGCACAATTCATGATAGCCAAGAGTTGGAGGCAACCTAGATGCCCATCAGTAAATGACTGGATCAAAAGGCTATGGTACATTTACACAATGGAATTCTATGCTGCAGAAAGGAAGAAGGAGCTCTTACCTTTTGCAACATCATGGATGGAACTAGAGAACATTATGTTGGGTGAAATAAGCCAGGTGGTGAAGGACAAATACCATATGATCTCACCTTTAACAGGAATCTAAACAACAAAACAAACAAGCAAGCAAAATATGACCAATGACCCTCAAATACGGAGCAGGCTGACAGGGTCCAGAGAGGAGAGGGGAGAGAATCATAGGGGAAAAGGGGAGGGACTCACATGAATAAGTATAAAGGACACATGGACAATAATTAAGGTGGGGGGAGGAAATGGGAGGGAGGTGCAGAGCACTAGGGGTGGGCAGGGCAGGCAATATAAAACAGAAAACTGTACTTGAATAAGAATTAAATTTAAAAAAATTAAAAAAATTAAAAAAATAAAAATAAAAATGATAAGTAGAAAATTTCTTATAAATATTTTAGCCTGTACTTCTGATTTTGGTTACACAAATTTATACATATATAGTTACTCTTGAGAGGTAGTTTACTTTTTTATGATAAAAATAGGAAATATTTCTACTTATTGGGAAATCATGTATTGGTAAGTAATGTGAGAGTGATGATAACCCAAACACCTTAGTTAAAAAAAACTAATATTTATTAAATAATTACTGTGTTTTAGGCTCTGTGCTCAATACTCACGAGTTACATAATTTAATTATTATAATAACTGTATGATAAATACATTATCAATATTGCATTGTTTAAGATTTAAAAAACCCCCAAAACAGAGAATCTATGTAAAAGGCCTGAGATTATACAACCAATATGTGACAGACCCAGAATTTGCACTGATTCATTGGCTCTGACACTCGGTGTCACCACTACCCTCCTACGTGTACCTTTGCCTTTAATTTTGGGGTTGCTTTCTATGATCCTTTTCAGTTAAATACTATTTAAAGAAAAAAATAATTTTTGCATTTCTCCTTATATTTTATGATTAAAAAATATATTGCAACAATGAGTAGATTATTAATGGATAAGAGATCTATTCATTAGACATTTTTCTGAAAATTGTATTTAGAAGTCTATCACATATGTAAATATTTAGTTCTTTTAATATGAAATTGTTCTATTAAACTATTCTGATAGAAGAAGTTTTGTAGTTAAAGAAATCATCTTTAAATAGTCAAAAGCAAATTTGATAGGTAATTATGTGTGTACCTTTAAGTTAGATAATATTGATAGAATATTTTCATTATAATTAAAGTAATTTCATAAGGAAGCACATCTGGCTTTTTATACATGAAATGATTTTATAATTTTAGGTTCCCTTATAAAATTAACATGCATCAGAGTTACAAATGCCCAGATAACTTTATATTGTCTCTGATATATGTTGCATTGAAAATTTTGTATTTTCATAGTATACTCATACAATTAATGTAATAATTGAGGTTTTGAAACAAAAACATACATTTTTATTTCTCCATATATGTATATTTTAGAGAAATGTATTCCACATAGAATACTTTATTATTATTTATGTAACCATGGTACTTTAATTGAAAAGAGTATTTTGGATTTGTGGTTTTGCTGGTTCATTTTAATTCTCTGCATTTGCTTGAATTCCTTCTTTCTATTGAGTATGTTAAGATAAATGGAGTCAGGGATACTTAGTCACATTTTAACATCACAAGACCAATTAGTAAATACAGAGGCAATAAACAGTTCACAATCATTATAATTCCAGGCCTTTGCTTGATTGACTCATCCAGACTCTTTTTCTTTCACCCTTTTAACTATGTAGAGTTAAGTCCTTTACTATACCAGGCTTTATTCTGATGGATTTAACGAATTAGACTCATGCTATAAAAAAATCCAATACTGTGCATAATGAATTCTTCTCATTCTCTGTGCACCTGTTCTCTCTCATTATATCTGAAAATTTGGGACTACTCCAAAGTGCTCTGTAATGACTTTTTGTAAGCAAGAGAAGTAGAAGAAATTCTTCAAGGACAGAGTGAATTGATATTTGAAACCTGCTAAATAACTAGGTAGGAGGGAAGTGATACCAACAGACTACGAGGAGGCATGCATCATTTGGAAGCAGAAAGGTTTGGGGGAGAAAGAGTTATGCTGCCAGTAATAGCAGGTAAAAAAAAGTAAATGCAGTCTCAGTTCTCTGAATACCAGCTCATGTTCCAGCTAACAGAATTTTCCTACATGTATTTTGGGAAAATATTTAAGCAACATAATTTTTTATATCTTTGAGGATATCTGTAAGGGTAATTATCTCATATGTTTGTACCACTAGGGATCCAAAAATACATAGATTTACTTCACTATGTAATTTTAATTTACTTGTGATTTAAATTAAGTTTCTATTGTGCTAAGCACTCATCCTTGTCTATATTTCAAATTTTTAAGGTTGACATAGGGTAACCATAAATAATTTTTCTTTATAAGATTAACTCATAGTAGGAGACTAGAGCTATATTGAGCAAATGCTAACTGAATCCTTCTACTTAAAATAATAGGGTATGTCCTGGCTGGTGTAGCTCAGTGGATTGAGCACGGGCCTGCAAACCACACAATCGGGGTTCGATTCCCAGTCAGGGCACGTGCCTGGGTTACAGGCCAGTTCCCAGCAGGGGACTCACAAGAGGCAACCATACATTGATATCTCTCTCCCTCTCTCCTTCCCTTCCCCTCTAAAGATAAATAAATTTAAAAATTAAAAAATAACATAGTAGGGTAACAGCTGACCTTTAACCCATTGTCCTGACGACTTCTATTAGCTTTTGAAATATGTAGATTAGTTTCTTAATATATTTCCTCTTTTTAATGGATCAAAACTCTAATTCACATCATCCAAATTATTCTATAGTAAAAATTATAAAATTTCATTGATTTATTTTTTTGTCAGGAGTTCTGCGTGAATTAAGGTAAAGAAAGAGGACATACAGAATTTAGTTGCTACTAACTCAAATCTTCCTCAGAAGGGTGTAAAATAAAAAATTAGGCCAAAATTATAGCAGAGTTCAACTAGCAAAGCAGGAGGAGTCCCAAAAGATACATTTGGAAATAAAGGAGCTTCTTCTCCTTCATTCCTTCCTTCCTCCCTCCCTCTCTTCTTTCCTTATGTCCTTCCTTTGTCTTTTCTAAAAGAGTATTATGAATCTGCTTTAAAATAATGCCATTCCAAAACTACCACTGATAGTTTGTGGATTAATGAACCAAACTGCAGGAAATTAATTGCAAGCTTGACCCACAAATGAAGTGATTCCAGTTTATAATGACCTACAGTAATGGTTACATAGAAAGATTCAGAATATTTTTGGCTTAATTTAAGGTGCATTTTCTCTTGTTATGTTCTCTTCTATTTACTTATGGTACCACTATTATTATAATAATATTATACTATTAATCATAAAACTCGAAGGGAGTTGACTTTTAGCAGAGCTAATATATGCTTCAATAAGGGCTAATAAAATAATAATAGCTATTATTTATTGAGTATTTATTTTACATTAGACACTGTATCAAGCATGCTAAATGTAATATTTCTTCAACTATTTAATCCAACATGTTTAAAGGAAAAAATGCAAGCAGGAACAATGTTTCTAAAAGAAAATGTAGTAGATGTTTCAATTCATCTAATTCAAAAATTTTGTGAGATTGTTTTCACTTGCCCTTACACTTAGCATTAATTGCTGTACATTCTGTTCTTCTGACTAAATAATGTGGATTAAAAATAACTCCTACATTTTCATGGAGAGAAAAATGCTACCCCAGAATAGTTAAATAGCTCTCTTTGAAAATCTACTCCCTTTGTTCGATGCCATTATTTTAGGAGCCTCTTCAGTTTCAACAGCGACAAGTATTTTACTAAGAAAATAAACTCAAAAATAAGCTGTTAAATTCACTCTCAACAAGTCTAGTTTAAATCTGTTTCAATTTTTCAAATGAGAAAAAAATCCATTGTTTTCAAATGTATATATGACAGGATTTGCAATTTTAACGCAAATAAATTTTTTGAGTTGTTCACACTGTTTCATAGAGGGTTGGAAATTGTGGTGTGGAAGTTGGAGTTAAACAGAATGTGTTCCTTCCAGATAAATTAAGAGGGTGTGGAAAAACTCGTCATCAAATTAAAGCTTTACAACTCATGTACTCTGGACACTTAGGGACCTTCCATTGAGCCTTTTGAGCCTATGCATCTACAATTGAATCTTCAAAATAGCTTCTATAGATATGAACACAAAACCCTGATTGTTGTGGACTAGAGGAAAAAGATGGAATGTGAGGACTGAAAACAGTAAGGATAGGTGATTCCTTCAGAGACTTTTTCAATAATGCAGAGTAAAGAAATGTGGTAGCTTTTGAGAAGTACAAAATAGAATAACTGAGTAATCTAAGTAACATCTTTTGAGTCTCAATGATTCCATGAACCCAACACAAAGTTAATAAAATCAGGAGTAAATTACAAAGATATTAAACAACATTTACATTGACTTGAACAGTCATTGAGATTGGTTCACGAATTATATTTTCCTCTTCCCCATAAACAACATATGATCATTTCGGTTTCTAGTTTATTCCTAATTTGTGTTGTCTGGAAGAGGATCACAAATTTTAGATTACTTTATATTTTTCAAATTATTATTATTATTGAAGACCAAATTAAGCCTTTGGTCTATCACACATTGCAGTAACTAAATGTAAGGCAAGATAGAAAATGTTGGTTGAATATAATTTTTCTGTGAGGATCAGCATCTTTGCTGGTTCAGTGATCTATTCTGAAACTCAATGGTGTAGACATTTTACAATTTAAGTTGAAAGCAAAAATAAGTTATTATATGGCCTTGACCCTAAAAGTCCCTTACAAAGTGGTAAAAGAATGGCTATTAAACATGGATATACTCAGAATGTACTGGTCTAATTTGGCCTCAACTGGATATCCATTCAAGTTTATTTGGGAGTCACTGGTTTTCCCAAAAAGAGCAAAGGTATGTATTTTATATGTTTGTTTTTGTTAGTTGAATGTTGACTGTTTTGGTTGGTTGGTTGATTTCACCTCTTCTGAATATATGGAAGAAATTGATTATGTTGGTTATTTTTCTGTTAGTATACATTTCTATTTATTATATATATAGGCTGTTCCTTAAGTGAGTGCAGGGTGTCATGAGAAAACCACAAGTCCTGAAACACAGCAAAGCAATGCCTCAGTTGTAGAAATTTATTACTACACAAATCGTATCTTAAAATGTCCTTATTCTTTTTTTAAATTTAATTCTTATTCAAATACAGTTTTCTGTTTTATATATAAAACAGAAAATGTCCTTATTCTTATCTAAACAATAAAAATGCCCACTTTAGCTATTTCTGTGTTCCCACCACTAGATATTTTAATTGTTAAGCAAGGTAGTCTCAATTTTACATCCAAAACCAATGCCTCCTTCTGGTTTACTATGCAAAACAGTCATCCTAACAGAGACCACAGAAACTCATGACTGCGGTGTCTTAAAGAAAGTCAAACAATGTTTGCTTTATGTGTCACTGACTATATCTTCCTGAATATGAATCATTTTATCTTTACTTTTTCCATAGATGAAATAATTATGCTTTCTTTTTCCTCAATGGGTTTTGGCAAGATATACATATATTTTTTCCATTTACTGACAAGCTTGATTTTTCTTCTCTGAGGGAGTTTGTGGAACTAGAGCATCTTGAAAGAACAGAGTGAAGTCACAGGCACTCTGTAAAAAGTGAGTTTTCCCTCTGCATATCACCACCTCAGACAACTATGCCTTCATTTCATCACCTTCTTAGCCACGTCAAATATGTTCACTCTCTTTTAGTGTCCTTATTTGTAGAGATTCTATTTCAGGTTCAACCCATAACTTCATCCCCTCTCACACATCACCATCACCTTTGGTTCTGGACACTTACCTCTTGGTCCTTAGTTATGTCTTTCCTGAGGGTGATATTCACCAGTGTGTGGACAAAAGCCCACCCTGGCACCGCAGTTCAGAAACCAGTTATGGCTTCTGAGATACCAGGTCTGGTGAGAGCTCTGGGTTTTTCTTTTCCTGATAGAATAGTTTATATATTAGTAAAAATCATTTTAATATTTAATCTTTTAATTTTATTCTTCATATATGATATTAGAAGTATACCATAAGAGAGGGATTCATGTATATTTAATTATTTTCTGTGCATGTCTGAAATGGTATATGAAAGAAAATGTTGCCTAAATTTCCATATCTTTTTTCTTTGTGTTCCAGGGGTTTTTTTTTTGGAATACTATACTTCTCTCCAACCAACTGGTGGGAATTTCTTCAGACTATATTCCTTTTATCTGAATTTCGACCTGGTAATAAACACAAGAAGAAAATAAAAACATTCAGTGCATGTGCTGGAAATGCATGTGCACTGAATCTACAGTTCTATGGTATAACGATTGCAATCAAAAGTCCTGCAAGGGTCAGGAGATAACAGAGTTAAATAAAATCTGTGTAGTTTAGGTACTCGCACTGCTTAAGTCAGAAAATTGCCGTTGAATCAACAGTTTATCCCTTCAATCAGACTAGGATATTGTATAGCACAGAAAATTCCACATGTATTTATTATTTTGTAATTTATATTTTTTAAATCAACTTCCAGCATGAAATTCATCTTTTCTTTCTCAAATTTATTTCAACTTACAACAGAAAAGGTCATGTCAGGGAGATCTCATCATGTTTAAAGAATACATGGAGTGGATCCTGCGGTTTCAAAATAAATTTTAGTTAGTACCTCAGATTGATACTATTTTATACAATGTGTATACACTTAATGTAGTAAAGTGTATTTGCTACATTAATTTTCCAAATGCAACAGCTGAACATAGGTTATTATTTGCATGTTAATTCTACATTGATACTCATCCTGGGTAAGACTTGTGGTGAATTAAGGGATTAAGAGATGGGTCCTGTTAAATAATGGAGTTGTTCATTCAGTTACAATAGTCGAAGATCCATTTAAAGAAACAAGGAAAAAGTACCCAAATTCATGAAACAGACACCCCATGCCAATATTGAAGTTAAATATGCATCAGGCAGAGAAAATGCTTCCATGTCCCCACAGAGCTTGCCTAAGATGTGACCTATAATCTCAAAAACTTTATTTTATATATGAATACAGTTGTAAAATGCTGCATGAAAGTTGGATGTCAAGGCACACTATTCACAGTTTTTTGATAATTTAATATGTTTTATTTCTCAATGCAACATGAGCTCCAACTCCACGCATTTGACTATGGTACTTTCTTTGCCTAAAATGCTCCTTTTAAATTTTGGATTTCCTTATACCTCAAGATTCAGTTTCAGTGGTTCTCTTTTCCAGAAAATAGTTACTAATTTTTGCTTTCTGCATCTCAATCTCTGTGCAAAACATATCAAATTTTTATAATTTTATTTTATAATTAATTTTGTCATTCCAGTTATGTAGAACAGACATAGAAGCTCATAGGAATTGTTTTTAACTTCCCCAAAGGCAAACAGGTGGTTAAGCTGGGAATTGATACCCGCATCTGGCTACAAAGTGACCATGCATTCTGCCCCACACACATATTTAATTTATGAATATCACTTTTATGTGGTCATGTCCCCGTTAAACTGTCCCTGTAAAGTTTCTGCAGGGTCAGAACTGTTCATTTTTTCTCATCATGTTTGTCTACTAATTGATAATCTATAAATATTATTGCATAAAATAAATAAATGGATACATGAATGACTTAAATTTATTGCCGCCCATGGCAGTGCATTGTACTTTAAACACCTTTTCTGCTGAAAACTCCTTACTTATGTGAAATTAAAATTGAGCTCTTTTTTGTGCTCCATTTTCTTTCTAGTTAAATCCCTCATCTTAGTGTAAGACATGGAATTCATTCTTTTCCACGTTTAAAAGCAACTCATTACAAAGCAGATCTGCCCACTTCCTTTTGTTGTTATTCACATGCAATAACTTCATTGTATGGTCCTTGACATTCTTCTTTATTAAAAATGGATTAAATTCAACATAATCCAAAAACTACTTAATGATATCATGTTTTCTTTATCTTTCTAATTGTGAATAGAAGGTTCCCCAGAAATAGTTCAAAGCTGATTCGACTAGGGAAAAAACAGTGATATCTCACTTATTCTAGAGAAGCTATCTTCATTATGGCGTCCTAATATTGCACTCTTTTATCTTCCTTTGTCTTCTTTTCCCCTTTGTCTATTTTCCTTCTCTTCCTCTTTTTCCTCCTCCTCCTGTTTTTTACTTTCATTTATTTTTTACAAAACCTCTTCTCAATGTAGATTCCTTTGAGACTTGTACACATATTTTATGAAAATACTATTTTAAACCCCTGCAGATTTTCACTCAGCCTCTGCCATGGTCTGTCCCGTCAAGCAGTAGAAACTCACACAGTGAGCAGGATTCCAGTTTACCCAGAGGTTCAGTCTGAAAGATCGACTCACATATATTTCTGAAGCTCTGTTTTCACGTAATTGTCTTTTCTCTAGCACTTTACCCTGCAAATCTGAGTTACTTCAGTCTCACTGAATCTTAGTATCTTTCTTCTCTCTTCACCAACATGTTTTTCTTGGCTTAGTTTTCCTTTTATTGCACAGCAGCCCAGAAAATGCATTTATACCACAAGTCATAGTGACGGTAAGGCTCACTCATTTGTGCAAGTTTTACATATTTGTTTCAGGTGTTTCGTTGTGAGGTATCTACAGTGAGAGGGCTTCATTCCGTATGAGTTATACTGTTATATGGATGCAAATAGATGCTTCATATTAATGTCTCAAAAATACAATTTAAAACTTTGAAATTTAAAAATTCTGTATGGATCATATACTAAATAAACTATATTTACATAGGTTTGTTTGTGATGCCAAAAAGGCATCACAGAGTATTTATCTTTTTATGTCGCCATTTTCTACCTCAAAGAGGTTGTAATATATATGAAGACAAAACACACATTTACCTGAAACTATTATAACATAAATATTTGATACTTACAACTCCTAACTGAATAGGGGTATACAATACCATGTTATTGTGACTAATGGAAGAGTTAGAGGAGGAGAGACATGACTCTGAGCCTAAGTAAAGGTGTAATTTCCGAGGTATGGAAAGTGAAGGTGGTGTTGAATGGTAAGTATTTTTCTGCAGTATGTATGGAAAACACAAGCATGGAGGATGGAACATTTTGAATCAAGTGAAAAGAATCAGCAGAAAATCAGCTGCCAAGACACCAAGCTGGATGATCTGTGTCCCTCAACATCATTTGAAGCAGGAATTTAGCATACACGCATAGTGCGATGGTGAGATAAAAACCTAAACCAGCAACCTCATGTTAGTTCACACGGAGTATTCTAAAGGAAAAAAAAGACACATTAAATGCACTGAGATAAAACTGAGGGTCCTAGTAATTTTGATTAAATTTAGTTTTAAAACCAAGGTCTCAGAGACCTTGCCCTTTACTGCCCATCTCCACCCCCTCACCAGGCAGCAGAAGACACTGGCTCAGACCTGACTAGTGGTCACAGGGTCTGGACTTTTGGCAAGCTAAAAATGCCAACCTGACATGAGTTATGTTTTAGCTCCTGAACCCTAAGGTGGAATGACCCTCTGGCTACTTTCCCATGAAAGTAGATGGAGGAACACTGGAATAGACCTCAAAGCTTTCTCCAAGACCTGAAGAAATAATTGATTACTCTTACCTCACTTCCGACCACTCAGCTCTTAGCAAAACCTTGCACCCCCAATCTAGGTGTGTTGTGCTTTTGCCCTATATAATCTGTAATCTCCATGACATCAGGGATTTCAGGCTTTTGAACATTAACTTCCCGTTCTCTGAGATTGTGCTATTCATAAAAAATTGCCAGTATTTCTCCACTGCAATTCTTGGTGTCCAGTGTGGGTCTCTGCCACCTCTGTGTTGATAAACTCTTTCTGTTCTGTAACAGAGATATGGAATGGTACTGATTTGGAACCGTCCCTTAGCAGGAGGGTGTGAAGAAAGATCCACCTCTAACTAGAGAACTGAAGGCCGAATATTACTTAGTGTGGTGATGGTTGAGAGAGGGAAAAGAAACTGCTCCTGTCAGAGTAGATACGAAGTCTGAAAAACAAACAAACAAAAAGAAACACTCAGTGTGTCTTTATTGCTTTTGATTTAAAGAGGATGGTGTAAACATAGCCTAAAAGAACTTGCAGTTGTGGCCCCTACCCACCTCCCAATCTCATCTTGCACCGAATTTCCACTCCTTGTATAACATCTAAAAGGCTTTCTTTCACTTTCTTGAATGTGCCCTGTCTTTTCCTACTGCTTGCTGTTCCCGCTGCCTAGAATGCCCTTTTCCTCTATGCCCTTTGATTTTTTAAAATTTTTAATATGTCCTTTATATTTCAATTTAATGTCATTTTCTCAACCAAGTATTCCTTTATTCATTAATCAGGAGACACTCTATTAGATAATCTCAAGATAGGTAACTTTTTTCCCTTAACTTTAGTTAGATATATGATATATATATGATATATAAATATATATTTTATTTTATTTGAATATATATATATATAACTCAAATTTATATTCCTATTTCTTTTAATAGACTAAAAATAACTGGTCTCTTTTATTGTTCTTTTTTCCTGTACTTCTCTGCTCACTTAACTGGTATAAATGTATAGTGTAGAAAAACTCAAACTGGGTCATATCTCATAGGAACTCAAGTTCAGAACCTTTTTTTTCTTTTATATCATCTATGTTTTATGATGGGCATTAGAGAATTGATAAATATGATCATATATATATATATATATATATATATATATATATATATATATAATTTGCTCAGGGGCCTAAGATGCTTGAACTAGAAACAATAATTATAATTTTAATTCATATATGATCCCTAGCTCTTGGGAAATGGATGTTTAATGAAAACAAAATGAAAAAGTAAATCAACCTCAGTAGACTTGGAATTAAATTTCCATAGAACAAAAGCTAAAATTAGTTAATTTATACACTCAGATTAAGAGTCAATCTCTCAAAAGTAGTAAAAACCTCTTTTTATGGGTTCTGTGCCTATTTATTCCTATACACATTCCCTTGCATATTTGATTTCCTTAAAATATTTTTGTTTTTAAAAATTTTTTAACATTTTAATTGTTGTTCAAGTACAGATTTCTGCCTTTTACTCCCATCCCAACCACCCAGCCCTCTTCCATCCCTCCCATTTCCACACCTCCTAGTTTTTGTCCGTGTGTCCTTTATACTTGTTCCTGCAAACCCTTCCTCTTTTCCCCTGAAATTCCCCTGGAATCCCCTCCCCTCTCCCCTCTGGACACTGTCAGCCTGTGATTTCCTTAAAATATTTTTGACTCAACCACAAAATATTTTGATTCAGTGACTCCTCAAGGATTTCTGAAAAGTCATCAATTTTCATTTTTCTTTCAGGGTGCAATACAATGGAACGGGTAAGCTTGTTGAGATCCAAGGTCATAACATAAGTCAATGACAGATCTGCAGTCAATCTACCTCCCTCCCTTTCACGGGACTGCAAAGTTTCTTCTGGATCTGTGACACTCCTCTGGGTTGGGTTACAGACCTCAGGGCTGGGCATGAGGTCCTCAAAGTGCATTGTGTAGTCAGTTGACATCCTTGGAGAAATAGCAGCTGAGTCGACTTAAAGGGAGTCAATGCTTTGGTGTGATATTATTTAATGAGGCCATTGGTAGAATTTTGTTTGTACTTGCAAAAGTCTTATAACAGTTATAACTGTATCACCAGATTTTGAAAGTGGTCAGATTTTTCAGGTAAATATGGTATGTACCCTACTTTTTGCTGCAACTTTTAATATATAAGATTATAAAAGAAAAAAAAGGAAAAAAACAAAGCCTGTATTGTGCTGTCCTATCATCCCAGGAAGGGGCACATTTATCAATTCTCTAATGCCCATCATAAAACATAGATGATATAAAAGGGAAAAAGGTTCTGAACTTGAGTTCCTATGGGATATGACCCAGTTTGAGTTTTTCTACACTATACATTTATACCAGTTAAGTGAGTAGAGAAGTAAGGGCAAAAAGAAGAACAATAAAAGAGACTAGTTATTTTAAGTCTATTAGAAAGAACTGGAATATAAATTGGTAATAAACTTTCCAAAATCCCTTAGCTAGGCACCTAAGACTTTCTCTTTAATTTAAATGGTCATCATGGTCTGCATAGGGTCACTTGACTGACCCTATAATACATGAACCACTATAAATTAAAAACAAAGAAAGCACAGTGTGTACTGGACACATGATAAACTACTTTTTGACTATCGTTCAGTCAGTCAAGGAGGGACATGAAACTTAAGCAACTGCTGAAATGGCAGACAGTGCAAAATCTCATTAGAAAAAGAAAGGTTATACTCTCTGTGGTTGAGGGCATCGGCTGAAAGGAGAAAGAGAAAATAACTGTTTAGGAGACATCAAATACCATGTTACCTCTCTACATTTTTTCTTTTTGTGAGATGACTTCTCAATCACCCTTTTTCCTATTTCTGACAGAGTGCAGTGAGAGATGATCTCCAAATTCAGCACATTGTCATTCAGACTAAGCTAAGGAGAATTGGTCAGACTGCTCATGCTTCAATCAAAGCTACCTACTGTGTATCATTAACATTCTAAATTAGAGCACCTAAGGTAATCCAAACACTTGGTCAAGTTTTTCAGGGAAAATTAAGAAACCAGAATGTATATGACTATCTTCATGCCTTACATATTTAATTCCAGATATATTGTACTTTATTCTTCAGTTGTCAAATAACATTGGCAAACTCTGTCTCACTCTATATCAAGGATTAAAAAACAAAGAGAAACTAGTGATTCCAATATCCAAGCTTATATATCTGTGAGAATCATTGAACAGATGCACTGAGAAGAAAAAAGAATTACACGTTTCCTTATCATAGTTGATTAGTATATTAAGGTACATCCCAGCTATAATATAGATGTTCTCTTTTGATTATTTCCCCTCATAATTTGCTGTAGTGTTCAGAATGTAAAATAGACAGTGCCCAATGGCGTGATTTTAAAACTTCTCGTTCACTTTAGCAAATCAGATTTAGTTTTATGCTTATTGGAGTATAAAAACTTACTGAGGATTCTTTTTTGAACAACTTTTAACCTTATTATATTCAAGACCCAGTACGAAGCATTGCAAATTTTTTCCCTGTCCTTTGTATTTCTGAAGATATCACTGGTCTCTTTAAAAATCAGGCCACTCAAGGAGTGCAGAAGTCTCCTGCATGCACTAATGTCAATTCTGGATGGAGAATGGAAGATATGAAAATAATATTTAGTATACTTTAATATGCAAGTTCCTACATTTACTGCATAGGGTTTAAGGTGAAGGGATTTTTATTTTATATAGTTTATAAATATTTGACACCTAACAATAGAAACACATAAATGCTTCTAACTAAAAAAATTGATCATTATCACGAAGCACAGGCTTTCTGGTTCCTGATTGCAGATGCTCAAAGAAGACATTTCTTCTGATGATCCACCTTCCTACTTGTTTCTGGAAATTCCTGAGAGGCTTCGACATAAGTGCTAACACAGAATTTGTGCCAGTATTTGACAATATATACCATTCCCTTAATATTTTACTTTGTGTACCCTTGTGTGGTAGCTCCTGAGGCATTATTTTCTACCTCCACTATATCTAATAACTACTCATAAAGGTCACCAGTAATGATGCATAATCACCTTTTTAAGGTGTCAAATATCTCAATGTCTTTTGTACATTTTTTGTTCAAATATTTTATGAATTTTTTGTAAGTCTGCTCTTCAACCTGACAAATATATATATGGCAATGTGTTAATCCTGGGGTAAACCCAAGGATAGAGTCAAGTTTAAACCATCTGATTAAGTGTGGAGCAGTAACATTGAAGAGAGCAACCCAACTCTGGCTGCCCAGAGCTCTGATTTTAATTTCTAACTTTTTTTTTATTTTGCACAAACATTCCATGCTCTCCTCCACTCAACTGCTCTTTGAAATGCAGGTTCTCTCCTCTTCTTCCTCTTTTTTTTCTAAAGCCCAGATACAAAACTTTCTCCCTCTCCTTCTCCAGTATTCTCTAAGCAAATAGTAAGTCCATGGCTCTACAAAAAAGAAACAACACAGCCTGTTGCTTATCCTCAATTTATTTCTGCAACTTAGATCTCTAACTCAGAGTCTCTATATTTCTGTCAATTATCAAGAACTAAAACAAGCTCTGAACAAGCTCATATGATTTTGCCTTTGTACTGGCACGTGCTTTATTTGTATTCCTTGACTTTCTATCATGCTTAGGATGCTCATGCAAATAACTGGAGGGATGTATGATGACTGGGGTACAATTCATATATTTGAGTAGTGAGTAGCCTGTCAAAAACTACAAAAACTTGTGTACATATAGTGCAGAGCTCTACAGAAAGTATTGCAGAGTTGAATACTTTCCACAAGAGCTCCATAGCCTGAAAATCCTAAAACATTTACTGTCTGGTCATTCACACACATTTTTTGGCAATCCCTGATTTAGAGAGATCCTTATTTAATTCTAAATGAGCCATACATTTCTAACATTCTGGGTAAAATGTTTAATGTCACTAGTGGTGTCTCTATTTACAGTTTTTGTGTACTTAAGATGATATCAAATGGAATAAAATTGACCATGAAGATGGACCTTGTAACAAAAGGTTCATTAACAAAGGGGGAGAATTCCATGTAAAGTGTAGTGACTAATATTCCAGTATTCTCTCAGCTCAGCCCCATCCATCTTTCCTTCCAGTAGTAAAGGCAGCCAACTCAGGTGTAAGACCAGACGGGCACAAATCCCGGCACTGTCACTTTGAAAGCATGTGACCTGAGGTATCATATTTTACCCTTCTGAAGCTCACTTGTTCCATTTATGAAAGGGGGCAGGGAGTAAAAATAATAATGCCTTCCTCAAAGACCTGCATTTGGAGTGAGCACGATAATCCATGGAAAGAATGAAGTTTAGTGTTTGGTTCTTGGTAAGATAGCAAGTTCTCAATAAATATTAACAGTGGTTTATTTTCTGAGGCTCTGAAGGGAATCAACAAGACTATAAGTAATAACTGAGGTAATGCATTTTATTAAATTTTGTAATAAATTAGAGAAATCTATGGCAATATTATACCTGTCCTTTCTATACACAATAAGAAAGAGGCTCACCTTGTTGTAGAGGCTCACCTTATCTGGTGCTTTTTGGCACCAGAATCATTCAGGGTTGAACTTCAAAAGTACTGTGGGCCTTTTCCGAGAGAAAGTTGAGGCTCAGTGATGTTTGGGATGGGATAACATGACAATGAAATCTCCGTTAACTTTGTTTGTCACGCCTCACTTCTATCAAAGGTTGTGAAGACCAGTGGCATTCTAGTTACAATGTTATTTCAATTTCTAGAATATGACAATGAAAAGCAGTGAGACTTTTAGGAATATAATGCTACAAGACTTTAGATAAGAGAAAGATGACTTCTATTTGGGTATTAGGGCATCAGAAAAGACAGAATGACTAGATATTTTTTTTAAATCAGAGCTTAGGAGAATTCATAAATGACACTTTTTAAAATTCTTGTTCAAGTACAGTTTTCTGTCTTATATTCCCAGCCCTGCTCCCCCAGTGCTCCCCGCATCCCTCCCAATTCCTGCCCACACCTTAGTTATTGTAAATTAAAAGCTTCTGCATGGTTAAGGAAAACAGTATCAAGATAAAAAGAGAAGCAACAGTTTGGGAAAACATATTTGCCAATGATACCTCAGACAAAGGTTTAATCTCCAAAGTATACAAAGAACTCACTCGACTCCACTAAAAGAAGATGAGCAACCCAATTAAAAAATGGGCAAAGGGCTTGAATAGACACTTCTCCAAGGAGGACATACAGAGGATCCAGAGACACATGAAAAGATGCTCGATATTGCTAACTATCAGAGAGATGCAAATTAAAACCACAATGAGATACCACTTTACACCAGTCAGAATGGCTATCAGAAACAAAGAAACAAACAACAAGTGCTGGAGAGGGTGTGGGGAAAAGGGGACCCTAGTTCACTGTTGGTGGGATTGCAGACTGGTACAACCACTATGGAAAACAGTATGGAATTTTCTAAGAAAACTAAAAATGAATGTGCCTTTTGACCCAGCAATTCCACTCTTAGGAGTATATCCTAAGAACCCTGAAGCACCAATCCAAAAGAACCTATGCACCCCGATGTTCATAGCAGCACAATTTATGATAGCCAAGAGTTGGAAGCAACTTAGATGCCCATCAGTAAATGACTGGATCAAAAAACTATGGTACATGTACGCAATGGAATTCTATGCTGCAGAAAGGAAGAAGGAGCTCCTACCTTTTGCAACATCATGGATGGAACTGAAAAGCATTCTGCTGAGTGAAATAAGCCAGGCGGTGAAAGACAAATGCCATATGATATCACCGTTAACAGGAACTAAACAACAAAATAAACAAGCAAGCAAAATATGACCAATGACACTCAAATATGGAAAAGGCTGACAGGGTCCAGAGGGGAGAGGGGAGAGAATCACAGGAGAAAAGGGGATGGACTCACATGAACAAGTATAAAGAACACATGGACATAAATGACCCTTTAAACTGATTGAAACATTTAAAGGGAGCCAGAGAAAGACTGCAAATTTCACCAAGGACATAATTTAAGGAATCCAATGGGCACACACAAGTCTTTTATGTGGTAAGACTAATGTTCAATATTTTATTCCTTTAGGCCACAGATAAAACAAATGACTTAGAAATGTTCCTATATTATACCCTGACTATTTTTTGTTTGACCTGATTGAGATTAAAATAATATTATCTGCTCAACAGATTCTAGCTTTATCCTCATTGCTTTGTGCTGACCTGTTAATCTCTTAAACCTATTTCATTATTCATATCACTAAAGAGTCAAACATATGTGCTACTCTTAAAGTCCAATTATATTTTAATGCTTTGGTTGGGATTTTCCCAATTCTCTCTTGTGAAAATTAACAAATATTTGTTTGAAGCAGCATTTAGAAAGATGTTTCTGGTTTAGTATGTGAATGCAGTTTGTAGAGCATGCTATCCACTCAAGTGATTGTTATTGGAATAAAAATTTTTTGTATTACATGAAAAAATTGTTAAAAGTTATAAGCACTACTTTATATTCTCTATAAACTTCTTGCTTTAGTCTTACAATTATTGGATGATTTTGTGTTTTATCTGGTTGAAGGAAGGTGTTAAAGTCAATTGAAAGCATCTCAAATTTGGAATTAGCAAGATCTTCTTATCACCAGAAATATTTTAGCCAATAACAACAGTAATATCTTACATAAGCCAGGTACTATTCAAAATGCTTTTCACGTGTTGAGTTAACCAGCAAAGCAACTCTTGCTCATGGTGCTTTATTATATCATCCTTAAATGTGCAGTGGCTGAAACACGGACATTGTAAGAATGTTTTCCAAAGTCATGACAACATGAAATTGTAGAGTTGGGATTGGAATGTGTGACGGACACAGGATTCATGGGCTTATTATTCACTGCTAGTTTTACAATAAAATGTATTTCAGATGTTATGAAAATATTGCTCTGGCCTGCATTTAGAAAGATAACACTGGTTTCCTTGAATTATATCCTCTTCATTTGTATTCTGCAACAACTGGCTTAAAAACAAAACAGAACAAGAATCCATTTTGGTCACTTGGGCCAATAGGCTAGAGGAATTGCTGCCCTCTGTTTCATTCCTGTCTACTTCAGCGCATCCGGTCTCCAGGGCACGCTGTGGGTCTTAATCATAAATTGAAAATGAGAAGCAGGATAATTAAAGACCAAACTGTAATTATGAGCAAGATCTAAAGGGAACAAAACCAACATTGACTATAGGCCTTCGGTTTCCTATTAGAGCATTCAGGATTAGCCATAAACAGCCTTGTTAAATCCAATTAAATAGTTGATTGAAAGGATTTTTCTTATTAGCATAGGCTGAGTGACTTGACTTTCAGAACTAAGTTGCTGGTTATGCACAAGCATTTCCCCACTACACTATCTTCTAAGTTTTGTTTTGTTTAATTATAACATGTCCATTTAAGAGTCTTTCTTGAAGACTTTCTTAAAGTCTCTTTTTGTTTATGGTATAAAGTTTTTGATGGTGTCCTGAGAAAAGTTCTGTGTTACCAAGTAGAAGTATTTCAAAACACTTGAAATATGGAAAAGAGGAGTTTCCAATATATTATGTAGTTTGGTCTGAGGTATAATAAAATACAGACATATAGATGATCGAAACAAAATATGATTCATATCCAGATGGAGCTGCTTTGTTTAGAATATCTGTTGCTTTGAATTAATCACAAAGCTGACAACTTTTGTAAGTTCAATGGATATTTGAAATTAAACTAGTGAAAAATCTGTACAGCCTCTGTTACATATTTTTCCTTTTCCTTTTAAGCTATGATGATAAATTATTTGAATTCCCCTCCCCCAGACATTTTGTTGGTTATGAAACTAGAAACGAGTCTTTTTTAGCATCTGTTTAAAAAGATGAGTGGCATTTATGGCAAATGTGTGATCATGTTACTATGAAATAACCTTTGAAACATTTTGAGTGAAAATAAAATTTGGAGTTTCCAGACTCCTATCTGCTACATCTGGCACAGACTCAGTGGTTTCTACACTGGTTGTCGGTGAAAAATTATGGCAATTATTTTTCCTAATCTTGACAATATTTTATGTATTTCTATTTTTTTACAACTAATAGATATTATTTAATTCAGTGTTAATTCAAGTTTGTGGAACATATTTCTCAATCATGTTTCCAGTGGAATTTATAATGTAAAAGAAGTTTCCCTTACATAGTATAATTATATATTGAATTTATTATGTAGGGATATTCATTAGATATATCATACTAAAGTGAAAATTTAAAATGATATTTTTATATTTGCACAGGAAATAAATGGCAGGATTGCAACTTCCAGTGAAACAAATTTTAGACCCCTTTCCAACTTCACATATTTTAACTTAGTAGAATCCAATGACTATAGTTATTATCATAGATTATCCTGGTAATCTACATTTATGTACATGTTTTATTGTATGATTTTATTTATTTATATTTAGAGAGAGAGGAAAGGAGGGAGAAAGAAAGAAAGGGAGAGAAACATCCATGTGTGGTTGCCTTTTATGTGCCCCCGACTGGAGACATGGCTGGCAACCTAGACATGTGTCCTGATGGGGAATCGAACTGGTCACCCTTTGGTTCACAGGACAGCACTCGCTCCACTCAACCACACCAGCCAAGACTATGTATATGGGTTTTTTTTAGATCAGAAAAAAGACTAAATAAACAATAACTTTTTGAGTGCATAAGCTACCACGTAGTAAAATGATATTTAAATTAAAAGGAAGAAGATATTGCTCCATACAAAAAAAAAGAGAGGTCTGGTAAACAATGCATTCTATTTAGGTAAATACTTATAATTATTTAAATTGCTTCTCCAATAATTTGAAAACGTTAGCATTTCATGTTTCCAATCCTATCAGTAAAAAAAATCTTAATACCCTGGCTGGCGTAGCTCAGTGGATTGAGCGCGGGCCTGCGAACCAGACAATCGCGGTTCGATTCCCGGTTAGGGCACATGCCTGGGTTGCAGGCCGGTTCCTTGCAGGCTAACTACCAGCAGGGGATGCACAAAAGGCAACCATACATTGATGTTTCTCTCCCTCTCTCCTTCCCCTCTAAAGATAAATAAATAAATAAAATCTTTAATTTAAAAAAAACTTAATAAACTGTAATGTAAAAAAATCTCAAACTTGCCAAAATGGTCTGAAGTGGTCTTACTGGGGATATACTATTTGACTCAGATTTAATTCATGTGTGTGGGCATGTTAGATTTCTTTTTTTCTCTTATTTGTTATTGTTGTTCAGTTGGGGGTCCCTCCCTTTTCTCTGTTGCTCTCCCCTGCTCAGTCCCCCACTGCCAGAGTCAGTGCCCTGCACCGTCTGTGCCATGAGCCCTCTACTTGTGTACCTTGGCTTGTCCCCTTCCCTTGGTTTTCCCTATTTTCTTCCTCCCCATCCCCTCTGGTCACTATCAGTTTGTTCTTTATTCCCGTGTCTCTGGTTCTATTTTGCTCATTTGTTTGTTTTGTTGACTAGGTTCACTTATAGATAAGATCATATGGTATTTGTCTTTCACCTACTGGCTTGTTTCACTTAGCATAATCCCTTGCAGTTTCATCCATGCTGTCATGAAGGTTTGGAGTTTCTTCTTTCTTTCTGCTTAGTGATATTCCTTTGTATAGATTTTTATATGATAAAAAGTTAAACCTACCCTTAATTAAAATGTGTAGTTATTTCTATCTAAGCAAATAAAGTATAGGAGTTGAAAGTTGTTAATCAATTATTTGTCCATGGCTAATGGAGACTGTCTAAACTCAAGCTAACTCAGGACAAAGGTGATAGAAATTCAAGCATAAAATAAAGGTGAGGGAACAGAATGGTCAGAAAAAATATTCTTGCCCTGGCTGGTGTGGCTTAGTGGACTGAGTGCCAGCATGCAAACTGAAGGGTGCCAGTTGGATTTCCGGCCAGGGCACATGCCTGGGTTGCAGGCCCGGTTCTCAGTAGGGTTGTGCAAGAGGTAACCACACATTGATGTTTCTCTCCCTCTATTCTTCCCTTCCCCTCTGTCTAAAAATAAGTAAATTAATAGATAGATAGATAGACAGATGAATACATAAATCTTTAAAAATATTCTTGGGGCACAGGCTGGTGTAGCTCAGTGGATTGAGTTGGGGCCTGAGAACAAAAGGATCGCGGTTCAATTCTCAGTCAGGGCACATGCCTGGGTTGCAGGCCAGTTCCCGGCAGGGGATGCACGAGAGGCAAACACACCATACATTGATGTTTCTCTCCCTCACTGTTCCCCTTCCCCTCTGTCTAAAAATAAGTAAATATAATCTTTAAAAATATTCTTGGTCCTTTTTGTTAGTTTATTTTCTTGTGGATCTCAATATTGGTTTAAATGGCATTTTCTTGAATTTTATAAAATATTTTATTTGAATAGATACAACATCCCCATAAAATACCCCTTGAGAATAATACTACATAATACTATTGTTTCACTGTGTAAAAATAGACAATCTCCTATATTTTATTTGTTAGCTCTACAATGATTATCTTTAAAAATAATAAATCACTACTAAAAATAATCTAGTTATTGTTCTAACTTGGGTATTATAGTGCATATTTCTCTACCTACAGAGTGCTAACATTAAAATTAAAATCAACATTGGAATGAATATTTGCAGAAATTGGTCATAAAGCACAATGTGGGAGATTTTTCAGAGGAAAGATGTGTCTCAAAATTAAATTGCAAAAATTTTCCTTAAAATTTATAATAAAATTAATATTTTCTATACCTAGGTCTACACCAGAAGTGATTAGTTTCCAAAACTTTAAATTAATGCCATGCACAAAGGACTCGAACAGACATTTCACCAAGGAGGACATACAGAGGATCCAGAGACACATGAAAAGATGCTCGATATCACTAGCTATCAGAGAGATGCAAATCAAAACCACAATGAGATATCACTTAACACCAGTCAGAATGGCTATCAGAAACAAAGAAACAAACAACAAATGCTGGAGAGGTTGTGGGGAAAAGGGGACCCTAGCTCACTGTTGGTGGGATTGCAGACTGGTACAACCACTATGGAAAACAGTATGGAATTTTCTAAGAAAACTAAAAATGAATGTGCCTTTTGACCTAGCAATTCCACTCTTAGGAGTATATCCTAAGAACCCTGAAGCACCAATCCAAAAGAACCTATACACCCCAATGTTCATAGCAGCACAATTTATGATAGCCAAAAGTTGGAAGCAACTTAGATGCCCATCGGTCAATGACTGGATCAAAAAACTATGGTACAAGTTACACAATGGAATTCTATGCTGCAGAAAGGAAGAAGGAGCTCCTACCTTTTGCAACATCATGGATGGAACTGGAAAGCATTATGCTTAGCGAAATAAGCCAGGCGGTGTAAGACAAATACCATATGATATCACCTTTAACAGAAATCTGAACAACAAAGCAAACAAGCAAGCAAAATGTAACCAAAGACACTGAAACACAGAAGGTGCCAACAGGGTCCAGAGGGGAGAGGGGAGAGAATCACAGGAGAAAAGGGGATGGACTCACATGAACAAGTATAAAGGACACATGGACAATAACTAAGGTGGGGGGCGGAAATGGGAGGGAGGTGGGGAGCACCCGTGGGGGGGCAGGGCTGGGAATACAAGAAAGAAAACTGTACTTGAACAAGAGTTAAATAAAAAGTAAAATAAATAAAATTAATTAATTAATTAATGCTATGCAGAATCTCCCAATTAAGAAACTAAAGTGTATGTTTTTCTTTTGTTCTGCAGGCCACAAAAATTACATGTGCGTGAATTTCAAAATTCACACTTTGCTCTTAGCTACTGTTTAGTGAGAAATAGTTGTGAATAAATGTTTTAATGTGAAGATAAATGTTTTAAAGCCCTGGCTGGTGTAGCTCAGTGGATTGAGCGCGGGCCTGCGAACCAGAGAATCGCAGTTCGATTCCCAGTCAGGGCACATACCTGGGTTGCAGGCCAGTTCCTGGCAGGGGACACACGGTACATTGTGTGTTTCCGGCAGAGGCAACCATACACTGATATTTCTCTCCCTCTCTCCTTCCCTTCCCTCTAAAAATAAATAAAATTAAAAAAAAGATAAATGTTTTAAAATATATACATATAATTGTATACTCATGATGGCAACACTAAGATGTGTATATTATAAAAATAAATCAGTACAAAATAGCTGTACCTTAGCAAACAGCCTCAACCATCCTTCTAGCTGTTATAATCAAATTATTGACTTTAAAAATACTTGTTTTTCCACTTGCATTAGAAAGAGACTTGCCTTAATTGAATGTACTCTTCTATTTGGTCTGGGAGAGATAACCTGAGTGCTTTCAAAAATGCAGAATAGTGAAGTCAATGGTCTGTTAATGTAAAAACATTTCTGTTTTAGGTTGAATTGTCACTGGATAAAAACCTATTCTAAACATTTTCTTTCAATTAAAAAAGATTGAAACTGCTTTAGAAAAGTAATCCTCCATTTCTTCAGTTCTAGTATTTCATTTAGTGGTTAAATTAATTTAATATCAATGTCCCAGATGGGATTGAAATTCCATCAACTGAATGATAGATGCATGTTTCCTTTCGTAAATTTTTGTTCACCATAAAATGTACAGCTGAAAGTGTATTCTCAAACTGGGTAATACTGACAGACTTTTGATGAGAATATCTGCAATTTTATCTCAAAAGTTGAGACCTCTGTAGAGGAGAGAGCAGGAACACAGTTTCAGATGTAGCCATTCAGAAATTACTTTTCTTGGGGTCTTAGTCATATTGAAACTGAACAACTAGTGGGGTCCTACTGCCTGCTGCCCGTAGACCACTGCCTTTGGACTCTGAGACAGGGAGTCCAGTGGAAAAGAAAATGGATTTTTTTTTCTTACTTATAAATATACATAGCAGGTTTCTTGATGCACAGCAACCCCCACCCCCAAAAGGAGTGCTTAGGCGGTGGCTGTCACTGAGGCCGGCTGCAGCTTTGCACAGGGGAATGGCATAAGGCTTGTTGCCTGGCCTGTCATGTCCCATGACCTGCCCCCTAGGACCTGCTGGCCCAAACACCTCTCCCCCACTGTGGCCACTTTCTTACTGCACCCAACACCTGCAGTAAGGCCTGAAATGCTCAGGGAGGGGCACAGGGCCTGATACCCCAACATAGTCAACAGGCCCACACTGTCCTGGGTCTTGGGTGGGCAGTATCGGCTGCAGCACCCCACCTGAGGAAGGGTCAGGGGCTTGCCAGCCGATCCTCATTAGCCTGGTTACCCAAGTCTTTCCCCTCTTACCCAAAACCTAATGAGTTCTAGGACAGGCAGTCTTGGAGCACCATGGCAGGGGTACTAGGATCCCTCCAGCTATGCTCCTGGCTCAGTGAGTCCCCAGCCAGGAGATGTGGGAGCAGAAGCCCATGGTATCTGCCCAGGGCTCTGCTTTTAAAGACCTCTCCCATAATCCCCCATAACCCATTCTATGCAGTGGTAGATGGGAAGGTATGTCTCTCCCATCCAATAACCTTCCTACCTTTGGCTGTGTCTTTTTTTTTTTTTTTTTGCTGTGTCATGTGTACTTCCTTCTGCTAGCTGGGGTGACACATGCAAGTACCGTGTTAGGTGCTTCTCCACCCCTCCCCATATCCTGGGGCTAGTTCCCTCCATCACAATACACATGGAATATTGAGAGAAAATCAGCTGTTGTGGTTCACGCTACCATCAGTTTTGAATGGGAATTTGAATGGGAATTCCTACTTTATAAAACATTTTAGAAATCAATAAACTGATCACTGTTTTATTCACTTAGGGGAACTGAGGGTAGTATGAAAATCCATAAAGGCATAAATGCCACACATGTAAATTAAAATTTAAAGTTTCACAGGTTTATTTTAAATGAAAGCTGAAATTCCAATAGCACTGCTAACCAACAGTATTTTCTTTTTTCTTTTTCCTTTCTATGGGATTCCCATATCTCTCTATATTTTTTCCATTGGTTATATTATCTTGAATCAAAATAATAACTAACTAGCATTAATCATGATTCATGAAAACATGCCAATTTTATGTACACCCCAAGAAGGCTATTATATAATATATTAAGGAAATATATACAGCAAATGAGAAATTAAAATCTTTATCCCAATGAAAACTTTTGATATTGGTGTTGTTAATTAACTCCAACACACTTTCCTCCAGCATTATCTCTAACCTCTCTTATATGATATTCATTATTCATAGTTTTGGTCTTGACTTGTAGATAATTATGGGCCAAGTTCTAATTCTGAAGTGTTCCTTAATCACTTCATTTTTCCTCTTATAAACTGTGCTTTACATAAGAGACCATTGAGTGCCAATTCATTTTGCCCTGAAAGGTCAATTTTATCTAAAAATAACAAAGTCAGTCTTGTTTGATTTTGTGGTAGAAAAAAGAATGTAAGATCTTCTAAAATTATTATTGTGATACACTACATATGGCTTCCAGGAATTTCTCTGGCTCCCAGACAGAATCTTTTTAGAGATTATGTTGTGGTAACAAAAGTCAGTGTGCGCTTTGCTATGTGTTGAGTGATGCACTCCCCCACCCCCATCGAGTTCATACGTTGAAACCCTAACCCCAAATGAGACTGTATTTGGACATAGGGCTTTAGGAGGTGATTACAATTATATAAGGTCATAGGGTGGGCTCTTCATCTAAGAAAGATTGGTGGCTATATAAGGAGAAGAAGAGATCTCCTTCCCCATGTGCACACACGCTTCCTGGAAGACAGGGAGAGAGCTCTCAAGCAAAAACCAGATCAGCTGACACATTGAATGTGACCTTTCTGGCCTCTAGAAGTGCATGAAATAAATTTCTGTTACTTAAGCTGTCCAGTATGGTGTTTTGTTATTGCAGCCCCTGTTGACTAAGACATACATATATATTTCAAATCATTAAAACACATCAGGCAAAATATAATTTTAAAAAAGAAGACTTCATATTTGTATTTATTTTTTCTTTGAAATACAGCCCAATCCTTCCTCACACCAGTACTCACACCCTGGAAGGTACAGACCATTTGGACTGTAACTTGGTCATTCATTGACTCTGAGGCTTTCTGTATTTTAAAGATGCTTAAATTAACAAAATGTTATTCACATGTATTATTAAAATATGCTTCAGATTACCTATACAATATTTATAATATTGTTGTAAATTTTGATTGCTCACTATCACAAAACATCCAACATAATGTGTAACTTTATTTTAAATCATGTCATAATACGGGGTTTTAATACTGGTGTCTCTTGTAATTTGTCATTTGAACTCCTGATACGTTTGAATATGTTTCAACCATTCCTTATAATTAAGATACATATTTTTATTTCCCAATCTTTTCAACAATGAATATCTGATTTCTTTGAAGGATCATTTCTTATCAGTGCTTTGATTAAGTCTTCTAATATACACTTTTCTATTTCCTTTAAGGATATTTATACTTATAAATAAAAATACTTCCATATGGTTACGGATCCAATTAAAGCAACTGCATTCTTCAAATGACTGCATTCTGTGCCGGTTCATAAATTGTAAATAGTAGAACATTTACAAGATTAAGCTTTCAATGTTTGCTCATGGTCTTAAAATATTACCACACAAAACTAGGCTTACTTAAAAGCATAAATATCTACTTGTTTCTTTTTCTTCTCTTTTCATATCATTTTTCATAATCAATTAAACTCATATCCCCAACCCTATCTTATGAAACCTTTAAAAATATTACAAATTAAATTCTATATGTGATCTATATGATAACCCAAGGTTTTACAAAATGATTGGGGACTTTTACATAAATTATGTAATGCGAAGATAACACTTGTTTGAGGAAGGTGAGGTTTTAACACATATCTCACCTTAGAAGTGTTCAGGGATACTCTTTGACCTATAGTTGATTTTAACGTGTGAATTCTAGTCAAGGTTTTATATTCTTGAATTTAGAGAGAGGAAATAGTGAAAAATGACACACAAGTTGTTAAAATATATTAATATGTATATTAGCTAGAGAAGTGTAAAAAATATATTGAGCATCTAAAGTAATAATTCATTCTATCTAGTTTTAATGCTATTTGGAAAATGCACACTACTTAGAATTATGACTTGGTTTCACAGAACTGTGAAATAATTACAAAACTATCTGAACTTACCCAGAGCCTTTGAACAAGGAGGTTTGATTAGGTCTGAGGAAGTACATGATGGTGTATAAATAAATGAAGTGTTTTCTGCTTTTAAAGAGTGTCAAGGTAGAAAAAATGGTAAAAGTTACTCAAATTTTGGTTGAAGTCTTTAGTGAGTGGATGTACACTGAGAACAACTTAAATTAGGCAACTCCCAGAGCCAAGCAGAACTGGAGTTACATCTGATAAAGAAAGAGAAGGCTGTGTAACTTGGGGATCTTTCCAGGGTTTCTATTTTCTTTAACTGCTGCAAAAGTTGTGATTGGTAGAGTTAGATGATTCGTTTTTCATGTCTTTTGTTTAGAATATTTGGTACAATCTTATTGTGTCAACTGTCAAAACAGTTATATTGAGAACTACTTTTTCAAGATTGTGGACTGTCTCTGGACTGTCTAATGCCAGTTAGGTTTCAAGGAAGTGGGGTGAGAAGAAACAAAAGGGAAAGGAAGACTGACAAAATAAGAAAATAAAGGAGCTACGGGGTTAAACTAGGCTAACCAAAGTCTCTTTTAATTCTTTAAATAGTGGTTGGTGAGCTAATAAGCTTAAGGCTCATGTCTTGAGCACTGAACTTTATATGCAAACATACGCAAAAATATTAAAATTCATAATCCTCAATGTTATCAACTGTAAAGCAAGAATATAAGTTATTGTTAAAATCAAGTAATACCTGGCTGGTGTGACTCAGTGAATTGAGTGCCAGTCTAAGAAGCAAAGGGTCACTGGTTTGATTCCCAGTCTGGGCACATGCCTGGGTTACAGGCCAGGTCTGCAGTAGGTGGCATGTGAGAGGCAATCACACATCGATGTTTCTTTCCCTCTCTTTGTCCACCCCGTCCCCTCTAAAAACAAATAAATGACAATTTAAAAAAACTTAAAAGAAACAAGTAGTATAATATATTTGAAATTGTTCTGTTAAACATAATTTGTATAATTCTAAATAGTGATAACAGTATATCAGTTTCATTTTTGTTCAGATATTTTAAGTTATGGGTTTAAAGGAATAAATAAGTCTTTACAAAAATTTTAAAAGGAAACGGAATGGTCAAAATAACTGTTAAAGTCAAATTATTCTATACTCATGTATTTTCCTAAAGGCAATCCAGATGTTGAATAGATAGGTGGAGTAAGATAATAATCTATTGAAAAGTTAATAGATTGCCCTTAAAAAATAAATGGCAAAGTAAATGCTAACCTTAGGTTTGAAGTAGGGTCATGCAGAAGAGATCCAAACTGTTATGTTACTGAACTATTCCTGATGGGGGATTGCTTTGTAGTTTTTCAGCATATGTTGAGGCATCATTCTTATTTGAGCATCATATTATCATTTATAAAAGCCTTACCTATCTTGTACCTTATTTGAAATTTGTATCCCTCTTGTATAGTAGCTGGTACCAGGGTAATTATTTGGAGTGAAAAAAAATAAGGACATGGGATTTAAAACACCTCTTCCAAAGTTATTTGTCTAGTAAATGCTGATAGCAGAATTGTTATTCATTCTGATGTTTAGTGCAGCATTTTCCTGTTCACTATTAGATTATAGTTTCTAGGTAGGCGCAGCTAATACAGTAGATACTGTCTTCACTTTATTTATTTAACAATTCATAATTGAACCTATTTCATGTCAGGTATAATACTGAACACTGGATACAGAGGTGAATGAAGATCACAGTCATTATACTCACAATGCCCTCATTCTAGTGGAAGAAAGCTAACAAACAGATTTTGAAAATTGAACACTCCTCTGAAGTATAATGAAGACAATGTTGTGATAGCTAAGGTCGGAATGAACTGATTGGGATGGAATGGTGAGGGAAAAACCTGTCTGAGCTGATAAATTTATGCTGGGATTATAGCGATGCCAAAGCAATAGAGAGAGTCAAGATATTTGAGAAAAGAACGTAACTGTGCACAATGATATTTATATGGAAAAATGCACAAATGTTGGGAGATGTTCAGAGATGAACAGGGACCAATGTGGCTAGAGAAAATGAATGATGGACAGGTAACTAGAGGTAAAAGGAAGCAGGCAGGAACAGAGCCTAAAGGTGGCTGTGTAGATTTTGGGAAAAGGTAAGAATTTTAATTTATTTTAATGTGTTAATAACCAATTAAATTGTTTCTCTTGATTATATTATGTATACATATTTTTAAATAGTTTTATTGATTCAATTCTCATAACACAAAGTCATCTAATGTAAAAAGTACAATTCCATTATTTTTATTTTGTGTCAAAATAATCTAATTTTAACACATTTCCTTACTGCAAAAAATAAATGCTATACTGATTAGCAGTCATACTTCCTACAAACAATCCCCTGAGTCCCAGACAACCACTAATTCAATAATATGGTTTTTGTGTCTATAAATTTTCTTTTCTCGGATATTTCATTTAAATGCAATCATACGATATGTGATCTTTCGTTATGACTGTTTTCATTTAGCTTTCAAGGTTTGTATATTGTACAGTATATTACAGACTTTAATCTTTTTTAATTGCCGAATAATATTTTATTGTATAATCCACCTTTTGCTATCTATTCAACAGTTGATGTACATTTGGGTTTGTCTGTTTGGGTGTACTATAAATAATACCTCATTCTTGTCAGCACTTTTTACTGTCTCTCTTTGATTATAGCCATCTTAGTAAATACACTGGATTCAAAACACTATGTGAATACACTGAGTTAATACACAATGAGATGTATTATCTCATTGTGCCTTTTTAATTTTGCTAATGACTATTAATGTTCAGCTGTGTGCTTATTACGTTTTCACACACTTATTGGTAATTATATAACTTATTTGGAGAAATTTGTTTTATAACCCTTTGCCCATTAAAAAAACTTTGTTATTTATTTTATTTAGTTGTAAGGAACACTTGTATATATTATTCACAAGTTCTTTGTGAATATGTGATTTTTACATGTACTTTTTCCATTCTGTGATTTTTTAACTTTTCTGATGGTGTTTTTTGAAGCACACACATTTTTAATTAAAAAACAAATCTAATTAATTTATTTTTCTTTTGTCACTTGCAATTTCGGTGTCTTACATTAAGAATCAACTGCCTAACAAAAGGTCATGAAAGTTTGTTCCTAAGTTTTTCTTATATATGTATTTAGTTTTAGCTTTGGTTTTTACATTGAAGTGTATAAGTTAATTTTTTCTATGGAATGATAGAGGGGTCCAACTTCATTCTTTTGTAGGTATTCAGTTGTCAGCCTCCTTAGTTGAAAAGACTATTATTTTCCCATTTAATTGCCTTGATACTCTTGCTGAAAATCAACTGACTTTAAAGTTAATGATTTGTGTCTCGGCTATCTATAATTTTCTATTGATATATATGTCTACCCTTATACCATTACCATATGGTCTTGATTATCACAACTTTTTATAAGTCTTAAAATCTCAAAGTGTATGTCCAACTTTGTTTTTCTTTTGGAAAAAATTATTTCTGCTGTTTTGGGTTATTTGCATTTCTAGATAAATTTTAGAAAAAAGTCTTCTCAATTTCTGCACAAAAGGCAGCTAAGATTTTGATAAGGAGTATCTGTTCATTCAAGAAACTTGAATGACTTGAATGAGTGTCTTTGCCTAAATTTGACCAGCTTAATAAACATTTCCCTAAGAACGTTAAAACACCATTCCAGAAACCCTGTCCAGAGTTATTAATGAAAAAATATTTTTGTGTTTGATATTTCTAAAAATTCTATTCATTTTTATAGAGAAATAATAATAACAAACAAAAGTAGAAAGTAGGGGATTCTCTTAGGAAAAGATAGCCATTGTCTTAGTGAGAGATGTTTATAATAAGAGTTGAGATGAACAAAAGTGTGTAAAATCAAGATATATATTTTTTAAAGATTTTATTTATTTATCTTTAGAGGGGAAGGGTAGGAGAGAGAGAGAGAGACAGAGAGAGAATATCAATGTATGGTTGCCTCTCGTGGGTCGCCTGCTGGGAACTGGCCTGCAACCCAGACATGTGCCCTGTCTGGGAATGGAACTGCGATTGTGTGGTTTGCAGGCCCGCGCTCAATCCACTGAGCTACACCAGCCAGGGCAAATCAAGATATATTTTAATGGCAACCTTAAGAGGACTTGCTGTAGGATCGAATTGTTTTGTTTAGGAACAGGACTGAGTTTAGGTAAATGTCCTGTCTTGAAAATGATATGATTTAATGGTGGGGGGAGGGAAAATAGTAGTTTTCAATTATTTAAATCAATAATCCACATGGGGATATGCTGCATTTCAGATGATTCTGAAATCAAACTCCTGCACATGTTGACTTGTACGTGTGGAGTCCAGAGGGCAGAGGGGGATTTATCAATCAAAGATAAGTCTATAAACCAATAAGCAGATATATTCCAATAGAAAGAGTGAAAACAAAGAAAACCATGAGTGAGTAGATCCCCAGAAATTTTTCTATAGAGTGATCACATTTGTTTGAATAATAAAAATAATCAAAAATGGCTCCTAAAATAAAGAGAACCAAGGAAGTTTGTTAAGACTAAGACAATGGCTATCTGTGTCAATTATTGGATGAATAAGTTTTTTCTATTTTGGTGTTGCACTGATAATAAACTCACTGAAGTTTTAAATATACTTGAAACTTGAATTTGAAGCAAATAGTTCACTAGATAGGAAATCTGTTTTTGTGCATCACCAATTGATATTCATTTCTCTAGAATACGGGTGTCAGCCTGCAGTTCGAAGCAACTGTACCAATACTGGTACAGTTACTAACTAATAGCAATACTAATACTAATAATGACAACAACAGCAAAGATGGCTATACTTTACACTTTTTTGCACAAATAATTCTCTAATTATTCATGACTATGTCCAATACGTATTTTCAGAAATTTCAGAGGCAAAAAAAAGGGGCTCCAGTTTCAGTGATTTGATTATAATGCAGGATTTCATAGTCACTTTTAAATTTTCTGAGATGAGAAGAAAGAAAAATGGAGATATTATTAAAAAATACAGGCATTTTCAAATATTTAGTTATTTGTGCAATATGTACCTAAGCTTGACTTATAATCTTATTACATATAGTTCTATGATAAAAAATAGTGGCCCTCACCAGAAGGTACAACTGGAAGGTGTTGCTATATGAGGCAAAATCAGTTATAATAATAATGGAATATTCACTGGAAGTATAATTTTCTTAACTGATTGTCATTTGCTTAGCTGTGTTGAATTTCACCTTTTCTTATCAGAGTCATAGTCAGAGTGGTTAATTATTTATAATTTTCCACTGTAAAATTGTGATTAAGTAATTCTATCTAACTCCATTCCTAAAGAGGCCAATATACAATTAATTGTGTTCAGTGATGGATAAATTCATTTTGTTTTCCTTTGAGCCCTATCAGCTCAGTAGCTGAAATTAAGAAGAACCAGAATAGCACTTAGAGAATGTGAAACATAAATATTCCCTTCATAAGAAAAATGAGAGTTCAAATATAATTATTGTGGTCCAAATTGAATAATAGGCTTTATAATCATGAGACTCAACTGTGGGTCATTTTCATGTCTCTAACCAAAGCAAACAGATTATTGAGTCCCCTAGAAATAACCCTGGGGACAGCTATTCTAATGATAATAGGTTTGAGCCTCAGCTCAAACTTACAGTTTCAAGAATGGAACCTTAGTCCAGACAGGAAAGTCATGGTCATACAGTCAATAGAACACCACTGGCATTCATCTCATGACAGTAATGGTTAAGCAGGTACACGATAAATAATTTATTGTAAAAGACAAAATGTAAGTGCTTTGTGGAGCAGCTATTAGTAGTATTAATTTTGAAAGTGGAGCTTTCGTCACAGGACATTCAGGCTCGCAGGTAACTTATTCATGTAAGAGAGGTAATACCCAATGAGTACCCAATGCTTTGAAACTATGTTTTATAAGGCAGACATACAGCAAATGGGGTATTAAAATACCAAAATTTAAAGAGCATCAGGATAGGTTCAGCTTCAATATTGAGTTGGTTGCCTCCTGTGCATGCCTGAACTGGGGATTGTTTACGCCAGACCCGAAATCAAACCTGCAATTTAGGCACGTGCCCCTGACTGGGAATCAAACCCACAACTTTTCAGTTATGGGATGGCACTCCAAACAAGTGAACCACACCAGCCAGGGCAACAAACATGCATTGAACACACTAGAAATGTTTCCATTAATTTTGGATAAGGTGTAAGGATAGAATGGTGGGTTTACTTGATGTAGGCAATTTTGATTAACTTTAAATGAAACTTATGGGGAAAAAAGCATTCGTAGCATTTTTATACTCCTACCAGATGGGTACTAGCTCTCTATTCTCTGGATAACTTATTTGATTAAAGGAGATTCTCAGTAGGTTTGTATCTGTTTTTTGATTCTGTCATTTACTCCAAAGAACAAGAGAAACTTTTTCTTTAACACTAAAGGCAGACATATTTTTTAATTTGTGTTTTTGAAGGTCAGATCTTTCAGTACATCACTATTTCTAAAAATGATGCGAATAAGATTTTAGTCTGTGCAATGGCATGGATGTCGAACAGTTGCCCCACATTAACTTCCTGTGTTTGGAAAGTTACAGATTTTATAAATTTTTTCGCACAGAAAGAAACATTACAGAAAACCACATGCATTGCCTTAAGATTTCACCATTTCCCCCTAATTTAGCGACTTCTGAACATCCTGACTGTGAAAGGTGTGGATAGTATTTTCATTCTTAATATCTAACACATATTACAGAAATTTATTGTTGATGCTTTCAATAACAGGTCAAGGTTTTCCTATATGCCTTTCTTACACTGTGTGCATTTATTACTGTACCTCTCATGCTGTGCAAACAGTGGTGGCCTAACTATTTTTTTCAACTTTGTAAATCATACTATATTGGGAACCGCCCTGCCCAGTTCCAGGAGTTGTAACTGCCTCCCATGGCTAAGGCTGAGTGAGCGACCTCCGGAATGCGAGCCACTAAGGAAACAAAGCTTGTCCCCTGCCCCCAATGCTTGGTCAGTTAGTCTATGATTGGGTACAACCCCTCAGAGTGGGGCCAAACATGATCACTTGGGGGGCCATCATGGAAGGACTCAGGGGGCTGCAACAAGAAAGGAGTGATGGACCCTTGCCCTCCAGCTATTCTGACATAGCCCGAGTCCCCATTTCCATCTGGGAGAAGTGCTTCCAGGATCTATCCACTTAAGCCTGAAAACCTATGATGAGGTAGGCAATGCAGCCCTGTGTCAGAAAGGGTGGGTTCTCTGAGGTGATCAGGCCCAAGAAAAAAATATGTAAAATCCTGTGAAACCTGCTTTGTTTAGAATGGTCTCATTTAAATGATAAGGGCCCAAGCAAGAAGTTTGTTCCTCAAAGTTTTATGGCTCTTTAGCTATCTGACCTTGACTGAGAATAAGTCCTCACAGTTCTTTGAATGGTATCTATTGTTTGACCCTTACCTGTATTCTTGTGCAAATGAACCCAATAAAAGCCCCTTGAAGAAGCCCTGCTTGGCTTTTCTCCTCTGAGATATTGACTACCTCTCCTCCGCAAGCAGATCAAGTCTTGGTAGTTTCACTTTCTTCTGTGGCCGAAGGGGAGACTTGCGGGTAACATTGGCCCCACAATACTACTTAAAATAAATCCACTGGTACAGTAGACCTGCTATCTGCCTTTTCACTTTCAGTGGTTTCAGTTACCCATGGTCAATTGCAGTTTGCAATTATCAAATAAAAAATCCCAGCCATAAACAATTCATAAAGTTTAAATTATGCACTATTTCTAAACAATGTGATGAAATCTCATACCATCTTTCTCTGCCATACCAGGAAATTAATCATCCTTTTATCTAGCATGTCTAAGCTGTATGCTCTTCCTGCTCATTGGTCCCCAAGGAGCCATCTCAATAATCACATCAACTGTAGCAGTACAGCGCCGAGACTGCATTCTAGTGACCCTTGTTTTATTTAATAATGGCTGCAAAGTGCAAGAGTAGTGATGCTGGCAATTCAGGTAGGCCAAAAATGTACAATAAAGTGCCATCTTTAGAGGAAAAGGTGAAAGTTCTTGACTTAATAAAGTATTTTATTATCTCATATGATCATCAGAAGAAGGGTAAGCATAGTACAATCAGATATTTTGAGAGAGAAACCACAGTCACATGACTTTTATTACAGTATGTTGGTATAATTGTCCAATTTTATTATCAGTGATTATTATTTCTTAGTGTGCCTAAATTATACATTAATATTTGTCGTACAGATGCATGTATAAGTTTACATGATTTCTCTGTATTTTAGTGTCCTCCTCATTAGTAAAGTCAAGATAATCATATTACTCAAAAGACTACTATAAAGATTAAATGAGTTAATGTGGTTAAGCTCCTAGAACAGCGCCTGGTGCAAAATAAAGTATTATTCAGATTTTAGCAAAACCTTTGATGACATTCTTTTGGTCAAAACAAGTCACAATCTGAATTAAAGGAAAAAGAAAAACATATTCTATTCAATGGAAGGTATTGTAGCTACACAAAGAATTGAAGCTTATCATCTTTCCAAATCTAAAAACTGTCAAGTCCAAGGATAGATAATTTTTTATTTTGATTTTTATAGACTCTGCCTATCACTTTATATTTTCTTTATTAGACTCATTTAAAATTGTCCAGTCTACATACTTCCCACTTTAATATTGATTGATGCAACAATTAGTACCTAAAAGTACTCCCAGGAAAGAGACTTTTGTAATGAGACTTTGGGGTTGGATTATTCATGTATTTGGGGATGCACACCTAGTTTTCTTGCCTTGGAACTGTTAGTCTAGGGCATGCAATCACAATTATATGGCCACTTTTGGAGAGCATGGACCAGCAAATTATAAGAGCTTCCAAATTTCTATCTGTCACACTTGGAGAAGTATGTATAGGAATAGATTCTAGGATATAAAGTCAAAAAAGGTGAAACATGATGCTATAAGTATTGGGTTATATTTTTGACATAGTTTCCCAAACCTAAAATTTAAAACTTAATCTGTTATCTTTGGTGTAGCATTGGTACTAAATGAAGCCTAAACTTTTTAATGGCTTATAGGCAATGAGATGGAAATGCCAGAACTTTCTAGACATGCTGTAAAAAAATTCAAAGCATGAGGAATAGAAAATGTTATATGCAACATTTTTCAGATCAACAGAAGGAATTGAGATTACACTAGAAAATACTAAAAAATGCTTTGATGAGAAAGCTATGAGCATCCATGAAATGTTCAGTGGTGATTTTCCTCTGTGAGCCAGGGATGGCTCTGGAAATGCTGTAATTAAATTGAATTTCCTGATATCACTGGGAATAAGAAGATAATAAAGTAGGAAAAGAGGTGATAACTTTTAACTGTCAGATACAAAGTAGAAAGAATTATCACAGCAAGTCATACACAGGAAGTGGTGGTCAGGGTCTGTGCATGTGAGTATCTATAATGTTGACTAACCCATCGCAGTACTGCTAGAAATGAAATGGAAGAGTGGATCAGCTACTAACATGCTGCTGACCTATAACAGTAAAAATAAATTTGCATCAAATAGGCAAAACCCTAACTTAACTCACTACAGTGAAGATTCATGACTTCTTACTCAGTTTCCTGGTATAAACCAATTCACAGATTTGGAGTGCATTGACCTAGGGGAATCTGGGTCCTTTTGCATAAACAAAACAAAACAAAAATGCTGCAACATGAACTCAGGTAAACAGTATGAATTTCCTCCAGGCTTTTCCTGGAGTGCCTGCTGATATTTGCAAGGTGATAGTTTAGTGGAGAAAGTAGAACCTATTCCTTCTATGATATATAAAATTCTAGTTCTTTGCCCAAAGTAATTTCCAGATACCCTACCTTTGTTCTTCATAGGTTTAACAGTTCAACCAATTAATTACACAATGAAGAATAAGAATGTGCCCAAAGGCATAGAAATGGAATTATAAAAGGTGAATAATTAAGATGAGAATAATTAAAGAGGAATCTAAAATTAATAAATAATCATCTACTCACCAGGTCAGCCACGGATTTTGGCATTTGATGAGTAATATTAAAGAATAAAACAAAGGTTGTCTTGTTTCTGCATTCCACTCAGCAGTTATAATCCAACAGAATCTACATTTATGTGATGGCGAGGAGTCCTGAGCTCTTTAAGCAGTACTTAGAAGGCCCTGATAAGTTATTTCCCTCTTCTTGTCTTTCATGTTGCATGAATTATGCCTCTAATAAATCATCTTTGAATAACTGTAATTGCATAGCCCAANAATTACACAATGAAGAATAAGAATGTGCCCAAAGGCATAGAAATGGAATTATAAAAGATGAATAATTAAGATGAGAATAATTAAAGAGGAATCTAAAATTAATAAATAATCATCTACTCACCAGGTCAGCCATGGATTTTGGCATTTGATGAGTAATATTAAAGAATAAAACAAAGGTTGTCTTGTTTCTGCATTCCACTCAGCAGTTATAATCCGACAGAATCTACATTTATGTGATGGCGAGGAGTCCTGAGCTCTTTAAGCAGTACTTAGAAGGCCCTGATAAGTTATTTCCCTCTTCTTGTCTTTCATGTTGCATGAATTATGCCTCTAATAAATCATCTTTGAATAACTGTAATTGCATAGCCCAACAGATTTAAAACACATTTAATATTCAATTAAAATAAATGTGTATACCTTTGTCTTCATTCAGAACCTTCTACATCTAAACAATATGTCTCAAAATATCACAATTCTAATATCATTTCTTGGTCATTAAGACCAACAAAATACACTTCTTACATTAAATTGTTGTACTGTTCAAGAAGCATATATCACACATTTTATTCTCTAACTATACTTTTCTCACCAGCCTCAATTTTAATTAAAAATAAAATGGTGTTCTTTAAACTGGTCAATTGGTCAGAAAATGTTAATTGTCTGGTGGGTATCCAACTGGGCACATTGTTAGTTTTATCTCAGTCTATGGTGAGGGCACTTTGCTACAAATGCGTGCATCCTCTTCCTTTAAAATGTCATTTGATCTCATTGAGGAACATTAGGATCTGTAAAACTTTCAGCTTCCTCTGGGACTATAAAAGAGTGTTTTGTTTGGATTAATAGTAATTTTATTGAATTATTTTTAGTAGAGTGTCAATTGATGAGATTTTTAAATTGTCAGAGTCTCGAAAGCAAAATCTAATGGCACACTTAAGCACTGCTCCACTTAACTAAGATTTTATAATAAACTATAATGATTCATTCTGGGCTTGGGCATTAGCTGTGAAGTCATTTACCTGCAGACATCATATTCTTTAATAATTGCAGAGGAAGCCTGGATGGATTCCAGAGGCCTTTCATGGGAAATAATATCCAAGGAAGAAAACATCCAAGGAAGAAAATGATAATCAAATGTGAGAGGTGATATTTTGTTTGTGGCGCCTGAGACAGCAACTTTAAACATGGCCAAGAGCTGGACATTCATTCTATTTCTTCTATTGCTTCAGAGCTCACATGTATTTTAATAGAGAATCTGGCCCTAGGCTTATATAATGCTACTTTTCAAAATCCATGAACCCAAGTAAAAGAATATTCTCCTTATGCTGTGAAGCACCTGGGATGTTTGATAAAATGTACATTTTTATGTAGCATGGGCAGATAATATGATTCATTTGATCTTAGAAACCCAAAATTTATTATTTTTAAATTGTCCCATCAAAAGATTTTGATATTGATGGTCCTCAGATCATAGTTGATAAAATATTCCTCCAGACTAATAATGTGTTTGTTAAGACATCTATCATCCTAAGAATGTTTATCTTTAGTACTTAAGAAAGTGCCTGGTATATAATTATTTCTAATCATTATTTTTTTAATGAAGTAATTAATTCACATGTAAAATTTTAAAATCCTTTGGTTGTTACAAAGTTAATTAGAAGTTGTAAGCTACAATAATTTTATTAAAACTTTTAAGTCACACTTGAAATAACTGTAAACAATATATTTTCTTCATAAACATTGTTTTGTGATTCTGAATATAGCATTCCACTTGGGTTTGATTATAACTTAACAAAGCTTGACCGTATGTGCACAGGTACCAGCTGATGGGAGTGGAGGAGGCATGAACATCTTCCACCATGATAATCTCAAGAATAGAGACCACATCAATAAAGAAAAGCTTGGAAAAATTAGAAAGTGGATATTTATATAAACTGAGAATATTTATGTCAACATTTTTGTAGCTAGAGATCTTCGATGTCAATAGCTATTCAAATATGTGATGAAACTATCTAGACCACAGAGTTTAATGTTTGCTACCCTCTAGGTGTGCGATTTTCCACCCTAATTATTTTTCTCCCGCCATCAGCCTGGAAGTTTTAGCAATTAATGCAGAAGCAAAAATATGGAGAGATCGAATTTGTATAGTAAGAAAATAAAATGCAAATGGTGCTGGGAAGAAGAAAATTAAGATGATATGCTTTCTCAGTTCATCCACCTGGAATGAGCTTCACATTCCAGTGGCTGAACAAAATTGGGTTTGTGGCCACATGTACACAAACAAAACTTGAGAAGAAATCCTTGCCTGCATTGTGTGACCTAAATACCTACACACTAAAAGAGTAATTGTGGTCTTACAGGAAAGCTGTACATCCTATCTTCAAAATAATGGGCTTTAATCATAAGGGGAGAAACACTGAGGAAACATAAGGACATTTTATTACAATAATCACATGAATTATAGTAACTTGATGAAAAATAGAAAGAAGTATGGAGCCAAATTGACACATTTAATTTGTCATTTGATTATGACAAATAATTTGATTTGATTATTTGACATTTGATTTGACACATTTGATTATCCATTAAAAAATAGACCAATAATATGCATTTTAGTTGTTTATTCAGCAAATGGGTGTAAGATAACAATATTAAGTTTATAAATTGCAACATTAAAACATAATTCAATCTTTCAGATTATAAATAAAATGTGAGATATTTAACTTGAATAAAACTTAAACGTCTACCACAAAAATTAGACAATTACTGCATAAATAAATTTATTTATTTTACTAGTTTCTTGCAGTTATTTTGTGGTCTGCCTCTATCAGCTCCTTAATAGAGATCAGTGCTGAAGAAAAAAATATTATCAATTACAGTAATTTGGAAAAAATCAGCATGGCTATTACATTATTTGCTTTATTTCAAGTTCTTAGCTAGCTGTATAACTGCAAATATGTACATACAATTAATTGAAACCTAATTATTAAGATACCTACCAATATTTAAGACTTAGAGACAAATGTAATTCGATGACAATAAACATTCTAATGCATTAACATCAGTTAACATGTTATGACCTAGATATATTTATCATCTTTCTGTGCCACCTAAAGTAAAAAAAATCTAAAGACAATGACGACTTTTGTGTATTTCACTAGGGAACATCATTTATTGTAATGTAGTATATACTTTATATATCTAGATAAATAAATTTATTTTCTATTTTTTCAAAATTTTATGTTTTATTTTTCAGCTATATTTGTTTCTCTTTCCAATTCGTAGCTTTAAAAACTATCCTTGCACCCCCTTATAGAACATACCTAGACAAATATAGGCTGACTATATTGTGTTAGAGGAATTTGGCAACAAATCAGTTCCTATTTAAAGCAATTCTCAAGTAATTTTGAGAATTTATCTAAATTTTGCATTATGCATAACTAAAAATAATAAGAATCAGCATCAAGGGTATACCAAATGTGTTCACCTGCTTCCTAACTATGGTGAAAATCACAGAGTAAAAATATTTTTCACTATCCCTGCCCTCAAATGAATGTTTTATTTTGGTATACTTTATCCCTTTAGTTATAATTCCAGCAGAAACTGTGGCCTTGGCTGTATGTGACTTTTGAATTGACCTGGGCTTAGTTGGATTCATTTTCAGTAAACCAGGAGAAACTAGAACTTCAACAACAACAACAAAAAAGAAACTATATTTTCACTTGAACTCTCCTATATGCACAAAAAAAGCTTTTTCTCCTGTTAAGCAGAATTTTTTATGATTGACAGGTATACTACCCAGAGGCTCAGATACTTCAAAGATTTCTCACAACTTAAGGGACATTTGAAAATTTTAGTGTGAAAATTAGAATAACTGATTTTATAAATGGTTGGTCATATTATTTATACAATCATCTGAAATGTTTTCTTCATTTTTGAAAATGATAAAATGTGCAAATTAAAAGATTTAGAGGTGAACAATGGAACATATATATAATTGAGTATTCATTTGAAAAATAAACAGTGAAAAGGCATCTTGGATCAGAGGAAAACAAACTAAAAATATTAAAAGTAATATATAAATAATTAATTTTATATTTTATATAAAATTAAGTTTATATATAATTTATTAACATGGTGAAGGTAGGATATTGAAAAGGAGAAGAGCCTATGCAAAAAATTACTTTTGACTGCTGGTTGCTCATTAGAATAACCTGGTAAATTTCTAAAGACGTTCTATTACTTCTAACAATGTCTAAAGAAATCTGAAACCAAAATAGACATTTTAATGATGTCTGGGTTCACCTTCAGAAAATTTGATTTGATTGGTCTTAGTGGACCGGTAATCATGGATTTAAAATACTCCCAGGACAAATGGTAGTAAGTTTCAACTATGCAACAATAATTTCTGGGGACTGAATGTTTAGCATGGTGACTGTAGATAACAATATTCTACTGCACACTTGAAATCTGCTAAGAGGAGACATCTTAAGTGTTCTCACCACAATAAAAAAGTAACAAACAAAAACACCAGTAACTAAAATGCTAACTATGTAAGGTGATATTTTAATTAGCATAACTGTGGCAATGGTTTCAAAAGCTATATATAGATGAAAACATCAAGTTGTATAATTTGAATGAACACAATTCCTGATTATCAGTTATCCCTCTGAAGCTGAAAAAAAGGAGTAAAATTCTCCCCAGTGACTATAATTTATAGCCACTATTAAGAACTCTGTTTTAGGATGAAGACCTAATAAAGCAAAGCCAGCTATTCTAATATTCATTCCTTTGCAAACTGCCACTTTCTATTTAATAAAATCATCATACTTTGTTTTTGACTAATAATCTTGATTAAATGTATACTGGTTACTTCATTTACTTTGAATACTGTTACTGTGATGTGAATCATTAAATTATTTCAGTTTATAAAGGACAAAATAATTGACAAAATTCTAATATATTTAAGTTTATTATGGAACACAATATTTATCCAATTTTTATACTTAATTATTAAGTTACTAAACTTTGTGTGCTACATAAACACTTTTTATCAAAAACAAAAACAATAAGCCAATAAGCAAAATTTGCGACAATAGTCAATGAAAAATTTGTTAACTGTTTGAGACAATTTAAATGAGAAATGTCCATTTCCTTCTTAAACCGAGTAGTTTAACTGTTCATATAGTCTACATTTGATGATAATGGAACACTCCCAACATCTTTCTGTACTGTGAAATGCTAGCAAACGAGATTGCAGTTTTAGATAACAGTTCTTGAAGCAAAGGGCAAAATGTACTTTTATAACTTGTGTGTTTTTTTCACCAATTACATATTCAGTTCATTTTTTTTTAATTCCTAAAAGTCATGGTATTCTGAATATAAACACTGAATGTCTGTTATTTAAATATCTTTAGCTCAATATCTTATCATGGTACATTTTACATTGAAATATCTTGATAATTAAAATTTCAATGGGTGCTTTCTTAAATTCATTAAGTCTATTATCATTTTATGTACATTTTAATTTATAGCCTGAATTAGTAGCTTGTATTACGGTCATTAAGAAAAATAGGGAAAAAAATAGTAGCAATTATAAGCAGTATGAGTTGATGTAAGCATTTTTGTAGCCCCGAAGCAGTTCTGATAGTTTTATTGTCTTAATCAACTTAGTCAACTCTGTTTATGGCCCTTTGGAGGTGGCAGCTTTGAACACATGCTGGGGTGTTAGTTTACCACTGCCAAATTAAAAATGACAATTCTCATGTGGGAAATAACTGGACTAATGACCAAGTATCTTGATAATATGAGCCACTTTTGCAGCAGGTGGCCAAACAATTATACAGCATCACATAATATGTCACCAAAATAAAATGTAAAAATGTGGGCATTGTGATAACATCAAAGACATTAGGAAGAGTATGAAAATATAGAGAGATATATAAAACTATACACACTAAAGATGTAATATTGTATTATAAATAGTAAAAATTAGACCCCTACTTTAAATGTTTAATTCCACAGGTACCTACGGAACACATATTTATTGTGCATGCACAAGAAAAATAAAAAGGAGATTAAAGAACCAAAATTATCCTAGCTCTTGACCTTGTGGAATTGATAGTCATTTTTTCAGGAGATTTACTCCTGTTTATTGTACCATTAAGAAGGAAAATTCTGAAACTTAAAACAGATTATGGAATATAAATGTCTGGAAAGAGGAACTTGGGAGGCAAAGTGTAGATCATAAAATATCTTATATTTAAAGCTTGCCTTTGAAATTTGTCTTGAAGGAGAATAACACTCATACAATGAGCCTTACATTATACAGGAAAATTACTCTGGCAGCAAGATAGAAGATGTATTTGAAAAAGACAGATTATTTAGGAGTTTTCTATAATAATGCAGGTGAAGTTTTTCTATAGTCAATACTGAATCAGTGACTGTGAGTGGAAATCAGAGACCAGACTCAACTAATTTACATAAATTAGATGTACATGAGTTTTGATAAGTTAAAGGAGGCGAAAGAGTAGAAAACAACTCTGGTGTAATTTCTGGCATATATAAACAAATGATATTCTTATAAACAGATAATACCTGGCATATATAAATAAATGATATTCTTACCAAGTGATCAAGTTTTGCAGAAGCAAGCTGTTACCCAAGATGTGCAATAAATGTAATTTAGAATCTTGCTTCTCAAAGAGTCTCTAAGGACCAACCGCCTTGGCATGACCTGGAAGTTTGTTAGAAGTCCCCAGTTTCAGACTTCCTAGAAATCTATTCAACACAATTATATATTTGACACAACCCATAGGTAGTCCAAAGTCATGAACATAGTAAATTTCAGCTGTCTTTATCACACAAAGGTAGACAGGTTACAAGGTAGGTGTTAAAATCAGAAATATAAATCTGAATATAACTAGAGAACATAGAATGAACATATATATTTGAGGCACATCAGAAGAGATAACCATGCGAGAAATTTCTATTTTCTGAAGGTAATATATAGCAAAAGGAAATGCATTCGTAGTAAATCAGCATTCAAAGAGAAGTTAGATAAAAGGGCGACACAAAAAACAAAGGATAAAAATCTACTAAAGGGAAATTGAGATTGGAATAATGCCATACAATTCATTGCAGGGGGACTGGGTGAAAAATCTTAATGAGAATGATTTTTCACTAACAGAGAGCACAAAAGACCCACTGGATTTGGCAAAGTTATTCTTTGACAGTGCAAGTACTTCCAGTGAAATAACAAAGTGAGAAGACATCACAACAGGATGAAAGTTTGTCAGGTGAGGCAAGGATTCAGGAATCATTTTTGTGTCAGAAAGAAGAGAGATAAGATGGTGGTTATTGTGTAGTGAGAAATCAGTAAAATGTCCTCCCACGATGCCTTCCCTAGTATAATGCCCTCTTCTTGGGTAGAAGCAGGCTTTACTTACTGGGTTCTAGTGACTATAATTTGGCTGAGGGGATAGGGTATCAATTATAAGTTTATGTTACAGAAAAAAAAAACCCTGCGGCTCTGCTGTCAACAATCTATCTTGTTGTTTTATTCCTTCACTTCATGGCAAGCCACCTGCCATTTGCAAGCTGTTCGTTACACGAGGAAGCTGGAAGCAGCATTTAGTCCAGAAAACCCCTGAGACACCTGCCTCCCCCGTAGCTGGCTCTACCACAGGCGCTTGAGAGCTTGGGAGTAGAACCACCCAGTTAAGATGTACTCAAATTCCTGAACAACACAAACTATGACAACAAAGGTTTTTTTTGTTTGTTTATTTTTCTAAGCAAATACGATTGGGAGTAATTATTAGATAACTAAAAAATATTTTGGTACCTGTCACTGAAGTGTTCCCTCCACCTCTATGCAGAAGTGGCATTGGAACCAGGCAGTAGGCACCGACAGGCGTGGCTGTGAAGGCTTAAAGCACATTAACATATTGCAGACAGAATTTGGGACTTTGAGGAGCCTGTGATGGAGTGAGGAAATTTTGAAAAAAGCAAATACAATACGTTTTTATATGGTTGCAGAAATGTAGCAAACATGTCATCTGTAGTTGTACAGAAAGCAGCAAAGTGCCCGATGATCAAGATGACCTACTCAAGGCGATTTCAAAGCACAGTGTTGGAGGTATTATTAGGTTTATTTTTGCTTTTAGAGTAACACGTGAAAAGAAAAAAATAATTTTACAAAAGAACTAAAGTATTCAGAACTGGATGGTTTTGAGAAAATACGAGTGCTAAAATTAAGAAAAGCCTTCATCCTAATGTTCATTACAACATTATTCACAATAGCCAAGATTTGGAAGGAGCCCAACTGCCCATCTGTAGATGGATAAATACAACAGTTGTGGGACATTTACACAATGGGATACTAACCAGCCATAAAAAAAATAAGGAAATCTTACCTTTTACAATAGCAAGGATAAACCTGGAGAGAATTATGCTAAATGAAATAAAGCAGTCAGAGAAAAACAAATACCACATGATTTCACTTATTTGTGAAATCTAAGGAACAAACTAAACTATCAGACGAAACAGAAACCAACTCATAGATACTTGAAACAGACTGGCAGGTGTCAGAGGGGAGGGGGGTTGGAGGGCTGGGTGGGAATGATGAACAGATTAATGAAAAAAGACACAGACAACATTATGGTACATTGACACAGGGAGAGAGGAGTGAGGAAGAGGTGCAAGAGGGCAAAAGTGGCATAAATGGTGGTGGAAAGAGACTGGACTCAGAGTGCTGAGTGCGTGATGCAGTATGCAGAGGATGGGTCCCAGAGTTGAGCACTTGAAACATATACGGTTTTATTAACCAATGTCACCCCAATAAATTCAATAAAAAGGAATCAAAAAAAGGAAAAAAGCTCTTCAGCAAAGATCAAGTTCAGGGTACTACTAGGAAAATATATGAAGCTGAAGCTGAAGGTGTGACCGGGAAATCTTTTTATTAAGCCAGCAGAAATCAAAGGCGGTGTCTCAGAGTCCTATTCAGTCACATAAAAGGCCCTTTAAAGGGATTAAGGATGTGCTTGCACAGTTCCTCCAAATCAAACAACAGGGTCACTGTGAAGTGAAAAGGGTTGCCCCCGGGGCCTTCTCAGCAGCAGCCAAAGGTGGAGATGGACTTCTATCTAAGAGATTTGTCCAAAAAAGCAAACCCCAGGAAGATTTGTAAAAGACCAACAAAAGGTCCATTAAACACACACACAAATATCACCAGGTTGAATTGAAAAGAGTTATTTGTGACCCTCACACCCCCCTCAGAAAGCAGACTGTGAAAACTACTCAGCTGCAAATGCATCCTTCGGTAAGAAAGAAAAATGGCTCGGACAGCAGAACCAAGAACACAGAAGACGGAGGGAGCTTGGAAGCCCATCCTCATGGGGTCGAAACATTAGAACTCAGGCCCTTCTGCAGATGGACAGCAACCTCTTGAGACTGAGCAAGGGGCATCTAGCCAAGTCACACTGGATATCTGAGCCACAGAAAACGTGGAACAACAAAAGTGTCTTGTTTTAAATGGTTTTGGTTTTAAATTGAAGCAAGATAAATTAAAGACATGGAGTGAAAGATGGATATTAAGCAACAATTTGTGTAGATTTGGAAGCCAAGTAGTTGGCTTTAGTAGTTCAATTGGTCTTTGTTAATACATGTGGCATTTCTTTCCTGAGATGAAAAGAAATGCCAATTATTATGTTTTAGTGTAGAGTTTGAAAATACACTCCATCAAATATCTCTGTTTTCATGACAAAGTAGGATATAAAGGTCTTCTGCTTTAAACAATACATTTGAGTTTGAGTAAAATAAATTTGAAGGAAATTCAGAAATGATCAAACAAGCGACATCTGAAGAAAGCTATCTGAAAATATTGATGGCAAGACAGAATTAAATACTAAAATATTTGTACTATAGGATGCTTAGGATAGAGACATCAAGGTGAATACTTCAGGTTTAGTTTCAGAGAAAAGTTGGTTTACTTGACCTATGGCTTTTCTTAGAAGAGTAATAAAAATATATTTCTGGATACTGCCAAGCAAATATTGAAGTGCTGAATCTTAGGATTTATTGCAGGTCAGAAAATACATCAGACTAAAAGGGCACAGCAGACTTGGGAAAATCGTGGGGTCTAATATCTGATCTATTTAAACCCAGGGCTTTAGGGAGAGATAAGATGCCTGGAGATTGTGATTTTGAGGTGCATGTTGTAGCCATTACAATGCATGATAGAGAAAAGAAGGAGATTTCATTGACATCGTATAACAGGAGGCATAGATTTTCTGGGTTACAGCACAAGTGATTGTAGATTAGAGAGAGATGTCAAAATGCCATAAAGGTCAGGAAAAGTCCAGAGTTTTAAAAATATGTAGATTAATGATCTGGGATATTTTTTCTGTTCTGTGAATACACAGATAAAAGCAAATTCCGGGGACATTAGTTCTAAGTATTAAAAAAATGAGTAAGGCCACCTAGATGCCTAAATATTCAAATTTCATAATATGTTCTGGGTCTAAGAGAAATAAAAAATAATTTGAATCATAAATTATTTTTATTTAAAAAATAAAAAGTATCTCTATGTTGTAGCTTTGTAATGTTAATAATATACATTTTGAAATATGGCCAATATGTCTTACCATGATGAAAGCAATAGAGAGTCACAGAGAATTTGGATGTTGAATAATTTTAATACAACAACATAATCTATTAATCACTCATTTATAGACAAAATTATCTTGATTATATGAAATAATTTTAATTTTTTATTCGCTCACAAACTTAAACCCCAAATTGCAAAAATATACACAAATTATTATTATATATGCAGTTTGATAACCCATTTTAAGTTATCAATTATAACACTGCCTTTTAAAATCTTAAATTAAATTATAACATTGATATTTCTCACAGCTTAAATACTTCTTTAAATAATATATAAATATTTAATCATATAGATTTATCATGATTTAATAACTATTCTATTTGATAAAAAATAAAGATGTGTCTATATTTTAACTTGATAGTAATACAATGAATATCCTATTCACACATCTTCGGATGGCATACTAACTATTCTCTTAGGCAAAATAGTGAAAATGTGATAATTAGATTTTAGGATATAGATTTTTTAAGACCAAAAAGAAGTTACATGCTCTCAAGTTGGTTTTCCTTCTAGTAAACCTTGGATACTCTTCAGCTTTCTCAATTTGCCATCACCATTATTCAGTGTATATCAAAGTCTTGTTAACGAGCACCATAACGTAGATTGGTGCTAAGAGTAGATTTCTAGCTAAGTTTTAAAAAAACAGCTAAGTGGGAATCATGGGGAAGTGAATTGAACTCTTCCCCTGTCAGGTTATATCAGAATCTGCAAACAGGCCGCCAGTGGCCTTCACGTCTAATGGCCGGCCTGCCACCTGCAGGCCAGACTGTGGGCGAGGGCAGGTGAGAGCACGTGGGAGAGAACGAGGACAAAGCGGGTCCCTCCTGGCGCACATGCAGGAAGGCCCCTAAGCGCGGAAAACCAGGCCGCTTCTCACTAACTTTAACTTGGAGATTCGAGCATCCTTCATCTCAGGGCTAAGTCCAGCTTGAGCCAGAAGTCAAAGTCTAGAGGTAGATTAAAGAACAACACTATAGTAGATTTACAGTAATTCATATGAAAAATAGTATAATAATAAATAAATAATAATATAAGAATAAACTCTGCTCCCCATACTCACAACTGTAAACCCTCTTTTGCCCACCCTGTGTGGGGTACCTTTTTTCCTCCACTTGTCTATCAGTGGGCACCTGGGCTGCTTCCAAATCTTGACTATGGTGAGCAGTACCCTAATGAACACAGGGGCAGATATATATTTTCAAATTATGTTTTGTTTTCTTCAGATAATTAAGTGGAATGATGGAAAGAAAAAAACTTTATACTATTTTGACTAAATGTTAAACCCAGCCTACATGGTAAACTCTTTTTTTATACTTTAGAAGGAATCAGAACTTTCAGTTCTTGGGTGAACCTATGAAGGAGTCTGCCTATCCTCAGGACCCCAGGGATTCTGCTGAGAAGAAACAATATGGCCACTTCCAGGTTGCTGACCATAAAGATTAATATCAAGTCCTACGGGATGATGTCCTACACAAACAAACCACGTCTCCCCCTGATTTCTTCATTCTTTCCCTTTCCTTCCTAATACAAACACCAGCCTGCACCCAAGTGTTAAGAGGGGCTTTGGGACAATAGCCCCCATCTTCTCAGGTGGTCAGCACATGACTAAGAACCTATTTCCTTCTCACCAGCACATGTCACATAAGTTTGTCCTGGCCATTATTGTGGTGGGCAGGGGACCTGCATTTGGTTTCATAACCAGAAGCAGAGTTGCTGGGCTGTATGGCATACTTATTCTTAAATTTTTGAGGACTCTCCATATTATTTTTCACAGTGGCTGCACGAACTTGCCATCTCACTGATAAGCACACAGGGTTTCCTTGTTTTCATATCTTCAGGAACACATGTGATTTATTGTCTTTCTAATCACAGCTATTCTGACTGGCATGAAGTGATAGCTCATTGTGCTTTGATTTGCATTTCCCTGGTGATTAGTAATGGTGAACATTGTTTCATATGTCTGTTGGCCATCTGTACTTCTTAATTAGACAAATGTCTTTTCATGTATGCCCAGTTTTTTTATTGGATTGTTTATTTTTTGATATTGAGTTATATGAGATATTTATGTACCTGGATATCAACCCCTTATCAAATATATTCTTTGTGTATCTATTCTCCCATTCAGTAGGTAGTCTTGTTTGTTTTCCAGATGGTTTTCTTAGCTGTGCAGACGCTTGTTAGTTCAATGAAACCCCATTTGTTTATCTTTGCTTTCGTTTCCTTGCTTGAGGGATATCCCAAAAGATAATGCACTACTTATGTTTTCTTCTAGGAGTTTTACAGTTGGGGCCTTATAGATAAGTTTTTGAGCAAATTTGAGTTTATTTTTGTATGTGGTATAAGAGAGTGGTGCATTTTAATTTTTGTCTGCGTCTGGAAAATAATCAGTTATTAAACAATTAATGAAGGAATCTTTTAAATATTTTTCTCTGATAAGTATCTTAATCTAAACTTTCACTAGAAAATTATTTCAAATGAATTTTTAAAATAATGGTTATTATTATTACTGTTATTACCACTTATAATTTCAATATGTTCTAAAGGGAATTTACCTTTCATCACGTATTCCATCTTCCACAAATACAGGATGAAAATTGTACACATAAGGTTTTATCTTTTAACACCTTCACAAATATAATCATGATTTTTTTGCTTTAGATGAAAACCAGGATATTGAATGCTTTAAGACATTATTTCTTTAACAAAAACAGTAGTGCTATTCAGTACACTTTTGTACGTATTAAGTGTGCAAACTGACAAGGTAAAGTCAGTGATTTTATTCTTCACTGTGGACGATGATTTATAATTTTGTAACCCTCTCCCCCTGCTCAACACACACACACACACACACACACACGCACACGCACGCACACACAGTGTTCAGTGTGTGTACTGTTTAGATGAATTATCTCAAGCAACAATATTTTTCCTAACCATGTACTTTGATGCCATTTTAAATGCGTATAATGAAACAGCATCTCTTTCACATCCTTATTTTAAAGTTTATATGGATAGTTAAAAAAGCTTTAATCTGCACAAGGTATTTTCAGTTGCAGGAGCATTGGGCATGTATGATGGAGGTGTTCTGCGGCTTCTATTTTCACATAAATGTGGGCATGGAAGCTTGAGGCGATGTGAACAGCAGCTCTTCGAACTTCAAAGGGGCTGTGAAGGATTCTTGCTCTGCTCTTGCCATCATGAATTGGCCTCTGCTTGGGGAGCAATTAAAATTAAATAACCTCTGAACAGCCAAATTGAAAGGCTCTAGCTCTGAGTATGAGCATACTCTATCACAGTCATGGCAAAAGAGAAGTGTTAAGAGAAAGTAAAATATCACAGCAGAGGGGAGGGGGAACATGACATTTTGTATGCAAAGTGTATATTTTCCAGACAACATTTTCTTTCATTGTATATTTCTTCATATTGCCTACACTTTTAGAATAACTATATGCATGTGGTGTACTTATACGCACATATGCTTATACATTCATACATAAATAATCATGAGCACACTACAACAAAATCAATGTATCTTTAAAAGTTAATTCTTTAAGCATGTTAAGCAGTTGTTACACGTTTTGACTTCAGCACTGTGAAGAAATCCCCTAGAGCTCTGGACAGTGTTGCACAGTTGGTTGAGCATTATCCCGTAACCAAGAGGTTGTGGGTCAGTTTCCCAGTCAGGGCACAGGCCCAGGTGGCTGTTTGGTCCCCCGTGGGGACATGCACAGAAGGAGGTTGCTGGTAAGTGTTTCCCTCGTGCATTGATGTTTCTCTCTCTCTCTCTTTCTCAAAATAAACCTTTATAAAAGTAAAATAAGTCACTTAAAAAAGAAGTTCCCTAGAATTAGCTACAAAACTATTAGATGCCTGTTACAAAGGCGATACATTCTCCCTTCTCTGTGATTTCCTATATTATGTTAGCATAGATGGTTAGTGTGGTTTTCATTCTCAAAATCATTTTTCCTGCTATTGTAAATAGTTATACTATTTGAATTTTATTTGGCTTACCTTGAATGACAGGGAAAAGTCCATTTTAAATTCAGCATTAGCTCTTCGTGGTGGAAACCCAATGAAATACACATGCGCAAACACGCAAACACCCCTCACTACTATTCACGTGGCAATTGTTGCCATTCTCCACAACCATGACTTTCCCATTCCATTCTCTTCTTAAATGACATTACTATTTTAAAGAACTCTTTGCCAGGATGATAATGATTGAAAATAACTTAACTGTTAATTGAAGAAACTCCTGAAAACATTTAAAACTGCTCAACTTTTTAAAAGAAAAGTGATGGGCCCTGGCTGGGGTAGCTCAGTGGATTGAGCACGGGCCTGCGAACCAGACGATCGCGGTTCGATTCCCAGTCAGGGCACATTCCTGGGTTGCAGGCCAGTTCCCGGCAGGGGCCAATTCCCAGCAGGGCATGCACAAGAAGCAACCATACATTGATGTTTCTCTTCCTCTCTCTTTCCCTTCCCCTCTAAAGATAAATAAATAAAATATTAAAAAAAATAAAATAAATAAAAGAAAAGTGATGAGTGTTACCACCCCAGATATTCCAAAATCCTTGCCCGGAACCTGTTATATCCACCCGTCTTAAACCATTACATCATGACCCTTCTTGAATTTAAGCTTGTGGACTGAAAGGCCTGTTTAAGCCAGCCCACAAATGTGATGAATGTACAGACCCTGCCCTTTCTACTACTCTCAGATGCTAGTAATCCTCTGTCTCAGTAGTGTTCCCTCGCACAGCAAGCAAGAAACTTTGCTCTGCCTTATCAATAGTTGGAGGTGGTGACATGTTCATGGCGCAAGCATTCAGCAGGTTGCGGTTGATGCATAGGTAGATGACTGAAAAGCTAAGGCAGTGAGGGTGCTTGGGGCAGGAATATGCACCTATGTCTGGGAGATAGTTATTCTCAATCACTTTAGGAAAAAAAAACTAAGTGGATGTTCAACCTGGCAAATATATATGGGATATAATTTCAGAACTTTCACACCTCAGTGAAATATGTAGGTGATATCATGTATAGTGATGTAGCTTAGATTTTCTATAAGATGTCAATGAATTTATAATTTTTTGATATTGTGTCCAACAGTTTTCTTGTATTCCTCTTAACTTCAACTCGTCCCAAATGCACAATCAAAAACACAAAGAAGATTTCAGGGAAGTGGAGGGGAGGCAAAAGGAAAGGCAAAATGAAGGCAAAAAAAAAAAAAAAGACAAAACAAGTACACACAAAAAGCTTATATCTGATTTTCTATATGGGAAAGTAAAAAGTTAAAGGATTGTAGATACCTAACTTCAGATGGCAAATGAGCGCAGATATAAAATCAGAAGATCTATCTAGAAACCCCCCAAAAAATCTTTTAAAAAAATGCTGGGGATCGTGGTTGCCAGAAGAACCAAACTGTTTGAACTGAAATATTATTTAAAATAAAATATTCAACTGTTTTCATATATAATGATTACAGCTTATTACATATGATTTTATATTTTGTGTGATTGCCATTGTTATAATACTGCTTTTATTTAGGATTTTTCTCTCTATACCCCTTGTATGCTTCCCTTTCCCCTTACATCTCTAAAAGAGAGGGTACAGTTTACTAGACCTGAAATTAAACTGTGGAAATTCAAAGATTTGTGTAAAATGTTTATGTTTAGAAATGTATCTAGGACATAATAATCATTAAATAAAAATGTTGACACTTTAAATTAATTTATATTTGTCTATTACTAAAGAAGGTTTAGGAAAAAAACTTTTAAGGGCTTCTACACTTAATATACAAAAATAAAACCACAGGAAGATACAATAAAATTAATAATTATCCTATGTCCCTGTAAAAACATTGTTAACATTTGTTATTTTTTCTATTTTTAAATTCATTGTTCTAAATTCATATTTGTATGTACTTACATGATTCTAAAATTTAAATATATTGAATATAGTTTTTATATTCTGTCATATAGTTCATGTAATTTTTCTGAAAATTTTTATGGTCTTAATATTTTTTAAATGTTTGATCTTTGTGCTTACATAGTTTATCAATGTTTATTTAGAAACTACTTGTATTTACATACTTACATTCATCTTAAGATACTGTATATTTTTAACTTTATTAAACATTATAGATTAATTTAAAGTAACATAACCATCCTAAATGACCCACTTTATTTCAAAATTCTCACATAGTACTCAACTTTTTTGCAAATTGTTATGGGCTCTGAATTCAGAATTCCAGGGCTTAAATGTATCCAATAATAGTTATTTTTTAAAATTCTTGGAGGGTGGGAGAAAATGGCGGCGGAGTAGGACGGAGCGACTGCAGTTCTCCTACACTTGGGGGAAAATCCTGGCAGATTTACAGAAGAACAGCGCAATCAATTACCCAACCAACAATTCCCCAGCATTTATGAAAATAAGAGACCAGAGATAGTNGAAAGCAGGGAAAACACAAATTTCGAATTAAATACTACAATATATTCAAAGTATTTCTTAAATCATATAATAACTCCTCAATAAAATCCATGAATATGTCTAAGGTCATTTTCTCACATAAACTTTCAAAAAACTTTAAGTTCTTCATAAGGAAATCACAATTCCAATTTGAAATATATTCTTTGGTTAATAAAATCACTTGTTTTCAAATAAAATATATTTTAAATGATTATTTCTGTTCACCTATTTATTGGAAATCTCCTGAAAGTCATTTTATGTATGCTCTACCAAACAACCCCCATTTGCTATAGCTGCTCCCTAAATTTTGGGGTAGCTCATCCATGACACCTATTTTGAAAACTGTAATTTTTTTCCTGACCATTACTTTCCTACTTTCTGTATGTTACAAGATATCAGTGAATATACCGAATGTTACTAAAAGCACACTAAAATTCCACTTAGGCTCCTATATAACAAATTTAGCTTTTAGTCACTGTAAGCAGAAAGATCTATAAAATGGTTTTATTCAATCTGTTTACTAAATAATCTCTAGAGTTAAAGACAGAAAAATATTAAAACACACACACACACAAAATCAGAGCTATTGATATTCTCATCGGGTAGATAGATGCAGACAATCATGAATAATGCAAAGACACCATCTCTGGAGCAAAACGAGCATCAAAGATGTGAATTCAGTTACCCCTAAGGAACAATGAAGCTGTAGGTAGCCTGAAATATTTAAATTAAATCATGCTCTAATATGCAATATGCTCCCTGAGAGAAATAACTGAAAAGGAATTAGCTTTTTTATTCCTCTAGGATACCATTTATTATGTACTTGAATTAAACAAAAAACTTATTTAGGGAATTTTATATCTGCACATGCATATGTATGTGTATACCTGTGAATGTTTCAGTTTGCCATCACAGTTTTAATAAATTACCACAGATTTAGTGATTAAAAAAACCCCAAATTTGTTATTTCATGGTGCTGTCCTTCACAAGCACAAAGGCAGCCTTAATTCCATCTACAAAGTCTGTTTTGCCATGGAGATAACATATGAGCATGTATAACATCGGGTGGTGATGTCACAGGAACCGAAATCTTACTTAACATAGCAGAGGAATCTTCAGCATTTGTGTATATATTCCAATCAATTGATAGGAAACGTGCTAAGGATTTTACACTAACTTATTTGATTCAATATTCACAAGTATCTGCTAAGTATTACTGTGGACATTTCACAAATGAGAAGGCATCTCTCCAAAATGATTAAGTAGTTCGCCCAATAACACAAAACAAATTCTAGATCAGCCAGCAATGGGGCCTAGAGCTGTCTGACACCAAAGCTCAGATTTCCATGCACTCTGCTTTTTCCTTAATGTGGCGTAAGCAAACGCTAACATGCAGATTTTTTTAAGTTAGCTTAGTACTGAATCAGTTGTTCAGTTGACTTTTGGCTTGTCAGGTGATTTATTAATAATGTTGTAGGTAGGGCTGCTGCGGTTAGAATCACATACATATATACACAAACACACACATGTGTGCACACCATTTGTTGCCTAGACATCTGATCCTAGAAGAGAAAGTTTATTTTCAAAACAGTTGTACAAATTCACCAATACATTGTCGTAATTCATCTGATTTTTAAAACTTTTACAAAGCATTCAAGAGTTCATCTTAAAATTTACTTCAAAAATTGTTTCTAGCAAAGCATATGTATGAAATTCATAGAATCTTTATGATTTTCTTTATTTTAAAATTTATTTACTGATTCTCTCTCTCTCTGGCTGCCTTGTATCAGCCCATTTAAGCAATAAATTCATTTATAGTAAACTTATGAAACTAGTCTCCTAATTCTTGTTTCTTGTAATTACCTATCTTTCTGTCACCAGGAGACAATTGTATTTAATTGTCTAGTATTGCTTATATGTTCAGATAATAGTTTGTCATGGTCATGGAAACATATGCCTTAACACAAGGTAAAAAAGAGTTTTAAATAATTTATTCTCCAGTAAATTACCATGTTGTTTGTCTCATTTGGTTTTACTCCCTCTTCTCCTTGAAATTCCCTGGGCAAATACATTCTCCGTCTTGTCTACATTCACCCAGCCTTTGAAATGTATGGTCCTCTTATGCCTCTGTGTCTTTTCAAACTACTTAGCCGACCCCAAACCTCACGTTTCTATGAACATAGTGAATGTTTGTCATTTTCATTTCTCTCAGAACAATAATATTGTTCAAAGGGGGAAGGAGTGTTGCTCTTTGGGTTCTATCTGACTGGAAGTAAGGTGATTAATTCCACAAAGCAGAATTTGGTTGGATTTCATCGGCTTGTCAGCTTTGTCAGACCATTATCCTCTGGCTATAGGTTTTGTGATCACGTTTTCATCATTTTCTGCTGATTATATTATTGAGAATTATTTCTGCAGGGGCAGTTGCTGTTTGGCATTACTTCTAACCACGGATCTGAGTTTGGGGACAAGTGGTGAAAATTTGGAAGGGAGTATTGTTCTGTTCATCACATACAAGTTTCTTATAAATCAGTCATGCATAACATAATTAGAAATGACCCAAAATTATACATTGTGTCTATTTTGGACATTCAAAATTATGGAGAACATTTTCAGTGAATTAGTGCTAGAGAAATTTTATGATATATTCTTCAATCAATTTTGGTATTATACAACTAACTTTTGGTTGACTTGCTCTAAAGTGGATGATAGAGTACAATAAAACAGTGTCAGCTGTAAGAAAGTTCAGATTACTGAACTTGGAATTTCCATCCTATACAGTAATAATATTGAGCACTCTAAATACTATAATTCTTAAAAATTCTATCAAAAATTAAAAGGGAGATAACAGGGCTTCCCAGTTAGGAGTGTCTAAAAGCCAAATCAGTTTTAGCTGATTAAAGACTGACTTTGAATTAAATGGAAATTATTTTACTGTTTTTCATGATACAATTTTAATATGATGCTGAGTATTTGTATTATTATTTTAGAGGCATTCTATATGAAGTTTCTACCATCTATATACATCTTTGAAATATAATGTTCAAAGATAATAACAAAAGAATAGCAGAAGGAAAGACCATCTCCTGTATTGTTAAGAACCTATACTTCTTTCCAAGATGTAATACTTATGTTTGCCTTTTTTATAATTTGCTTGTTTATTTTGCTTTTCATCATGCCCCTCTCTTTCTTCAATTGAAGGCATATTAAACAGTAGTGTTCAAAAGAAATACCACACTTTAACATGATCTTTGCCTCAGTGCTGGATTACTTTCTTGAACTGATATAATTCATTGGCATTTATGACTTCAAACTATCCAGAATTCTCTCCTTCTGTTCCTTTGTCCTTTATTTTCTTTCAGTCGTTTCTAGCAGAGAGGATACTTGCTGAGCTGATCTATTCCATGTAACAATATGCTATAAGCAGTGAAGAGCAAATGAACCCTCATATTCTTGCTTTACAACCACTACCCTGAAACCAGGACTGAGTAGGTGCTGGCTGCGTTTCCTGTGTCAAGGGGGGGTGGGAGGTCTTTCACATCCAATGAGAGCCCGCTATTGTCCTTTTGCCTGCCTCCCAACTACCTCCCCAGTGCCACTTACTTGAAGCCATTATTTTAAAGAGATTTCCCCTTCACATTTCCAATTTCTATCTTAGTTTAGTGCAGTCCTAGGCACTGTGATGAAGAAAATGGAAGTTCTTTTTTTCTGATGTTCCTGGATGGCAGTGGCTGTTTCTCCGTAAGGTGATCAGGGAAACAGAACCCTTCCATGTCCTCTGCCTCCTCCCTCGCTGTCACTATAAGCAATCTGACCAGAACAGGAAGAAGAGCAAGGGGAAGGCACACACACAGTAAGTTCCTCCGCCACAAATGTTTCGTTTCACATCATGTCACATTTCCTTAGTGATAACTCAGTATCCGACCCACCTATATGCAGGGGCTGAGAAATACAAGGTCTGGCTGGGCAGCTGTTTCATGGTAACAACCCTGGACTCTGGATGGAGTAGCACAATGATACTAACTATGCAATTCTGTCCAGAGTATAAGTGTGAGGGAGGTGGTTATAGGTGTGAAAAAAGTGTTGAATTTTATGTTGGACAGGGAAGAATTGAGACTACACCAAATATACTATTAGAAAAAATGTAAATAAAGTGTATATCTTCTACACAAAAATATTTAAGAAAGGGAAACAATATTACCAGATTCACAGGGCTGTTGTGAGGATTCAACAGGCTTATCGTGTTGCTAGTGGAAGTGGGCTTTTTTCGTGGATTGTGAGAAAGCTTTTCACAAATCCTTGTGTGAGAATCTAGTGTGACAAGATTTATCTGGGTGGAAATGGAAGGTTGTCCATGTTACATCCCCATCCATCCCGTTATTGAAAAGCCCACTTTTATCCTTATCAAGGCCAAAACAAAGACCAGTATCTAGACTTTCTATTTCATTTTAAAGCTTAGTCCTTACTTTCTTGCCATCCAATGAACTTAGCTTGTGTTTGAACCTGGAATGCTCCACCTGGGCTCCTACCTGGAGTCTGTGTTTGGAGTTGCTACAGCTACTTCTAGACCCACGTGGTAACTGTGGAGAGAAAAGGCACAAACTTGGGGGCCATGGGGGAAGCCTGTATGCTAGAGATAGAAAACTATTGTTCCTTGGGATTATGTTACCTTTGGCTAAGGAAAGACCAGGCACCTTCTCAAAATAACCGATCAACCTCCAAAACTTTTGCTGGCTTACGCTGGACCCACACTCTAGCCAATCTTGGTTCCTAATGCACTTGTCTCGTAGAATCACTTCCTTCGGCACCATCTTGACTTCTACTGGCACTCGCTTTCCTCCCTGTTCTCCACCACCCGCAAAGCAGGTTGTTCCCTACGTGGGGGAAAGGGGAGTGTCGATCCCTTTAGAGGGACAATGCTGGGATCTCTTGGAGAGTGTGTGAAACTGTCCCTTCTTAATGAAACAAGCAGGCTTGGGCGCCTCAGTTTATTATGCTTAAAGAGTCTGATTCCTTTCACTTTCTTCCTTTATTGGTTTCCAGCTACCTAAGCTAACAATGATGTAGTTTTACATATATGAGCTATAATCTTGTTATGATTCTCTTTTTATGACTAACGATACAAGTTAAAGCCTTAGCATATGTGTATGTATAGAAAGAGTAATTCCAGCTATACTCTGAATATTGCTATGTAACAATATTTGGTCAGGTTGTTACTGAACAGGGGTCCAAGGGGGGCAATATTTGGCCAACCAAGGGATGCTAAAAACTGCTACAGAACAACAGGGGCCCCTCCCAAGGTTGATTTACTAATAATACCTACTGGGCTCATCTGTCTGCCGCCAGAGGAAAGACATCTCTCAATGTCAGAGATTTGTGAAAAGCAAAGGAAAGGTTTATTTAAAGCTGTACAGACTTAAAGCAGTGACCCAATGTCCCCATTAAAATATCAAAGTACTTTAGGATAGCCACAGACGCCCACAGCGCTTCCTTCTCCCCCTGCCCTAATTCGGGGTACCGTATCTCAGAAAAAGAAGCACATGCCCCTGTTTCCAGACCACTGGTACCTTCAGTTGTGTCACCATCCAGGTAGGATCTCCAGTTAATCCAAAGTCATGTGGCACCTTCTCACGGTCCACTGGCAAGAGTTCTTCATACCCATTTTTCCAGGCAAAGTCTTTCCTGCTTCCCAGGGCACGAAGGCCCTCTTTCCAGACCCTCTTCTACCAAAGCTGCAGGGGTCAGGACTCCACCAAAAGTGTGTGGCTTTCTCCTTCACCTGACTGCAGAGGTCCCCATTCTGGCAAAGCACGTGGCTCTCTTTCACCTGGGCAGGAAGGGGTCCTAACACTGCCCAAACTGCATGGCTCCCTCCTGGTGGCTGCAGGGGTCCTCACTCTGCCCCAAACTGTGTGGCTCTCTTTCACCTTGCCAAGAGGGGATCCTTACTCTGCTAAAGCCACATGGCTATCTCCCCATTGGCTGCGGTGTCTGGGTTTAAATCCCTGTGCCTACCTTCTTCTGCAGCCCCAGTTCTGACTCCTCCCACGATTGGTTACACCTGCCAGGACTCCCGTATTATTAAAAGTTTACTGGGCTGCCATCGTGAGTCTGGGCAGGTGTGGCCCCATGGCGTGAAGCCAATCAACTCCAAGCTCTCAGGCAGGCGCTGTAACTCGAGGGACAAGCCCCCAGTTAC